>NC_080572.1:157231079-158431079 GCF_030247185.1 Malaya genurostris
TATTATTATTATTATTATTATTATTATTATTATTATTATTATTATTATTATTATTATTATTATTATTATTATTATTATTATTATTATTATTATTATTATTATTATTATTATTATTATTATTATTATTATTATTATTATTATTATTATTATTATTATTATTATTATTATTATTATTATTATTATTATTATTATTATTATTATTATTATTATTATTATTATTATTATTATTATTATTATTATTATTATTATTATTATTATTATTATTATTATTATTATTATTATTATTATTATTATTATTATTATTATTATTATTATTATTATTATTATTATTATTATTATTATTATTATTATTATTATTATTATTATTATTATTATTATTATTATTATTATTATTATTATTATTATTATTATTATTATTATTATTATTATTATTATTATTATTATTATTATTATTATTATTATTATTATTATTATTATTATTATTATTATTATTATTATTATTATTATTATTATTATTATTATTATTATTATTATTATTATTATTATTATTATTATTATTATTATTATTATTATTATTATTATTATTATTATTATTATTATTATTATTATTATTATTATTATTATTATTATTATTATTATTATTATTATTATTATTATTATTATTATTATTATTATTATTATTATTATTATTATTATTATTATTATTATTATTATTATTATTATTATTATTATTATTATTATTATTATTATTATTATTATTATTATTATTATTATTATTATTATTATTATTATTATTATTATTATTATTATTATTATTATTATTATTATTATTATTATTATTATTATTATTATTATTATTATTATTATTATTATTATTATTATTATTATTATTATTATTATTATTATTATTATTATTATTATTATTATTATTATTATTATTATTATTATTATTATTATTATTATTATTATTATTATTATTATTATTATTATTATTATTATTATTATTATTATTATTATTATTATTATTATTATTATTATTATTATTATTATTATTATTATTATTATTATTATTATTATTATTATTATTATTATTATTATTATTATTATTATTATTATTATTATTATTATTATTATTATTATTATTATTATTATTATTATTATTATTATTATTATTATTATTATTATTATTATTATTATTATTATTATTATTATTATTATTATTATTATTATTATTATTATTATTATTATTATTATTATTATTATTATTATTATTATTATTATTATTATTATTATTATTATTATTATTATTATTATTATTATTATTATTATTATTATTATTATTATTATTATTATTATTATTATTATTATTATTATTATTATTATTATTATTATTATTATTATTATTATTATTATTATTATTATTATTATTATTATTATTATTATTATTATTATTATTATTATTATTATTATTATTATTATTATTATTATTATTATTATTATTATTATTATTATTATTATTATTATTATTATTATTATTATTATTATTATTATTATTATTATTATTATTATTATTATTATTATTATTAAAATGACTTGCATACCGAAGATCGTCGATACATTTCAGACCAGGCCATTGCAATTGTTTCGTACTGAAATTTCGAGAAGAATCAGATATTTTCGAACTTCATAGCTTCAATAAAAATAAACTACAAGTTTGTCGTATCTAGCCTCCTATATTAGAAAATTAAAAAGGAATTGTTTCAAGTTTGGAATATATAGCTGTAGAATAGTAGCTGTTTAATGTAACTAATCTGTACTTTAATGTAGGCGCATTGCTTCAAACTCTATTAGTAAAAAGGGGAGAGCTTGCACAATTCATATAATCAATCAACTAACTGATATTCGGAAAAGTGATGGGAGCGTGCCAGTTTTTTCGTATTCACGACATCCAGTTATGTCTGACATTACCCACCCGCCTTTTTGCCTTTCTCTATAGAAAGGTATTAGAATTGCTGGAAAAACCGACTTTCGAACGGAGCCTCGGAGACCCATAGTGTTATATACCATTCGACTCAGTTCGTCGAGATCGGAAAATGTCTGTGTGTGTGTATGTATGTGTGTGTGTGTGTGTGTGTGGATGTGTGCGCACTTTTCGAAGATATTTGAACGCGCTCAATTTTCTCAGAGATGGCTGAACCGATTTGAACAAACTTGGGCTCGTTTGAAAGCTACTGTCGGGCCATTGATCAAGTTCGATGATCAAATGGCTGTGACTTGTGGTTCCGGAGATATGATTGTATAAGTGACGTAACCGACAAAAAGCGTTGTATTTGAACGCGCTCAATTTTCTCAGAGATGGCTGAACCGATTTTAACAAACTTGGGCTCGTTTGAAAGCTACTGTCGGGCCATTGATCAAATTCGAAGATCAAATGGCTGTGACTTATGGTTCCGGAGATATGATTGTATAAGTGACGTAACCGACAAAAAGCGTTGTATTTGAACGCGCTCAATTTTCTCAGAGATGGCTGATCCGATTTTAACAAACTTGGGCTCGTTTGAAAGCTACTGTCGGACCGTTGATCAAGTTCGAAGATCAAATGGTTGTGACTTTTAGTTTCAAATATATGATGGTATAAGTGACGTAACCGACAAAACACGTTGATTTTTACCGCTCTTATATATAAGGGTGCCAAAATTTTGGGATCACCTCTATTTTCGTTAAGTTCTAGTGCTCAAAAGTTTAAGCACCTCGAAAAAAGCCTTCATGCAAAATTTGACCTAAATCGGACGGGTGCTGCCCGGTGGTAAAGGTTTGACAATTTTCGATCTTAAAAAGCACCATAGGGGGGAGTACATGAAATTTCCAAAATCGAAATTTTTTTTTGATGCCGAAACCCTTAAAACTGCATGAAACATCGAAATTTAGTGTCCTCTCAAAAAAGTTTTTTTTTTGAAAAAATCAACTTTCTGGGACTTAGAAAAATTTTCATATTTTTTCTAAGTCCCAAAAAGTCGACTTTTTCAACAAAATTTTTTTTCGAGATGACACTAAATCTCGACGTTTCATGCAATTCTAAGCCTTTTGGCATCAAAAATATTTTTTACATTTCGAAAATTTCATGTACTCCCCCCTATGGTGATTTTTCAAGATATATGAAAATTCCACTAAGTGGACTAAGAAGGCTTTTTGCCTTTCTTTATAGAAAGGTATTAGAATTGCTGGAAAAACCGACTTTCGAACGGAGCCTCGGAGACCCATAATGATATACACCATTCGACTCAGTTCGACGAGATCGGAAAATATCTGTGTGTATGTGTGTGCACTTTTAGAAGATATTTGAACGCGCTAAATTTTCTCAGAGATGGCTGAACCGATTTTAACAAACTGTCGGGCCATTGATCAAGTTCGAAGATCAAATGGCTGTGACTTGTGGTGCCGGAGATATGATTGTATAAGTGACGTAACCGACAAAAAGCGTTGTATTTGAACGCGCTCAATTTTCTCAGAGATGGCTGAACCGATTTTAACAAACTTGGGCTCGTTTGAAAGCTACTATCGGACCGTTGATCAAGTTCGAAGATCAAATGGCTGTGACTTTTGGTTCCGGAGATATGATTGTATAAGTGACGTAACCGACAAAAAGCGTTGTATTTGAACGCGCTCAATTTTCTCAGAGATGGCTGATCCGATTTTAACAAATTTGGGCTCGTTTGAAAGCTACTGTCGGGCCGTTGATCAAGTTCGAAGATCAAATGGTTGTGACTTTTGGTTCCAGATATATGATTGTATAAGTGACGTAACCGACAAAACACGTTGATTTTTACCGCTCTTATATATATAAGGGTTGCCAAAATTTTGGGATCACCTCTATTTTCGTTAAGTTCTAGTGCTCAAAAGTTTAGGCACCTCGAAAAAAGCCTTCATGCAAAATTTGACCTAAATCGGACATGCTTAAGGGGTGCTGCCCGGTGGTAAAGGTTTGACAATTTTCGATCTTGAAAAAGCACCATAGGGGGGAGTACATGAAATTTCCAAAATCGAAAATTTTTTTTGATGCCACTACTCTTAAAACTGCATAAAACATCAAAATTTAGTGTCATCTCAAAAAATAATTTGTTTGAAAAAATCAACTTTCTGGGACTTAGAAAAATTTTCATATTTTTTCTAAGTCCCAAAAAGTCGATTTTTTCAAAAAAAAATTTTTTCGAGATGACACTAAATCTCGACGTTTAAGGCAATTCTAAGCCTTTTGGCATCAAAAAATTTTTTTCGATTTCGAAAATTTCATGTACTCCCCCCTATGATGATTTTTCAAGATATATGAAAATTTCACTAAGTGGACTAAGAAGGCTTTTTTTAGATTAGCATCACTGTTCTCATACAAATAGGCAACGCAAATGTCAAGCACTAGTTTGGAAAAATGATGCTGACTGTGTGACATAAACACTGAAATATGCTTTTGTGAACTACTCGAATCAATCTGAATCAATCGGTGTCAAAATTAGTATCCAAAATTATTTAATAAAAGTATGAAACATATTTTCATGAGACTGTTATGAAAGAAGAGAAAGGCATTATCACACCACTAGGTGGATTAAGAAGGGTTTTTTTTAGATTAGCATAACTGATTACAAATAGGCAACGCAAATGTCAAGCACTAGTTTGGAAAAATGATGCTGACTGTGTGACATAAAACACTGAAGCATGCTTTTGTGAACTACTCAAATCAATCTGAATCAATTGGTGTCAAAATTAGTACCCGAATTTTTTTTAATAAAAGTATGAAATATATTTTCATGAGACTGTTATGAAAGAAGAAAAAGGCATTATCACACCACTAGGTGGATTAAGAAGGGTTTTTTTTCAATAGTTTATGTGAATGGCACAGTGACGCTAAAATGGATGGCGCTGTTTATATTTCCGATGATAAGTAGATGCAGTGTCGGTATTCAACCGAAGCTTTGAGAATCGAAAATGACTGAAAAATATTTCACAATGATTTTTACCCGTTGATGCTCGAATTTGTAGTAGTTTTGGTTTGCAAAAAGGTTCTGGGATGTAATTACTTCGATTTGTCACTCTTTATAGCCAAGCGTCAAAGATTTTCGATAAATCGATGAAAGAATGAGAATTAAAGTTCTGCTGATGCTCCCTGCAGACGTTAGTTTGGTTTCGTCTTGTCATAGATGAAAGAGTGACGTTGGCATTTATACTCTTTCATTTTTTCGATGAGAAATGAAAATGCTTCGTCTCTCTTCGTTTGTTCCGGTGTCGGGCATTTACGAATGAGACAGTAAAATATTGAAAATGAGGCTGTTGGTTTCCTTTCATTGAGAATGCGTGACAATTTTAAGTTCTGAATCCAACCATCAACCAATCTTCACACACTAGGCAGCAAACAAAAACTAGACGATACAATCAAACGTCAGCAATGCAACTGGTAGCAAAATGTTATCAAACTGAACTCCGAAAACATCTATCAGAGGTTCCTACACAACACCACAACGATGTCCTCTACCGTATATCGGATGCAAGAACATTCAATATCTTCTCAACAAGATTTCGAAATTTCAACCCAAGTAGCAACTGGCAAACAAATTTTGCCGCGAGCAGAGCCCCCAAGCAACTTTTAACAAACTAGGCGACATCTATCGGATAAATTAACATAACACCACCAGTAATTTTTAGTCCAACAAGATCACCCCCAGAGACACCTGTTAGAACTAATCGGTAACAGACAATCGAAACCCTCAGCGATCGAACTATTAATATCTTCAATAATGGTTTATCAACAAGAAAAACATACCATACCTAGGATCCTGGTGTACAAAATGTAAATAACCGGCCTTACGGCATGCATCATCGAAAAAAAAATGTAATTATCATGACATGATTTTCTACATTTTGGTATGTGCAAATATATTGATTAATTCAAATACTACTCAACACATCTCTTCGTTGAGCTTATTAACGAAAACGTAGTTTAAGCTTTACGCACCATGAAGAAAGCTTCAGATCAGAATAGTCGTTAAATTAACACTAAACACAGAATAACTGTTAAATTAACACTGAACGAAACTCATTCAAACAAAATATTTGTAATGCAGTGAATAGTAAGAGTTTTTTTTAATGTGGAACACATTTTTGTTTTCTATATAGGGGTGCAAACTAGAAACCCAAGAAAAATACACGTAGAAAAGTGGTCAGGTTTTGAACAATTACAGCTCAATCAATTTTGTATCAATTATTAATATCATGTCACCATTTGATTGGAAATATTTCTACGTATTGATTTGAATGTTCATAGCCATGTATTTTTAATTGTATATCATTGAAATGGTGGTTAATAGCTAGCAGTGTCCTATTTTGTCTGCAAAAAATCTCCGGAATACCGGATTTCCCTGCCATAGTCGACGGTTTTGAAGGAGTAAGCGATATATCAAAGGAAAAGCAGCGCTCTGATTGATCAAACGATGCAAAAGTGTAGCTGTTAGAAGCACGCGAAGCTATAAATAGAAGCAAAATTATAGCTAACGTTTCCGTCCTACACGTGGCTTGCTAGAGGTAGGTTGTTGCTAGACAGCAAGACAGAAAGTGCCATGAAACGATTTGAAGCTTTAATTGCTATGCCCTGATCTTGTGTCATGAAAGATGGGATGAAATCCCATGTTATGTCGTTTCGCCTGAGAAATTGAAAACTACCCCAGGGTAAATTTTGAGTGCACAAGATTAATTTCTTATTTATATAAGATAAACTCGATTGATAATGAGAAAAAGTTGATCGCTTCAACCGAGATCGCAGAATTGTAGTAATGGTAGAGAAACGCTATAAAAATAACTACTTGCAAAACTTGAACATAAACTTGGCGAAAAGAAGCTTAAATATCGATATCTGTATCGCAATCATGTACAAACATATAATTGCATATATTTGGGCTATTGATGTAATTTCGTCGGCTAAAAAAAATACAAATCATGACAAATATAGTCTATATTCTGGGTTCGCGTGTTCGGTGTTGGTTCATAATAAATACTAAGCAGACTCCTTGTGCATTTGCGGATTCAAAAGTGTGACGATTAAGCGAAAATGTCGATCATTAGAAATTTTGGTTGCCTTGTTCCACATCAATGGCTCGAACAACCCCTTGGGGCTGATCCTTGTAGTTTTTTCAATAATTTATGTGAATGGCACAATGACGCTAAAATGGATGGCGCTGTTTATATTTCCGATGATATGTAGATGCAGTGTGGTTGTTCAACCGAAGCTTTGAGAATCGAAAATGACTGAAAAATATTTCACAACGATTTTTACCCGTTGGTGCTCGAATTTGTAGTAGTTTTGGTTTGCAAAAAGGCTCTGGGATGTAATTACTTTGATTTGTCATATTTTAGTCACTCTTTATCAGTGGTGGTGAATTGCGAACCGAACGCCGATGCTTCTGCAAATTTACTCAAAAATGCTCACCGAGCGCAAGCATGCGATAGGTTCGAAAACTATTCCCTCGGTTAATACGAAGGTGTTCTGTGCTCGGTGTTCGGCGAAGCAATCTGATTCGAACCGTTCGGTTGGTGGACCATCGGCGAGGGCCGAGTAAACAGCGTTCGATACGATGGTTTGTTGATTTCAGTTCTCGCATCCTGGTTTTGAAATTATCAATGCACATGTGATCAGCACAAAAAATTGTTTTGTCGATTGATAAGTCGATTAATAGCAATTTGGATGGTATTATTTTGGACATTATCAGTGTGCGTAGGGTAACTCGATATGGAAAATAGTAAGTTTTGGATCTTTTGCAAATTTTATAGTTTTGGTTATAGAATCTATAACAATAAGAATTGAATATTTTGGAACATTTCAGCAATCGTAGAGTGGCTCAATATGAAAAGGGATTTTTTTACTCTTGCATATTCGATGTTTAATAAACTGGTGAGTCAATAGCAAAGAAAATTGAGTAATTTCAGGTATTTTCAACGAGCGTATTTAAATTTGATGGTCTATTAATTGTTGAACCAATAGCAGTTCAACTTGAATAATTTTAGACATTTTCAGAGAGTGGCGAAATTTGAAAATTTTTATTTTTTTGCTAATTCGATGATTTATTAAATAGTAAAAAATGTTTGGAAATTATCTGCCACCGTAGCGTTTTTCTATTTGAAAAATTGTAAAATTTTTGACTAATACCAATTCGATGGTTTGTTGATTGTTAGATCAATAGCAGTTCGAATTAAATAATTTTGGGCATTTTCGGTGAGTGTAGGATGGCGCAATATGAAAACTTGTAAATATTTTGACTTTTGCTGATAAAATGTTTCATTTAATAGTGAATTAATAACAATTACAAATTGCTCATTTTTGAGATTTTCAGGGACCATAGGATGGTTCTATCTGTATACTGGTAAAATTTTTGACTAATGTCATTTCGATGCTTTATTAATTGATGAATTAATAGCAGTTCAAATAAGATGATTTTCATGATGATGATAAGAACATTTTCAGCGATCGTAGGGGGGGTTTAATATAAAAATTTGAACATATTTTGATTTTTGGTATTTTAATGTTCAATGGATGAGCGAATCAGTAGCAGGTGGAATTGGATGATTTTGGACGTTTCTTTCGACGTTTGTTAATTTTGGATATTCTCAGCGAGCACTGGATGGATTGATATAGAAATTGTAATTTTTAAACTATTTACAATTCCATGCCAGCGGTAAAGCGGGAACCGAGCACCAATGCTTTGTACATATTTGTTCAGAAATGTTTTCCTAGCAAAAATATGCAAAAGCTGTTCATTCGGTTTATGGTAAAGTTCGATTGCTGTTCGGCGGAGCAATATGTACCAAACCATTCAGTTGGCAGACCATCGGCGAAGGTCAATTGAGCTCTATACGATGCGTAGTTTTATTATTTATGGTTCGATGAAATGCCTACCTACAGCATCAAAACTAAATTCTTTTTCAGTTGATGAGCAAAGCAATAGCACGTCAAAAATTACAATCAAAATCACAGGCACTTCGACGATTTGCATGTTTAAATCGGACCACACCACTACTATTTATATATTAATCAATACAGCATCCCTTTTGAAAAATAGTTCACAATTTCTCATATAAAGCTGCCTTACCTCCGAACAAAATGCTTAAAATTCTAATATTCCAATTGCTGTCTATTAAACATTGAATTACCAAAAGGTAAAGTATTTCCAATTTTTTATATTAAGCCATTCCACGCCCACAAGATATGAATAAAATTATCCTATTCGAATTTAATTCATTCACCAATCAATAAAACATCGGATCTGCAAATTCAAATACTAAAATTTTTAAATAGGACCACACTACGCTCGCTGTAAATTGGAAATCCCATTGGAACTGCTATTGATTCACCAATTAATAGGACATTGAATCGACATTAGTCGAAAATTTTAAAATTTTCCAAATAGCACAACTCTACGCTCGTCGAAAATGTCCAAAATTATCAAATTTACATTGCTCTTGATTCACTATTAAATGGAACATAAAATCAGCAAAAGTCTAAATATATCCAAATTTTCATATTGCACCACCCTACGCTCGATAAAAATGTGAAAAATTATCCAATTCGAACCGCTATTGTTTCCAGAATCAACAGACCATCGAATTAGTCTAGGATTCAATTTTTGTCGATTTTTCATATAGAACCACCCTACGGTCGCTGAAAATGTCCAAAAGTGTTAAATTTTAATTGCTTTTGAATCAATATTTAGTAAAACATCAAATTAGTAAAAATCAAAAAAATTACAAATTTTCATATTGCGCCACCCCCGCTCGCTGAAAATGTAAAAGATTATTCAATTCGAATTGCTATTTATTCACTAATCAATAGAGCATCGAAATGAGATTAGTCAAAAAAATTTCTATTTTCCATATACAGGTACCCTACGCTCGTTGTAAATGCCCAAAATTACTCAATTTTAATTGCTATTGACTCACCAATTTATTCAATATCGAATTTGCAAATGTTAAATCATTTTCAATTTATCATATTGAGCCACCCTACGCTCGCTGGAAATGTGCAAAATTACCATACTCTGCTAAGCTACCCAAAAACTGAAACGTCCAGCCGCAGCTGACAAAGTTCGGTTCATCCGAAGCAACGGCCTATAGTACTCGAATCGGATGTTCATGAACATACTAGTAACGATAGGCTCACAAACTAAAGCATTGGTTCTTTCACCATCAGCATCGCTTCTTGGTTCGGCGATGCTTGCTCGAACGATGGTATCGGCAAATTTATACTCGCGATGGTGGTTCGCTTTTTGGTTCGGAACGAACACGTTTTGCGTGATCGGAATCGATGCTTTACCACCACTGCTCTTTATAGCCAAGCGTCACAGATTTTCAATAGATCGATGAAAAAAGAGAATTAAAGTTCTGCTGATGCTCCCTGAAGACGTTAGTTTGGTTTCGTCTTGTCATAGAGGAAAGAGTGACGTTGGCAATTATACTCTTTCATTTTTTCGATGAGAAATGAAAATGCTTCGTCTCTCTTCGTTTGTTCCGGTGTCGGGCATTTACGAATGAGACAGTAAAAATATTGAAAATGAGGCTGTTGGTTTCCTTTCATTGAGAATGCGTGACAATTTTAAGTTCTGAATCCAACCATCAACCAATCTTCACACACTAGTCAGCAAACAAAAACTAGACGATAAAATCAAACGTCAGCAATGCAACTGGTAGCAAAATGTTACCAAACTGAACTCCGAAAACATCTATCAGAGGTTCCTGCACAACACTACAACGATGTCCTCTACCGTACATCGGATGCAAGAACATTCAATATCTTCTCAACAAGATTTCGAAATTTCAACCCAAGTAGCAACTGGCAAACAAATTTAGCCGCGAGCAGAACCCCCAAGCAATTTTTACCAAACTCGGCGGCATCTATCGGACAAATTAACATAACACCACCAGTAATTTTAATCCAACAAGATCACCCCCAGAGACACCTGTTAGAACTAGTCGGTAACGGACAATCGAAACCCTCAGCGATCGAACTATTAACATCTGCAATAAAGGTTTATCAACAAGAAAAACATACCATGCCTAGGATCCTGGTGTACAAAATGTAAATAACCGGCCTTACGACTTTGAAGCAGTTTCTTATACACAAAAAAATTATATTTTTGTGTTCGGTAATAATTTTTGCGGCAACGATCTGTAAAATGTTATTTTTACTGAAAGATACGTAAAATTTATCCAACTCCTATGTAAAAGTTACGGTTATTCAAGGGGCAAATCACTCTAAACTCTAGACAATCTCATACTAATAAACTCATGTCATTCCAAAATAATTTTCTCTAATCTCATTTAATACCAACTAGTCTAGATAAGTTTGGGTAATTTAAAACTAATCCAACCTAGTTTTGCCTAATCTTGTTTGAAGTGTATCTGTCATTCGAGCTCCCACGCAGAGATGCCATTTATACAGATCGACCAGTATTATACAGATTTTTGCATGCGTATACAGATTTAATACAGATTTCTCAAATTAAATACAGATTTATACAGATACCACAAAAAGTAAGAAAGAAATAATGAAACTTTTCCGTCTGAGCTTGTTTGTTTGCCCATATTAAAATGAAAAATTTTTCGTGCAGCTGTTTAATGATGAACACTGAAATACATTTATATCATAATTTGAAACCAATGTAAACTGATGTTCAAGGAAGTCATGGCGTCATGAAACTTTATTGTCAGATTGAAAAGTTGTATGACCTGACTTGACGTTGCGTATTGGGCGTTTGAATTCTATGTTCGAATTCCAAGTCATCATTTTCAAACGAAAAAAGTATATGGATTCACAATTCAATTGTGGTTGATAACAAAAACAATTAAATATCGTCGTTGAATGTTCTTGTCAGTGCGGCAAGGACTTACGATATAAAGGAATGCTCCTTGCATCTGCCATTCTATAACAATAATCGAATGGAATAATATCTTTAAACGTCATTTTATTTCCGAAATTTCCTTTGTTTAGTAAATACAGATAAATACAGATTTTTTATACAAAGCAGTACAGATTTTTTATGAAAATATCTGGCATCTCTGCTCCCACGTTTACAGCTTCTTATGTCAAAATAATGCTTTTCCAGATCTCGGCTAAACTTCTCTAATCCCATTCTAATCCAGCGAGATCCCTGCTAAACTTTTTTTACTCCCGGTAAAACTTGTTTGAGTTCAGACAAAGTTTAGAGTGATTTGCCCCTTGCCCCTTGCGGTTATTTATTATTTACTGATACGGTCTGTGAACTCTGAAATGTCATTTCTCTTGACGAACTCAGTAGAAGTTTTTCCAATATTCGGAAAATTGATAAAAAAAATAATGAAGAATTTCAGTAACCATCACTATACATTCAGCAGAAATACAGATCTGTCAAATAACATAATTTTCGGAAGTAAAAATGTGGAAATTTCTGGATTAGTAGAGAAAAAATAGTGGTGCGAATTGATTGCTTGCGAAAAATAGATAATACTGATTCCTAGCGGTGATTTTTCATTTAGTGAATATATTCAAAAAGCCTTTTACAACTTTTTATTTCAGTACTCTAAAAATATGAAGGGTGATCCCATATTCTACTGAATTGCATCCGAAAGATATTTAATCATTTTATTTGTGTTTTTCATTCAACACACGAAAATAAATTAATTAATTGGATGGAAATATATTTTGAAAACTAAATTGATCCTTCCTTTCCCAGATCTCTAATGCAATTTACCAAAAAACAGTAATACTTTACGGGTCAAGACGTTTACATATTTTTAGAATTGTTTCGTAAATTTCGCCGAACGTCGGTATTGAAATCATTAGAATTATGACAGATCGAAGTTTAGTGGAACTGTACCGATCATTGAGCAAATAAAACTTTTACTGAACGGATTACCGAATATTCAGCTGTTTGAAAGTCAGTAAAACTGTACCGACATCCGTAAAAATAGTTCGGTGTGTACAGCTTTTAAGCAGTGAGAAATTTTTCTCAGAATCTGTTCTGTACGTTCAAGTTATCAAAAAGTACCATGCGTATTTTAGAGCTCTAATAAAGTGGATACTTTTAGGTACTGTGGAATTTTTGATTGCTTGGAGAGACGAATCCTAATTTGATGTCTATCTTACCCCTTACCTTACTCCTTAATTTGATATCTATCTTACCAAATTGAACATTCTTCACAGAATGTGAAATAGAAAATGGTAGTCTCACTTCATCATGGTACTGTGGAAATTTTAATTACTTGGAGATGACGCTTAAATTGTAATTTGATATTGATCTTACCAGTTTGAACATTCTTCACAGAATATGCAACATGAAATAACAGTCTAAATTCATTATGATAATCATCTTGAACATTGATATCTCATAACCACTTACTGTGTGCGCTTAGTCTAATCTAAATCATTAGAAAGAAAAATGCAAGGAAAATATCTTAGTTTAACCTTAGCGCTTCTACAGCACAATCGTTTCATTGATTCATTAAAAAAAATTTCTGATTTATTAATCTTGCCCCCGCAATGACCAATACTATTCATCTGATTCCATTGAACACAATTCATCAACTGGTAAATGTTATCAAAACTTCTTCTCCAGCCTACAACGGTTTTCTAGAACAGTCATTGAGTCATTTATGTTGTTTTCACTTGATGCCAAACCTAACCCAGTTTCCACTCTAACTGCTGTCAAACCGTTTGTTTGAAGTCAGTTTCGAACCTAGTTTCAACGTTGTTGAACTGAAAATCGAGTCAGTTTCGAACCTGGTTTTTAAATCAGTTTTACTCAAACCCCTGTTGCTAAGTGCGAAATCAACATAGTTTCGGGAAAAGTATTTGCTTGATGAAACTACCTTGGGTCAGTTTCAGTTTTCAGAAGCATCAGTAGAAGATTCTGTTAAATTGTTTTTTGAAATGGCTCCTGGCGTGTGCATTCGGTAAACTC
Source organism: Malaya genurostris (assembly GCF_030247185.1). Classification (NCBI taxonomy): domain Eukaryota; kingdom Metazoa; phylum Arthropoda; class Insecta; order Diptera; family Culicidae; genus Malaya; species Malaya genurostris. The sequence goes on from NC_080572.1 coordinate 157,245,047, forward strand.
ATCCGAAAGCTGACTCGGAATTCATTTTGATTTCTAATCGGATTCCAAATATTAAGCAATCCATTGGTGCATTTGGAACTCACAATGAATTCCGACTCAGACTCTAGACAACTTAACTGAGCTCCCATGACGACTGACGACTTTCACTGGCATGCTTGTGGTGTGTGTGCCCGCTGCGACTTCTTCGGCACAATTCGCTTCAAAAAAAGCCTTTCAATAGTGTACTATTGAAACACTTCAATGTTGTTACAATACAAGTTCAAGTTGAAAAATTTCGAATCCATTGGTAGTTAGATTATATAAATCCTTCTACAGATCACTGAGCTATGAGCTTTCCAAATACGAGAAAGGCAAACACGCGTCATGAGTTTTCCTCTTTAGTACTCGTGGATACCAAACATTTAGGAAAATTTCAATTTTCAATGATTTGTGATTATGTCATACAACTAAAAATGTTATTATAAATTGATGATCATATTTCCGTGGGCACGTAGCAAAAATTATGTTAATTTTTTAAACAGAACAAGAGATATTCACGATTAAAACCTTATCACTCTCAGAGGGTAAATTTTGAGAAGGCAACAAATAGTAAAGTAAGTCGTATTCACAACAAAAAGTCTGCAACAAACGATGTCTGCAACACTATATATGAAATCTCTTGATTTGCAGAAAAATCTGCAGATCTGGAAACTCTGCACACTTGTCAGCAAATCCTTAACACCCGACCAAACGATAAACAAAAACTGTAGACAATATAATCAAACATCATCAGTGTACCAGGTGGCAAAATTATAGCAAACTGAACTCCGAAAACATCAATCGGAGGTTCCTTCACCACACCACAATGATGCCCTCTACCAAATAATGGATGCAACAATAATCAACACCCACCCAACAAGATCACCCCCAGACTTCGAAATTTTAACCCAAGTAGCATCTCGCAAACAACTTTTACCAACCTCGGCGGCATCTATCGGAGAAATTCACATAACACCTCCAGAGAAATTCACATAACACCTACAGCAAAGCATGCTTAGTTTTCGTCTAATCAATTGGACTTTCTCTTCATGTGTTTTCATATGCAGGGTAGTTTAATTGGTTAAACAATTTCCCCGGTTAGGAGATAGCTACGAGTTCTGCGGTAACATTTTCGCGGTTTTCATTACATCATTGTGTTCATATGTCAGTTTTCCAATCTGTTTCCCCGTTAGATACTGATCATATTAATCAAATTATCTTAATTTTGCACTAAACTGCTAATTTTTGATTTACAAAGAAGCAATCTTTATAGTTCTTTAGGTAACATTTAGAGCCATTAGAACGACTGATTTTATATAATGTTGTCCAGTTGTCGTTTTCTTTTTCTCCAATGCAAACGACCAGAAGCTCTGTTGCATGATGCAATCGCTCTTGTTTGAGTTGAAACTAGCTTTGCGTACAAACCGCAACATATAGGCTATTATAGAATTTTGACATCGATTACTGCAATTTTATGTACATGGACGGCCATGTTCCAGTACACGTGTATAGACAGATAAAAAATTAACTTTTTACTGGAAGTAGCTAGAGAATTTTCGTCTTCGACAATATTGTAGAAAATAAAATTTCGAGTAACTTTACCTAAGAAAAATTTTTTCTAACTCTAGCCGCTAATTAATTTTAGGTGGTTCAAATAATAAAGTTTTAAAAAATCAGTTTTTTTGTTCTAACAAGTTTTATATTCTTCTGAGAGTAATGAATTTTTCTACAAAACTAGATTTTGTGCAAATACTTAACAGTTTATAACATTTCAAAGTGCTATGATAAATTTCAAAAGAGTTATGAATATTTTTATGTAAAATACAGTCGCAATTCAAACTTATATATCGCAGAAGAGTGCAAAAAGTAGCAGATCAAACAGTTTAGGATGGATAATAATTTCGAAGGAATGGTTTGTATCCGATTGTATCCAAGGATTTCATCAATAATAATAATAATAATAATAATAATAATAATAATAATAATAATAATAATAATAATAACAATAATAATAATAATAATAATAATAATAATAATAATAATAATAATAATAATAATAATAATAATAATAATAATAATAATAATAATAATAATAATAATAATAATAATAATAATAATAATAATAATAATAATAATAATAATAATAATAATAATAATAATAATAATAATAATAATAATAATAATAATAATAATAAAAATAATAATAATAAGAAAAATAATAATGATAATAATAATAATAATAATAATAATAATAATAATAATAATAATAATAATAATAATAATAATAATAATAATAATAATAATAATAATAATAATAATAATAATAATAATAATAATAATAATAATAATAATAATAATAATAATAATAATAATAATAATAACAATAATAATAATAATAATAATAATAATAATAATAATAATAATAATAATAATAATAATAATAATAATAATAATAATAATAATAATGATAATAATAATAATAATAATAATAATAATAATAATAATAATAATAATAATAATAATAATAATAATAATAATAATAAAAATAATAATAAACATAATAATAATAATAATAATAATAATAATAATAATAATAATAATAATAATAATAATAATAATAATAATTATAATAAAAATTAAAATAATAATAATAATAATAATAATAATAATAATAATAATAATAATAATAATAATAATAATAACGATGATAATAATGATAGAAATAATAATATGTAACTGTGAATATCTTCAATATATTTTAGAAATATTTTGTGTTTTATTAAAATAAATAAATTTTTCTTAGCTAACACATTGTTGTAGATGTAATCCAATTTGAAAATAACACAACATCAAATCAACTGACGATTCTCGAGCTCCAACCTGTGAACATTGGTGGATGTGCTGTATAACAAAGACAAATGTGGCTTTTACACTATATGATTCATGCATCGCAAGTAATCAACTCATTCCTGGTACCAATCGGCCAACTTTCTGAAAAAGCACAAGAATCCCGTAAAAAGGATCTTAGGCGTTATCGTAGAGATCATACCAGAAAATCATCGAGAGTGTTAACCAACGAAGATCTATTCATGCGGCTTCTTTTATCTTCTGATCCCGTAGTAACAAGTCTACGGAAATTACCTCAAAAATCCATGAAATCTCTTTCATCAGATGCGAGAAGCTTGTTAAATTTTAACGAAGAGGATGAGCAATCAGCATACACCTCAATGACAATTCAGAAGATGAAATGTAATATACATAACTATTTCATTATGTTGATTTTGTTTTGTCGTGAATACGACTTACTTTACTATGGGGCGCCTTTTCAAAATTAGCCATATGGAAGAATGGGCAGAACTTAATCGCGAATATCTCGACTTGTATTAATGGTAGCAACATAATTCTTTCACCATTTCATCAAAAATATGATCAGGAATTCAGGATAATATTTTGAACAGTGTGCGATAACCACAAACAACTCAAAAATTAAGTTTTCTTAAAATTTGAAAACAACGCGGAAAACTTTTTACTTTCGCTTGGGTTTTTCGCGCAAGGACGACGATTTTGAGATAGGCAGGCACATATCTTCAACTGAATGCGTATAAAAGGGGAACCGTGGTCGAAAATCGATCTCATTCGTCATCTAACACTCGATGTGGATAGACGAATAACCTACTACGACTAATTTCGATTTTGTTTTATTTTTTATTCGCAGTTTTCTACCTACCCAAGCTATGGGTAAAAACCGCCATAGATCCGGGAAGGATCCAAAGGATGCTAAGCGTCTGAAGCCAAGTGATGTACAGGTAAACGACCGTTTGCTGAGTAAAAACCAATATGCTGATCTGCCAGTAGATGTCGAAGAGGAACTGCAGAAGAAGGAAAAAATGCCGCCTTTCTACCTGAAGGGCTTCCCACCAACTCTACGCTCGGATTTCAACACACTGATCAGCAAAGGACTACAGGCAACAATCCGTTTATGTACTGAAGGCTACAAAATAACTGTTCCGGCTTTGAACCACTACAAAGGAGTGGAATGCTATCTGAAGCAGACAAAAGCGGAATACTTCACACACGATTTTGCCGCCAACAAACCTATGAAGGTTGTACTTCGAGGACTACCCGACATGATGGAAGCCGAACTAAAGCAGGCACTTTCGGAGGCTGGACTAAAGCCTTTGATGGTATTTAAAATGAAGCGCCATAATACGGACAAAAAGTTCAGAGATCAACTGTACCTGATTCATCTGGAGAAGGGCTCCATCACCATGAGTCAACTGAAAACGATTAAATCGTTATTTCACATAATCATCGAATGGCAAAAGTATAAACCGGTACTTCGGGATGTCACACAGTGCACGAACTGTTTGAACTACGGCCATGAAGCGAGGAATTGCCACATGAAAAGTCGGTGCGGCAAATGTGCCGAACCACACAATACCAACGATTGCCTACTAGATGACATCGCTGTAAAATGTGTGAACTGTGATGGCGACCATCCATCTACTAGCAAATCGTGTCCCAAACGTGCTGAGTTCACAAAAAATCGACAACAGGCGTCCCGCAAACAATCAACGCGCAAGAATGTTCCACAGAAGGATGAAGTTAATTTCCCACGGCTCCCACCGAAGAGGGATATTCCGAATTTTCCGCCACTTCCTCGCAGCAATCCAAAAGATTCAGCCGCTGGATCACAAAAAGAATCTTCCTCAAAAATCCCTCCTGGATGGGGCAATAATAAACCACAAGCAAAGGATGATTCTGGTGATTTATTTTCTGCTGAACAACTGATCGTCATTTTTGAAACAATGACAACAAAACTACGAAACTGCAGAACGCGGTTAGATCAAATCAACGCCTTAGGCAAATTCATCATCGAATATGCAATATAATGAGTTGGTTATAGTAAATTGGAATGCTTGCTCACTCAGGAGTAAAACTGCTGAATTGTCCGACTTTCTTCAAGAGAAGAATGCCGATATTGCTATTTTAACTGAAACTCATCTTAAACCTGAAATTTCTATTTTTATTTCCAATTACAGGATTCACAGGCTCGACAGGGCAACTACCAGAGGAGGGGGAGTTGCCATTGCCATTAAACGATCCATTCAGCACAGGCTTCTGTCAGTATTTAAATTGCAACTCATAGAAGCCATCGGAATTGAGATTACAACGACGATGGGACCCATCATCATCATTGCAGCGTACTGCCCCAAACAAACCAATCTTCGAGATGGTACGTGTGCATCATTGAAGCGAGATCTGGCTATGCTCACTCGACGACAGAACAAATTCATCATTGCTGGGGACCTGAACGCACGGCATGAGCTGTGGGGAAACAGAAGACAGAATCGAAACGGATTCGTACTTGCCGAAGATTACGAAGCTGGACAATACAACATCTTCGCTCCGGATCAACCAACGCGACTTTCCAGATCGGGAGTTCATTCCATTTTGGATATATTCATCAGCAACATCGCCATAGACAGCTCTCCGGTTGTCTTCTACGAGCTCTCTTCTGACCACTTTCCAGTAATATTGACGTTGGGATCTTCACCAGAAACAGTGCCTATTCAACCACGGAGGAACTATTATCGCACCGATTGGGTCCAATTTCAACAATTCGCCGACCAACTTATTAATATCAATGTTCCACTAGATTCCCCGATGGAAATCGATGCGGCCCTATCTTCCTTCCAGCATTCAATCACAGTCGCTCGTGATAGGACGGTTCCAGTACAACATATGCCGAGTTCCTCTCTTCAAATCGACAGTGTCACCAAGAAACTCATCCGACTTCGGAATATCTACCGGAGGCAGTATCAACGAACTGGCATCCTAGATAGGAAGACTACTTATAACAACTTAACTAGGATAATCCAGGAAAGGATATCTGAGCTTCGCAACAGGAACTTCCAGCAAAAGCTTCGAGAAATTCTCCCACATTCAAAGCCCTTCTGGTCCTTAACGAAGGTGCTTAAGAAAAAACCGAAGCCTATTCCTCCTCTGATGTCACCCCAGGACGCAGCTGAAGGAATACCTTTAATCACACCAGTAGAGAAGGCAAATGCGCTAGGCCAGCAGTTTGTGTGTTCTCACAATTTAGGACTCAACATTGTTAGTCCATATGAAAGAGCCGTTGCTGATAGCGTAGCTGAGGTTGACCAATCAGACAGCTTGGTTCCTGAGGAAAGTAGAGTCACTGCGAATGAGCTGATGACTTTTGTGAAAAAATCCAACAATATGAAGGCCCCAGGTTTCGATAACTCATTCAACATTGAGCTGAAACATTTGAGTATTCGCTCATTTGTCTTCTTAGCTAAACTTTTTAACAGGTGCTGGGAGCTTGGTTACTTCCCTTCAATGTGGAAGTTAGCTAAAGTTATCCCAGTTTTGAAACCGGGGAAAGATCCTTCCTTTTCCAAGAGCTATCGGCCCATCAGCTTACTCTCTGCCCTATCCAAGCTGTTTGAAAAGTCAATACAAAGGCGAATTCTTGCTTTTGCAGATGAACAGGATATATTTCTGGAAGAACAGTTTGGGTTCCGGAAAGGAAGATCCACCATCCACCAGCTCACAAGGGTTAACAACGTCATCCAGCAAAACAAATCAGTGTCCAAAACGACTGCCATGGCAATATTGGATATTGAAAAGGCATTCGATAATGTGTGGCACGATGGACTGGTGTTCAAACTGCATCGGTATAATTTTCCCATGTATCTTATTAAAATTATCAAAAATTATCTTGCAGATAGAGCATTCCAGGTTTCTCTGAATAATGCACTTTCAGAAAGATTTACTATTCCTGCTGGTGTACCCCAGGGAAGTATCCTAGGTCCCATTCTATACAACATTTTCACATCAGATATCCCACCTCTTCTGTGGTGTTCTGTCACAATTTGCTGATGATACTGCCATTCTTTACAAAGGTCGTGTCATTAATGCTCTGAAAAATTAACTACAGACAGGTCTGGACGCTTTAACGAAATATTTTACAAGCTGGAAAATTGTGATCAATGCAGCAAAAACTCAGGTCATCTTGTTTCCACATTCAAGATCTCCAAAACTTGTTCCATCAGACGAATGCAGAATACGATTCGGTGATGAGGTCATTCAATGGTCCGATGAAGTTATCTATCTAGGACTCACCTTTGACAGACATCTGATATTCAGGTCACATGTTGACAAAATCGTTCAAAAATGCAGCATACTCATTAGGTCTCTGTATCCGCTGATTTGTAGAACATCTAAACTATGCCTGAAGAATCAGATGGCTGTCTATAAACAAATCATCTACCCCGCAATTGAATACGCAGTCCCTGTTTGGCGGAGTTGTGCACGAACACACAAACTTAGGCTTCAACGCATTCAAAGTAAGATCTTAAAGATGATTCTAAATCTACCCCCTTGGACAAGGACTAGTGCAGTACATGAGATTGCCTCACTGGATATACCAGAACAAAAATTCGAACAATACTGCACGAAATTTGAAGAGAGGTGCTCAATCTCTGAAATACAAATAATTCAAAATTTGTACGTATTAGGTTAGGGATAGTTATAAGTAGGTAGACATTTTATAAATAATTAAAATAAATATTATGATTAAACATTAGTATGTAAAACAAGAGTAACTAAAACACCTAATATTAATAACGAATCGTATGAACAACAAAGATGAAAGGCCAAAGGGTCAAAACACTTGTACTGTAAAATGTTGATGTAATACACAAAAATAAGATTAATAAACAGATATTTATGCAAAAAAAAAAATGCGAAAATCGATCATTTCTTCTTGTGCGTTCGATGGAAGCAGACGTCGTGGGAGTGGAATCATCAACCAGCAGCGAGAGAGAATGCACCTTCTGCGTGGTTAATAAAAACCTCAAACGCTCAGGTCGCATCTCTCATTCGCTTGCTGGCCATTTAGGCGCGGGGACCAGCCAGCAGCAGCAGCAGCAGCGGGAGTTAAACTTTCCACCAGCAGCGAGAGAGAATGCACCTTCTGCGTGGTTAATAAAAACCTCAAACGCTCAGGTCGCATCTCTCATTCGCTTGCTGGCCATCGAGGCGCGAGGACCAGCCAGCAGCAGCAGCGGGAGTTAAACTTTCCACCAGCAGCGAGAGAGAATGCACCTTCTGCGTGGTTAATAAAAATCTCAAACGTTCAGGTCGCATCTCTCATTCGCTTGCTGACCATCGAGGCGCGAGGATCAGCCAGCAGCAGCAGCGAGAGTTAAACTTTCCACCAGCAGCGAGAGAGAATGCACCTTCTGCGTGGTTAATAAAAACCTCAAACGCTCAGGTCGCATCTCTCATTCGCTTGCTGGCCATCGAGGCGCGAGGACCAGCCAGCAGCAGCAGCGAGAGTTAACCAGCAGCGAGAGAGAATGCACCTTCTGCGTGGTTAATAAAAACCTCAAACGCTCAGGTCGCATCTCTCATTCGCTTGCTGACCATCGAGGCGCGAGGACCAGCCAGCAGCAGCAGCGAGAGTTAACCAGCATCGAGAGAGAATGCACCTTCTGCGTGGTTAATAAAAACCTCAAACGCTCAGGTCGCATCTCTCATTCGCTTGCTGGCCATCGAGGCGCGAGGACCAGCCAGCAGCAGCAGCGGGAGTTAAACTTTCCACCAGCAGCGAGAGAGAATGCACCTTCTGCGTGGTTAATAAAAATCTCAAACGTTCAGGTCGCATCTCTCATTCGCTTGCTGACCATCGAGGCGCGAGGATCAGCCAGCAGCAGCAGCGAGAGTTAAACTTTCCACCAGCAGCGAGAGAGAATGCACCTTCTGCGTGGTTAATAAAAACCTCAAACGCTCAGGTCGCATCTCTCATTCGCTTGCTGGCCATCGAGGCGCGAGGACCAGCCAGCAGCAGCAGCGGGAGTTAAACTTTCCACCAGCAGCGAGAGAGAATGCACCTTCTGCGTGGTTAATAAAAATCTCAAACGTTCAGGTCGCATCTCTCATTCGCTTGCTGACCATCGAGGCGCGAGGATCAGCCAGCAGCAGCAGCGAGAGTTAACCAGTAGCGAGAGAGAATGCACCTTCTGCGTGGTTAATAAAAACCTCAAACGCTCAGGTCGCATCTCTCATTCGCTTGCTGGCCATCGAGGCGCGAGGACCAGCCAGCAGCAGCAGCGGGAGTTAAACTTTCCACCAGCAGCGAGAGAGAATGCACCTTCTGCGTGGTTAATAAAAATCTCAAACGTTCAGGTCGCATCTCTCATTCGCTTGCTGACCATCGAGGCGCGAGGATCAGCCAGCAGCAGCAGCGAGAGTTAAACTTTCCACCAGCAGCGAGAGAGAATGCACCTTCTGCGTGGTTAATAAAAACCTCAAACGCTCAGGTCGCATCTCTCATTCGCTTGCTGGCCATCGAGGCGCGAGGACCAGCCAGCAGCAGCAGCGGGAGTTAAACTTTCCACCAGCAGCGAGAGAGAATGCACCTTCTGCGTGGTTAATAAAAACCTCAAACGCTCAGGTCGCATCTCTCATTCGCTTGCTGGCCATCGAGGCGCGAGGACCAGCTAGCAGCAGCAGCGGGAGTTAAACTTTCCACCAGCAGCGAGAGAGAGTGCACCTTCTGCGTGGTTAAAACCCTCAAACGCTCAGGTCGCATCTTTCATTTGGACTTCAGTCGTCAGGTGGAGCAGTCGGCAATGAAAGCAGAACTTCTGTTCTTGGTTCTAAATTTAGTTCTTGAACTCAGGTCCAGTTCCTTATTCTAGAATTCTATTCGGTTCTTTTTAGAACCATAATAATACTCTCAAAGAATTTTGCGAAATTTTGCTTTACTGTACTTTATACAACCCATTTTGATGGTCGAGGCGAAAAACCGTCTTCAAGTTTGAGAGCTTAGCTCCGGGTTTAAAATTCAGAGCCTGTGTGCTGAACTGGATTCTGGAAAAAGATTTCGGTACTGATTTCAGTTTCGAAATTGTAGTTCTAGAACTAAAATTAAACTGAATTCTGAGTCTGTTCTAAGTTCTGAATTTAGCTCTTGAGCTCAGGTCCAGTTCCTAATTCCAGAATTCTTCAAATCGGTTCTTTTTAGAACCATAATAATACTCCTAAAGAATTATGCGAAATTTTACTTTACGGCCCATTTTTATTATAAAGAACTATCTAGTTATTTCATTACATTTAATTGCGTTTCAAAATGTTTAATGTAACTAATCTGTAATTTAGTCAAGGCGCATCGCTTAAAATTCTAGTAGTGAAAAAGGGGAAAGTAGCACAATTTACACAATCGATCAACTACCAATTCGAATTCGGAAGTATAAAGAAAGTGTGTCAGTTTTATTCGTATTCACGACATCCAGTTATGTCTCTGACATTACACACCCGTACTTTTTATTATTCTTGCGCATAAAAATATATAAAATATATAAAAACCTCACACCAGACATATATTCGCCCATATAATTCTTGGATACAATCGGATGCAAACCATTCTTTCGAGGTTTTGTTCTAAATCGAAATTATTATCCAACCTAAACTGTTTGATCTGCTACTTTTTTCACATTTCTACATATATAAGTTTGAATTTCGACTGTATTTTACATAAAAATATTCATAACTCTTTTTAAATTTATCATAGGACTTTGAAATGTTATAGACTGTTAAGTATTTGCACAAAATCTAGTTCATTACTTTCAGAAGAATATAAAACTTGTTAGAACAAAAAAACTGATTTTTAAAACTTTATTATTTAAACCACCTAAAATAAATTAACGGCTAGAGTTAGAAAAAAATTTCTTAAGTAAAGTTACTCGAAATTTAATTTTCTACAATATTGTCGAAGACGAAAATTCTCTAGCTGCTTCCAGTAAAAAGTTAATTTTTTATCTGTCTTTACACGTGTACGGGAACATGGCCGTCCATGTACATAAAACCGCAGTAACAACCCGTGCAACTTTTCATAAGACACCAATGATGAAAAGTTTACGGTTTTGCTGAAAAATAATTAAAGGCATGAAATTTCCGTTTTGGACCACTGTGCTTCGATTTGAAAAGAAGTAATCTTAATAGTTCTTTAGGTAACATTTAGAGCCATTAGAACGGCTGATTTTATATAATGTTGTCCACTTTTCGTTTTCTTTCACTCCAATGCAAACGACCAGAATCTCTGTTGTATGATGCAATCGCTCTTGTTTGAGGTGAAACTAGCTTTGCGTACAAGCCCCAACACATCTGCTCGCAGTGCCAAATGATGCGAAACTGATTTAATGCGTCTTCTCGCTTCGACGACCGGAAGTTAACTGCGAACTACGATCTGAGCGTTTGAGGTTTTTAACCACGCAGAAGGTGCGCTCTCCGATGCCGCTGTTTAAATGCGTCTTCTCGCCTCGACGTCTGTTTCCATCCAGCGCACAAGAAGAAATCATCGATTTTCGACCACGGTTCCCCTTTTATAACGTTCAGTTGAAAATAGAATAGTGAGAAAACCTAATTTTTGAGTTATTTGTGGTTATCTCACACTGTCCAAAATACTATCCTGAATTCCTGATCACATTTTTGATCAAATAGTGAAAGAATTATGTTGCTGCCATTAATACAAGTCGAGATATTCACGATTAAGTTCTGCCCATTCATTCATATGACTAATTTGGAAAAGGCTCCACAAAGTAAAGTAAGTCGTATTCACGACAAAAGTTTTTCGTCATACCCCTAATAAAAATAACAATATTGCAATAGCCTCAATAAAGTGGAAGTCGCCGATTCGGTTTTGATAGTGACTTGAAACATCAATGCCTGACCAGTGTTGCATCCAGTATCCGTAATCAGAGAATATCCACTGACGGACACAAGCGTTCCAACAGGCATCGTTTCTCTTGCAAGCTCTCTGACTAAGAAGCTGCATGTACTGTCATTAATAATGTATGAGTTTCACTGAGAGAGATATTCCGTCAGTTCAGTCTGATGCTCACTTGGAGACGAATCAACATGACTGAAATCTTAGAATGACGATCAATTTTTAAAATTTCCGTCGTGATCATCAATTGCAAGGACAACGTTTTCTCGGTTTGACTTAGTTCAGAGAAGAAAAATAAAAGTGCATACGCAATGATGTGATGTCAGAAAATGATAATGAAAATCAAAGTATTATCATATTCAATTAACTATAAAACTATAAACAGACCGTTTTAAAAACAAACAGAGAATGACCGATCTGTTCTCTCATTCGAAATATTTTACTCTCTGCGTGTTGCCACTCTCGCGTCACTGTTGTTCGTGTTCGCCGTACGCTACCCATGGCATGAATTCGATCAACGTTGAATGACAATCATTTTGGTTCGTGACTCAGTGCAACAGTGCAACTCTGTGCCTGACACCTTCTCGTCGAACCATTGACAACAATGATTTACATCCACCCAAAGTTTTTGTTACGCTAGCTTATCTATGACTAGTTTGCAGCCAGAAATTTGAGTGATTGTTACTAGTATCTAACCACTTGCGTGCGTGACTTAAAAAGCGCAGTTTCTACTAGTGGCTAAATCGGCTAAAAATAAGTTGTTACGTTGTAATGCCATACTGAAATAACTTATCTTTCCATAATATGATAATAACTTGTTTTCAATTAGGCTAGTTGAAACTTAGTCACCATCGACATTATAAACATTGAATGAATTCAGAATACTTTTATATTAACAATATAAAGGCAGTAGTGTACTTGAAATCACAAACTTGATACTAGGTGCAAATTTCACAACGATTTTAAAATTGTCGAGCGGAATTCAATTTTAGTTAACTGTTTATGAAGATATGAAAATAACCCTATGTTAAGAATGTTCAAAAACCCCGACCTTCAACCAGTGAAAATTTTGGAGTGCAAGCAACTGCACTCCAAATCGATAGATGGTAAATTTTACCAATCGGACTTATTTCGCGTGACTTTTGCCGGATCTGCACTTCCAAATTATTTGGTAGTGAGTGGAGTTCGGCTACCTGTTCGGCTGTATGTACCGCGGGTAATGCATTGTACAAGCTGCAAACAGGTAGGTCATACGGCAACCTATTGTTGCAACAAACTGCGATGCGGCAAATGCGGAGAGGCCCATGAGGACGATCTCTGCAGAAGAGCAGTGGAAAGTGTTGCTACTGCGGGAAGAATCGTCATGATCTTTCGGTGTGCCTTACGTACATACAGCGTGCGGAGAAATTGAAGCGATCCGTGAAAGAACGTTCCAAACGTTCTTATGCGGAAATCTTTAAAAGAACCACTCCATCGACCCCTGAGAACCCGTTTGCAATCTTGCCAGTTGAAGAGGATACCTCTGACGACCCAGGCGAAGGACCTTTCTACACACAGGTTGAAGGAAGCAGGAAAAGACAAAATCTGGCTTCTCCCAAGCTTCCTCGTAAAGGCCTCAGACTGTCCTCTTCGGCACAAAAGAACCAAACGGAAACAAAAAGTGCTGACCCAAAAGCGAAGCAACACCTCCTGGGTTCAAAAAACTTAGGAGTACCCAGCACTTCCTGGGGCATCAAAAAACTCGAATGACCCCAAAGCACAACCAGAATATCCAATAAACGCTGGATTATTGAAATTTTCTGATATCGTAGACTGGATATTAACAGCCTTCAATATTACTGATCCTCTGAAAAGCTTCCTAACTGCTCTACTGCCAACAGTAAGGACATTTTTAAAACAGTTAACTGAACAATGGCCCCTCCTTGCAGCGATCGTATCTTCTGATGGATAATTTACCACTGAGAATCGAGGATATGATCATTGTGCTTCAGTGAAGTTGCAGAAGTATTATCCCAAAACTTGATTCTTTCAAACACTTAATACATACTCATAATTGCGATGTATTCTCCTTGAGTGAAACTTGGCTTACTTCAAACATCAACCTGGACTTCCATAATTTTAATATAATCCGCCTGGACCGAGAAGACTCTTATGGAGGGGTACTTTTAGGGATTAAAAAGTGCTATTCATTTTATCGTATTACCCAAGTAGCAAATGTAACTTATTGAAATTTCAAGAGGTTCTACAATTGTTTTAGAATTGTTTTTTATGTTACATAAGTTCAGGATGATTTTTAAATATATTTAAATCGGTTGTGCAACTAATCACTGCTAAGTTTTACAATGCTACCGAAAAAATCACTGTAGAACAACTTTAAATACATCTAAAACAATTGTGCAGTAAATCACCAACTTGCTAATGTTTCACTAGAAGCTCTACAAAAAATTTCACATCGTCATGTAAAACGGGAGTAACGATAACAATTGTGAACTTATCAAAAACTTTCCAAACGGCTGTCATAATTGTACCGGGTACAATATACGTCGAAATTGCTATAAATCTCATGTGGAAGAAAAAATTAGTGAAAAGATTGATGCTTTCCGCAAGGCAAAAAATGCTGAGTCGAATTGATAACCGTGCTGTAAAAAATATATTTCTGCAGAGTCCGCATTGTTTTGGCTGCCTCATGAATTTTTAGATCAGTGTGCGCAGTTTTCTTCAGTTTTAGAAAAACATTGATATAAAATTCAAAACTTGCAAAAAAAAAAAGTTGTGCAAGATGTTTGAATTGAACGTAAAACTTGCAGACATGAGATTATTATCATAAAAGTTGCTGGAATACAGCGTTATATACGCAATGAAAACAAAAATCAATCAGATAATTTGTATTCGGTTTTCATCTCGCTAAAAAAAAAGCTGAACTGACATCACTTTTAAAAGATATTGAACGAAAAGTTAATTTCATCATAGTTACTCCCATAGTTATATATTACCGCTTGTGCAACTTGTTTTTGCAACTCCAGCACACAGACTTGCCAAAATAATACCTACAGTGCGTATCACAAAAGTCGGGCCCTCTAAGATAAATGACTATACTGTATTGTTGTTTAATTCAACTAGAAGATTTAAACTAATAAAAAAACCAAAACGTAGAGAATTTCTTTCCGAAATATTAACATGTTAATGTTTCCTGTTATTTAGATAATATATGTCATTACGTTGGGTGAACAATTTTCTATTCAACTCACTGTTACACTGTTACAGATTTTTCAGGTTTAATTACACATTAGTTTGATCAAAATCGTCTGAGAATTTTAAAGAATGTTTGAATACACGTAATTTTCACAGAAATTTTTGTACAATCACCAAAACACGTTAATTTAAAGGCGCTTGAAAATTTCGGGCGTACGAATACATGTTTCACCATAAAAATGCAGTTCGTGTCGATTTTTCATTCACAAAAACCCAAAAGATTAATTCTACAATATGTGCATTATCATTTTTCATGTGCAGATTATTTTACAAGATCCATGTTTGTGTTGAGAGCAGTTGTATTGAAAATCGAATGTGAAACTTATTTATAAGAAATTATGTTTGTTATGTTTTTGTAAACATCATTCCATTTCTTGTTTACATTACGTAATAGATTGCACGAGTTTCACAATTGTTTCTCCACGGATTTTATTTCTACCTTTTCGATGGGATCAACGCATGAGTTTTTGTATCAGTTGCATAATCGTTGTGAATAATTGTTCGTAATAACGGATGAAAATGAAAGTATGTTGCACAACACCGAAAAATTGCGCTTTTTCCATAACACAACAGTTACTAGAATAGTGATATTAACTAACTTGATAAATAGAACAGTCAGTAGAAATATACAGGACAACAACTTAACGTGCTACTTGGGTAACCTCCCCTCGACACCGGGAATCGAAGTCGGCTTGCAGACATCATAGAACTTCTTCCTTCACCGCGGCTGGTTTTATGGGACTTTAACTCGCATGGTACAGGATGGGGTTGCTTATATGATGATAATCGTTCTTCGTTAATCCAAGATCTGTGTGACAACTTCAATTTGACAATTCTAAACACGGGAGAAATGACACGGAACCCTAGACCGCCAGCACAACCAAGTGCGCTGGATTTATCTCTTTGCTCGACTTCGCTACAGTTAGATTGCAAGTGGAAGGTAATCTGTGATCCTCACGGTAGCGATCACTTGCCGATCATAGTTTCTATCACCAACTGTGTAAGACCATCGGAAACAATCAATGTTTCGTACGATTTCACACGAAACATTGATTGGAAATGTTACGAGAGCTCGATATCTGAGAAACTAAACATCACAGGAGCTTCCTCCGGAGGAAGAGTATACATTTTTGGCTGGTTTGATTCTTTACACCGCAATTCAAGCTCAGACAAAACGAGTACCCAGCGCGCAAACTAATATACGTTCTCCCAACCCATGGTGGGACAAAGAGTGCTCGGAGCTGAAAACGAAAAAAGCTTCAGCCTTCATCTCGTTTAGAAGGAACGGAACCCCAGATAATTATCGGAAATACGCGGCGTTAGAATTTCAAATGAAAAGTCTGATTAAAGCTAAAAAACGCGGTTACTGGCGAAGGTTTGTTGACGGATTAACTAGAGAAACAGCAATGAGCACTTTTTGGAATACGGCCCGTCGCATGCGCAATCGAAATCACGCGAACGAAAGCGAGGAATATTCTAATCGCTAAATATTTGATTTTGCTAAGAAAGTATGTCCTGATTCTGTTCCGGAACAGAAGATATCCCGCGTCGCGACATTGAATACAAACGAAACACCGTTAACGATGGTAGTGTTCTCACTTGCGCTCTTGTCGTGTAACATTAAAGCCCCGGGGTTAGACAGAATTAAATTCAACTTGTTGAAAAATCTGCCCGACTCAGCCAGAAGGCGCTTGTTAAATTTATTCAACAAGTTCCTCGAGGGTAATATTGTCCCACACGAATGGAGAGAAGTGAGTTATTACTATTCAAAAACCTGGGAAACCAGCCTCCGATCACAATTCGTATCGCCCGATTGCTATGCTTTCTTGTATTCGGAAATTGTTGGAGAAAATGATTCTCTTCCGTCTAGACAATTGGGTCGAAACAAATGGATTGCTTTCAGGTACACAATTAGGGTTCCGCAGGGGCAAAGGAACGAACGATTGTCTAGCGTTGCTCTCAACAGAAACTCAAATGGCATTTGCTCGTAAAGAACAAATGGCATCAGTTTTCCTCGACATCAAGGGGGCATTCGATTCAGTTTCCATTAACGTTCTATCTGAGAAGTTGCATCAGCATGGTCTTTCACCAGTTTTGAACAACTTTTTATATAATCTATTGTCTGAGAAACACATGCATTTTGAGCATGGTGATTTGACGACAAAGCGATTCAGTTACATGGGTCTTCCTCAGGGCTCATGCTTGAGCCCCCTTTTATACAACTTTTACGTAAATAACATTGATGAATGTATCAAAACATCTTGCACGCTAAGACAACTTGCCGACGACAGTGTTGTGTCTATTATAGGACCCAAAGCTGCCGATCTCCAAGGCCCATTGCAAGATACCCTCGACAACTTGTCGACATGAGCTTTTCAAATGGGTATCGAGTTCTCTACGGAGAAAACTGAGTTGGTTGTATTTTCGAGGAAGCGAGAACCAGCGCAATTACAGTTTCAACTAGGGGGTGAAACCATAGCTCAGGTCTTCACATTTAAATATCTCGGGATCTGATTCGATTCCAAAGGTACCTGGGGATGTCACATTAGGTATTTGAAACGAAAATGCCTACAGAGAATCAGTTTCCTTCGTACAATAACGGGAACTTGGTGGGGCTCTCACCCAGGAGACCTGATCAGGTTGTACAAAACGACGATATTGTCAGTAATGGAATATGGATGTTTCTGTTTCCGCTCCGCTGCGAATATTCATTTCATTAAACTGGAAAGAATTCAGTATCGTTGTTTACCTATTGCCTTGGGTTGCATGCAATCAACCCATACGATGAGTCTTGAAGTGCTGGCGGGCGTCTTACCGTTGAAAAACAGATTCTGGGATCTCTCATATCGACTGCTAATCCGATGCGACATTTTGAATCCGATGGTGATAGAAAACTTCGAAAAGCTCGTCGAGCTTAATTCACAAGCCCGTTTTATGTCCTTGTATTTTGACTACATGGCTCAGAATATAAACCCTTCTTCGTTTGCTCCCATTCGTGTTCATTTTGTGAATACTCCTAATTCTACTGTGTTTTTCGACACATCCATGAAAGGAGAAATTCGTGGAATACCGGATCCTGTACGCCCTCAAGAGATCCCAAAAATATTTAATAATAAATTTAAAGAAGTCCACTGTAATAAAATGTTTTACACTGACGGATCATATCTAGACGGGTCCACTGCCTTCGGTATATTCAATGTAAATTTCACCGCTTCCTATAAACTCAGTAATCCAGCTTTAGTTTACGTCGCAGAACTAGCTGCAATTCAGTATACCCTTGAGATCATTGACACTCTGCCCACAGATCACTACTTCCGGACAGTCTCAGTTCCATTGAGGCTCTCCGTTCAGTGAAGCCTGGAAAGCACTCACCGTATTTCCTGGGGAAAATACGGGAACAACTGAGTGCTTTATCTGCAAAATCATACCAGATTACCTTTGCTTGGGTCCCCTCACATTGTTCCATACGAGGCAAAGAGAGGGCGGACTCGTTAGCCAAGGTGTGCGCACTAGAAGGTGATATCTATCAAAGACCAATCTACTTCAATGAATTTTTCAGTTGCTGTCGTCAGAAAACTCTAGCCAGCTGGCAGAATACATGGAATAGTGAAACTCTGGGACGATGGTTACACTCAATAATCCCACAGGTATCGACGAAAGCTTGGTTTCGGGGGTTAGACGTAAGCCGAGACTTTATTCGTGTAATGTCAAGGCTCATGTCTAATCATTATATGTTCAGCGCGCATCTCCGTCGTGTGGGGCTCGCTGAGAGTGGTGTCTGCGTTTGCGGTGAGGGTTATCATGACATCGAGCATGTTGTTTGGACATGTGTCGAGTATTGTGATGCCAGGTCCCAACTCATAGGTTCCCTTCGGGCCCGAGGTATACCACCCTTCGTACCAGTCCGCGACGTCTTGGCAACTCGAAATCTTCCTTATATGACTCTCATCTATAACTTCTTGAAAACTATCAATGCTCAAATTTAGTGCTCTCCCTATCTCTTTCTCGTCTACAGCTCTACCGCACTCTTCTTTACGTTGCTGGAAGTATGGCCTGTGTAAATGCTTCGGAGCATGCACCTGCCTTGAACTGACTGAGTTGCTGGAAGCTACCCAAAAACGTCATATCAACGTCAGAGCACACCAACAAAGCATCCCAATCCAGAATAAACTCTACATTGCTACAAGCTGAAAAACATGATGATTCATCGAACGCAAAATGTGTCTAAAAGATGTATGCCACCAACCAATGATGTATTAAAATTTTAATTCAATACTGTGTAGGTCCCACCCTCCCTATGTCCCCTTATTAACTCTAGGGGAGTATGTCGCCCCGTAATACGGCATCCCTTTCTCTCTCCCTAACAACAAGACAATCGGCCACGTTAAGCTAAAGCAAATGAGCCTAATAAAAATTTTATTTGAAAAAAAAAGTCAACAAACGTTTTTTAGGTTGCATTTTCGTTATCATTACATTTATACCGTTTTCGTTTATTGATCAGAGCAGCCCGAGAGCTGACCCACAGTCGCCAAAACAACTTTTTATGAGTTTGTTTTTATTTATTTATTTATTTATTTATTCCATTTATTCATCTGACAATATAATAAGTCTTAATGAATATATCAGTCAAGTTATAAAATATTCGATCGTAACACTTTCTGAATAAACTTATGTGTCGGTTCATTAAAATCGAAAAGATTTTCAACAGTGGAAAATGTTCTTATACATGTAGTTATCGGTTCATGGAATCCGAACGTCGTTCGATGATATCTCTGTTGAACTAGACTAGTAGAACGCAGCAATCGTTGCGTGGCACGGAAATCAAGTAGAGACAAAAGTTGCGGTGAGTCGATATCGCCATTGATTAGTTTTGCCACAAACACAGCACAAACAAACACAAATCATCAGCGTAAACTAATCTGCAGCCGTTACTGAGCAGCAAAATAGCATCATTGAAAAACAAAGAGAACAGAAGCGGACCCATATTGCTGCTTTGAGGTACTCCTGACACATTCGTAAACTGAGATGAAACGCTCGAGCCCAATTTTATTTGTAAAACTCTACCACACAAGTAAGAGTATAACCAATCAATGAACTTTTGAGTTCCACCTAATCGCGACATCTTTCGAAGGAGTATTTGGTGGTCTATTCGGTCAAACGCTGCTTTTAGATCCGTGTATACCGCATCGATTTGTACCTTTTCCTCCTTACGCGAAATGCAGGTCGAAGTGAAAACTAATAGATTTGTGCTGACCGAGCGTCCAGGCATAAACCCATGTTGTTCAGTTGAGATATAATGTTTAGTGCGAAAGAGCATCTCATTGCTTACAATTATTTCAAAAAGCTTTGAAGCAGCAGATAAACTTGTTATGCCTCGATAGTTTCTTACATTACGACGGTCACCACTCTTGAATACAGGGAATATGAAGGATTGCTTCCAAATCTCAGGAAAAATGCCTTGCTCGAAAGATTTGTTGAAAATAATGCACAGAGGCTCAGCTAAAGCAGCAGTACAATTAGTGTAAATTGCAGCGGGTATTCCATCAGGTCCTGCTGAATACGATTTTTTCAGTTTCTTCGCAGCGGCAAGAATCATTTCAGGAGTAATTATAAACGAACGTCCATAGCAGCGACATCAGCTTCGGCGTCGGAAGCAGTATTTTCAGCAAATACCGAAGCGAAAAATGTTGCGAACAGCTCGCACGAATCCACCGTTGAGTTAGACTCCACGCCATCGAGACAAACATTTGGAGGAATTGATGAACATTTTCGCTTTGAGTTGATAAATGTCCAGAACTTGGGGTTCCGTCGAAGGTCAGTTTGAACTCGCATGACATAATCTTTGTATAGCCGCGCGTTCAATTTACGATAACTTTCACTGGAGTATTTGAACATTCTTTGTGTCTCAGCATTATGAAAACGACGATGTTTGCGTTGCCAGGCATTACGATCCCGCTTGAGTTTACGTAAGTACGCTGTAGTCCAAGGAGTAGCAATGGGTCATTTTGCTAATGGAAGATTATAACTGAGCCATTGAAACAAAACATCACAAAATAGCGAAGACATCTCATTCACGTTATCGATTTCATACAAAACAGACCAATTAACATCCTGCAAATATGCTTGAAAGGCAGTAAAATCAATTTTTCGGTAGTTCAATGGCATTGATTCGACAATAAGCTGGGTATCACATGAAACGCTTTCACAATCAACGGGCAATGAAACAGCTAAAGACGGATGGTGAAGGTCCACGGGTAGTAGTGGGGCAACACAACGATCAACTACCAATTGGCTCTCTAACGAACAGAAGATCAGATCGAGCGTTCGTCCGAGATGATTTTTATGGCGATTCCTTTGATATAAATTTAAATAATCCATACCATCTATCAGTGTCGTACTGGCAGCGGGTAGAAGAGAGGAAGGAGATTGTGTTTCGTCTGATCCATAACCCCACGTTATCCGTGGCTGGTTGAAATCACCGCACACAAAAACAATATCACTTGCGGAACTTTTGCTGCACAGCTCCGAAACAG
Source organism: Malaya genurostris (assembly GCF_030247185.1). Taxonomy (NCBI): domain Eukaryota; kingdom Metazoa; phylum Arthropoda; class Insecta; order Diptera; family Culicidae; genus Malaya; species Malaya genurostris. The sequence continues at coordinate 157,266,608 of NC_080572.1, forward strand.
TAGAAATGTGCTCATCGATCACACCAACTTGCTGGCTTTTATCGGGAGGGATATACACACCGCACAGAAATATCTTTCGGTCCCGCACTGTAGCACATACACACACTTGTTCGAGGCAACGACCATTCACCGTTTGTACAACAGTGCTGGCATATTTTTGAGAAACAGCAACTAAAACACCGCCAAATTTTGATTTGACACTGTTTGCTAAGCTGCGGTCGCAGCGGAAAACGTTGAATGCATTTCCAAATAACTGTTGGGAATTGATCCGATCGTCGAGCCCGGTCTCGGTAAGAATGATGATATCGTAGTTGCAGTCACACACTGCCAGGAAAAGCTCGTCGATTTTGCTCCTTAAGCCACGAACGTTCTGGTAGTATACCCATATTTTATATTCATTTCGTTCATCACTCTGCAACACGGGATCATTTAGTGAAGCGATAGTTGAGTTAATACAAAAATACTCGCCTCTGGTGGAAACCCGAAGGTTTCCACCGTCCACGAAACAGCGCACGGAAGCAGGATTATTTTTTAGCTCTCCGAGCGAGGGAGAAGCAAACGACGATTTGAGTTTTTTGGCAAATCCACAAACTCTCGGAATAACAATCCGACGGGCCAAGAAGATGGGTCTAGAGCTTTGGTTTTCAAGCAAGGGTCTAATCCAATTTTGTACGAAATGAACGACATGCCAGTTACATCCTTCCCTTTTGGTACGAGCCGTTTCAGATCAATTGGTTCAGTTACACTAAGGCAGCGGGATATAATTTTTTGTACGTCATCGTCCGACACCAACGGATTAAGGCCAGAAAGATATAGCCAAAACTTTTCTGTATTATCGGTGATAATAGATCGCACGGACAGGTCACTCAAATCGATTTGATTAGTGCCACGATCAGTCGGAACTTGAACTGTGGGTTCAGTTTCTTCAGTCCGGCGACGTTTTAAGCCTCTAGGCCAAGCTGGCGTAGGCCAGTTGGACTGGGTAGCTGACATATCCTCTATTTTTTTTATTTAGAGCAGTAACGGCTTTCGAAAGTTGCTGAACTTGCGATGCAAATTAGTCGAATTTTGCGGGTCAGGCGCTATTGTCGTCACTTGTTGTGTCTCATCAATATAGGCACGAATGCTTCAACGGTCCAGCACTTCTCTGCAAGCAGTGCAGAGTTCAAAAAATTTTAGTAATCTGGGGTCACTCTAGATCGGACTCCAATCGCAAAGTTTCGCTCTGAAAACTTTCTTGGGTCGCACCACGCATCCATGCGAGTTTGTTTTTTTGCCTTTCTCATATAGAAAGGTTGCAATCAATCACCGACTTTTGAACCGAGGCTCGGAGGGCCGAGTGTCATATACCATTCGACTCAGTACGTCGAGTACGCAAATGTCTGTGTGTATGTGTGTGTATGTAACGTTTGTAATGTGGAACACATTTTTGTTTTCTATATTGGGGTGCAAATTAGAAACTCAAGGAAAATACACGTAGAAATGTGGTCAGGTTTTGATCAATTACAGCTTAGTCAATTTTGTATCAATTATAAATATTATGTCACCATTTGATTGGAAATATTTCTACGTATTGATTTGAATGTTCATAGCCATGTATTTGTAATTGTATATCATTGAAATGTTGATTGATAGCTAGCAGTGTCCTATTTTGCCTGCAAAAAATTTCCGGCATAGCGGATTTCCCTGCCATAGTCGACGGTTTTGAAGGTGTAAGCGATATATCAAAGGGAAAGCATCGCTCTGATTGGTCAATCGATGCAAAAGTAAAGCTGTTGGAAGCACGCGAAGCTACAAATAGAAGCAAAATTATAGATAACATTTCAGTCCTACGCGTAGTATACTAGAGGTAGGTTGTTGCTAGGCAGCAAGACAAAAAGTGCCATAAAACGATTTAAAGCTTTAACTGATATGCTCTGATCTTGTGTCATGCAAGATCGGATGAAATTCCATGTTATGTCGTTTCGCCAGAGAAATTGACAACTACCCCAGGGTAAATTTTGAGTGCATAAGATTAATTTCTAATTTATATAAGATGAACTCGATTGATGATGAGATAAAATTTATCGCTACAACCGAAATCGCAGAATGGTAGCAATGGTAGAGAAACGCTATAAAAATAACTGCTTGCATACAAAACTTGAACACAAGCTTGGCGAAGAAAGGCTTAAATATCGATATCCGTATCGCAAGCATGTACAAACATATAATTGCATACATTTGCTTTTGATGTAATTTCGTCGGCTACAAAACAAATACAAATCACGACAAATAGATCATTGCCGTTTCAACCTTCCGAGTGAACGGACATGCTTTGTGATTACTGCGAAAGCGTTGGAAACCAGTGCCGTGTGTGATAAAGTGACCGGACGATCAAAACTAGATCGCTATTGTATAACAGACAATAGTGTTTTTTCCTGTGAGAGGTTTTATGCACAGTATACACTGAAGCAGTGTATTGTTGTGAGCGGAATCGAAACAGTACCGTTAGCCGGTGATTGTGTGATCGATCAAAACAGGTCCAGGGGTGTATGCGATATCACTGTGCGGATTACAAAAGAGTGTGCTTTTTCCTCTCGGAGGGCTGGGCCTTGGTGACCCCCGTTGGATTTAAGTTAAGTATCATTATTGATTTTTGCCTTTCTCATATAGAAAGGTTATGCAATCACTTGAAAAACCGACTTGTGAAAATTGGCCCGGAGGGCCAAGTGTCATATACCATTCGACTCAGTTCATCGAGCTGAGCAATGTCTCTGTGTGTGTGTGTGTGTGTGTGTGTGTGTGTATGTATGTGTGTGTGTGTATGTGTCAAATAATCTCACTAGGTTTTCTCTGAGATGGCTGAACCGATTTTGACAAACTCAGATTCAAATGAAAGGTCTCGTGGTCCCATACGGAATTCCTGAATTTCATCCGGATCCGACTTCCGGTTCCGGAGTTATAGGGTAAAGTGTGTTACATATTGTACACTGTCACTTAAACCGGCGAAACAAAAAACGTAAAAAAATTTCTAAACTGGTCTCAAAACTGGTTTGACAGATTTCCACAAATTTAGATTCAAATGAAAGGTCTTGTGGTCTCATACGGAATTCCTGAATTTCATCCGGATCCGACTTCCGGAGTTATAGGGTAAAGTGTGTTACATATTGTACACCGTCACTTAAACCGGCGAAACAAAAAACGTAAAAAATTTTCTAAACTGGTCTCAAAACCACACAAATCGAAAGTCATTATCAGTAGACAACTAAACAAACCGATTCCGGCTATCCTGGTTCCCGGTATCCGGTTCCGGAAGCACCGGAAATAGTGGTCATATATACCAAAATAGATCTCAATCACTTTTCTCAGCGATGGTTTGACCGATTTCCACAAACTTAGATTCAAATGAAAGGTCTCGCGGTTCCATACGGAATTCCTGAATTTCATCCGGATCCGACTTCCGGTTCCGGAATTATAGGGTAAAGTGTGTTCAATATTGTACACCGTCACTTAAACCGGCGAAACAAAAAACGTAAAAAAATTTCTGAACTGGTCTCAAAACTACACAAATCGAAAGTCATTATCAGTAGGCAACTAAACAAACCGATTCCGGTTATCCTGGTCCCCGGCATCCGGTTCCGGAAGTACCGGAAATAGTGGTCATATATACCAAAATAGATCTCACTCACTTTTCTCAGCGATGGTTTGACCGATTTCCACAAACTTAGATTCAAATGAAAGGTCTCGTGGTCCCATACGGAATGCCTGAATTTCATCCGGATCCGACTTCCGATTCCGGAGTTATAGGGTAAAGTGTGTTCAATATGGTACACCGTCACTTAAAATATTTTCGGATACAACAAACATTTAAATCGTAATTTAGAGTGCGTACTAGAAGAGTTTGTGTGTCATATTAGTTGGTGGTCGGTTCTTTGGTTTGTGGAAATGTGGATGACTCACGCAATCAAAGCATTGATTTATTCTGTATGTTATACTAGTTAATGCACAAACAATCTCTTGATTTGTTTCAAAAATCGAAGATATAAAATTTGAATGGAATACCACAATATTATGGGTACATGAGAAAGGCATCATTACACCACTAGGTGGATTAAAACAGGTTTTCCTCATTCGACTGTTCAATTTCTCCCCGATTCATTTATTTCTACGCGGAGGTGGCTCCGCAACATGTCTCATTTAAATCCTGACCCCCCCCCCCCCCCCCCCCCCCCCCCCCGTTCCCGATGATCAAATGGAGACTTCCCTTGACTGTAAAAAGTCTCGCATAAAGAGCTATCCGGATGGGCTCGCACTAGCGGACGGGCCCTACGCGGTCTATTTCCAGACCAAATCGAAAGAAAAAAAAAATAAATATTTCAAAAATATCGCGGGTCCTGACATCGCGATATAATACCACCAAAAGTATTGATAGAATACGGCCAGACAAGTTCAGGGTCTTGTTTAACAGCTCAAAACAGGCTAATGAGCTTGTTCAAAAGGATCCTTTTACGCTGGAGTACCGCATCTACGTGCCAGCTCGCGAAGTCGAAATCGACAGTGTGGTCACCGATTCGAGTTTGACTTGCGAGAACATTCTTAAGTACGGGACGGATTGTTTTAAGGACCCCTCACTTAAGAGAGGGAAGGCTCTTGCGGTAAGGATGCTGAAAAGTGTCTCTACTGCAAGGAGGGTTCGCATGACATAATGGCATGTCCTGCGTACAAACTGCGAGGTGATCGAATGAAGCGTTCCCTAAAGGAGCACTCCAAGCGTTCCTTCGCCGAGATGCTTAAAAGTGCCACCCCTCCTAAACAGACAACGAACCCATATGCCTGCTTGTCAACTGACGAGAGCGATTCTGATGACCCTTTAGAAGGTCCATCTTCGGCGGTCCCTCATAGCTGTAGAAAAAGAATAAATAAATCCTCTAATAAGCTCCCTAGTAAGAATTCGAAGGTGTCTTCCGAAGGGCTTCGAAAAGTTACAGCTAACGGGAATCGGGACACACCACCGAAGCAAAAAGCTCCTGGTCTCGGAAAACTCAATTCCGAGATGGAATTCCCACGACTTCCCGGGACTACAAAATTCCCAAGCGTCCCAGAAAATCTACCAGAGAATCAGCTAGGTGCTGGACTTATCAAGTTCTCTGATGTTGTGGACTGGATTTTTACAACTTTCAGTATTTCAGATCCTCTCAGAAGCATTTTAATTGCTTTCATGCCAACAGTAAAAACATATTTGAAGCAGTTGACTGCAAATTGGTCCCTTCTCTCAGCGATTGTATACTTCGATGGCTAAATCATCCACCGAGGTCTCGGATCTAATCACTGTTTTACAGTGTAATTGCAGAAGTATCATCCCAAAAATAGATTCTTTTAAATGTCTAGTAAATAATCTGAAATGTGACGCATTTGCATTGTGCGAAACTTGGTTAACTTCTTAAATATCCTTAATCTTCCACGATTTTAACATTATTCGCCTGGATCGAGATGATCCCTACGGAGGAGTACTTTTGGGGATCAAAAAGTGCTATTCTTTTTATCGAATTAACCTCCCCTCGATATAAGGTATTGAAGTGGTCGCATGTCATGTTACAATCAAAGGTAAAGACCTTTGTATTGCTTCCATCTACATTCCCCCTAGAGCCTTGGTTGGGCATCGGCGGCTCAGTGATATGATAGAGCTCCTTCCCGCACCGACGTTAATTTTAGGAGACTTTAACTCACACGGCACGGGATGGGGCTGTCTTCACGACGATAGCAGATCAGCTATGATCCATGATATTTGCGACAACTTCAATATGACAATCTTGAATACGGGAGAAATGACACGGATTCCTGCACCACCAGCAAGACCAAGTGCGCTGGATTTATCCCTTTGGTCGACATCGCTACGGTTGGGTTGCACGTGGGAGGTAATTCCTGATCCCCACGGTAGCGATCATCTACCGATCGTAATATCAATCACCAGCGGCTCAAAACCATCCAAGACAATCAATTATTCGTATGACCTCACACGAAATATTGATTGGAATAGCTATGCGACCTCGATATCTGAGAATCTTGAAAGAACTCAACAACTTCCTCCGGAGGAAGAGTACACGTTGTTGGCTGGCTTGATTCTCGATACTGCGATTCAAGCTCAGACGAAACGTGTAACCGGCGCATAAACTAACATCCGTCCTCCCAACCCGTAGTGGGAGAAAGAGTGCACAAATTTAAACGCGGAGAGAGCCTCCGCGTATAAAATATTCAGAAAAAAATGGAACACCTGATAATTACCGGAATTACGCGGCGTTAGGCGTTAAAACTAAGAACTTGATTAGAGCCAAGAAACGCGGTTACTGGCGTCGGTTTATAGACGGCTTAACGAGAGAAACATCTATGAGCACTCGACGAAACACCGTTTTCGATGGTAGAGCTCTCGCTTGCACTTTTGTCATGTAACAATAAAGCCCCGTGGTTAGACAGAATAAAATTCAACTTGTTGAAAAATCTGCCTGATCCCGCCAAAAGGCGCTTGTTGAATTTATTCAACAAGTTCCTCGCGGGTAATATTGTCCCACACTACTGGAGACAAGTAAGAGTGATCGCCATTCAAAAACCAGGGAAACCAGCCTCCGATCACAATTCGTATCGGCCGATTGGCTATGCTTTCCTGTATCCGCAAGTTGTTCGAAAAAATGATTCTTTTCCGTCTAGACAATTGGGTCGAAACTAATGGCTTACTTTCAGATACACAATTTGGTATCCGAAGGGGCAAAGGAACGAACGATTGTCTTGCGTTGCTCTCAACAGAAATTCAAATGGCATTTGCTCGTAAAGAACAAATAGCGTCAGTTTTCCTAGACATTAAGGGGGCTTTTGATTCAGTTTCTATAAATATCCTATCTGAGAAGCTACATCAGCATGGTTTTTCGCCAGTTTTGAACAACTTTTTACATAATCTATTGTCTGAGAAACACATGTACTTCGCGCATGGTGATTTGTCGACAATACGATTCAGCTACATGGGTCTCCCTCAGGGCTCATGCTTAAGCCCCCTTTAATACAATTTTTACGTAAGTAATATCGATGAATGTATCAACACATCTTGCACGCTAGGACAACTTGCCGACGACAGCGTTGTGTCTATTATAGGACCCAAAGCTGCCGATATACAAGGACCATTACAAGATACTCTCGACAACTTGTCATCATGGGCTCTTCAGATGGGTATCGAGTTCTCTACGGAGAAAACTGAGCTGATTGTATTTTCGAGGAAGCGAGAACCAGCACAATTACAGCTTCAACTAAGGGGTGTAACCATAGCTCAGGTCTTCACATTTAAATATCTCGGGGTCTGGTTCGACTCCAAAGGCACCTGGGGATGTCACATTAGGTATCTGAAACAAAAATGCCAGCAGAGAATCAACTTTCTTCGTACAATAACCGGATCATGGTGGGGTGCCCACCCAGGAGACCTGATCAGGTTGTATCAAACAACGATATTGTCCGTGATGGAATACGGATGCTTCTGCTTCCGATCCGTGGCGAACACTCATTTTATCAAGCTGGGAAGAATTCAGTATCGTCGTTTGTGTATTGCCTTGGGTTGCATGCAATCGACTCATACGATGATCCTCGGAATGCTAGCGAGCGTTCTTCCATTGAAAAACCGGTTCTGGGATCTCTCATATCGTTTGCTCATTCGATGGGATATTTTGAATCCTCTAGTGATTGAAAACTTCGAAAGGTTAGTTGAGCTTAACTCTCAAACCCGTTTTATGTCCTTGTGTTTTGATTACATGGTTCAGAATATTAATCCTTCTTCGTTTGTTTCCAACCGTGCTCATTTCTTGGATACTTTTGATTCTGCTGTGTTTTTCGACACAGGAAGAGATTTGTGGAATTGCGGATCACGTACGCCCTCAAGTGATCCCTAATATTTTTAATAACAAATTTAGAACAGTCAACTGTGAAAATATGTTTTATACTGACTGATCAAACATCAACAAGTCCACAGGCTTCGGTATCTTCAATCAGAACATTACCGCTTCGTACAAACTCAGTGATCCGGCTTCAGTTTACGTCGCAGAATTAGCTGCTATTCAGTACACCCTCGATATCATTGAAACCTTGCCCAAAGACCATTACTTCATTGTCACGGGCATTCTAAGCTCAATAGAAGCTCTCCGGGCAATGAAACCAGGAAAGTATCCCCCATATTTTCTGGGGAAAATACGGGAACACTTGCGAACTTTATCTGAACGGTCTTATTCAATATCGTTAGTCTGGGTCCCTTCGCATTGTTCCATTCCGGGGAATGAAAAAGAAGACTCATTGGCTAAGGTGACATTGGCATTAGAAGATTAGATATTAATGAAAGACCAATATGCTTCAATGAATTGTTCAGTATCTCTCGTCATAAAACTCTCGAAAGTTGGCAAACTTCATGGAGCAATGGCGAACTGGGACGATGGCTACATATCATTATCCCGCACATCTTCGGCGTGTTGGTCTCGCGGAGAGCGGTCTCTTCACCTGTGGCGACGGTTATAAGGACATCGAGTATGTCGTGTGGTCGTGCGACGCCAAGTCGAAGCTTATGGGATCCCTTAGGGCCGAGGTAAACCGCCTGAGTTTCCGATTCGGGATGTGTTGGCGAGTCGGGATAGTTTATATATGCTTCTTATATACCATTACCTCAAACACATTAATATACAAGTGTAATCTGTTATATCTCGCTCAGAAAGTATAATCTCCACCTACAGGTTCGACACTAACATCCGCCCGATTCTCTCGATCCCCGTCCCTGTCCACCATCTTCATTGGAACTAACAAGATCTTTTTTTTGTCATTAACTTTTTAGTTCCCCCTTCGCTGTCTCTTCACCATCTCGATGGCAACTAATTAGATCTCTGCCGTTTTCAGACATTTTGTTCCCACATTCCATTTTTACCCTGTTTCCACAATATTTACTTTTGTCGTGAATACGACTTACTTTACTATGGGGTGCCTTTTCAAAATTTACCCTCTGAGAGAGTGATAAGTTTTTGATCGTGAATATCTCTTGTTGTATCTAACGAATCAACATAATTTTTGCTACATGCCATCGGAAATATGATTACAATTTTATGATAAAATTTTCAGTTGTGTGACATAATCTCAAATAGTTCAAAATTAAACTTTTCTGAAATGTTTGGTATAAACGAGTATCAAAGAGGATAATTCATATGGCGCGTTTGCCTTTCTCGTATTTTGAAAGCTCGTAGCTCAGTGATCTGTGGAAGGATTTATATAATCTAACTACCAATAGAATCGAAATTTTTCAATTTAAACGTGTATAGCAAAAGCATTGAAGTATTTCAATAGTACACTATTGAAAAACCTGTCTCATTTGACCCATGTCAACACCAGCCAATCAGAACGCGTTCTGAGGAAGAGAACAAAATATCTGCTGCTGTACAACAAATCGTTCGAGGAAAATGTTCCGAAAAGTTTTGAATATCGTAGTGAGTTCCACAATTTGGTCCTTCTGAAAGGCAGGAATGTCCCGTACAGTATCCTGATAGTTTCTTTCAATGAAATGCAAATCCGAAATGAAATAATCGACACTAAAATTCTGCATGCGGCTCTTTTTATAGCTGTTAGGACCGCCCATTAGTGAAAAAGCTACAAACGAAATCACATAAAAGGAAATCTCTTAACAAAAATTGAATCAGTTTGGATTCTATCGCCACTGCGAGCAGATGTGTTTTGTGTCGCCGGCACAGCTAGTTTCGCTTCCGACAAGAGCGATTACGTCACAGCTGCCAGTCATTTCGATGGATGAAAAAGCAACGTTGGAGAGCATTATAAAAAATCAGCCGTTCTAATGGCTCTAAAAGTTTTCTGAAGAACTATTAGGATTTGTTGTTCGCAAATCGAAAGGAAATATCCTCAGTTTAGTGCAAATCTAGAACAGTTTGGTTAGATTTTTGCACTTTTCGCTGTGTGAAATTCGCAGTAATCGAGATCAAGTGAAGCCTTCTGTGTTTTTGCGAAAAATGTTCCAGAGTTCAGAGAACTGCACAATTTGACTCTTCTGAATGCTAGAAACGAATTCCTACAGCATATTGATAGTTTCTTTCAATAAATTATGCAAATGCGAAATAAAATAATCGACATTAATATTCTGTATGCGACTATTTTTATAGCCATTGGGACCGCCCATTAGTGAAAAAGCTACAAACGAAATCACTTAAAAGAAAGCTCCTAATAAAAATCTAATCAGTTTGGATTCTATCGCCAATGCGAGCAGATGTGTTTTGTGTCGCCTGCACAGCTAGTTTCGCTTCCGACAAGAGCGATTACGTCACAGCTGCCAGTCATTTCGATAGATGAAAAAGCAACGTTGCAGAGCATTATAAAAAATCAGCCGTTCTAATGGCTCTAAAAGTTTTCTGAAGAACTATTAGGATGTGGTGTTCGCAAATCGAAAGAAAATATTCTCAGTGTAGTGCAAATGTAGAACAGTTTGGATAGATTTTTGCACTTTTCGCTGTGTGAAATTCACAGTAATCGAGATCAAGTGAAGCCTTCTTTGTTTTTGCGAAAAATGTGGAAAAGGGGAATGCTTGCATAATTCATACAATTGATCAACTAATTGATATTCGGAAGTGTTAAGGAACATGTCATTTGTTTTCGTATTCACGACATCCAGTTATGTCTCTGACATTACCCACCCGCCTTTTTCATTCTCTTCCGTAACATTACCATCATCCGTAGTCGAAAACCAGCATACGGGCCACTCGCCGGGCCTTCGTAGCCTGGGGGTGTTTCCCGCGGACCCACACGGACCGAAGGATGCGGCCAGCATAGATGTTCCCCAACGCCATCTGGAAGACTCATGCAATATTCAATTCATCGACCACTGGCGATCGCCAGCTGAAAGCTGGATTTCCGAGAATCCGAGATGACATAGTCTAATGATACTATTCTAGATTTAAGTTAAGTGTTAATTAAGATTATAAAATTCCCTTGGCATCTTAGAGCTTAAGCAGTGTGCCTAAAAATATATTATATTATTAAAAACAAACTGTGTTTCAACTTGAAAAATCTGTGTACCATTTGTGTTGCATATTTTCGAACATAATCTGTAATAATTTGTGAAAAAACATTTTGAAAATATGCCATTTTTATGAAACAGTCATAAGAATTTGTGGAAATCTGCAAAGACATCATATTAAAAAGATATCCAGCTCTCACATTTTCCGAACAAATCATTTGCAACATCCTTTTTTGCGTGCATGTCGCCCTCAGGTGAGTCCGCATCGATTCTCATACATACACACTCAAAACCATTTCTTGAGCTCGGCATAATAAAATGCCGAAACTGATCAGCAATACGTAAATTTACTGATTGCTCAGTAATCAATACGCATGTTTCTGAACTTCGTTAAATGCATTCACTGATATTTCAATGAAATGCTTCGCTTTGCCGAAATTTGGCATAATTGCTTGCTGAATTTATCAGTAAACAACAGATGTGCCGACATCAGCAGAGACGTTTGCCGAGATTTCGGAAGAGGCGTTAGCTGTTGCCAAGATTCAGCACGACAGCTGTCATTTATTGCCGCGTTACATTTTCGCTTCGCATTGTGCGATTATTTTCTGATGAAATTCTCGAGTGAAAAAATGGATAATCTTCGAAGAAGCGTGGAACCACTTGCAAGTAAAAATATTGAATAAATATAGTAACATGTTTCGCTTTATAAAAAGCGACTTTATCAGAGCACTCGCGATTATAAGGGAAAAACACCCAACACGGGACTCAAGGCGTCCTCGAGACAAAGCTTTGGGGAATATGCGAAAAATAACCCAATGCATGGAATAACTCAATAGATCAAAGTAAGTTTATTTTTTGAACAATACCGTATATGCATAATTAAATATTGAACATTTTTGTAAGCCAAAAATCAATATATATTTTTATTTTCATATTTCCAGCTCGACTCAAGGTGGCCGCATCTGGAAACGCCGCTACATGTTTTCAGGTAGAGACGTCACTACATGTTTTCAGGTAGAGGCTTTAAGCACTACTGACAACAAATTTGTAAGCCTCCTTTAAGTGTTAATAAAATGAATTTTTGATCCTGAATGGCGTGTTTATAATGTTGAGAAATTACAAACAAAATTAATTGACTAGATTTTTAATTACTGATGATTCGGTAATTTATTTTTTCATTTTTTCGTTTCATTGGATTGCCGAATATTCAGTGAACGTTTCACTGAGAAAACAGTAAATCTTATGCTGACGATTTCGGCAATATTTGACGTTTGTCAAATTTGAGGGTGCCGAGACGCTCAGTAATTTTATTTTTGCCGAGATGATTGCTGATTACTCGGCTGTGCGAATCTCGGCATTTTTTGCCGAGACTCAGCTAAAAAATTTAAGTGTGTAGAAGTAGAGGAGAGAAATGTAGCATTCGTGCGCGCCAAAATAGCAGGGCTGTGCACCCATACAATTGACATGACATGTTGAATGAGACGCCGTGCGATGGCGTTGCTGAACTGAAGATTGAGATCGCTCCAAGCTGACAGGGTCTGAAATCTGTGAGTTTTGATAAAATCTGTGTTCTGTGTTCAGAATCTGTGTTGCGAAATTGGCAAAAAGTCTGTGGTTTTACAGAAAAATCTGTGAACATGGTAACTCTGCATTGCACACGTTTTCGCACTAATTGAATAATTATTGCATTCAAACATAAACGCAAGAGCCTATACGCGATTGCTGAGTCACTCGAAACGCCTCTATAAGAGAATTACTACTTGTCGATCGCTTTTCTAAACAGTAGTTGAATGTCTTACAAACATTGAAAAGTTTACATTAAGGTGAAATGTAGCGTCATAAAATGCGCGCAAAATTTTATCCGCTTCAGTTGAACGAACCGTCGCACAAAGCATACCAAGAAAAACGGACACATTGAAACAAGAACTTTTTTCAATGATTGAGCGCAGTGGGCTTAGCTCTCGTTATATTGGCTTGTAAAAAAGACTGGACGTAATGGATTTTTGAATCCTTCACACTTTGAATGTATGCTAATTCAATCGTTATTGTTAGTGATTACTATTTCACTAGCGCTATAAATCATGAGTAATTATGAATGTTATTGATGAGGTTATATGTATAGGTATGTATTGACCAACTTGCTAACCATGTAAATGCCTGTTGTTTTTCAATGTTTATCACATTGTTTGTATCACGATAATACTTGGTTTGTATTTCATTCAGTAGCTTGTCAATGATGAAGTTATAGTTTTGCTATAAAAATTGCTATAATCTAAAATAATACCTGTTATACGATATCACACAGCCAGGCTTTATTGCTTCAGCAACATCAATGCATTGAACTCAACAGAATTGGACATTATTAGCATTATAAATGACAGTTACTTAGAAAATAAACAATTTCTTACAATACCCATTTTATTGTATTCAACTCGTTTTTATTTCAACACAAAACCCAATGCTGCATAAATTCGCGTCATAATTTTATATGTAATTTTTGCTCACGATATAATACCACCGAGTCCACCGTGCATTTCTCACACCACCTCAATACGAAACAGCAGCGCTCAAGCAATAAAAAAAATGCGGAAAAGTTTATGTAAACACAAAGTAAACACAAAGAATTTCACAAAGAATCTGAAAATGCAACTCAAAATTATAAAATTTTAGTCAAATCAACCGAAATTTGAAAAAGTTTACATTTTGTTTACAAGTTTTCCGCATTTTTTTTATTGCTTGCGCGCTGCTGTTTCGTATTGAGGTGGTGTGAGAAATGCACGGTGGACTCGGTGGTATTATATCGTGAGCAAAAATTACATATAAAATTATGACGCGAATTTATGCAGCATTGGGTTTTGTGTTGAAATAAAAACGAGTTGAATACAATAAAATGGGTATTGTAAGAAATTGTTTATTTTCTAAGTAACTGTCATTTATAATTCTAATAATGTCCAATTCTGTTGAGTTCAATGCATTGATGTTGCTGAAGCAATAAAGCCTGGCTGTGTGATATCGTATAACAGGTATTATTTTAGATTATAGCAATTTTTATAGCAAAACTTTAACTTCATCATTGACAAGCTACTGAATGAAATACAAACCAAGTATTATCGTGATACAAACAATGTGATAAACATTGAAAAACAACAGGCATTTACATGGTTAGCAAGTTGGTCAATACATACCTATACATATAACCTCATCAATAACATTCATAATTACTCATGATTTAAAGCGCTAGTGAAATAGTAATCACTAACAATAACGATTGAATTAGCATACATTCAAAGTGTGAAGGATTCAAAAATCCATTACGTCCAGTCTTTTTCTACAAGCCAATATAACGAGAGCTAAGCCCACTGCGCTCAATCATTGAAAAAAATTCTTGTTTCTATGTGTCCGTTTTTCTTGGTATGCTTTGTGCGACGGTTCGTTCAACTGAAGCGGATAAAATTTTGCGCGCATTTTATGCCGCTACATTTCACCTTAAGTTGATATTTAAGGGGCGAGTATGGTCTAACACTTTTGACAAATTATTTATTATTTTCTTTATATTTTCTTATAGTAAAGCATTTGAAGAATTTTCTGTGAAATTTTCAAGCCTATTGGAACGAATCTCTAGAAGTTATGGACCTTTATCTATGGCTATCTCATTCTACGAAGAAGCAAGAGCTCGGTGCACAGACCCAAGATTTCTACTTCGATTGACTTCAAAACATGACAAAACATTCTTGCAATGTTTCGTTATAATAAATTATAAAAAAAAACCTGTTTTAATCCACCTAGTGGTGTAATGATGCCTTTCTCATGTTACTTTTATTTTTAAAAATATCACCAGAAGATTTTGCGAAGAAATTTTTTTTCAATCTTGAATAAAATAAGAAACTTTCTTTGGGTATAAACTAACATAACCTTTCCAAATTCTAAACAGTTATATCAAGTTGATAAGAATTTTACTTTATTTTGCATCGTCGCACTAAATGATTTAACACTCTTTACCCGATGGTTCCGGAACCGGAAATCGAACCCGGATGAAATTAAACGGCAACCTATGAGACTGTAGGAACTTTTGTTTGAGTCTGTTTGTGGAAATCGATCAAATCTCTAATCGATCTAAGAAAATAGAGTGAGCCTCGTATTCAACTTTTTGACTACTACTTCTGGTACTTTTGGAACCAGTATAGCCAAAGTCGGTTCGTTTACTAAGTAACTAATATAGCCTACGAATTGAATCAGTTTTAAGCCAAATCTAGAAGAATTTCACCTTTCGTCGCTCTAAATGACGGTGTGAAATTCAATAGCAACTTACAGGACTACGAGATTTTTTTTATTGACATTATTTGACACATACTCACACACAGACACATACATTGCTCAGCTCGATGAACTGTGTCGAATTATATAGAACATATTGTATAAACTTTCTATATGGGAAAGCCAATAAGTGCACTTTTATTGAAAAGCATCTTTATCATGATCTTGTAATAACGCTAACAAGTAGGTACAAATTGAATAAAAGGATTAGAAGTTTACATATTTTTCACCTGAAAAATATAAATTTTGATGTGGCAACCCTGCACGCTAGACGAAATTGAACAAAGCACTCTGTGAATGGAGCAAAACCTAACGTACCGTCGCGTACCAGTTTTGCATCGTCATTTTTTCGGTTATAGAGGTTTCAACATTGTTGTCATTCACCTCTTCGGGTCAGAAATGTTTTCTGACCCTATGTGCGCGGGGTTGGGAATCGAACCCAGGTGGGCAGCGTAAAAGGCATCGACTTACCCATAACGCTACACCCGTTCCCCTGCATCGCCATTTTGAATTTGAATGTTATGACACTCCTCGCCCTATAACTTCGGAACCGGAAGTCGGATCAGGATGAAAATGCACAGTATGTTTAAAGACAATGAGAGTTTTAATTTGAATAATGAATCGTGAAAACCGGCTTAACCGTTGCTGAGTAATCGACGGGAGTTCCGTTTTTGGAGATTTTCCTCACTATTATCGGTGCCGCGGAAACCGGGGACTAGTAGTTTCAAAGTAGTTTTATAAATTCACTATCTAATAAGATCTGTCAACTAGATCCATTTAGCAGTAAGTTTCATAAAAATGTGCACCTCGTTTCGCCATCGCTAGTGAAAAAATACTCATGAAATTGAAAATTTTCACTATTCGCACATCACCCACCTTTCAAAAACGTGTGACTATTTTTTCCCTTTTTTTGGTGCATATCACCCTTTAATTCTGGAACCGGAAGTCGGATCCATATGAAACTCAGGAACTTTTTTGTGGGACCTCAAGACCTTTCATTTGAATCCAATTTTGGTAAAATCGGTTGAGAAAATTCAGTGACATTATTTTTCACACATACACAGATATTTTGTGATCTCGACGAACTGAGTCGAATGGTATATGACACTCGGCCCTACGGGCCTCAGTTCAAAAGTCGGTTTTCACAGTGATTGCATAACCTTTCTATATGAGAAAGGCAAAATATGATTTTCTGGAAATGTTAGACCATACCGGCTCCCTGGAGTAATTAATTGTTTCCATTGATTTTAGAGACACAAACCTTAAAACGCGTTTGCCTCGAATCAGGTTTTGAAAGTCCGTATCCATCGTCATTCAAAAACTACTGCACCAATTTTTTTCAAATTTTGCACACACTTTCTACATATAAAAAACTAGACCCCAACGTTTTCCTTTTCGTTGTTTGTTACTTTGGGGAGGTTGAATAGCTACAAAATTGCGGATTTTTTCGTGAAAAATCGTAGTTTTCACTTTGAACAACCACCAAAAATTAAAAAAAAAATATAAAAAAAATCAAGCAGAAATGTTGGGGTCTAGAAAAACTTCTACTCTAACTATGCTGCGTTCATCTGTTCACTTCTGATTAGTTTGCGCTGAGATACAGATACACCGCAAATCATGATTTTTAGAGAAGCGTTCTCATAAATACCTCCTCACCGACTAATTTCTCAATATTTTTCCACGAAAAAATTACAAAATGTTGTTCGTTATGATGCTTTTTATCATGCAAAACATTTGAATTTATTTTGTTGAACGATAATTTGTTTCTTATTTTTTTTTCTATTTAATAACAAGTAATTTTATTGTTGAAATGGATTTAAAAAAAGCTACAAGGATCAGCCCTAAGGGGTTGTTCGAGCCATTGATGTGGAACAAGGCAACCAAAATTTCTAATGATCTACAATCAAACAGTTCAATCAATCGTCATACTGTTGAATCCGCAATTGCACGAGATTCTGCTTAGATTGATCTTGATTAGGAACCAACTCCGAACATTGCTTGTCTGATTTGTATTTGTTTTATAGCCGACGAAATTACATAAATATCCCAAGTGAACGCGAATATATCTTTGTACATACTTGCGATACAGATATCGATATTTGAGCTTCTCTTCGCCAAGCTTGTGTTCAAGTTTTGTATGCAAGCAGTTATTTTTGTAGCGTTAAATTTCTCTATCATTCTGCGATTTTTGTTGAAGCGATAAACTTTTTCTCATTATCAATCGAGTTCATCTTATATAAATTAGAAACTATTCTTAAACACTCAAAATTTACCCTGAGGTAGTTGTAAACGACATAACATGGAATTTCATCCCAGCTTACATGACACAAGATCATAGCATACCAATTAAAGCTTCAAATCGTTTTATGGCACTTTTTGTCTTGCTGTTTAGCAACAACCTACCTCTATCGTGCTACGCGTAGGACTGAAACGTTAGCTATTTTTTGCATAAATATCTGTTTATTAATTTTATTTTTGTGTATTACATCAAAATTTAACAGTAAAAGAGTTTTGACCCTTTGGCCTTTCATCTTTGTTGTTCATACGATTCGTTATTATACGTGTTTTAGTTACTCTTGTTTTACATACTAACGTTTAATCATAATATTTATTTTAATTTCTAATAAAATATCTACCTACTTATAAGTATCCCCAACCTAATACGTACAAATTTTGAATTATTTGTATTCCAGAGATTGAGCACCTCTCGTCGAATTTCGTGCAGTATTGTTCGAATTTTTGTTCTAGTATATTCAGGGAGGCCATTTCATGTACTTCACTAGTCCTTGTCCAAGGGGGTAGATTTGGAATCATCTTTAAGATCTTACTTTGAATGCGCTGAAACCTAAGTTTGTGTGTTCATGCACAGAACCGCCAAATAGGGACTGCGTATTCAATTGCGGGGTAGATGATTTGTTTATAGACAGCCATCTGATTCTTCAGGCACACTTTAGATGTTCTACAAATCAGCGGATACAGAGACCTAATGAGTATACTGCATTTTTGAACGATTTTGTGACCATGTGACCTGAATATCAGATGTCTGTCAAAGGTGAGTCCAAGATAGATAACTCGTCGGACCATTGAATGACCTCATCATCGAATCGCATTCGGCATTCGTCTGATGGAACAAGTTTTGGAGATCTTGAATGTGGAAACAAGATGACCTGAGTTTTTGCTGCATTGATCACAACTTTCCAGCTTGTAAAATATTCCGTTAAAGCGTCCAGACCTGTCTGTAGTTCATTCTTCAGAGCATTAATGACACGACCTTTGTAAAGAATGGCAGTATCATCAGCAAATTGTGACAGAACACCACCACCCGGAAGAGGTGGGATGTCTGATGTAAAAATGTTGTATAGAATGGGACCTAGGATACATCCTTGGGGTACACCAGCAGGAATAGTAAATCTTTCTGAAAGTGTATTATTCAGAGAAATCTGGAATGCTCTATCTGCAAGATAGTTTTAATAAGATACATGGGAAAATTATACCGATGCAGTTTAAACACCAGGCCATCGTGCCACACATTATCGAGTGCCTTTTCAATATCCAATCTGATTTGTTTTGCTGGATGACGTTGTTAACCCTTGTGAGTTGATGGATGGTGGATCTTCCTTTCCGGAACCCAAACTGTTCTTCCAGTAATATATCCTGTTCATCTGCGAAAGCAAGAATTCGCCTTTGTATTGACTTTTGGACAACAACCTTTGGACAGCTTGGATAGGGCAGAGAGTAAGCTGATGGGCCGATAGCTCTTTGAAAAGGAAGGATCTTTCCCCGGTTTCAAGACTGGGATAACTTTAGCTAGAAGCCGGGTATAAATAAACGATATAAAAAAAAACTTTAGCTAACTTCCACTTTGAAGGGAAGTAACCAAGCTCCCAGCACCTGTTAAAAAGTTTAGCTAAGAAGACAAATGAGCGAATACTGTAATATTTCAGCTCAATGTTGAATGTGTTTTCGAAACCGGGGGCCTTCATATTTTTGGATTTTTTTCACAATAGCCATCAGCTTATTCGCAGTGACTCTACTTTCTTCCGGAACCAAGCTGTCTGATTGGGCAACCTCAGCTACGCTATCAGCAACGGCCCTTTCATGTGGAC
This sequence comes from Malaya genurostris, assembly GCF_030247185.1. Classification (NCBI taxonomy): domain Eukaryota; kingdom Metazoa; phylum Arthropoda; class Insecta; order Diptera; family Culicidae; genus Malaya; species Malaya genurostris. Next base: position 157,286,036 of record NC_080572.1, read on the forward strand.
TAACAATATTGAGTCCTAAATTGTGAGAACACACAAACTGCTGGCCTAGCGCATTTGCCTTATCTACTAGTGTGATTAAAGGTATTCCTTCAGCTGCGTCCTGGAGTGACATCAGAGGAGGAATAGGATTCGGTTTTTTCTTCAGCACCTTCGTTAAGGACCAGAAGGGCTTTGAATGTGGGAGAATTTCTCGAAGCTTTTGCTGGAAGTTCCTGTTGCGAAGCTCAGATATCCTTTCCTGGATTATCCTAGTTAAGTTGTTATAAGAAGTCTTCTTATCTAGGATGTCAGTTCGTTGATACTGCTTCCGGTAGATATTCGAAGTCGGATGAGTTTCTTAGTGACACTGTCGAGTTGAAGAGAGGAACTCGGCATATATTGTACTGGAACCGTCCTATCACGAGCGACTGTGATTGAATGCTGGAAGGAAGATAGGGCCGCATCGATTTCCATCGGGGAATCTAGTGGCAAATCGATATTAATAAGTTGGTCGGTGATTTGTTGAAATTGGACAAAATCGGTGCGATAATAGTTCCGCCGAGGTTGAATAGACACTGTGTCTGGTGAAGATCCCAACGTCAATATTACTGGAAAGTGGTCAGAAGATAGCTCGTTGAAGACAACCGGAGAGCTGTCTATGGCGATGTTGATGATAAATATATCCAAAATGGAATGAACTCCTGATCTGGAAAGTCGCGTTGGTTGATCCGGAGGGAGGATGTTGTACTGTCCAGCTTCGTTAACTTCGGCAAGTACGAATCCGTTTCGATTCTGTCTTCTGTTTCCCCACAGCTCATGCCGTGCGTTCAGGTCCCCAGCAATGATGTATTTGTTCTGTCATCGAGTGAGCATAGCTAGATCTCGCTTCAATGATGCACATGTACCATCTCGAAGATTGATTTGTTTGAAGCAGTACGCTGCAATGATGATGATGGGTCCCATCGTCGTTGTAATCTCAATTCCGATGGCTTCTATGAGTTGCAATTTGAAGACTGACAGAAGCCTGTGCTGAATGGATCGTTTAATGGCAATGGCAACTCCCCCTCCTCTGGTAGTTGTCCTGTCGAGCCTGTGAATCCTGTAATTGGAAATAAAAATAGAAATTTCTGGTTTAAGATGAGTTTCAGTTAAAATAGCAATATCGGCATTCTTCTCTTGAAGAAAGTCGGATAACTCAGCAGTTTTGCTCCTGAGTGAGCAAGTATTCCAATTTACTATAACCATTTCATTATATTGCATATTCGATGATGAATTTGCCTAAGGCGTTGATTTGATCCAACCGCGTTCTGCAGTTTCGTAGTTTTGTTGTCATTGTTTCAAAAATGACGATCAGTTGTTCAGCAGAGAATAAGTCACCAGAGTCATCCTTTGTTTGTGGTTGATTATTGCCCCATCCAGGAGGGATTTTTGAGGAAGATTCTTATTGTGTTCCAGCGGCTGAATCTTTTGGATTGCTGCGAGGAAGTGGCGGCAAATTTGGAATATCCCTCTTCGGTGGGAGCCGTGGGAAATTAATTTCATCCTTCTGTGGAACATTCTTGCGCGTTTACGGGACGCCTGTTGTCGAATTTTTGTGAACTCAGCACGTTTGGGACACGATTTGCTAGTAGATGAATGGTCACCATCACAGTTCACACATTTTACAGCGATGTCATCTAGTAGGCAATCGTTGGTATTGTGTGATTCGGCACATTTCCCGCACCGACTTTTCATGTGGCAATTCCTCGCTCCATGGCCGTAGTTCAAACAGTTCGTGCACTGTGTGACATCCCGATGTACCGGTTTATACTTTTGCCATTTGATTATGTGGAATAAGGATTTTATGGTTTTTAGTTGACTCATGGTGATGGAGCCCTTCTCCAGATGAACCAAGTAGAGTTGATCTCGATACTTTTTGTCCGTGTTATGTCACTTCATTTTAAACACCATCAAAGGCTTTAGTCCAGCCTCCGACAGTGCCTGCTTTAGTTCGGCTTCCATAATGTCGGGTAGTCCTCGAAATACAACCTTTATAGGTTTATTGGCGGCAATATCGTGTGTGAAGTATTCCGCTTTTGTCTGCTTCAGGTACAATTCCACTCCTTTGTAGTGGTTCAAAGCCGGAACAGTTATTTTGTAGCCTTCAGTACATAAAGGGATTGTTGCTTGTAGTCCGTTGCTGATCAGTGTGTTGAAATCCGATCGTAGAGTTGGTGGGAAGCCCTTCAGGTAGAAAGGCGGCATTTTTTCCTTCTTCTGCAGTTCCTCTTCGACATCAACTGGCAGATCAGCGTATTGGTTGTTACTTAGCAATCGGTCGTTTACCTGTACATCACTTGGCTTCAGACGCTTAGCATCCTTTAGATCCTTCTCGGATTTATGGCGCGTTTTACCCATAGCTTGGGTAGGTAGAAAGCTGCGAATAAAAGATAAAACAAAATCGAAATTAGTCGTAGTAGGTTATTCGTCTATCCACATCGAGTGTTAGATGACGAATAAACGTTAGCTATAGTTTCACTTCTATTTATAGATTCGCGTGTTTGCAACAGCTTCGCTTTAGCATCGATTGACCAATCAGAGCTATGCTTTCCCTTTGATATATCGCTTACTGCTTCAAAACCGTCGTCTATGGCAGGGGAATCTGGTATGCCGATATAACATAAGATATAATCAATGCCTCTCTGAATTCTCGGTTAATTTTTCAAAAGGGCGTATAAGCAAGTGACAGTTTCTCTTTGTTTACTTTCTTTTCTATTAATTACCAAGCGGTTTCCACGTTTATCACCCAACTCTTTGCATGAAATGATACCCGAAACTTGCGACTTTCAAAGAGAATAGTGATATCAATGAAAACCTTTTTAATCATATCACAATAATCAAAAGAGAGAAAGAGAGTGATTGAAGAGAAACGGTCACTTGCTTATACGCCTTTTGAAAAATTAACCGAGAATTATAAAACTAGTTTTTGTTCATCGGATGACAGTTTCACTCATATCAAATTGTATGGTTTTAAGGTACATTTATGACACGTTTGTTGTGGGATACAGGATTTTTTTCTTCGTGGTTTAAATGTAATTACCATTAGGGAACATTTGATGTCCATAATTAAGATGTTCTTCCGTAGCATTCACTGACATCAAATGAAAATAGAAAATGGAGGAAATATGAAAGGCTTTTAGAACTAATTTCCGAAACACAAGCACTATTTTTTACGCAGCGTAGCTTATTTCTACCAAAAAGGTGATGAACCATCAAATTTAATTTGTAAAACATGCCGACTTTCACAAAATCCGCATAAATTTCAAAGTGATATCTAAGATATTCTTAGTATGTAACCATCAAAAACGGCATGGCACACACATATTCCAGAAAATACTATCAACGTAACAGTTTATTCTTTGAGAAATTTTCATAAAAAGGCTAATGTTTATCATAAAGCTGATTTTAAAACCTTCTTGAATTTTAAATCGTTACAAAATTGATTTTACATAGGTTTGATACTTCATTTTGCTTCATAAATCTTATGAAAAATGGTCTACTAGACTGCAATATAATGTCATGATGGCGTTATTAGGATTTTGAGGAATTTAAAGTTGTTATTTATGAAGTAACACTGAAAGCTACTACAAGTATTTATTAAATTGAATAGTTTACTTGGTACGTGTTGTGCTTCAATTTACTCACGCTGAAAGACATGATTCGCTGTTCTCTATTCATACCTAAAATAAGACTTTCTAAACAATTTAAAAAACAAGTTTTCTTTCTATCCAACGGCATTCAACCTGATCACATAGACAAAGTAATTAGAAGATTTAGAGTTTCCAGAAGTAAATATAGGGGACGAATGTTATAAATGGAATTTAGGTTGGTCATCAATAAACATGATGATTACACAATTGGCTTATTGATGTATTGGATATTTATCGTTTATTTTTACATGTGCATTCAAAATATGAATCATTTTGTTTTAATTCATTTAAACGATAAAATTACTTGTTATTGAATAGAAAACAATTACTCAATAGTGCTGGTTTTATGTACAAATATAAATATGTTCAGTTTTTGCAATGACTGAGTGGAAACATATATTGGAGAAGCCAAATGAATGAAAAACTAACAGAAAAGATGATTTATTGGAAAAAGATACGCTCAGAGACAGGACTCGAACCTGCGTTCTTATGCATTCAGTGCATACGCGCTACCATTTCGCCATTCTGAATCTTGTTATAGTCACTCTAAAACGTCAGTCAGACATGGTAGAACGTACATCGAACATGGTCTACATCCTGGCCGTCACCCGACCGATACCTTACATCCAAAAATCTTCTCTGTCCATCAAACACTAGTCTTCTCGTTTTATATCTATTTTTTCGTTCAAGCATTGAGTAGGAGAATGTATTTATAATCGCTTGTCACCTTCTTAAATAATGCCAGTCGCTGGCTGGACCTCAATGTTAGTCCGATACTCGTTGTTCCTAGAGACCGCGGATACCACTGTATATCCACGAGCATCACGGGATAGGAGATTTGTTAGTAGGGAGGGAAAGAGATTCGAATATGTTTTGGTAAACAATATGATCTCAACAAAATCTGACTTTCGATACTCAGGAAAAATATAATAAATAAGAAAAATATAAAATATCTACAACGAACGATCTCATCAGTATCCCGTTTCTCCCAATCGCTCTGCTGTCAACAACGCGAGATGAAACACGACCACTGAAAGAATAAAATAAAAACACTCGCAAATGGGTCCTTTGCAGAACAAACCCTAGACCTTCAGTCTGGATGACACGAATCGTGATAAAAACTTTTCTGTAATTCTTGTACTGAAACTAAAATTCATACAACTTTTGTGCATGTTTGAAATAACTATATGTAAAATGCCAAAACTGTCAGGGCTTTTGTTATAACAAGAAGTACAATGTGAAATTAAGATGCGGTCATGATCACGCTAATCATCCCAATTGCAATAGTTATTCATACAATATGCTGTTCAATATTACTGTTTTAGTGCCAAAATCATGTATAGTAAAAATGAACTCGACTTTTGTTGAAACCATCCGATTTAATAGTCGGTTGAAAACCACTATGCTCTCATGGTCGAATTGATCCCCCATATAGTAACTGTAACCATAATATTTTTCTGAGTGTACGCAAGCGGCGGAAACTGGTAATTTACCGCCCCAAAATTCAACAATATTAACCTGTTAACCGATCGAATCGCCGTCTGCATGTCATTGTCGTTGTGGCTGGATTTGTATGGAATGTATGAAAGTTTACAAGTCGATCGTGTCGTGTCAATTTTGGGGCGGTAAATCCTCAGTTTCCGCCGCTTGCGTACACTCAGAAAAATATTATGGTTACAGTTACTATATGGGGGATCAATTCGACCATGAGAGCATAGTGGTTTTCAACCGACTATCAAATCGGATGGTTTCAACAATAGTCGAGTTCATTTTTACTATACATGATTTTGGCACTAAAACAGTAATATTGAACAGCATATTGTATGAAAAACTATTGCAATTGGGATGATTAGCGTGATCATGACCGCATCTTAATTTCACATTGTACTTCTTGTTATAACAAAAGCCCTGACAGTTTTGGCATTTTACATATAGTTATTTCAAACATGCACAAAAGTTGTATGAATTTTAGTTTCAGTACAAGAATTACAGAAAAGTTTTTATCATGATTTATTTTATTATTCAAATTCTACACAGTGACATCGATCAGCTAAACGCTTCCGTTCATTGTTTCACTGCTGTTTGTTCAGTTTAGATCTCCGGTTTCCGACGAATCTGACGATGTTTAGCTTAGGTCGAGTCCTTACCAGCATGAAGTCGGAGTGTCCAATCTTTCATGTTGCAGTGCATCGTGTAGTAGCCGGCATCGACACTTAACTCACAATTAAACAAGATGATATCTTTGAGTGTATAATCAGAATTACATTTAAGTACGATTCAGACTGTCCGTCACCGTCACCGTCAAATAAGTTGCATGTATTTTTATGGAGACATTCTCACATAACGTCACCGTCGCGGAACGTCTTGACGGACGGAACATCTGAACGTTCCGGTAAAGAAAGTATGAAACTAGTTTTGACGGAGGCTGACGCTCCGGTGACGGTGACGGAAGGAGACGTCTGAATCGTACTTTACTCTAACTGTTATGGGTTCAGCGTATTTAACCTACCTTTTGCTCGTATGGAGTTTCCCGTCCACTGGTCGTCATGATCCCTTCTGTAACTGAACACTATCACTTCGGCTGATTTGGCGACATCGATTCAATGCTGTTCTACTCATTCCATCGTTATAAGGTGAAATGTTGATAAGTGATGTGGAAGCGAAGAAGCATTGCTAGGTTGATTTAAGGAACTGGATCATGTGGAATCTTCCAGAGATCAAGAATGAGCAGCCTGAACGAAATTGACAGTCGAGTCACGATGCTCGACATCTGGCAAATTACACAGCGATATCTTGCTACATTTTCCATAGGATTCAAACGTTTTTAACCCAGGAAATTGAATGAAGTTCGTAGTTTCTTCCATAATGCGCTAGATGTTATTCCCCCACACCAGATAATAATCTGATACGAAATGTCTATTTTCGTAATGACGTGATTTCACTGAAAAACAAAGCCGTTGCCGGAAAAATTGTTCAAAAGATCAATTTCAGCGACGGAAACGAGTAAGGTAACAAAACTTACTTCATTCATCTGCAATGAACAGTCGCAAAATCATATACTATTTCTAATCAGTAACTGTTATGTTGTCCGCGAACGAATTTTTTCTTTATACTAAAACTTCATGTAACAATAAAAACATAGATACATTTAATGACAATGTTTATAGTCAGCAGTATATAATAGTGTGCTTATAACATAAACTATTTTGATGTGAACAATATGGATAGTTTGATCAAACTTCCCAATTGTCTAGCCAACTGTATCCATGGTAACATTCATATATTGTAAAGAAGAACATACTCACATGGTACCAACAACTAACTCGTTTTTAAAATTTATTATGTTCGAGAGCAATTTCACCTTACTTGCGATTGTAATTTTAACTGTTTATTCTGATGACAACTATTTTCAAAATGACCATACCAGATAAGTCATGAATACAAATTGTTTAGTCAAGTTGTAGTCTTTATTATCTAGTACTTCACGCAGTACAGATGGTGAATAATTTGATATCATGGTCAGGCGCGTATACAGGGGGGGGTTTTAGGGGTTCAAACCCCCCCCCCCCCCCGAAACAAAAAATTACAACCCATGGGAAACATTGTGATATAAATTGTACATGTGTTGATTTATCACCATGTTCTAAAACCCCCCCCGAAAATTTTCTCTGGCTACGCGCCTGATCATGGTCGTTGCTACTAACACATGGATCAATAAGTCCCGAGACTAACAATGGAAACATTTTTTTGCGAATTTTTTTTTATTCATCAACATAATCACCATTTAGGGTGACACAATGGTTCCAACGTTTTTCCAATTTTTCAATACCATGTTTATAAAAAAAATTATCTTTCGCTTCAAAATAAGCTTCAGTTTTAGCGATGACCTCCTCATTTGAGCCAAATCTTTTTCCCTGGAGCATTTTTTTAAGATTAACAAAGAGCCAGTAGTCACTGGGGGCTAAATCTGGCGAGTATTGGGGGTAGGGAAGCAGATCAAAGCCCAATTCGTTCAATTTCGCCATTGTTTTCATCGACTTGTGGCAGGGTGCATTGTCTTGATGAAAAAGGATTTTTTTTCTCTGCATGTGCGGTCGTTTTTATGCGATTTCCTCCTTCAAACGCAACAATAAGTCAATATAATAATCACTGTTGATCGATTTACCTTTTTCGAGGTAGTCAATGAAAATCACGCCATGCGTACACGGAGAAGAAAAAAAGTTTACTTCAATAGTAAATCAGTTTTTTTCAAGCATATTGTTAGGTTGTTGTAGAGATAAGTATATATATAGTTTGTCGGAAATAATTTACATTCCATTTAATCTGATGCCGAATCTTAAAGCAACCATTCATGTTGTCATTGAATGGAATATGAAATGTTTATTTTAACCATCTATATTGCTGAATGTTTGACAGTTTTTCAGAGGATAAATTCAACCATATTTATGCTCGAAAAAATAAAAAAATATTGTAAAATTGACCAGTCTGTGAAAGTTGAAATGATTATACTTAGTATTGTTTCTAAACACATTATGTACAATTCAACAATCCAAAATGCTCAAAACAATTTAAACTAGGATTGAGAGAAGAATCATATTCCGCCACAATGGTTAAAATTATCATTATTTATGGGTGAAATATTCCGTAATAAAACTCAAGGAATATAAGTTGAGTTCATTATTTCTATCCAAATTCACGGAAGAAAATTATAATGTATTCAACATATATTTTCCATAATAAGATATTAGTCAAATATATATTTCTTTTAAAATATCGCTACATTACGTATTATCAATAAGGGTTTCTGAAATAATTGTCTTACAATCTACATAGTTACATAATCTTAAATACAAGGTGAGATGAAAAAACTGCAACAAAGTAAAACGCCATAATTTTTTCATTTTTTTTTAAATTTTATTGAATGAAAGCAAAAAATGTCGGAAATAACATCAAATTTGAGAATCGGTTTAGATTTGTTCGAATTGGCCACCTTTGGCACGAACTATGGCCTTCAAACGGCCAATGAAACCATCACACGCTGCCCGAAAGTGGCTCTGCGGTATTTTGTCCCATTCTCGGCGAAGCGCTTGCTTGAGATGATCGACACTTTGGTATTTTTTAGTGCCAACCTTGCTTTCCAAAATACCCCAGGCACAATAGTCCAACGGATTGGCATCCGGAGATTTTGGTGGCCATTGTGCGGTGGAAATGAAGCGAGGAACCTCATTTCTTAACCATTCTTGGGTGGCGCGTGCTGAGTGCGATGGTGCTGAGTCCTGTTGGAATGTCCAAGGTCTGCGGCCGAAATGTTTGCGTGCCCAGGGCTTCAGAACTCCCTCCAAAATATTTTCGCGATAGATTTGCGCATTTATTTTGACCCCACGGTCGATGAATACGAGCGGCGAGCGACCATCGGCTGTTATGGCGGCCCACACCATCACCATGGCCGGCTTTTGAGTTCTGGTGGCCAACCGAAGTTGCAAATTTTCAGCTGACCTCTCTGGCAAGTAAACACGATCATTTTGTTTGTTTACAAACTGCTGGATAACGAATGGTTTCTCATCGGAGAAAACCAAATTCGGCAGTTCACCACTTTCGGCCAAGCGAAGCAACTCTTTAGCTTTTTCGAGTCTAACTTTTTTTTGCGCATCAGTAAGATCTTGCACTTTTTGGAACTTCAATGGCTTTAGTCCAAGCTCATTTTTCAATATTTGCCGAATGGCATATTGCGATATGTTCAGCTCACGAGCCATTTTTCGGCCACTGCGACGCGGATTTCGTTCAATTCGCTTCTTCACTTTTCGAACCATTTCTGCCGATGTTGCTGTTTTTTTTCGTCCACTTCCTTGACGTCGGGCTACGCTACCAGTATCACGGTAACGAGCGATGGTACGAGACACAAAAGATTTATTCACTTTTAAATGCTGGAGGGCTCTAACGATAGCCACTTGTGGTTTTCCAGCCAAATGCAAAGCAATCACACTATCACACTTGAATTCCATCACAAATAACTTTTTTTCTGAAAAATTCCCACCAAAATGCTTTTGTGCGCTTGTAAATAATATAATGAGCTGTCACTAGAATAAATCTGACAGCTGTGGGACGAGCGGTTTAGAAATGGCAGCAGTCTGAAGTTGGTTGCAGTTTTTTCATCTCACCTTGTATTGAATACCATTTACTTTATGGATATTAACCGGTTTCGTATCGAATTCGATTAATTTTTGAATTATTTTTATCGAGTCTCCTTTTTCAATTTCGAAGGACTGTAAATGATCATCAAATTTTACTGTCTTGTATGGAAAGCAGAGTAATAACAATTCATTGTCTTCGTCGATTAGAATTGATTGAATTTCATATAAATTAATAATATGCCTATGTTTAATATAAAAAACAGAATTTTTCTCGTATACCGACCCTTGTTTTGAGAACTTTGAAACGAATTTCGTTGATTGAAATTTAAATTTACACTTATCTAAATATGATCTGTACTTAACTGGAATTTCTTTAATTTCTATATGCTTATTATCGATGCTAACTGAAGGAACATAGAAAATATCTTCAAACAAATCGAAAGCGAACTTGTAGGCAGCCTTAGTTGCCAATGAAGAACAAATGTTTATTTTATTTAAATTTACCCGACTATATTGCTTAGCTTCTTTATGCTTTCCTTCGCAGCGCATCCCCCATTGTCTACTAAGACTTCCAGATTTTATCATAGCAGATGGGTAATGTACAAGGTTATGGTGCTTTGGTTTAAGATTGTCTTTAAATAATGTGATGTATAGATTATGATGACGTTCTATAAGTTTCTGTAGTTCCGATATCAGCTCAAGCGAAACATCTTTCAACATTACTATATGTACTATTTTTAGAAGAGTGCAATAGTACGACCAAATCGGGTCATTAACAGGAATCAACTTTCCAATGATGAGTGGTAGAAAGCGAACAAGTGTAATGATTTCGTTGGCGGTCATACGAACATTTTGCTTCACGAGATTAATATGTTTAATATCATTTGGTATATTTGCGCAGTTCAAATGTCCGTAAACGAATAAATTTTTTCTGCAATTCAAATCGTCAAGAGTGAAAAAATTCTTTTGATATACAAAGTAGTTTAGGCAATGAGAGAGACCATATATACATATTCCTTCAACCACATCGTGCATAACATCAAAATACACATTAAGTGAAGTGTGAAAAGAGGGAATACTATTAAATATGTTGTTTTTCTTAATTCCGGTTTTTGAGACATCTCTTAAACACACATCCTCGTTATACCCATCTAGAGATCTAAGTGCTTCTTCAACTTCTTTACAATCTACGTCTCGCTCGCTTTTTGTTCTTTTACACATACGACAGTAATAGTTTGCCATTGGTGATTCTACAAGGTCCAAGACTTCACTTAATCCAAGATTATCTTCTGTTATAAAAACTAATCATAAATATCACAGTTATTTCTTTTCCGTCATGAAATATTTGTATTCCTGTTTTTTCCAGTTCGATCAAAATGTCTACTAATTTATACAAAATCTGATTATTATCGAATCGTTTACGATATTCAGCTTTAAAATAACCGGCAGTAAGAATGTTTATAAGCTTAGAAAGAAGATAAGGTGGTAAACAAGGAATATAGTAGTAAATGGCACAGATTTTTGTATTTCTAGAATGTGGTGATACGGTGTCACTTGTGGTGAAGTCATCAAAAAACAAGTTGAGAGGAACAATAAGTTCAGCCTTCCGAGTAATTATCTTTGCTTGCCAAATCTCTCCATCAATAACCGATCTAATTATACCATCCTCTGATTTTTTCATATTTTCGAGTACACATGTCATAACACCAGTTGCTTCCAAATATTTCTTTAGTTGAAATTTTATTGGCATGAGAACACCTTGTGTGGTATCAATGACCATTTCTTGCTTATTATGAATAACACCAGGTTTCAGCTCTCTACTTATAGTAAATTGAATAGGTTCTTTAAAAAAACCCTGCGATTTTAATCGCTGGCAAAATTTGTACTCTGTTTCAATATTGTCAAACATTGATACTATAGTATCGAAAATGTCTTTTCCAGAATTTGTTATCAGTTTTGCAGCAGTCATACAATTCACAACATTTTTAATAGGCTCTAATACACTAGTTTTTATATCTTGCTGCATTTCATATACAAGTTTTCGGGATACTGCGCTCTTATTCAACCATTTCAGATTAAACTGTAAACTGAGCTTATCGAACTCGGACTCAAGTTTATTTATATCAATGAGATTTATTGAATCCTGGATCGGTTGGAATCTATCATCAATTTTATTTGTTTTAACGTTAATGAAACAATTATTTTCTGCTGGAGTGATAAATGACAAATGCTCTGTTTCATTTTGGAGAGTAATATGATTAATGCTGTTTCTACCATCGGCTGGTTCGTTCATTAGAAGGTGCTTTTTCAGATGCAATAGAAACGAGCATCGAACGTTGAATCTTCTATGACAATGCGGTAATGGGCATGTATACAGATCGAGAGGCTCATGTATTTTACGGAGATGATCCCTGAAGTGAGGCAGATAGTTCGTTTGCCAACTACAACCGGCTACAAAGCATACGATCATTGTGATGTTTCGAGTAGACGAATAGTATTGGATAGCGATAAAATGCGAGCTTTAAAACTATCATCAGTTAAATCGAAGTTGTACATAAAATATGCTATAAACTGCCAAAGTCCCTTTACTTCTGGAGGAAACACAATATCATATGCTTTGTGTATTTTGAAGATGATGTCCACCGCTTTTAGAAATGTTTCTACCTTGTACGAGATATCTCTATATGTCACGAAGAACTGCTCGATTGATTTTAATTCATCACAGACTACAACAATAAGTGGGTGGTCGGGCAACCCTCTCAACGAGTTCTGCTGATAGATACGGGAAAGCTCTTTCTCATACTCATCTAACGCTTTCAAATGAATTAGTATACCATCACACGATTCACGAATGGACGGTTTCCATCTTTTTCCGTTCGGTAATCTTAACGTAGAGTTTGGTAATATGTGCACTAATAGAATAAATGTTACACAGTCGACAATATCTGTTGAAAGAAAAAACGAAAGTATTGATAATTTATAAACCAAGAAACCAAGATTGATAATAAACGACATAGTTTGGTTTAATATTTAACACTCATATTGAAAATAATATGTACCTTCTAAGTGATTTTCTTCAAGTAACTTCAATAAAGATCGTCCCTGATCACCAACGTCACTGTAAAGTATCGGTTGAATTCTGGTCCGAAATTCCACAAATCTTTCAAATAATAAATTGTTTTTATCTGGATAGCGATGATTGAAATCTATTTTTATCAGCTGGTATCCGTCATTGTTTCTCATTATGGGATACTCATCAAGAATATGCTCGAAAGATGGTAGTTTTATTTTACTGATTTCGTAGAGACGAACCGAACTGGATGCTGTCCATCTAACCCTCAAATCCTCCCATTCATCTTGATGATGTCGGAACCATCGTTTTGTTTCATTGTACGATGCAACTGCCGAATAAAAAACGATTCATCTGAGTTCGAACGTTGTACTCACTTATAAAAAACTAATGAATACCTGCTTCTTCGGTACAACTGTCTTCTGTTATAGTAAGTTTCCGTTCGTAGCAAATGTGATCAATGGAACCAAAGTTATCACCTTTTTCCAAAACTGCAGCTGCTCTATAGTTGTGATTTCGATCGAACAAACATCCTCGCGCTAAGCGACTAAGCTTAATTTTTCTACCATTCACATCACGAATCGTTGTAGGCTGATACCATACGTGCTAAAAAAACAATCGAATGTCCCCATATGAGCAAAAAACACGTAATATATGATCAGGGTGTGTAACTTGGAGAAGCAATTTGAATGAATCTTTCAACAAATGATCTTGAAGGACCGATGTCCGCCCTTCAAGTTCATTTGTTGAAAGATTTCGGATTTAAAATAAAGTCTGTGCATTAAATTTTGAGAACAAACAATAAAGCTATTGAAAATGCGGAATATTGCTTAAATTGTATTACCTCATCTATAGTTGGAAAAATCTCATTCAGCTCTTTTGCCCTCTGAATTAGTTCATCCTTCGACAGCTTGCCAAACTCATCAACAAACTCATCAACAATCAAATGTGTGATAAACGTTTTATCTTTCTTAGCGAGTATTTTACACTTATCGTATTTTTTTATAACTTCCTTTCCTCTTTTGGATCGCTCGATTAGTAAACGGGCCGTCCATTGTTTCTTATCGGTTCCATCAAGGGGATTTTTACTTCTCAATAATTTACAATCAGAATTAAAATTTGCTGGTTTCTCTGCTAAAGGAATTGTTAGAGGAATTAAATTCTAGAGAGGAAAAAAATAGCGATGTAAATTGTAATCACGATGAACTATAGTTTGACTTAAATGTACCTGAGAAATACGCCACTTGTTTAGACCATATATGGCACGAGTGCGATCAGCTAAAAATGGGCTGGGTAATAACGCTTCCACTTCGTCTCTTTCTATAATTTTCAAGTCATCTAAGGTGTAACTGTTGGCTGGAATTGACCAGGATAAACATTAAATACATCATCCTGAGCAAATTACACTACAAATTACCGAGGAAACATTCGATGGCTGCATCAGAAAGCTGGAACGTTTTGAGAAGCTCCGCCGTTTCAGAAGTTTCAATAAACTCATCCAGGAAAATATTTTCGCGTCTTGATCCAACGCCATCTTGAATCGAGAAATACGTAGGCAGAATTGCCAGATGCTTTGTTTCGCACATGAATGACAATAAAGTACAAACACTTGATATCAATTGAAAATATGCTGACTTAATGGAAACCCAACACCCAAATACTATCTATATAATGGGTGTCAGTTCAAATAATTCAACAATATATATAAACAAATCACATTTAGAAGAAGAAAATGAAAAAAAATACATGCATGTTTATTATGACCATTTTTATAATTGACTGTAACTATGACGCGCTGTTTGAATAAACTATTTTATGGTTGTATGGAACAGTTTATGTTTGACTTAATAACATATTAAACGCCTAAGAATAACAATAAACTATTATTGTTTTGAGCATGAATATGTTTGTTTGTCAAATATATTTAGTGTTGAAATAATCAATACGTAATATCAAATATCAAATGTGATTATTGTTGTTTCAACATTTCCATTTTCTTCTCCGTGTATCCCAAAAAACTGACGCCATGACTTTGCCAGCTGACTGCTATTTTTCTCAGTGTTTCTTTTGATTCGCGGATCAACATTATTAAAAAATAACTACTAATCACACACTTCCCATATCGGCACTATCACTAAAAATGACTGTTTCAACCATTTTTTTAACTATTGAACAATCCAATCAGCGTGGTCACCACGAGATAGCGTTATGGTGATTGTTTTGACATATCCCATGTATTTAGTAATATTTTTGACGAATTTTTCAATTTACTTGAGTTTGAAAGAATGCAGATGGCAAAACCTTACAAATATGGGTAAGAAGAACGATTATTCACGTGTTGTCATCAAACATATGATTTCAAATTGTCATATCAAATACAAATTATAATACGGAATACTTTGACAAATTTTCAAGGACACATTTTGCATCGTGCGGTACACTGTCATGATACACTGCCAAAGTGACAATGTACTTTAACGAGTTTTCTATAGAACTAGCAACACTGAAGGGTAAGAACAAGTTCACCATAGTTACTGTTTATTATAGTGAAAAATAAATAAACAAACAGTTTTTTATCTGATAATCAAGATCACAAGCGAAATTTAAGTTAAACAATAATATAAAATGGTTAAGCCACCATGAATATACTACTAGATGTATTGATATTTGTAGATTCGTAGGTGTTTGTGTTCATTTTTCATCTTTTGTGCTAGTGCCGGTGATATTTAGACTGATTGTTGCAGTTTAATACAGCAACGATAAACATAAACAAACAAGTTTGTTTTTCACATACAGATTCGATTTAGATGATAAAACATGAGTAAATAGACTAGTCCAAACTTTTGATCATAATTTATCAATTAATCTCAAAATCCAACCCAAAAAACAACGAATATCCCAGATATGAAAACAGTACCGAACCTCACTTCTTCGAATTTGGTATTTCGTGTTACGATTTCTCCATAAATATCAATCAAACATACCACCGAAAGTTACTGAATCATTAATGATCGATTTTTTTTACCAAATTTTCACACGTTTTTGTATTCGATTCATAAGAAAAAAAATAAAAACCCTGCATTTTGTTCGAATCTTCAAGCAAAATCTGAAAATGATCACCATCGCTTAGTTCAAAGCTCGCCACTCGGGCAGCGCAGCGATCGCAAAAGAGTTGGTTGGACTCTTCAATTATTTGAAGTTCAGAGGAAGGAAATATTGTTTCATGAGTTCACCATCGCTCGCAAATGGCGCTGGCAGTAAACAGTGATTTCGACCGTCCCACGACAAAAGGGCCTAACTGCAAATGACAGTTTCTCTTTGTTTACTTTTGTCGTGAATACGACTTACTTTACTATGGGGTGCCTTTTCAAAATTAGCCATATGGAAGAATGGGCAGAACTTAATCGTGAATATCTCGACTTGTAATAATGGCAGCAACATAATTCTTTCACTATTTCATCGAAAATATGATCAGGAATTTAGGATAAAAATTTGAACCGTGTAAGATAACCACAAACAACTCAAAAATTAAGTTTTGTCAGCTTCAAAGAATGCACCTTCAAACCTCAATCGTCAGGTGGAGCAGTCGTCAATGCTTTCATTTGGACTTCGGTCGTCAGGTGGAGCAGTCTCTAGTAATAAGAGCAGACCTTTAGCGTCGTACAAAACCTCAAACGCTCAGGTCGCAGAGCCAGTTTCCCTTCGAAGAAGATCGATTACATCATCATGTTGGTGGTCGTTTGCATTGGAGCGATATACAACGAAAATTGGACAACAATGTGGAACATTATACAGAATCAGCCCTTCTAATGGCTCTAAATGTTACCTAAAGAACTATACAGATTGTTTCTTTGTAAATCGAAAATTAAAATTAGCGTAGTGCAAGTCTAAGATAATTTGATCAGTTTTTTGCAATTTTCACAGTTCTGAGTTCGCAACAGTGTATAAAATCGTTTATATCCCATCAGTGTTTAATATTTTAGAAAATTATACAATTTGTCTCTTCTGGGATGCCAGAAATTAATCCCGTACAGCATTTTGATAGTATCTTTTACTAAAATATTGAAATCCGAAATTAAATAATCGACATCAAAATTCTCTAAGGTGCCAATTAGAACCATAATTTTATACCCAAAGAATTATGCGAAATTTTACTTCACTACACTATATACGGCCCAGTTTTCAACCAGTTGTAGTTTGCAGTAAACTTTCTGCAGATTTGCTATATAAAATGCATAGCACAGACTCAGAAGCCATTCATTTCGAATTTGGCTGCCGTTGTCATCGTGTTCATTATGGTGCGATCGAAATACAAAGCTTGTTACCGCAAGCGGAAGAAGCAGGAGACTCCAACAGAACGCATATCAGTTTCGCATTCACGGACAACAGGTCATCCTGGAAATAGAAGACGGAAGTCAGCGGTATCCATCGGAAGTCAATGGTATCCATCGGAATTTGAACTCAACTCGTCACTCTCCATCACAAACGCCTTCATAAAAGGTTCTTTTCAGAACCACCATTACTTTATCATAATGAACTATACCGGTTATTTCGTAATATTTTTGTGTCAGAATGTTTAATGTAACTAATCTGTACTGTGGCCTATCGATCAACTAATTTATATTCGGAAGTATAAAGTAAAAGTGTCAGTTTTATTTGTATTCACGACATCCGGTTATGTCTCTGACATTACACACCTGTGCTTTTTCTTTCATGATTTACCGAACTGATTTCATATATGACGTTTTACTCTTCGCAAAACATTCAAGGTAAAACTACAAGCTTTCGATTTATATTGGAAACTTTAGAGAATTTGCAATAATGGCTCCGTAATAATCAAAAGAGAAAGTAAACAAAGAGAGGCTCTCATTTACAGTTAGGCCCTTTTGTCGTGGGACTATCGATTTGTTTTGCACAGTACAACGATTGAACAATCCAGTCAGCGTGATCACCACGAGATAGCGTTATGGTGATTGTTTTGACATATCCAGGTATTTAAAAGAATTCTGATGAATTTCTCCATTTACATTCCTATATTTACAAATATGGATAAAAAATGAATATTCACGTGTTGTCATCAAAAATATGATTTAAAATTGTCCTATACACTTGACAATCTCGGATGAAATTTTAAATTTTCAGTGCAGATACAGATTTGATTTAAATGATAAACGTGTGATTATCAATTAATCTCAAAATCCAACCATAAAAACAAAGAATTTCCCAAATATGAAAACAGTACCCAACCTCACTTCTTCGAATTCAAAATTTCATCTTACGATTTCTCCATAAATATCAATCAAACTCAATCAATCAATCATTCTCGGAATATTCTTATCGAAATAATGAATGCACGAATACGTCGTTTTCCATTGACGTTTCTAGATCCGGTTTTAAAAACATGAATCAACGTCTATCATAGATGTTTTTTTCAATTATGCTTAGTGAAAAGAGCAACATAAGGATATCAAAACAACTCAATTTTTAGTCCAATCCGTTCAAAAGGAAACGGTTTTGAATCACTATTTTGCGCATTCAAGAGTAAGAAGAATAACTTTGTATATGAAAATTGAAGACAAACACGAGAAAAGGTCCTAAGTGCAAACGACTGTTTCTCTTCGTTTACTTTCTCTTTCGAGTATTACGTTCCAATCAGCAATCTTCCCATCTAACACTTCAACTTTCGATATGCACTGTAGAATTTGTTGGAAATTACTGGAATTTGCCGTAATAATTGAAAGAGAAAGTAAACCAAGAGAACTGTAATTTGCACTTGGGACCTTTTCTAATGTTCATCGAGAATTAACGAAGAAAAAATTCTTCATTTTGAGAGCAAGGAACTCAAATTTTGAGTTGAACTTACTCTAATTTTGAACAAAATATTTTTTTCTTATTTTGAGTAAAAATTACTCAAGTTTTGACAATTGAAGAAACCAACCAACTCTTTTGCGATCGCAGCGCTGCCCGAGTGGCGAGCTTTGAACTAAGCGATGGTGATCATTTTCAGATTTTGTCGTGAATACGACTTACTTTACTATGGGGTGCCTTTTCAAAATTTACCCTCTGAAAGAGTGATAAGTTTTTGATCGTGAATATATCCTGTTATATCTAACGAATCAACATAATTCTTGCTACATGTCATCGGGAATATGATCACAATTTTATGATAAAACTTTCAGTTGTGTGACATATTCTTAAATAGTTCACAATTAAACTTTTCTGAAATGTTTGGTATAAACGAGTATCAAAGAGGATAATTCATATGGCGCGTTTGCCTTTCTCGTATTTTGAAAGCTCATAGCTCAGTGATCTGTAGAAGGATTTATATAATCTAACTACCAATAGAATCGAAAATTTTCAACTTGAACGTGTATTGCAACAACATTGAAGTTTTTCAATAGTACACTATTGAAAAACCTGTTTGATTTAACCCATGACAGCACCAGCCAATCAGAACGCGAGATGTCTGTATCTATACAAGAGCATCCATATAAAAGTTGAATGGTTCACTTTTCCTATCATTTGCTGAGCAACTCTCCCCGAAACAAGACACACGACAGCAACATCGAGGACCTGTCGTCTCATTGTTTCCCGATATGAATGCACGAGACACCGTCAGCACAATGAAACCGAAAAAGGCAGCCAAAAAGTCCAGCAAGGCCCATTGCCGGAACAAGACACACACGAGAACCATTTCAGATCTCAATATTTCCTACCAAAAGATTCATCAAGATGGGAGTTAAAATAATTTGCACCGTCACTAACACATTCAATTACGAACGGCAATGCGAAAGCGAAAGTGATGATTTTGAACACATCTTTATACTAGTTTACAAATATGCCGTGCGAAACAGAGTTGCCACAGATCAATATGTATTTTTGTCGCGAGTACTTTAGTATGCGGCCGAAAACAAAAATTGTTAGAACAAATGTTTCCACTTGATTTGCGCATTCTACTTTCCAGGCGTATCAGAACTGGCTAAACTTAAAGCAATTCTAAATATTTCTTTATCACAGTGATGTGGTCATCCTGAAAAGGACGGGGTTTTCAACGGATGGCCAGCTGCAGATGACGAGGGATGATTTTCGTTTTCGTTGTCATGGGCAGCGTTACCGGTCAACTCCAACACTTCGGCAACCAAGTACTCCATCACTGCCGCCAGATAGACCGATGCACCAGCACTGACACGCTCGGCGTAGTTCCCCTTCCGAGGCAAACGATGGATTCTGCCGCCAACTGGGCACTTCAGACCAGCACGGTTTGAGCGGGACTTTGCCTTGCCCTTAATTGTTCCTCCACAGCTCGACGACCCATTCAGTATTACTGGCTGCCGCTCTGCTAACTCTCTCTTTTATATCGTTTCACTGTTTCCCGTTCTGCGTATAGGAAAGGAATTCTAACAAAGGGGACGTCCTACCGTGCTACCACTAGCACGTATAAAAGGAAATGTGATGTGAGAAATAGCGTCATTCAAGTTAAAGCAGCTACTCTGTACGTACGAGACACCGTCAGAACGATGGCTCCGAAGACAGGTAGAAAAGCAGATTTGTACCGTCACTAACACATTCAATTACGAACGGCAATGCGAAAGCGAAAATGATGATGTTGAACACATCTTTATACTAGTATGGGGTCGTGTGAAAATATGCCTTGCGAAACAGGGTTGCCATATATACAGATTAATCTGTATTATCATTATTATTATTATTATTATTATTATCATTATTATTATTATTATTATTATTATTATTATTATTATTATTATTAGTATTAGAATCACTCTTGCATACCGAAGATCGTAGATACATTTCAAACCAGGCCATTGCAATTGTCTCGTACTGAAATTTCGAGAAGAATCAGATATCTTCGAACTTCATAGCTTCAATAAAAATAAACTACAAATTTGTCGTACCTAGCTTCCTATATTAGCAAATTAAAAAGGAATTGTTTCAAGTTTGGAATATATAGTTGTAGAATAGTAGCTGTTTAATGTAACTAAACTGTACTTTAATGTAGGTGTATCGCTTCAAATTCTATTAGTGAAAAAGAGGAAAGCTTGCACAATTCATACAATCAATCAACTAACTGATATTCGGAAAAGTGATGGGAGCGTGTCAGTTTTTTCGTATTCACGACATCCAGTTATGTCTCTGACATTACTCACCCGCCTTTTGCTTGAAGATTCGAACAAAATGCAGGGTTTTTATTATTTTTTTCTTATGAATCGAATACTAACATACAAAAACGTGAAAATTTGGTAAAAAAATCGATCATTAATGATTCAGTAACTTTCCGTGGTATGTTTGATTGATATTTATGGAGAAATCGTAGCATGAAATACCAATTTCGAAGAAGTGAGGTTCTGTACTGTTTTCATATCTGGCATATTCATTGTTTTTTGGGTTGGATTTTGAGATTAATTGATAAATTATGATCAAAAGTTTTATGACTAGTCTATTTACTCATGTTTTATTATCTAAATCAAATCTGTATGTGAACTGAAAATTTCAAATTTCATCCTAGATTGTCAAGAGTATAGGACAATTTGAAATCATATGTTTGATGACAACACGTGAATAATCGTTTTTCTTACCCATATTTGTAAGGATTTGCAATCTGCATTCTTTAAAACTCAAGTAAATTGAAAAAAATCGTCAACAATTTTTCTAAATACATGGGATATGTCAAAACAATCACCATAGCGCTATCTCGTGGTGACCACACTGATTGGATTGTTCAATTCCGCCCCTTACACGCTCTTTGAACATAACTCATCGTTTGAGTTGCGACTACTCAAATTCATAAACTGGAACAATATGTCAAAATTTGAGTATGGATTTGAGTAAAATAAACTCGTTGTCATGAGTTTTCTCGAATTTATTCATATATTAGAGTAAGCGTTGAGTTTTTAAACATTTTAGTGAAAAAAATACTTCTTGCAGTTCAGTGCGTTTTCATTCTCAAAATATTCTTATCGAAAAAAGGAATGCAAGAATACGTCGTTTTCCATTGCCGTTTCTAGATCCGGTTTTAAAAACATGAATCAACGTCAATCATAGATGTTTTGTGGTTTCAATTATGCTTAGTGAAAAGCGCAACATAAAGATATCAAAACAATTCAATTTTCAGTCCAAAAAGTTCAAAAGGAAACTGTTTTGAATCACTATTTTGCGCATTCAAGAGTAAGAAGAATAACTTTGTATATGAAAATTAACGAAGAAAAATCTCTTCATTTTGAGAGCAAGGAACTCAAATTTTGAGTTGAACTTACTCAAATTTTGAACAAAATATTTTTTTCCTATTTTGAGTAAAAATTACTCAAGTTTTGACAATTTCGCTCCTTAACGCAAAAATGAGTAGATAAGTGGTAACTCAAGTTTAGAGTACGTGCACTTTTTATGAATTTGAGTCACGATGTAAAATACCCTGGTGATCACGTTTTTCTATGTGTTAGTGCGGTTGTCATTTTATTTTGGAATAACAGAGAGACGTGAAGAAGAAAAACATAAACAAATGACGTTCCGGGAGTTGCTTTTATGAATATATTTAGAGTTGGTTCTGTTTGCGAAAATATTGACAGTGAAATGCGGTGTTTTGTTTCGGGATGATTCTATCGTTTTCATCACCTGCATTTGAAATGCCACCCACAGCACAATCACTCCATTATCCATAATAACTCTAATAGATACCACAGAGCGATCCGCCAAATCCTTCCTCCAACGAAATGAACAGAATCGGATGTGTGTACAATTTTCTATATTTCGACGTTACCTTGCAAGCCTTTGAAGAAAAAATGTCCAGATTTTCAATTAGTGCCAAAGATTCGCCAGGCTGCGCGACAACTGGAATAACTTAGAAGTGAAATCCCGATCTGAAATGGTCGTTTGTTTATGTTTACATGCTTGATCCCCGGCGCGCCATACTTATTTTCGTGAGAAAATTACCAACACAACCAAAACTGTCTTATCACGCCACCAGTGTATTTTACGTCGTGAATTCGAGTGATGTGTCACTCAATTTAGAGTTATGTTCAATGAGAGTGTAACGCAAAAATGAGTAGATAGGTGGTAACTCAAGTTTAGAGTACGTGCACTTTTTTATGAATTTGAGTGATGTGTCACTCAATTTTGATTTATGTTCAATGAGAGTGACAGTACCAGACCACGTTGTAAAATACCCTGGTGATCACGTTTTTCTATGCGTTAGAGCGGTTGTCATTTTATTTTGGAATAACAGAGAGACGTGAAGAAGAAATAAACACAAACAGTTGACGTTCCGGGAGTTGCTTTTATGAAAATATTTAGAGTTAATTCTGTTTGCGAAAATATTGACAGTAAAATACGGTGTTTTGTTCCGGGATGTTTCAATCGTCGAATTAGAGGTTTATTTTTTGCGGACTAGAGTACAATAGTGTAAGGAACTGGCGCGTATGTTCTGCACATTGCGGGACCAAGGATTATCAGTCGAGCGAAATGCAGTTTAAATTTTGTGGTTTCCAACGTCGGGTCTTAGGAAAGCATGGTAAGTTCAATATTTTCTATCATCACACGTAATGAGTACACTGATTTTAGCTTAACCTCCTATTCAAAGACAAATTTTCCGAAACGGATTTGGTAGAAGCAAATGGCATTGATCTAGCCAGACTTAGTGGTCACAGCACCTTCCTTCCGGACTGCAGTGAATTGCAAGTGTTTTATTTTAACGAAATCTTAACTATATATACAAGTATTTTCCTTACAACAAATGTAAATGTTGCGCAACATTAACCGCAACATTCTCGGTTTTCCCTTTCCATCCCATTGCGGGATCCTAGCTCACACGTATACCTAGCTATGTCAGCGCGCGCATTTAGTTTTACCTGCTTGTTTACAAAGGTATTATTTACTTCATTCATGGTGCGCGGCTCAGACCGATGCTTTGTGTTTACATATTTTGATCCTTATCGAAAGCTGAGCGGAAAGATTTTATTGCTCTAAATGTGGAAATTCCTATATTTGACCCTGGACCCGCTTGAAGAGCGGCTTATCTCGGCTTGCACACAAATCATAAATCTATACTTGCTTTATTCAGGCACTAGAACCGCTTGAAGAGCGGTTCAGTTTTGTTCATTATTTTCATAATACTTTACAATGTCTAGACCCACTCTTTGGGCCATCGGATAAAATCCCTGATTTGATTTAATTATAAAACTGATATAATTGAATTATTTAACAGGCCCGTAACATTTCGGCCCTGATAAATTAATAAATTTATTAAATACGAACGGACCATTTATATATGATTCACTTTCTTTACAGCTGTGACTCGACTTCTGAGTCAGTAGTTTTAGTTGGATGACCTCTACGACGAACTATTGATGATCCCTCTGCGTTGTACCTGGTTTCGATGTTCGACGTCTTCGTTGTGTTGGATGTGTGTTTCTGAATGTTGCACATCAGTAAAACACAAAGTGCCGTTATTATAATTAAACGCGTCAATCCAAATACGATGATAAGTGTTTATCGGTTCCTCAGTTTCCACTACATCTAGAAAATTCTTGTAAGGATTCACCGACCATGGTTATTATATTTTAGTTTTAGTAAATGTAAACTAGCCACACTGATCGCATTATGCGATGGCTTCACTTATCTGTCATCTTTTTGCACTTTTCTTCCGTTATTGTATTCGCTGAACATGAGGTTCGATATTATAAACGTGGAGTTAAATAAAAAAGTCAACCCTTCGTATCTTGTTAATTAAATACATAATAGTGGTGTCAGAAGTGGGATAAAATGTCCATCCCGGCAGAAGCACTAGAAGGGCTTACAACCGCGTTCGCCAGTCCGCTGAAGGTAGCGGTACGATAAGTTACTCAAGCACAAGCAGCAGCCGCCGCAGTTGCTGGTCCAGCACAGGAAGGTGGAGTGAAAGCAGCAGCTTTTTCTGTTGGTGAATGTAAAGCAGTAGACGGTTCATCTGTTGAGGACTACTTTAAACGATTCGACTGGGCACTAAACCTCAGCAAAATCAGGGAAGCTGAGAACGCCGCATATGATCTCGTTCATATGGGAATCGAGTTGAACAGCGCACCCAAGTTCCTGATCAGCCCTCGGCAGTCAGAGGAGTTATCCTACGCGGAAATAAAATTGACTCTAGTGAAGCATTTTGACAGGATCAAAAATAAGTACGCCGAAAGTATTAAATTTCGTCAATTACGACAACAACCGGATGAAAACATTGCGAATTTTGCGTTGCGATTGCGACAAGCTGCTGCATACTGTTAGTACGGAAATTTCCTGGATCGGATGCTGGTCGAACAGCTGCTTTTTGGCTTGGAATCGAGAGCAATGTGTGACGAAATAGTTGCCAAAAATCCGGAGACATTCGATGCTGCCTATAGACTAGCACACACACAATGGAAGCTACTCGCAAAACAGCAGTTGAGGTAACACCAGATTCAGCTGAGGCGCTTATGACAGCAAACAAGTTAGGTTATGTATCAGCTGAAAGAAAAAAGAGACACTTTCATCAAAATCAGCAGAAAGGCGATCGTGTTCCAGAATGCTATGGTTGCGGAGGACGTCACGATCGGAAATATTGCAAATTTCGTGATATGGTATGCTACGCTTGCAACAAAAAAGGACACCTATCCAGAGTATGTAAATCTAAAACGGCACTAGTCAAAGAAGATCTCAATCCATTGTCAGATGAAGGATCCGACTGTACAGAAGCGCTACAGAAAATCGAAGTAATTTAATCAGTAGAATCGCGAGGACGGAAGATGCTACAGGTATAGATAGATGGGAAAGTGGTGATGATGGAGTTAGACACAGGGGCACCGTGTGCTATCATTAGTCTTAGCACTCTCCGCAAATTTAAAACTAAATTCTGTTTACACAAAACTCCAAGGCAGTTTGTTTACGCCATCGAATTCACTGTGTTGGCCGCTTGCCGGTGAATGTAACACTGGGTAGGACGTCGCGTCGTTTGAACCTTTACGTCGTAGACGGAGATTTCGATTCACTTTTCGGCAGAGAATGGATTTCCCATTTTGCGAGTGAAATCAAATTCGAACAAATATTTGGCACAGAGAACAGCATCAACGCAATAACAACAAATGAGCCAGTTATAACGAAAGATCAAGAGCAACGACTGTTAAACCTTCTCTTACGTTTTGCTGATATTTTCGGGGAAACCGCGGGTAAGCTTGATGGGCCGCCAGCTACGTTTCATCTAAAACCAGGAGCATCCCCAGTTTTCTCAAAAGCACGAGAAATTCCATTCGCTCTTCGTGATGCATACTCGAAGGAAATCGACAAAAAGATTGCGTCAGGACTATATCAGCGTGTGAAATCATCCGAATGGGCATCTACCACTCACGTTGTTGCTAAGAAAAACGGACAAATTCGAATTACAGGTAACTACAAACCAACATTGAACGCCAGAATGATAATTGACGAACATCCCATTCCTCGTGCGGATTATCTTTTCCACAAAATGAAAGGCGCAAAAATTTTCTGTCATCTCGACATAACGGATTCTCATTAACAGTAGATGAGGATTTCGGCCATGCTCTAACGTTGAACACTCCTACCCACGGATTGATTCGTCCCACACGAGCTGTTTACGGTGCTGCTAATATTCCAGCTATTTGGAAACGACGCATGGAAACGGTTTTCCACGGACTACCGAACGTGGTGAATTTCTACGACGACATATTGATCGATGCAGCGAGTTTCGAGGAGATGTTGGATGTTCTAGAAAAAACATTCGTAAGATTGCGAGTAAGTGGACTTCGTTTGAACCGCTCTAAGTGTGTATTTGGGGCTGCGACTGTAGAGTTCTTAGGACATAAGATTGACGCTGGAGGATTTCATAAATCGGATAAGCTTGTGGAAGCAATACGGGATGCGAAAAAACCAGCCAACGCGGAGGAGCTCCAGTTATTTTTGGGGAAGGCTACTTATTACAGTGCATTTCTTCCCAACTTATCAACACGAGATCGACCGCTTCGAGATATGCTACGCCAGAACAACTTCAAATGGACAGTATGTGCCGAAGAAGCCTATGCAGAGATAAAAAACGCTTTGATTTCACCACAGATTCTTATGCAGTACGATCCTGAGCTCCCACTACTGTTGGCTACTGACGCTAGTAGTACAGGACTAGGTGCAGTGTTGTCGCATCGCCTAGATGACGGAACTGAAAGACCAATCGCTTATGCAAGTCGAAAACTGAGCAAAACGGAACAACGCTACCCTCAAATCGACAAGGAAGCCCTTGCCATAGTGTGGGCAGTGCAGAGATTTTTTATGTATCTATATGCGCGTCACTATTTTTCACCTGCGCGTCATTGGACCTTAATCACTGATCACAAATTATTATCCCAGATAGTACACCCAGAAAAAAATCTTCCGACGCTATGTATAAGCCGTATGGCCAATTACGCTGACTTTCTAGGAAATTTCGATTTCAACGTGATTTTCAAACGAACAAAAGATAATGCGAATGCAGACTATTGTTCCCGAACTGTTCCAGAAAATACAACGACCGTAGTTTTAAATTCAAAAAACGTTTTAATCCACCTAGTGGTGTAATGATGCCTTTCTCATGTACATATAATATTGTGGTATTCTATTCAAAAATTTTCTCTTCGATTTTTGAAAGAAACCAAGTGATTGTTTATGCATAACATACAGAATAAAACAGTGCTTTGATTGAGTAAGCCATCCTTAAGAGAACGAAATGGGTTCACTATTATATGCACTTCCGGCACCGGAACCCGAGAACCGGTATAATCGAAGTCGGTTCGTACGGCCACCAACTAACATGACACACAAACTCTTCTAATACGCACCCTATAACTCCGGATTCGGAAGTTGGATCCGGATGAAATTCAGGAATTTCGTATGGGACCGGGAGACCTTTCATTTGAATCTAAGTTTGTGGAAATCGGTCAAACCATCGCTGAGAAAAGTGAGTGAGATCCATTTTGGTACTTATGACCACTATTTCTGGTACTTCCGGAACCTGATACCGGGAACCAGGATATCCGGAATCGATTTGTTTAGTTGCCTACTGATAATGACTATCGGTTTGTGTAGTTTTGAGACCAGTTTAGAAAAATTTTCACGTTTTTTGTATCTCCGGTTTAAGTGACGGTGTACAATATTGAACACACTTTACCCTATAATTCCGGAACCGGAAGTCGGATCTTGATGATGATGATGATGGTCCCACCTCATACCCCTACAAAGGTGTGAGCAGAACGAGTTATCTAAATGATAATTAATATTTTTGCACATATCTTAACCAGTAAACAAAAGAAAACGATCTGATTAATCTAGCAGGTATTGATTCTTCTTCAAAAGAACGACTGACCACAAAATAACATTCAGATATATCGGATTTACTATCCAGGGTTAATCAAGAAAATTTCCAACCCGGGAAGATCCTTGATCACATCAGGAATCGAACCCGATATCTTTACCAGTATCAGACAGTAATTCACCTGGCCCTTCCCGCCGGACCAGTTCATCGCTACACACATCAGCTACGATGGAGTAACGAGACTGCGGATGAGCAGAGCCAAGCCCAATTCCATCAACAACTGTCGATCCCAATTCCGTATGGGACCACGAGACCTTTCATTTGAATCTAAGTTTGTGGAAATCGGTCGAACCATCGCTGAGAAAAGTGAGTGAGATCCATTTTGGTACTTATGATCACTATTTCTGGTCGGGGGACGGGTATAGCGTGATGGGTAAGTCGATGCCTTTCACGCAGCCCGCCTGGGTTCGATTCCCAACCCCGCACATAGGGTCAGAAAGTTTTACTGGCCCGAAGAGGCGAATGACATTAATGTTAAAACCTCTATAATTGAAACAAAAAAAAACTATTTCTGGTACTTCCGGAACCGGATACCGGGAACCAGGATAGCCGGAATCGGTTTGTTTAGTTGCCTACTGATAATGACTATCGGTTTGTGTAGTTTTGAGACCAGTTTAGAAAAATTTTCACGTTTTTTGTTTCGCCGGTTTAAGTGACGGTGTACAATATTGAACACACTTTACCCTATAATTCTTCTTCTGGCTTAACTTAAACTGCTAGTGATTTTCGAGTTCATTCGACATATTCAGCTAATAAATCAAATTTGCATGAAGTCAATAGATAGTTTATACCATGTACCTAGAGTGCCTGTGCATATACCTGTCTGCATCCCGAAGTTCTAATTCGTCCACTGGCTACGAAGAGACTGTTATACCGTTGGATTCTAGCTTTTTTCCATATCAAAGAAAGATCCATTTTTGAATTCAAATTATGTATTTTTGGAAAAATTTTTTTGATTATTTACTTCGCTGGAATTTCTTGGTAACCAGTCCTTAGCAACCAGAACAGTGTTGCTTGAGAAGACAATATTTATAAGAAACAAGGGGACGCTCAATACTGTGGTAACTGGTAGTGAATCACTCACGAACACTTTTCATTGCGATTTTTCTTCGAAGTGTCTGGTCGTGTCGTCGGTAACTCTGTTGGTAAATGAAAAAAATAAACACAGTCTAGATGACAGACAAGATGTTTTTGATGGGATAACATGGCGCCATCATGCCATATGCGAGTACTGTCCCAACTGAAGGAATATTCGAAATGACCGTTAAAATGATTGAAGAATCTAATTTGAGTGTCCTGTCTGTTAGTCTGTGCTACGATCGTGCTGGGATTATTCCTATAATAAAGTACAGAGTTCCGCATAGGAAGATGTATTAGTCGTGTATAGTTACCAGGTAATCGATTAACTATACATCCGATTTTTGGTTCCATGTGTAATATTGCAGCAGATATGCAGTCGGGTGCCTTTGATATTTTAGGTTGATTCATTATAAAATAACTGCTGTTTAGTGCTACCATTTCCTTCGTCGAGTAGAAGTATTCTCCTTTGACATTTATAGCATTATATGGGTTTCTACAGAGATTATTGTTTTATTCTCGTGATGTGGAATGACCACCACATTGAAAATTTCATATTATTCCTTATTTATAATCACCGTCGTCATGGTTATCATTATTGTGCCGTTCACTATCTTTGAATCATATTGAATTGCAGAATGGTGATCTAAAAGCTTGTACCCATTCGGCAATTGCTCAGTAATGTTATGCAATATTTTCTGAAGTTCTTTTTTCTCCTAAGGATAGGAACGAATCCTTCTATATTTTGCCAATATTTCGTCGATTATTTCCCGAGCAAGAATCACTATCTCCATGGCTTTTCTTTGAGTTATACACAGAAAGAAAAGATGAAACTTACACGACATGTAAACCAATAGTACTATTAAACAAACTTCAGTTGAAACGAAATTCCGATTTAAAGCCATGATTGATGTAAAATTACATTGAAATGCATTTACTTTTTCATTGAACAAGCCTGTATATTTACAAATCGCCTAGTTTTGTAATGTAACTTTCCATTCAATTACCTGCTCCAAATATGTGCATGAAAATAAATGTAAATTCACAAAATATTTTTATCTGTGTAGCTGCACGATCTTCCGTATAGCGATTTTTAAGTTTTTCCATTCCGTCGTGAAGGATAGAAATCCTGCTTGAAAATGTGTCTCCCATCTGTGCTGCTTTTACATTCATTATGTTTACAGAATGCGCTATTTCATCAAGCCTTTAATCTTCTAGTATGCGCATAGTTTGAATTTTGTCATCGACATCGTTTCCACCAAATAATAAGTCCATGAGAAATCCTAATATTCCTCTTCCTCTTTTTGTCGTGAATACGACTTACTTTACCACAGACTAACAGACAGGACACTCAAATTAGATTCTTTAACCATATAAACGGTCATTTCGAATATTCCTTTAGTTGGGACAGTACTCGCATATGTCATGATAGCGCCACGTTACCCTATCAAATACATCCTGTCTGTCATCTAGACTGGGTTTATTTTTTTCATTTACCAACCGAGTTGCCATTCATACAGAATTACCTGTAATATATTGATTTGTATACCTCCATGTGAATTTCATGCAGGATACAGATTAATTACATATTGCCAAAACTATATAAGTTAACGAAACGCGCTCACCATTTACTTATCTCAACTTTGTCCGGCAATAGACATAACAAATACAATAAAGTACACCAGTAGCAACGCCAGCTTACAGCATCGGATACCAGCTCAGCAGTTTACAATGTTTATAAAATATCTTTTCCAGAGAATTTAGAGACAAGTGAGGCCTTTGTAAACCTTTTCAAATTTGTAATAAATCACTTTAAGTCGAACCGTTGAACAGTACAGAGTAGTTTTTTTAAAAATCAGATCCGTCGCCGAAATAATTTAACTGGCGCAGTCGTAAAGGATCTTAGTGTCGCGAGTGAAAAAGTGTGGTGTTCGAATCTTCGACGGCTTATCGAGGAGTAGCAGCACTACCACCGGAAAGCGGCCAACAATAAACCCAGCGAGAGGAAATCGCTAAAATACGCTGCGACGGATTATCGCAAAACCTTTAGGTAAGTGCAAATTTATATTATTTTATAGAGTGTGTGAAAGTGAAAAAAGAAGTACAAGTGAAAACGAAAAAAAAAAATTTTTTTAAGTGAGATAACTAAGTAACCAAGTGACTAGTTTAACAAACCCAAATAAAATTTACAATGAATCCTATTCCAAACGAAGAAGAAACGGCAGCCGCTGCTACCGAGCGGATTATGAACGAAGCTGATCGAATTATTCGTTCACTTCAAACACCACAAGCGATCAGAGACCTCCCAATTTTCGACGGAAACCCCGTCAAATTGCACTCATTCATAAAAGCTGTGGACAATTTAATTCCCTTTTTGAGAGCTATGGGAAACACACCCTTTTTAGAGGTGTGGACCCAAGCCATTCGGAATAAAATAATCGGTGAAGCCGATACGATCTTAGAGGTTTATGGCACTGGCCTCGAATGGGAAGCCATGAAAGAAACATTAATTACTTACTATAGTGACAAAAGAGATGCTGTTACTCTAACACGTGAATTATTTGCTTTGGCACAAACTACCAACGTCGAAGAATTCTATGGACGTGTGCAGCACGTTATGTCGCTATTAATCAATAATGCTAATATAACCATTAACGACACAAGAGTAAAAGCTGATAGAATTCAAACCTATCAACAAAACGCACTACAAGTTTTTCTGGGCGGATTAAAAGAGCCCATAGGTGGGAATGTACGTGCGAGAAAACCATACACTTTGAAAGAAGCCTTCGATGCCTGTATAGAAGAACAAAACTTCCAGAAAAAATTTACACCGATCATTAACAATGCACCCCCCAGGCCACCGAAAAATCCATTTCTTCCAGCCTATAAAACGCCAATACAAGCTAACGGATTCCCTCAGAAACCGTATTATAATGCGGGCATGCCAAAATTTGTGACAATACCGCCTAGGAACGTTTTCGAACCCAAGCCTTTGTTTACGAAATTTCCAAAACCCACACCTATGGACATTGATCAGTCTATTAGGTCAAAACAAGTGAATTATATAAACAGAAATCCTCAACAAACCCCACAAAGACCACAAATTCACCCAGGATTGAAATCTCAATATACACAACCCTTCCAACCCCATCCAGCTCAACAATTTAGACCACTTCCACAACAGCAGTTTTTCCGAACAGGTCAACCTAGATTCCACGTAGAAGAATTACATAACATTGAACAAACACCGTATTTTGATCCATTCTATGAACATTTTAGTTACTATCCAGATATAACCCCTTACCCTTACCCTTATGAACAATTCGACTATTCAAACACATTTTGTATTCCAGAAATAAATACCACAAGCCAAAATGCATACGATCAAAATTCTCATCCAAAACTAGAAGGTCAACAGTTAGCAATTGAACATGTAGATGCTAGTACTGAAGACAATTTAAATTTTCCGGCGGATTTCGAACCACCGCCAGAAAAATAGAAGATAGGAATTTTATCCCATACATTCAAATGGATACCGAGTTAGGCAACCTAAAATTATTGATAGACACTGGCTCAAACAAAAATTATATTAACCCTGCAAATGTGAAAAACAAATCAATACTTAGAACTACTCCAATGTATGTACGAAACGTGAGCGGAAAACACGAAATAAATAAATTTATATTTTTCTCTCCATTCATTAATCAGCAACCTGGAAAATTTTACTTACACAAGTTTCATGATTTTTTCGATGGATTGATTGGATATGAAACTCTTCAATCCCTAGAAGCCACAATTGACTGTTCAAATAACTCTATTAAATTCCCTAATTATTCAATTTCAATGATGAGAAAATATCCTACAACCTACACATTGAAACTAAATTGTAACGAAGACGTGATTGCTGAACTACCTACCAATGCACCGAATGGTGATTTTTATATTGAAACCCTTCTGCCTCTCACACCCGACGTAGCCGTAGCACCAGGTATTTACAAAGCTAATAATAATAAAGCCACAGTAATTTTAACGAATCTCACGAACGCAGATGTCAAAATAAACCCGAATCGTCCACTCTTTGCGGAAATTAATAACTTCGAATTTGACACTCCTCAATTTACAACATGCAAGAAAAAGTTTAACTTTACCTCACAATTAAGATTAGATCATTTGAACCAAGAAGAAGCTTGTAAACTTCTAAAACTTGTTAAAGAATTTGAAGATATTTTCCACTTAGAAGACCAAAATTTATCATTTACAAACGCAATTAAACACCGCATTTCAACGAAAGATGATATACCAGTACACGCAAAATCGTACCGTTATCCTTACTGCCATAAAGCAGAAATCCAAAAACAAATTTCAAAAATGCTAGACCAAGGAATTATACAACCTTCCAATAGTCCATGGTCCTCACCAGTATGGGTGGTTGCGAAAAAATCAGATGCTTCCGGTAGGCAAAAATGGCGCCTCGTCATTGACTATCGCAAGTTAAATGAGAAGACAATTGAAGATAGGTACCCAATTCCTAATATTACCGATATTTTGGATAAATTGGGTAGATCGCAATATTTCACTACTTTAGACCTGGCATCTGGATTTCACCAGATCGAGGTTCATGAGGAAGATATCCCGAAGACAGCTTTTAGTGTCGATCATGGGCACTACGAGTTTCTACGAATGCCATTTGGCCTTCGTAATGCTCCATCTACTTTTCAACGAGTAATGGACAACATTCTTCGAAAATACATTGGAAAGATATGTCTCGTTTATATGGATGACATTATCGTATTTTCCACGAGTCTACAAGAACACATGGAAAACTTAAAGAAGATTTTTGAATGTCTGAAAGAATACAATATGAAGATTCAACTTGATAAGAGCGAGTTCCTTCATAAAGAAGTTTCTTTTCTAGGGCATCTCGTGACAGCAGATGGTGTAAAACCCGAACCGAACAAAATAAGTGTGATAAAAAATTGGCCATTACCCAAAAATGAAAAAGAGCTACGAGGATTTCTCGGAGTGGTAGGTTACTATAGAAAATTTATTCGAGATTTTGCCCGAATAGCAAAGCCATTAACGAAATGTTTAAGAAAAGGTGAGACAATTCAACATACTGAGGAATTCACGGAAGCCTTCGAAAAATGCAAAAATATTTTAACTAGTAGCACAGTTCTTCAATACCCAGATTTCAGTAAAGAATTTATTCTAACTACGGACGCTTCAAATCAAGCAATAGGTGCCGTGCTATCCCAAGGAGCTATCGGTTATGACAAACCCATAGCCTTCGCTTCACGGACGCTAACTAAATCGGAAGAAAACCTCGCCACTATAGAAAAAGAACTATTGGCCATCGTGTGGGCCTGTAAATATTTTAGGCCTTATCTTTTTGGCAGAAAATTTATTCTCTACACAGATCACCAACCATTGACCTATGGGTTGAACCTTAAAAATCCTAACAGCAAACTAATTCGTTGGAGATTGGCTTTAGAGGAATTTGATTACGAGATAAGATACAGACCGGGTAAACAGAATACTATAGCGGATGCTCTCTCTCGGTTAGAAATTAATGCTAACGAGTTAGAAGACGATACTAACACAGACAATGCAACTGTACATTCGGCTGACACCGACGACAGTGAATTTGTTCCCATGACGCTACACCCTTTAAATTACTATTCTAATCAAATTGTTCTTCAATTCTCAGATCGAGACGAAGAACAGTTAGAGCAAATTTTCCCCCGAGTATACCGAAGAACACTGAAAAAGGTAGCATTTGGTGTTCCTTTTATCATCAAAATATTCAAAGAATACATGAACCCTAGGAAAATTAATTGCATTTACTGTCCTGAACGTGTTATCCCCACCATCCAACTCGTTTACAAAAATTACTTCAATAGATGCAAAACTTTTAAGGTTAGAATCACCCAAAACATTTTACAAGACTTAAAAACCGAAGAAGAACAGGACCAGATTATCGAAACTGTACACGAAGAATCCCACCGAGGCATATGGGAAAACCAAAAAGCAATAGCCAGAAAATACTATTTTCCCCGAATGAAGAAAAAAATTCGACAATACATAAAACTTTGCCCCATTTGTAACAAAATGAAGTACGATCGAAACCCATTCAAGATAACATTAGCTGAATCCCCAATTCCCAAAAAACCTTTAGAGATTGTTCACGTTGATATTTTCATTTCACAACCAGATATGTTTCTATCAGCTGTTGACAAATTTTCTAGATTTGCGACCTTAATCCCAATAAAATCCAGAAGCATACCTGACTTGAGAAAAGCTCTTCTTGACTTGTTTAGCCGGTATGGAAGGCCAAAATTGATAGTTTCGGATAATGAGCCATCCATACGGTCTATCGAGGTTAGAGGTTTACTTGATAATCTCAATGTTGACATCTATTTCACGCCGTCAAATCACAGTGAAACCAATGGAATAGTCGAAAGATTCCATTCCACACTGGCAGAAATCTATAGATGCATAAAGGATAAATACGAGAGATTAACAAGTAAAGAAGTGTTTCGAATTGCATGCACCCTGTACAACGAGACAATTCATTCAGTGACGAATCTTAAGCCACGGGAAATCTTTTTTGGCTTGAAAGATAATGAAGAAAGACCACTCGACATCGAAGATATGGTTGGAAAAAGAGACCAACTATATGACGAAGTCGGGCTACAATTAAAACGCATTCAGAAAAAACACCTTGAACAACGAAATAAAAAACGCGAACATGAACCAGCACTAGAACCGAATGATGAAGTTTTTATCAGGTTGCAAGGAATTCGTAACAAAAGAAAAGCACGGTATTCCGCAATTCGAGTGCAACAGGATAACACAAAGACGTTTACTGATGCCTTGAATAGGAAACTGCATAAATCAAAATTAAAAAGAATCAGAAAACACTAATACTATTTTCTTTTGCAGATAGTGAACATGATGATGATGATACTATTATTCCTCTTCTTTCCGCTCATTCAAACCCAAACCATCCAAATTCTAAACCTTTCCCAAAATCCTGGACTACTTGCCTTACAAATAGGAACATGCATAATAAAAACAGGTCACCACAAAGTGTATCACGAAATCGATCTCGATAAATACATACCGCTTATTGATAAATTCAGACAAATCGTTGAGGGACTCAGGATTTTCCCAAATCTCAAGGACCTTACAGATGTATTGGAAGATAAACTCGAAACTGCAGAAAAAATTCACAAAACATTATATCCAAATAAAAGCAATAGAAGTAAACGAGGATTAATAAATGCTTTAGGCTCAGGCATTAAGATGATAACAGGAAATCTAGATGATAATGATCTGATACACATAAACCGTGACCTGGAGGAGCTCAGAAATGCTAATAATTACCTAGTCAGTGAAAATAATAAACAGGTACACATTAACAAACAGATTGAAACCAGGATAAATAGGCTAGTAGAGAACATTAATGAACAACAAACAAAAATTACAAAACAAATAATTGCAATGAGACAAGACCTAATCAATAATCGAAATATTAACCATAACATTACAGCTCTAGGAAACATCTTCAAAATTTCATATCAGCTAGACGTAATTATAAATCATCTTAACTCAATTTTTGAAACAATTCAATTAGCAAAAGCAAATGTAATATCTAAGAGATTTCTAGAAGCAGAAGAAATTAGATTTATCAGCAATAGATTAGAAGAACAAAACATAACCTTATTAACTACGGATCAAGCCTACGAGTATCTAGACCTGCAAGCCGTTCACCAATCATCGAAAATATACTTTATTATCTTGGTACCCCAATTCATACCTGGCAGCTTTACCATCATACTCTTGGAACCGTTACCCATCGCTGGAAAAATTTTAAAATTACCAACCCACACAGCAATAATCAGTAAGGAAACCTCCTATTTTCTCACCACCCCATGCCAAAGAATTGAAAGCGAGCTACTCTGCAACTCCAAAAATCTACAAGACGTGTCAAAAGATGACTGTTACTCTAATATACTGAGAGGACTGTCCGGAAAATGTTCATTCGTCGAATCAGCAACCGACACCGAAATAAAACCATTGACAGATAACCATATTGTGATCAAAAATGTTACCATGGTTGAATTGATAACCGATTGCAACCTGACGAATCGCAATATCTCTGGAACTTTTCTCGTACACTTCACAAATTGCTCCGTCTCTGTAAACGACAAAACCTATAGCAGCTTCGAGTTGCATACAAAACAACCGGCAATCGTTATACCGTTCGAAGGAATCAAGATAGAAGAAAAGTTTTTGGAAACCAGCGTTACAATAGAGAAACTTCACAAATTTCAAATACTCAACAGACAAAAGTTGGAGTATCTACAAACTATACATTCGACAAAATACCTAATACATACGGGCCTGTCCATATTTAGTATAATTTTAGGGTTAATATCACTCATCTGTTTGATAAAGTTCATTAGACAGAGTAAGCTATTCAACAAAGACGAACAACTACCAAAACCAAATTCGGAAAGACCAAACAGTATCGGCCCGGGACGTGCCGAACTTGAGGAAGGAGAAGTTAACGAAACGCGCTCACCATTTACTTATCTCAACTTTGTCCGGCAATAGACATAACAAATACAATAAAGTACACCAGTAGCAACGCCAGCTTACAGCATCGGATACCAGCTCAGCAGTTTACAATGTTTATAAAATATCTTTTCCAGAGAATTTAGAGACAAGTGAGGCCTTTGTAAACCTTTTCAAATTTGTAATAAATCACTTTAAGTCGAACCGTTGAACAGTACAGAGTAGTTTTTTTAAAAATCAGATCCGTCGCCGAAATAATTTAACTTATATAGAATTGTTCCTACTTCTCATCCTACAACGCAATACAAAATCGAACCCGTTTTGTTACAATATTTACTTGCTTCTGGTCTGCCGTCATTTAATTTCGAGTGGAAATTACCAACACAATTCAAAATATTCTAGATGAACAACGTTGAGTAAAATAAATGTTTACCTTCCAACATCGCTAAAAAAGTTAAATATATTATCAACGTAATCCAATAATTTATTGTGACGATTCATTATCAAATATTATGATGAAATCAGGCAACCCTGCAAGCAGCTGATCGGTGTTGACAAACGAGGGGAAACCAACTAGTAAAAAAACTTTTACGTAACACAAGGGGTGTACCGATAGTAAATAGTTCGCGCAGTACAATATAGGTGGAACTAGTGCATCACGAAAAGTGCACGAAGCAAATCAAATTATTTTGGATTTTCACTAAACTGATGATTTCCACCTTCGATTTGCAAAGAAGTAATCTTAATAGTTCTTTAGATAACATTTAGAGCCATTAGAATGGCTGATTTTATATAATGTTGTGCACTTTTCTTTTCTTGTATTCTTTCTCTCCAATGCAAAGCACCAGCAGCTGATGCAATCGTTCTTGCTTGAATTGAAACTAGCTTTGCGTACAAACCGACACATCCGCACGCAGTGCCAAATGATGCAAAACTGGTTTAATGCGTCTTCTCGCCTTGACGACCGGAAGGGAAATGAGAACTACGAGCTGAGCGTTAGAGGTTTTTAACCACACAGAAGGTGCGCTCTCCGATGCCGCTGTTTGAATGCGTCTTCTCGCCCCCACGTCTACTTCCATCCAACGCACAAGAAGAAATGATCGATTTTTGACCACGGTTCCCCTTTTATAGCGTACAGTTGAAGATATGTGCCTGACTACCTCAAAATCGTCGTCCTTGCGCGAACAACCCAAGCAAAAGTAGAGTTTTCCGCGTTGTTTTCAAATTTTCAGAAAACTTAATTTTTTAGTTGTTTGTGGTTATCTCACACTGTTCAAAATATTATCCTTAATTCCTGATCATATTTTTGATGAAATAGTGAAATAATTATGTTGCTGCCATTAATACAAGTCGAGATATTCACGATTAAGTTCTGCCCATTCTTCCATATAACTAATTTTGAAAAGGCGCCCCATAGTAAAGTAAGTCGTATTCATGACAAAATTATAATGCGAGATCGTAGAGTGAAGCTCCGTGAGATTGCTGAGATGACACAGATATCATATGGAAGTGTATTTACTATCCTTCATGAAAAATTGA
The DNA here is from genome assembly GCF_030247185.1 of Malaya genurostris. Taxonomy (NCBI): domain Eukaryota; kingdom Metazoa; phylum Arthropoda; class Insecta; order Diptera; family Culicidae; genus Malaya; species Malaya genurostris. The sequence goes on from NC_080572.1 coordinate 157,325,471, forward strand.
GCATGAAAAAGGTTTTTTCCAAGTGGGTGCCGCGATTGCTTTCGATGGAACAAAAACAGCAACAAGTCGATGATTCAGAAAGCAGTTTATCGAAAAATAAACGTTGGAACCATTGTATCACCCTAAAATGTGATTATGTTGATGTATAAAAAAATTAATTTGCAAAAAAAATGTTGTTTCCATTGTTAGTCTCGGGACTTATTGATCCATGTGATATCATAGAGTACAGGGTCCAGCACTCGAAGTGTAACCAACTTCAAACCTTCGAGCCTGGCGTCAAGATAAATGCGACATATTATCGGGAAAGTATTCTGGAGGTTGCTTTGAAGCCGTGGGCAGACAAACATTTCGGTGGCAGACCATGGACGTTTCAGCACGACTCGGCACCGTCTCACAAAGCTTGAGTGAACCAAGAATGGCTGAAAAACAACGTTCCGAACTTCATCACGTCCACACAATGGCTCTCGAATTCATCAGATGCGAATCCAATGGATTATTCTCTTTGGGCCATTTTGGAGAGCAAAGTCCGAACTAAAAGATACACCAGTCTCGAGGCGCTGAAAAAAGTTATTGTCCGCGAGTGGGCCAAAATACACCTGCAAGTCACATCCGGGCAGCTTCCGATTCGTTTTTTGACCATCTCAAGGCCATAGTCAAGGCAAAAGGTGGTCATATCCAGCAAAAGTGAATTGATTCTGAATTTTGTATTATTTTTACACATTTTGTACTTTGAATTAAGTAAAAGTAATTTTCCAAACTGAATTTATGGCCTTTTTAATTGGTCACACTTCGAGTGCCGGACCCTGTAATTGCCTTCGACTCTGTGTCTTGTGTTTCCAAAAACGAGCCATCCTAGTTTGGTTCGTATTGCTGTTGGTTCATTTGCTTTTCCAATCAGTTTTCAAACGGAATTAAAAGATGACTATGACTCAGTCCAATAAGAATTGTCGGTTGTACATCCTTATAGGTTTTCAATGGAATATCCTTCAAATATGGATATTCAGTCTGCAGTTTTTTAGCATACATTAATTGCTTAGGCAGTTGAAGATTGCTGATCGTCCCTACACCCTTAATAGTGAATTCCTTGTTGGATTCGCCATGAATTTTTTTCTGCTCTCGTTCTCATTTCTGGTGACATTTTGTGTCCATTTAAGTGTTAGTGGATCAGACCTTCCTTGTAGCTCTAGTTGTCTAGCCGTATTTTCGTCGAGAAGCGTGAGTGACGAACCGGCATCCAAAAATGCATACGTATCAATTTTCTTAGTCCCGTTGTGCAAAGTTACGGGTACTATTTGGTAGAAAACGTTTTGTTTGGTGTGTTCGTGGTAGTTATTTAATTCCACCTCTTGAATTTCTTCATCCTTTGGTACCTCTTTTTTCGTGTATTTGTTGTGTAGTAACGGGTGATGTTTTTGTTGCATCCATCTATTCCGCAGCATTTGGTTTTTCTACAGTCTCGCATTCTATGATTCTTAAATACAAGACAGCTCAAACATAGTCCCGATTTGAAGGCCAGATTGTTTCTTTCTTCTGGTTTCAATACTTTGAATTTGGTGCATTCAGGTAGTTTATGACCACCAGCACACATAACGCATTTATCTGCATCCTTCCTTTGATGCATGTTTACATGTATTTTTGATTTTCGCTCTGGTTCTTTATGTGATGCGATCATCAACCTGCTAGTTCTAGCATGAGGCTTTAGCCATTCATTTAGATCCGATAGTGTTTTTATCGGTGTATCATCTTGGTATTGGTCCTTGTGCCATTTTATTTGTAAGCCATATGGTAACTTTCGAACCGTGTCCTCCACAAGTCTGTGGTCTATTAGATACTCTTCTCTGTCTAAGAGTGATACGTTGCAGACGAGATTATCCAATGAATCGGATATCTCTGCTATCAGATTTCTATTATCCTTTTTTATATTAATCAAATCTGCCTATAATTCTTTATAGACTAGTTCGGGTATTTGATCCACACTGTTTGGATCCATCATTAGTTGACGCACGCTTTTCTCTGCGTTGCCATACAACACAGTCTGGAGTCTAGTGAGATTTTCCAGATTGTTAAACAAGCCCTCTTTGGTTCCCTTTCAGCGTCTAAACATTTAGGGTATATCCATCTTTCTTCCTCTGGGGGTGAATATGACAGTTTCACACACTTCAGATGGAACCATCGATCGCATTCGTCACAAGCGATCATGACATTTTTTTATCAACTGCCGTACACAGACGACAACTGCCATGGGGGTTCGGTCGATATGTCGTGAACATCATGTTTCTAGCTGTTTAGTTCACGAGCTTTCCCTTTCGTTGGTAACGAAAGCCTTCCTTTCGTGCTGATAACGTGAGTTCGATCTTCGTGAGTTCTCGTCCTCTCTGGAGGGCACCGATGTTAATAACGAAAGCCTTCCTTTCGTGCTGATAATGTGAGTTCGATCTTAGTGAGTTCTCGTCCTCTCTGGAGGACACCAATGTTAATAACGAAAGCCTTCGTTTCGTGCTGATAACGTGAATTCGATCTTCGTGAGCTCTCGTCCTCTCTGGAGGACACCAATGTTATTGGCGAGAGAGATACCAGTTTTTCAGTTCCTCTTTGGAACCACCAATGTTACTGATGAGACTAGTGCAATGGTTTGTACTAGTTAATATTACAAATAATCAATACATGTTCTTCCCGTACTTACAAAATCAGTTTTCGCTCAGATTAGAATAAGTAATACAAATGTAGGTTTAAGTATAGTATCCAATTTAACTATAAGTAGTAATAAATCACCGTACTATTAGTAATAGGAAAATTTAACGATAAATAATATAGTTTAACGTACAAATATGAAATCTAATTTATCTTTCACCACGTTCACTGTTCCGATATAAACTAGAATGAATCTACACCTCTGATGACAGCTAAACGTTTCCGCCAACGATACTATGTTGCTGACGTCTTCCATCCGCTGTCTTGATTTACAGACCGGCAGCTTCCGACCGAGGTACACGGTTGACGGTTGCTGTGGCAGTGCTGCTAGTGTCCACAACACTGCTTGTTTACAAAGGTATTATTTACTTCATACATCCTCGTGCGCGGCTCATGCCGATGCTGTGTGTTTACATATTTTGATCCTTATCGAAAGCTGAGCGGAAAGATTTTATTGTTATAAATGTGGAAATTCTTATATTTGGCCCTAGACCCGCTTGAAGAGCGGATTTTCTCGGCTTGCACACAAATCATAAATCTATACCTGCTTTATTCAGGCACTAGAACCGCTTGAAGAGCGGTTTAGTTTTGTTCATTATTTTCATAATACTTTACAATGTCTAGACCCACTCTTTGGGCCAATGGGTAAAATCCTTGATTTGATTCAATTATAAAACTGATATAATTGAATTATTTAACTAGTCTGTAACAACCTCCATATGAACATCGGTAGTCTGAAATAATATCATTTTGTCATCTTTGGTGTTTCACGATGGATTAATGTCTCCTTGCGGTGTTGATAAAACATCGTTTTTGCCAAATACTTATTTGGTGAGAATGCTGAAAAGATGACAATAAATTGCGTCAGAAAAAAATATAATAAGTCAAATAAAACCATACCTAAGAGTATGAAGAGCTACAGGCAGATATTGTTTGATCGATTAGGAACTGTAAAACCAAGATGTATTTATTATCGGTTAACCGATCGGTTAAGCGACAATCAACGTGTGGTCGACGACACGACCTGCCACTCGCTTTTCGAAACTGTATCGCAAATTTAACTACCCCTCAGTAACTCGTAATGCCAAATGGAATCGTTTGAAATATATATGAAGCTGGCAACCCAGCTTGATAAACTGTTATTTTTAACATAATAGTAACCATAACCTTGGATACTGTTTCCTATGGAAGTAATTTAGAACAACTAGAAAATGAATTTCTCGAAATGACAGGAACTTCTATACTTGGCCATACCGACTACTTACACGTGTTACTATTTCGCATCCTAAGTGCTGTTGAACATTAAACTTTGATACGAGCGTCGTTGTATTCAGGATTATGTGAGTCATTGGGAGCATTTTTTATGGTCCAAACACTCACGGAATTTACTTTTCTGGCATTCGCTGGCTTCATACCAGAAACGGTTTCAGCGAAAATTGTTTTCAATTTATGATAATACATCTAGTCGATATGACGAATTTAAATTTTACCACGAAACTGATTAATGTAACTGTGGGCGAAGCATTTCCTGGAGCTTATGTCGAAATAAATATGTACGGAAAGCATTGCGCTACTCTGGTTATGCTTCTGGGCGTTGCGATACTGCACGGATTGGTGTATGTAGCGAAATAGAACATATGTCATCTCATCGTGTAAAAACCAAAACGTTTTATTTATAAAATTATCCATTTATACAATAATTAAATTTATTTTCATAACGATTTCACACGGTTAAGGTTTCATTGAAGTTGATATTCAGTTTATGCATGGTGAATGTTCGCTCAAATAATTAACTCGTGCGGAGATGCCTAGTCTTAACAAATAACTGAGTTTGTCAGTCTCGGTGATTGAGTACCTTTTTAATAGTCCGGATGTGTTACAACTGATTGAAATAGTTCCTGCGATAATCTACGTTCTTAGTTCAAATACAGTTTTAAATGCGGAGCTTTTCTCAAAAATCGACTGTATCATTGTTTATTTACTTTTATGTGGTAACTTGGTAACCACTACGTGTCGTACAGCAACTAAGACAGTGATGCTTGAAAAATATATTTTGTTTCATTACAAGGGGTCGTTCCATCTATGGTAACTAATGGTAAATCGCTTGAGAACAATTTCGAAGCCGATTTTTGTTCGGAGTGTCTGGTCGTGCCGTCGGTGTGGTCTTCATTGTGTATCAAATAAAATTATCGATAAGTGCAACATTTTATTCATCCAATTCGGAATCATTTAGAGCATCACCAGCGTTTGAAATGCCACCCACAGCACAATCACTCCATTATCCATGATAACTAGGTTTTTACCATCACTGCTAACCGCAATCGAATGAACACATTTTGACAGTCCAGCAGTACTGTTTGTAAACAGATATTTTTTGTTTTTCTGTTAACAATTTGGATGAAACCATTTACGGTCCATATCGCCTAAATAGAGTTTTGAAACATTTGTTCACAATTGAATACGGTTTGTTTTTAAGATTTATTAAATAAAAGTGACTAGTTGCAAAGTGTAAAGATGATTGTTTAAGACGTGTTCTTCGATTTTTGTTTAAGCTTGTTTATAAACAATAACGCTGAACTGTCAAGGATGAATGCTTGTTCATTTGTGACGTCGCGATAAAAAATCTAACTGTAATAGATTCCACAGTGCGATCCGCCAAATCCTTTCTCCAACAGAATCTGATGTGTACAGAGATGCCAGGTCATTTTTTCAAAAATCTGTGATCGAACCCAAAACCTGTCTGTGAAAATCTGTGATCGTTTTCCGTACTCCAATAGCAGTTCAAAATCAAATTTAGTGGGCAAAAAAAAAAGGTCTCACCACCCGTTTTCCGTACCATTTCAGGTGATCGAATTCAATTTAGTGAGCAAAAAAAATAAAGGTCTCACTACCAACACGCTCTGTACTTTTTGGTGCTAAACTGTACTCGATTTCCAAAATCTGTAAAAATCTGTGATTTATTCAAGAATCTGTGAAAATCTGTGATCATTTTCAGAAATCTGTGAAAATCTGTGTCAGTTTTAAAATCTGTGCACAAAACTCAAAATCTGTGAAACACAGATTAATCTGTGAACCTGACATCCCTGGATGTGTGAAGAATTTTCAATATTTCGATGTTACCTTGCAAGCCTGCGCGACAACTGGAGTAACCAGCGTTGCCAGGTTGCCAGATTTGTCTGGCAAATGCCAGATTTGTCTGGCAAATGCCAGATTTTCCTCGTTTCGCCAGACACTCAAACTAACCAGATCTTTTGCCAGATTTTCCAAATTTTCCCAGACTTTAAATTTTTTTCTAGATTTAGTCAGATCTTTACGGTTTTGGTCTCTATACGATAGGTGGGGAGACCTTTTTTTTGCTCACTGAAAATGAAGCCCGGCAAAAATTTCCTTGTATATAGTAGACCCAGACAAATCCAGATAAATTTTTGAGTTTTGACAGATTTTTGAAAAAATAACCTGGCAACTCTGGGAGTAACATAGTAGTGAATAGTAGAGTGCCTATAACCTGAGTGACGACATATCATCCGTAATTTTGGCAACAATTCAAAACATTCCATTAGCTTTACATTGAATTGACAGGTCGTTTGCTCGTTTGGAACTGGGAGCTGTCATTCCAAACGAACAGCTGTCGCCACTCTGATTATAGTCACTCTACACGCAGAGAAAAAAATTGTAAAACTGATCAAATCAGGGTTTACAACAACGAATTATTTTGTTGATATAGTGACAAAAGAAAATCTGGGTAGATTCAACAAATATTGTTGACTGAAACTACAAACAATAATATTTATTTAAATTTGTTTGGTCTAGTTATTTTTACTAATATATTGTTTAAAATCAAAAATGTTTTGCTGTCATTTTTATTACCAAACAATTTTTCAATAAATTCAACTATTCAATTCAGTTCGGGGAAAACAAATTGAGGATAAAATCAACTTAGACTTCTAGTGAATATTAATAAATAACTGGTTCGAGACAATCACATTATCAATAATAAATCAATCAGTTCATTTCACTGAACATTTTGTTGAATTAAATTGATGGATACGGTATTCGAAGTACATTTTTTTTAAAACAAAACACTTCATTCATTTTATTAAAGAAACAATACATTCGATGATTTATTTTAAATAAACAAAATTTAGTTGAATCAATTAATAAACTAGTTAGAATTAAAAAAATCGTTTATTTGGAATAACTATTTATTTTTTGTTCTAAACCAAAGGTTTTTTTTTCGTTAAAGAGAAAATGGATTTCTTTAAATAAATCTCAACTTTTGTTTTAAGTTATATTTTTATTCAAAAATTAGGATGGGTATACTAGTACCTTTGGAAATACAAAAAATCCTCGATCTTAAAATAATAATTCAAATTTGATGATTTCATGGTTCACCTTTTTTCAATTTAACGGTGATTACAAATGCACGACTAAATAACAATATTATCTCGCAGACCTCGAACACACTAAATGTGACTAACCACTTAAATTATTTTCTTACTACTATGAACTACTATGAATTTGTAGACCCTCAATATTACTGTTGTCTTAAATATAAGGATTGATGTACAGTATGCAAATTAATTGGCTTTGATGAATACCGTAGATTCCGATGGAAACAGTTTACTAAGCTCCGCTGCCGGTCTTCAAGCTGCTTGTGAGTCAATTTTCCAAAGCGGTCTTTGTACTCGTCGATGACTATTTGCGTAATGTTTCTCCTGTCTGTTTTACTCAATAATTTCGTCTCTTCGTACACTTTCAGGATCCGTTGACCTCTGGCTGAATTATTCAATAAGAAAGAGGCAGTACAGTTCTCGCTTTTCATTGGACTTCGGTGGGTGCTACTAACATTCTCACTTGACTTCAAAGGTGAACTTATTGGAGGCAGGTTCTACAATGATATAGAATCATTAAATTGTTATTAAAAAAGATGTTTTCATTATCTAGTGAACTAATGATGATACCTGTGAGATTCTCCAGGAGTTTAAACCAGATATGATTCTTGTTCGATCTGCAAGGTACGGCTCGCAAACAAGGGTTTCAATTTCTTTTCTTTGTATAACTTTGAGTAGTTCGATATCCATTATCTATTTGAAAAAAAAAATACAATCTAATGAACATATTTCACTTGAAAAAACACCATTTATACCAATGAATTTTTTAATGACATTTTTGCATACTCCTAATGAACGGAGTAATTTCACAATATCAAGAGATTCCCAATCGATTTCTTCATAAATATCCTCTAAAGAATCACCAGGATTGAAAGACACTTGCGCAATATAATTGATTATCCCATCAGGTGACGATTGCTTCGATGTACAATCGAAGGATGAAAATATATTTTTATTCTCCTCCGACATAACCTACATTCGCGAGATATAAGTTAGATATTTACTAGAACTAGACAATTTGCGTAGTATGGTAATAATTCTTAAATTGATTTATTCATTAAATTTGGATAGTTTCTTAACTATAGAAAACTAGGGACTGAACATGAATGTAATCATAAATCGATACTTATTAATCAATCGGGCACAGCTGTGTCAGTGATTATAAAAAAATGAAATTTATGAGATAAAAGCCAGAGAACCAGATGCTAAAATAATTATGGTTATATGTAGTATGAAATGGTGTATATTATTCCGGTTCGAGCAGGGAATTGGAATATATAATAAATTTGATTAGAATTCGTTTTCTCATGAAGAGAACGGCTAATGCTCGCATATAAATACCGTAGACAGTATAATGGCAATATGTTTCGTTGGCTAAATCGAGGAGTATCGAAAACAGTTTGGGAGAATGATAAATTGTCATACTTACGGCGTAAAACTACTGTCACAGAAATATCCAAAAATAGAACTTTAATAAAATTTGAGCGCTTTCTTTTGTTTATTACTGATCCACGGATAATGGTACTTTTTTTCTCCGCAGCAGGGATGCCAGGTCATTTTCAGAAATCTGTGAAAATCTGTCCCCTTTTTAAAATCTGTGCAGAAAGTTGAAAATCTGTGAAACACAGATTAATCTGTGAACCTGGCATCCCTGCTCCGCAGTTGAACTTATCAAGGTACACGTTAAAATTATGTTGAAGCCATTCATTCGTTATTCTAACGAATGTTTGCACTGATCGAAAACAAATTAAATTTAGTTGATTAATTTAAATAACAAATTTGGTTGTTTCACATTGCAAAACACATCCTGTTAGAAACAAACAAATATTTTTTTAATGTAAAGGTGAAGCTGAGTTCAATCAACTTTATTATTATTCATTGTTTTGAATTAGGTTTTGTTTACCTGCAATAAACATTCTGATTGATCTTAACCGTATAGAATATTCGATTAATTTGCTGTTGTTGTTTATTTTTACCATAATTTTATTTTAAATTGAAACTGATATCATTGTTGTTGTTAAATACAAAAATATTTCAAAACAATCACACTGTAGTTTTAAATAAACAGTCTTTGAGTTTAAAAACCTACTAACACTTTTGTTATTTGAAACAAGCCCCATTTTTCTGCGTGTAGTGAATAGGGATGTCGTAATATCGATCGATTAATCGAGTAATCGAATAATAACCCAGATAATCGAGTAATATTTAATCGATTAGCTTAAAACTAATATTCGATTATTAGGTTTTTCACCGTCACTGCTAACCTCAATCGGATGAACACATTTTGACAGTTCAGCAGTACTGTTTGCAAACAGAATTTTTTTTTTGTTTGTTTATTGACAAATTGGATCAGACCATATACGGTCTGTATCGCCTAAATAAAGTTTTAAAACATTTGTTCACGATTGAGTACGGTTCGTTTTTGATATTTATTAAATAAAAGTGACTAGTTGCAAAGTGTAGACAGAGATGGCATTTCACCAAAGAGATACACGCTAGAGTCAGATTTTTGCCACACCGAGGATGAAAAAAACGAAGCACCGCACAAAGCGGAAAGCGCACTTCTTCTCAGTGTCGAATAGACAGCATTTGAGTGTGTGCTTGTGGTTAAAGCAGCTGGCGCGAGTGAAACACATTCTCTTCGCATGAATCGCTCACACGCGCTCTCGTCTAAATACACCCAAGTGACCACTGGCGCGTGATGTTGAGCGAACACTTCTGTGAACTTCAATTAATAGAGAGTAGATCTGGCCTTGCTATGAAAAATTTGCAAGGAAAACCGAAAATTTTACGATAAATTGTTTTATTTTGCTGATTTTGCGTGTCAACGCTTCATCTACGCAAACCATACAGCAGAGTGCTCACCGGCGTGTACACCTCTGTGAAAGTATCTGCATCCACCTCAGAGAATTTATTAGCTAATGCTCTAGGAAATAAACAAACGCACTCATGATGCGTGTACACTTTACACAACAGTGGTGTATAAATGTGAAAGAGAAGAGCTCTCGTTGAAGTTGTCAGTGCGAGGGGAGATATTTTGCTTGCTCTTCGTCACACAGAGGAGATAAACATCTCTGAGTGTAGAGATGATTGTTTTATATGTGCTCTTCGATTTTTGTTTAAGCTTGTTTGTAAACAGTACCGCTGAACTGTCAAGGATGAATACTTGTTCATTTGTGTCGTCACGATAAAAAACCTAATTGAGCTAATCGAATAGTTAAAAAATTCCCATAGTAATAATCGAATGAATAATCGAGTAATCGATTAATAACCTAGACAATCGAATAAATTACAATCGATTAGTTTCAAAATTATACTCGATTATTAAATAATCTTGTAATTCGAAATTTCCGACATCCGTAGTAGTGAACTGGTCGTTTATTTATGTTTACATGTTTGAATACCGGCGCCCCATACTTAATAGTATGTTCACATTAGCGCTGATATCAAGTGATATACGGATATACTTGATATCCGATGATATCATGTGCGATATCACTTGATATCCCATACAATTTGATGTCAACGCGTATTATCATTTTGGCATGATATCCGGTATATCATGTATGATATCATGTCGAGTTGTCAAAAATCGCAACTAGCAACACGGAGAATGGCATTGAACGCACTCATTTATGAACGTCACTTTGAGAGTGACAATAAACACTCATTATAATTTCGAATTTTTCAACGAATACTGGCGTTCGGAGACCATAAAATGCAAGACTTCAATTATTGATTCAATTTTAATAGAGAAAGGTAATATTATTGATCTTATTTCTAATGAGAACATTCAATATGACAACTTGATTGTCAAACGATATCATTTCGATCATATGTGAACACTTCGACATAATATGCATATCATCTCGGTATATCGAGTGATATCAGCGCTAATGTGAACATGGTATAATCAAATACAAATAATAATACCCCTAATAGTATGTTCACATTAGCGCTGATATCAAGTGATATACGGATATACTTGATATCCGATGATATCATGTGCGATATCACTTGATATTCCATACAATTTGATGTCAACGCGTATTATCATTTTGGCATGATATACGGGATATCATGTACGATATCATGTCGAGTTGTCAAAAATCGCAACTAGCAACACGGATAATGGCATTGAACGCACTCATTTATGAACGTCACTTTGAGAGTGACAATAAACACTCATTATAATTTCAAATTTTTCAACGAATACTGGCGTTCGGAGACCATAAAATGCAAGACTTCAATTATTGATTCAATTTTAATAGAGAAAGGTGATCTTATTTCAAATGAGAATATTCAATATAACAACTTGATTGTCAAACGATATCATTTCGATCATATGTGAACACTTCGACATGATATACATATCATCTCGGTATATCAAGTGATATCAGCCCTAATGTGAACATGGTATAAGTCCCATACAAACGAACCTCCAATGTTTGGTTCACAGCCTGAACAAGTAAGCCTAGCAAATTACTCCCTTTCGTTGCGATAGTTTGAAAATGTGGAAGAAGATCGTTTCTGGCAACGCTTTATGCTAGTTGCTACGGCGCAAAACAAGTTTGTTTGTTTATGTTTTCCGTTGTTGTATTGCAACAAATTCAAAGATATACTCCAGCTAATCGATGAATGAAGAATTGCGATATTTTTTGGCAGTGATGGGACTTTATTTCATAGACGGGCCTTGGTGTGGAACATGGGTACGATTCGTATACGTACCACGGAAACAGCGATTAGCGCTCTACACGATAAAATAAAAGTTAAAAGAGAAACAAATGCAAGCTGTGTATGCGTTTTCCCAATAGTCACTCATATATGCGTGACCCAGACAAATTGATTATAGCCCGAACGGTGGCAGACCCAACAGTTTTTCTTTCATGATGGATAAACTTATTAATTGAATTATTTTCTATTAGTATTATGACGTAAAGGTTCCCCGCATTTAGCAGATGTTGGAAAAATTCCTACTCCTCTGACGGTAGTGATTTGCAATGTGAAGAACGGATGGCTACCATAACGATTCGGTGAACAGTGCCGAGACATTCTAACATATAATACTGAGCAATTTCCGAAAAGCCAAGGAGTAAATTTCTGAAAAGCCAAGGAGGACAAAAAACAAAATCCGATATGGAATAACCATATCTCATACACAACAACATAGTTCAAGTTTATTTTTCACTACAATAAACAGTAACTATGGTGAACTTGTTCTTACCCTTCAGTGTTGCTAGTTTTATAGAAAACTCGTTAAAGTACATTGTCACTCTGACAGTGTATCATGACAGTGTACCGCACGATGCAAAATGTGTCCTTGAAAATTTGTCGAAGTACTCCGTATTATAATTTGTATTTGGTATAATTTCGTGAGAAAATTACCAACTCAACCAAAACTGTCTTATCACGCCACCAGTGTATTTTACATTGTGCCCACAACAAACTTTGACTTCGGCTCGCACACATTCTAATTTCGTATATGAATAGATCTGTGCACCCTGCATCGGTGTGAGTAACAGAGACGTCAAATTGCTCAATGGATATTTTGTAATCAATCAATACAACATAACTTAAAAAAGTTTCGCATTATAATTTCGTCATATTTAAATGAGCGTTAATTGCAAGCTTGAGGAACCCCGCAGAACTGGGTGCAGCAAAGATGGTGATTGGATGTGTCCCGATTCCGAGTAAGAAACGATGTCTTGGTTTTTCAGTATCCGTGTAGGAACAAATATTGATCTGACTCTTGTTTATATTCTACAATGCGACTTTTCGGATCTGGTCAAATAAACTGGGCGCTCCCAGATGTAAGAATTTTAATTTCGCTCGTCGTAATCACTGTAACCGATGCAACCGCGGGCGACCAACGGAACTATGTAATAGTAGCAGTAATATCGGAACGGAGTCTCATAATTCTGGAGGCAAGAAAAAAGTTGGCATCGAGATAGGCAAGGTAGCAGCCGAAAAATCTCGAGGTCTTTTCAGTGCTGAAGATTGGCAATGCAGTAAATGCGCTAACGTTAACTGGGCTCGTCGACATACATGCAATCTATGTAACGCACCTCGATTTTGTGAAGTGGAAGAACGAACCGGTATGTATTTATGTTATTTCTGACCAACCGATTATGACAAAATGGTTGTTGCATTTGAATCGGAAACCATGCAGGAATCGCAATGATTTCAGTATCAAATTTTAGATAATTTAACCCATTATAACCCAAAGGTTCCCAAATTTTAACCAAATGAGCAGATATCATTAATACCATCATATTTTGTGTTGAAGATGTTGGGAAATGCCGAATCACTATTAAAATCTTTTCTAAACGAAATAATTTTATGTATGATATATCATACGCTGGGACAATACAGTAGCAACAAAATTATAAGAGATATGCCTATATTTTGAGAGTGGTATTTACCCTGTCTAATCGAAAATAAAAAAATAGTTCATTTGTTTCCATTTTTTCATTTTTAAGAAAATGGATTACCTATTTGTATTAGTATGATATTTGAGATATTCGTACGATTTGTTGGAGGTATCAAACTCATTTGATAGTGTTTCCAATGTTTAATAAGTTTTGGAGGTATTCATACTTACTTTTCTAAGTTAGCGTTCTACTCCACAATAACATTTTTTTTTATTGTTCAACATATATTTTTGGAATTTCACTTTTAAAATAACTAATTTGAATCTTTGGCAATGGTTTGCCAAAAGATGGAAGTATTATCAATGATTTCAAACATGAGATTCACACGAATATGTTGCTTACTTTTCTTTAGTGATTTGTGTGATGAATTTTAATATACAAAGAAATTAGAAGTGTAAACTATCAACTAGGGCTCTAGTAAAGCTGTTAGGTATTAAACTTCTAAAGTAAACATGCATTAAAATATAGGAAGTTTTGCTTATCATATTGGGCATAATGGGTTAATTGAGTACAATTCCGTTTCGTCTCAGATTGACGGATAACTGTTCGTAAAGAGGCTCATACACGTTCAGTTTTCAGTGCCTGACGTCATGACTGAACGATTAACTGAAGTGACTGAAGAGTTCATTCGACCAAACGTCCGGTTTTCTAAATGAAGCTCTCGAGCTCAGTTCCATACGATTAACTGACAGCCGCTGGTGGTTTGTTCACAGTTAAAAAATTCATGAGAGGTTCATCGTTTGAATTCAAAAATTGCAAGTCGCCTCACACTAAACAGATTTATACAAATATATCGCTCCTTGATTCTGGAAACGCATACAGGGCAATCTTCTTGTCCTTTTTCACTATGGAACACGTTTTTAACAGGTACTTTTTCGTCAATTTTCAATTTTTAATTTGCAGTCGCAAAACAAAACAAACCACCGTCAACTGTCAAAGATGAACTTGATTTATCGGCAGTTCATTTGTGTCGTCATCGTGCAAAACCTAATTAGGTTTTGCACGATGACCACTCGAATGAACTACCAATGAACTGCCGATGAATCAAGTTCACCTTTTGACAGCTATCAGTGGTTTGTTTTGATTTTCAGATGAAGATTCAAAGTTCGGAGATGACCAACACTTCCGGTGAAACTCTCAACGGGTGAGCACGTTGCATCGTGTTAGTCCGGAGAAAATTCGAGTATTTCGCAAGAAAGAAAGGATTTTCAGCCGTACTTTGACGATTCGACGCAGCCACACAGCGAGATTTTCGCTTGTAGTCAAGTGAAAATAAAGTCCATTGGACTATAAACGAAAATTAACTGGCAATATAGCCTTAGTTGCTGTGCCATCAATTCGGCGTCATCTCAAGTGAGGTGACGCCAACCAGAAAAGAAGAAGAAGAAGAAGAAGAGATGACCAAAAAGTGTTTGTTGAAATCGTGTAAAAGGGACTAAAAAAATAGCTCTGTTTGCGTTTCCACTACCAAGCAGAAATTTGTTTATGAATAGGTTAAATGAAAAAAGGAGAGACAAGTGGATTGAAGCCCTCAGACTGAGTGCAGGTTTCCGTTCGCTCTGTCAGCGGGGGACAATCCGTGTGCGTATACGGATAGTTTGTGATTTTGCTTGCTTTCAACTGCATCCATATCGCTAAATTTGATGATCCTTCGTTTCATGTAAGGCAGCGTGAAAAATTTGAAATTTGAAATAATTAGGTTTTGCACAAACATGACATAACCTCACAAAAATGAACAAAATGAATTAATTTTGACAGCTATCAGTGGTTTGTTTACAGTGGATAAGTTCATCGGAAGTTCATCGTTTGATTTCAAATTTCAAAATCACAAACTATCCGCATACGCACACGGATTCCTAACTAACCAAAAGTTCGGATAAAAGGGACTGATTTGGCTTAAGCAGCTCTCAAAGTTAATCAATAGCATTCTAAGCAGCCCATTTTTAAAGTAATTATCCACACTTGAAAGTTCGCGCGACGAAACGAAACGAACTTCTAAGCTGCTTCTAGAATACATTGTTCAGCTTCTATGCAGCGAGAAAGTTCATGCGGAACTTGTTCTGTACTTCGAACTGTTAAAAATTTCCACGTGTTTTCTTAAGCAGCTAGAAAGTTCACGCGGAACTTGATCTGTACTTTCAAGTTCTCAAAAGTTCCGCGTGTACTTTTAAGCAGCAAGAAAGTGGACTTTTTAAGTAATTGTGGAACTTCTGGTTGCTTGGGTTGTCCCCCACTGACAGAGCGAACGGAAACCTGCACTCAGTCTGAGGGCTTCAATCCACTTCTCTCTCCTTTTTTCATTTAACCTATTCATAAAGAAATTTCTGCTTGGTAGTGGAAACGCAAACAGAACAATTTTTTTAGTCCTTTTTACCGAGGAACACGATTTCAACAAACACTTTTTGGTCATTTCCGAACATTGAATCTTCATCTGAAAATCAAAACAAACCACTGATAGCTGTCGAAAGGTGAACTTGAGTCATCGGCAGTTCATTGGTAGTTCATTCGAGTGGTCATCGTGCAAAACCTAATTAGGTTTTGCACGAACATGACATAACCTCACAAAAATGAACAGAATGAACTTTTTTTGACAGTCGACGTGTACTTGTTTACAGTTTAAAAGTTCATCAGAAGTTCATCGTTCGAATGTATAAATTGCAAGTCGCCTCATACTCAACAGATTCATACATATATCGCTCCTTGATGCTGGAAACACATTCAGGGCAATCTTTTTAGTTATTTTCACTGTGGAATACGTTTTTAACAGGCACTTTTTCGTCATTTTTTCAATTTTTAACTTGCAGTCGCATAACAAAACAAGTACACGGCAACTGTCAAAGATGAACTTGATTCATCGTCAGTTCATTTGTGTCGTCATCGTGCAAAACCTAATTAGGTTTTGCACGAACATGCCATAACCTCACAAAATGAACAGAATGAACTTATTTTGACAGTCGACGTGTACTTGTTTACAGTTTAAAAGTTCATCAGAAGTTAATCGTTCGAATGTAAAAATTGCAAGTCACCTCACACTCAACAGATTTATACATATATTAATTAGGTTTTTTATCGTGACGACACAAATGAACAAGTATTCATCCTTGACAGTTCAGCGGTACTGTTTACAAACAAGCTTAAACAAAAATCGAAGAGCACATCTAAAACAATCATCTTTACACTTTGCAACTAGTCACTTTTATTTAATAAATATCAAAAACGAACCGTATTCAATCGTGAACAACTGTTTTAAAACTTTATTTAGGCGATACGGACCGTAAATGGTCTGATCCAATTTGTCAATAAACAAACAAAAGAAATTTCTGTTTACAAACAGTACTGCTGGACTGTCAAAAAGTGTTCATCCGATTAAGGTTAGCAGTGACGGTAAAAAACCTAATTCCTCGATATCGTTGCGTGGTTCACTCGGCAACAATGATGAACCGGTCTCCATTTTATAAATCACACCGTCTATTTAAAGATGATATTGGATGAAGTAAATCTCTCAAAAATACCTTTAATTGATTAGCCAGTCCATCAGCATATTTTTTAGAATATCGAAGAAATTAATGAAAACAATTGCTGAATGGAAAGGCTTATCTAAGTATTTTTGTAGAGGTTTAACTTCTCACCCGTGGAAGGCTGCAATGTCTTGTAGCTGCTCGTCGATCACACGTGCGCGGTTACTCCTAGCAACGTCGCTGATTCTTGCGCACCGGAAAACTAGATGGTGCGGAATGCGTCGTTAATCCAGTTGCTCTCCCGTGTTTCCTGCTGATGTCCAGTTGGTTGTTAGCTCCGTTCGTTTCACCGTTCGAATGTAGAATGAGTTTGATTTCCTCGAGCTACTACTTTCAGTGATGCCACTTTTTCCTGAGGTCAAATCCGTAGATTTGACTCCAACTCTAATTATACTCGTACATGCTCCTTTAAGACGAGCTTGCCGTGAGCTTATATGGGGAAAACTCACAAAATGTATCTAAAAAAATGTTTAGAATGAAAATTAGTACGTATCAAATACAAGTAAATCAATAAATAAAAAAAAACAGCGTAAAATCATCAGCTTGGAATGCCAAGCGATAAAGATAGGCTTCCTTAAAATGAGTACTCAGTGCCGGTAGATGTTTGATAGTTTTTATAATTGGCCATACAAAAAAATCTGGATAAATGATGCGACAATATTCAAGTATTTTCCGTACATATCTTGGAAAAAATGCTTTTTTTAATATTGAAAAATCCGTGGATTTTTAAAGGTCTATCCGTAGATCCGTAGAAAAGACAAAAATCCGTAGATCTACGGATAAATCCGTAGGGTTGGCATCGCTGACTACTTTTATAGCTGACTATCTTAGCTTTTCGATTCTGGTTACCTCAGCAACCGTAGAATATGCACTGCCTGCTATGTACGCTATTTTTTACTGAATAACGGATGAATGAATACAGTCTTGCAGACACATATTTTTCCATTTGGATTTCTTTTCTTTGTTCAACAATTATAATAACATTTGTTAATAATATTCATTTCGTTCAGTTTATTATTATCATCGTTATTATTTTTTAATACAACCCTACAATACCCCTTGCTCCTACTCTTTATTCAAAAACTGTAAATAGTATCATGTCCTTAAATCTATTTGTTTTTTTTTTACAATTCTTCTAGGTCTTGTTGATAAAGTATCATATGTATCTTCTATACTATCCGATATAGGCGTGTGCCAGTCGACATCGTGTTTACTTTCACGCTGTTGAGTATCTTCGGCAACGTCTAATCATGAATTAGTCTCTTCGATTTCTTCGCTGATGATTTCTGGTTCTGTTTGCAAATGTGTAAATACTTTTTTAACGTCTTGAATGTTCCGAAAATATTGAATCCCACGATCGCTTCGTATGACGACTTTTGCACTATCCCTAGCAAACACGGTAAACCTGTTTGAATAAAGAAAAATTTAAAACGTGCATTCAATGTATGTTGTTTGTAAGAGTACCTGTCTGCAGAAAAAGTAGGATCTGACTTGTGTCTTTTTTGTTGTGCAATCAGCACTCTATCACCAACCGCGATATCGGAGCTTTTGGATCCCCGTTTCTTATCAGCATATTTCTTACTTTCCAGTTTAGAAAGTGCATCCTTCTCACTTATATTTATTCGGTCTACATTTTCCGGTGTTTTTCACAAGCAAGGAAACGTACCCCTGCATTTCCATCCTACAAGCAGCTCAAAGGGCGTTACACCTAGTCGTGATAAAGGCCTTACTTTATTACGCATGTATAAATACTTGTCCAGCGCCGTTCTCCAATTACTTTTATCCAATTTAGATGCCGCCAGAGTTTCTTTTACACCCTTATTATACCTTTCAACGACTCCATTTGACTGTGGACATAAGGGCAAGGATGACTTTTATCGTATCAAAGAACGTTCACTGGCAACTCTTCAACGATTGAATCAGTGCCATCAAAGAGAGTTGGAAATCATCGCAACAACAAAAACCCGGCATGGCTCATTTAACATAGAATAGACACCAGTGCGAGAGCGAATTTCTCTCGATGACATTTCTGAGAATCAAAGGTTAGCACGCTGCTGTGGGGATCTTCTCTGAAGCAACAAAGTGTCGCTTATTCTCGTTTCGCGATCCGATTCTATACAGGCAGTTGATAATTGCGATAGAATCATTTTACTATTGCCGCTTATTCTAACTATGTGCATATAATCTTTGTATAAGTTGTGTCTATGAAAATGTAAGTGAATGCTCCACACAAGGGTTTTGAAATATTGCAACCTAGTATGAGAATCGTCAATTTGAATCTTCGACTCAATTTTCTGCGATAATTGTCAACTTGCGATTCTCTCTTGGGAAATTCCACACAGCAACGATCATTATCAGACTGTAATTTTTTTTAAGGGCCGTGAGTATGAAGTGGAGCGAAGGAATGTAGAAAAATTCTCTCGCGGTTCATGCATTGAGAGACTCGAGTTCTTGTAGCATCTTCTACCGGATTGAAAATGTTGTATACAATATAGATAGCAATATAGCAGCTTCTGTCAAATTTTCGGCAATCACCAACACTGCATAAGGGTATAGATTTTCGAATCTTTACTCCTCTATCTTCCCAAGTCTTAACAAATTTATCGCTTTGGAATGGCGGACCATTGTCGCTATGAATTGCTAATGGGTAACCCCATACTTCAAATACACGCATGAGAGCTTCATTGGTGGCTTCAGCATCTATTCGGTTCATTTCCACGACATGTAAGTAGTGAGAATACACTCAGAAAAATCCTCACTTCAATGCTACGTGAAAACGTATGTGATTTTTATCCATACGACTTTTCTTGTAATACTTATGTGAAGTATAAATTAGGTTTTTTACCGTCACTGCTAACCTCAATCGGATGAAAACATTTTGACAGTTCAGCAGTACTGTTTGTAAATAGAAATTTCTTTTGTTTGTTTATTGACAAATTGGATCAGACCATTTACGGTCCGTATCGCCTAAATAAAGTTTTAAAACATTTGTTCACGATTGAATACGGTTCGTTTTTGATATTTATTAAATAAAAGTGACTAGTTGCAAAGTGTAAAGATGATTGTTTTCTTCTTCTTCTTCTCTGTTCGCAGCTGACATCCGTCAAGCTGCTGCTGCGGAAAGGGCTAGTAACTATAGACAATATGCCCTAAGATGATTGTTTTAGATGTGCTCTTCGATTTTTGTTTAAGCTTGTTTGTAAACAGTACCGCTGAACTGTCAAGGATGAATACTTGTTCATTTGTGTCGTCACGATAAAAAACCTAATAGCACAGAATGAACTCATGAACTCTTAGTCCACATTTGTATCACGTAATTTCTACGTAATTTTTTTCGTAGATTCTATAGAATACTTTTGTGAAATTTATACAAAGTTCATTTAAATTGTGCTGTAAAATTTATTTCATCTGAACTTACTTTTTACCAGAATTTTACTTAATAGTCACATTATTTTCATGTAATTGTTACTAAAAAGTTCTATATTGAATCTTAATAATGTATATTGGTACCAAAAACTAATAGATTACATAGTCTGTTGGACATAACATTGTGATAAATTTTGTTCGCACACAGATATTCTGAAAATTTTACTTTTTTAATTCTTTTCTGTTGAATCACTGGTGAAAAATATCAAAAATACAGAATGCATTGTTCTAAAACCTTTCTCCGATGCAGCTAAACGGAAGCTAACATTGTGCCTTTTAAGGAATGCATTCAGCTGGAACTAGTAGTTCAAGATGTGATTGATGTGCTGGAACACAATCTAGAGGTTTTGCCTTTTGAACTCCGCTGTAGAAAAAAACAAAATTGAATTGTATTTCAGTTTCGTATTTTTGTATCAGGTTTTGTGTTCCAGTTTCGTATTTTATTTGCCCTAAAATCACTGTGATAAATACCTTAGAAGGGTCAAAAGAGATTTGGCCTATGTTGTTTGCTCTAGGTTTTTCAACTGACGCCATATTGCGAGCACAAAATGAACATGACAAAATGAATTCAAGTAAAATATATGTGACAACAGCAATAATTCTGATATATGGATCATTTCATATTCAATCATGATCCGCTGGTTGTTAAGAAGATCACGTTAACTCCGATGACAAAGCCATTTTTGGAATCTACGTGTTTTTTCAGATAAGGTTAACGTGTGGATTTTTTTGAGTGTACGTATCCACAATTACCAGAAATTCGCCGTTGCCGAAATCTTGATCAGTGAAAAAATCTATCTGTAATATTTCCACGGTAGATCTCTGCTTGTTAGGCTGTGGACCATTTCGCGGTTAATTTTAACATTTGGTTAAAATCTGACACTCGAGCGGTTAATTTGATGTTGTCAAAAACAACCCTGCTCGAGAGCATGGTTATTTTTGACAGATCGATAGTTATTTTCTGACACTGGAAAAAAAACTTGCAATGAAAATTCTCATATTAATGCCCCGTTTACACTTCTGCTGGCTGCCAGCATGCTGGTGTCAGTGTACTGCCCTCTTAGGAAAAAAACGTTCAACGGTGGTCCTTCGTTGGTCTAATACTTTGGATCATTGGACCACAGTTGAACGTTTTCCTAAGAGGGCAGTACACTGACACCAGCATGCTGACAGCCAGCAGAAGTGTAAACGGGGCATAATTCTTTAGTTGAAATTATTTCCAGTGGAAAATAAACCCGAATAATTTTCCGTCCGTCAAATTTTGAAATGGGCCGCAGTTTTAGTTAAATTTAACTACTAGACACAAAATAACCACTCAAGTGTCAGATTTTAACCAAAAGTTAAAATTAACCACGAAATGGTTCACAGCCTTAGTGGTAATGGTGCATTTTTTCGAGAAAGCCTCAAACATGTTTCACATTGTTTTACGTGGGTTTCTGCATCTTTGCTAAGTCCAGGTCACCAGAAATGATTTCTTAATATTCTTTTCATGGATGCTGCTCCCATGTGCCCTTGATGCGCAATTTTGAGCGCTTTATTTCAAAGTTTTTGAGGTAAAATTACACGATCGTCCTTGAAAATTAACGATCCTAAAATTCTGAAATTTTTAGCTTGAGACTCGTAACAACGATGCCATTTTTCTCAAAGACCTGCTTGAAGAGATTGTCGTATTTCTGATTGCTCAGCATCCAACTCTGCTTGCATTCCGATTCATTCCACGATAGATCCATTATTCCTGCATCAAGTAGAAAAAGCAGATGGCGTTCGGCATTAAAGGTCAATCTTGATAATGCATCTGCCAGATTCTCATTTCCAGGTATGTGTTTTACTTTAAAATTATACGGTTGCAACCTCAGGGCCCAGGCCTCAGCTCGAGAAATTGCTCTTTTTCCGATGCGATGCATACCACCAAATATAAATTCATTTGATTCTGCGTCTGATCTTACGATGAACTATATACCAATGAGATATGCGGAAAATTTTTCAACTCCCCACACCAATGCTAGAGCTTCTTTTTGTGTATGTGGATATTTCATTTCGGTATCCGAAAGTGCTTTTGAAGCGCATGCAATTACTCTAGATTTCGCATTAGAATCAAATTGTACAAGAACGGCTCCCAATCCGTGGGGCGAAGCGTCCACAAAGAGTTCAGTTTTATCGTCTCGATTGTAGTAGCCTAATGTTCGTATCACTTTCCAAGCATTGCTTCTAAGATATTCAAATTCTAATTCATGCTCATATGTCCAATCAAAACGATCAGCTTTAGGGGGGCGGCCCGTTTAGCATAAGGTCATTTGGCATAATACCGTTTGGCATAACGCTGTTTGGCATAATGGTCTTTTGGCATAATGGTCATTTGGCATAATGCCATTTGGCATAATAATAACTGGATTTGCAATATTTTAATCTAATGAAAATTTTCGTATGTGTTTCGATCGATTGATGTTCTGCAAGGAAAACTCGAACGAAATATGTGAAACCTTTTCATATAAGCAACTCACTTAGTGCCAGCCAATATTCTGTTCGTCATAGATGATTCAGGTCGAGACGGCCGAAGGTCGCGAGTGCGCCGGCGACCCGCCGTCGGAAGCGCCGGCCACTGCGGGGGGGCAGCGCCCCCGCAGAAATCACCTTTGTCTAGTTGCGGGCGTTTGCCCGGATTACCCAAAGCTAGGAGCTATCCCTCAGTTAAGTCCGAACGAGCGGCAGCGAGGTTGGACACCAGGTCATTAAAAACGATGCGGCGTAGCCGCATTAGACCTTTCAAAATTGCACTAAATTAGAACAATTCCTATTAAGCAGCATGTTCATCTGTTATGCCAAATGACTGTTATGCCAAATGACCATTATGCCAAATGACCATTATGCCAAACGGCGTTATGCCAAACGGTATTATGCCAAACGACTTTATGCCAAACGTGGTAGCCCCCAGCTTTAGCTAGTTTCCTGAGATTTAAAGTTTTATCTGCGCGTTGAAATTGAATAAACCCAAGAAACTCTTTACTTAAGCCTGATGTTGTGGCTTCCGGAAGGTTTGAATTGCTTGAATTTTATCAGTAATACCCCAACCTTCTCCCGATAATCTGAAGCCCAAAAACGATACCTCTTGCTTACCTATGGTTCATTTATCCATATTAGTAACAACGTTGTGGTCTTGTAGTCGTGCCAATACCTCTTTAAGACTTTCATCGTGTTCTTCCTTTGTGTTTCCAAAAATAAGCACATCATCTAAATAATTAACAACTCCTTTACATCCTAAAAGGATAGTTGATTGCATGATCTCCTGAAAGATATCAGGGGCATTGCAAAGGCCTACAGCATCTATACATAGATTCGCCTGAGAAAAAATTTGTTAGATGACGACAGCTCTCATCTAAAACTACGTGAAAGAATGCATTTTTTAAATCGATGGTTGTAAACCACTTGGCTCCATGGAGATCCATCAATATCTCCTCAAATGTTGGCATTTCGAACGGCGTTCTGTTAATACATTTATTTGGTCCTCTAAGATCTACGACTAGACGTATATCATTACGCCCTTTCGGTACGGCCAAAAGTGAAGAACAGAATGAACGATACATATCATCTGTTACAACCTCAATGA
Organism: Malaya genurostris; assembly: GCF_030247185.1. Taxonomy (NCBI): domain Eukaryota; kingdom Metazoa; phylum Arthropoda; class Insecta; order Diptera; family Culicidae; genus Malaya; species Malaya genurostris. The sequence continues at coordinate 157,349,532 of NC_080572.1, forward strand.
TTCCCAATTTCAACATTTCATGTAATTTATGCTTTGCATAGGAATATGAGTATAGACGTTCCTAGCCGGAGGCATATCTTTACCATAATACAAGATCACCGGAGGTACATTAAACTTTGGAAACTCGGTCAATGGCTCGCTGTTAATTGCATTAACTGCTGCGAATTCACAAGGCCAACATGTATCAGTAACTGGTATAGTTAATCCTACGACTAGAACACAATATCTCGAGGCTGTGTTGAATCCAAGCAAAGCTCTTCCTTCATCAATCACAAAGAATTTTTCTACATATACCGGTCTATCTTTCGAGATAAAAAGTTCTGCTGAGAATGTGGCAATTACATTGATGTTGGTAGACGCAGCGTAGCCTCTAAGCCGTGTATCCGACGTATAGCTTAGATCTATTAATTTCTTACGTGTGGAGTCTTAACTAATCATTTTCTCGAATTGCTTTTTTGTTACTGTATTGACTTGTGCCCCAGAATCTATAAAGAATACTACGCGTGAACCAGCCACACGCCCAACTACGAAAACATCCTCTTCCGTTTGATGATGATGAAATGTCGTTGAAATTGTCCTCTCTGTCTCACATTAGTGGTAATTGTAGCAATTGAAGACTATCTTTGCGGTTGACGCATCTTTTGAAACTCTTCCTCGTTTGCTACCTCGATTTCGTATTCTCGTACAAGGTCGATTAAATCGTTAAACGAACCTTGTCGCACCCAATTTCGATGAGCTAATGTGCGCACGCGTTTATCACTAGAACTTTTAATAACCGTGCGTGCCACTGCTTCCATTTCGTCGTCTTCTTTGTCGTAGCTGCATAGTTTTGCTGCTGTTGCTACACGTCGAATAAATTGCAAATTTGTTTCTCCAGCCTGCTGCACTGTATTTAAGAGCTTACTTCGTTGAGAAAGTGTGTAAGCCCTAATTCCGAAATAGCAATCTAATCGAGCAATTGCATTTGAAACGGATGAGTTGTTTCATTGGGCATGTCTTCTGCCGACTTCGTTTCTTGGAACAACTCCAACAGCTTTGACCCAGCTTTAATTTTGAATATCCATTTTGATTCTTTCCTCATTTGCTTGTATCAAATTTAAAGATGCTACCAGAATATTTTTCCAATACTCATAGCCCTTCTCATCGATATCCGATACTCCAACTGACGGAACACATTCGGGGATATGCACTGTGCTGAGTGACATATTATTAACGCTTGCCAAAAGTGTTTCGCCTACAGCACCCAACGAAGTCGCTGTGTTCAAACAACCAGCTCCACTTTCATTAATTGGAATCGAGCTTGTTTTCGAAACATCATCCTTCTCGTTCCGTAATTGAGTCAATTCCTCTCTCAAAAACGAAATTTCCTCTAATAGCATTTGTTTGGTAATGCTTTTCTTGGTTTTCCTGTGAAATAGTCAGAGCAATCTTGTGTTAGGCGTATATAAATTTATATATATTGTTGATTGTTCATTCTGTTCCTTCAAATCTTCTTTTTTAAGAATATCAGAACATCTTATCAATGAATCTAATTTTTCTTCATTTTTTTTCTAATATGGCATCGATGGTAACAGTGATTTGAATAAAAAATGGTTCACGCAACGTAATGATTTATATTATTTAAACAACGGTATACATTAACATGTGAATATTTCAGAGAGAAATATTATTTTGTTTTTATTTTAAACAAACTAGTTGAATTAAGTAACAATACAGTATAAAGATTCTTAACGGGCCCGACATTTGTGATACGCACTGTAGGTTTTAATAGAAATTCGTGCGATAAGTTCGTGGATAACCTTAAACTAAATTTTGGAATAGACAGTGCGAAAGGAGCTCAGTTACCGAAAAAGTGTTCATTGTAAAGCAAAATGGTAGCAAAAAGAGAAAATTGAAAATGGCGGATATGGATGATAAAGAGAAAGGACAATCAAATCAATCCAGCACACACATGGACACGCTCGATAACAATTGGAACAGCGATGAAGTTGAGAGAAAGACGATAAATTCAAACACACAAAAACAAAAAGTCAATTACAAATACGACCAAACCGACCAAGGCCCGTTCCGCGTCATGGTGGAGCTAATTGACACGGACAATGGAAATAAAAAAATAAACAAGCTGTCTCTGGCTAACACACTACGAAAAATGCCCATATACAGAACACACGTCACAGAAATGAAACAAGTCGGGAGAAACAAACTTATGGTATACATTAACAACTATCAGCTCGCGAACAGATTAACTGGAGACACGGATCTGGAAGAGAAAAATTACCGTGCATACATTCCAAGACACCTGGTGTCCGTTACTGGAGTGATCGGTGGAGTACTATTGGATATTTCCGAGGACGAGATTGTAAATGAAATACAGTGCGAATACCCTGTAATGACAGTGTATCGCATGAATAGATTCGTGAACGGCAAAAAAGAACCTACCATGAGAATAAGCGTTACCTTCAGAGCAGCTATACTCCCTAAGCACGTACGAATTTTCTGCTGTACTATAGGAGTCAGAGCATTTTTCAGAAAAACAGTGCTATGTCAAAATTGTCTTCGATACAACCATCAGACACAAAATTGTAAAAGCAAGAAACGTTGCGCAAACTGTTCAAAGGCACATGAGGAAGACTTCATAGAGTGCAAAGAACCTAAACGTTGTTTATACTGTCGGATAGAGCACAAAACAACTGATATGAACTGCCCAGAACGCACTAGGCAAAATAACGTCCTATCAATAATGGCACGCACTAGTTTAACAGCGGTAGAAGCGGTGGAAAAATTTCCCATACAAACGAGAAACTACTACGAAGCATTAGTAGAAGGCGCCACAGAACCGACACCCGCGGAATTTTACGCCTCTATGACGGCAGGAAAATATAAGCAACGCATAAACGGTCCAATCCGACCCCGGAAACGAACTGGTGAGGAGAAAGACGACACCACACAAGAACCAGCAGTGCAGGCCCAGGAAAAAAAGAAGAAAACAGACAGGACAATCAACATGAATGGAAGAAGCATATTCAACAAATTCAAGGTCACCGAAACGGAAAAATGGAAACAAACCTTGCGACAAGCAGCGAAACGTCAACAAGAAAACACTAATGTACCGAATACTCAACAGCCCATCCCATCAACAAGTTCATTTGGTGCATCTACACAAGAGGTGTTTTCTCAATTCATTTCGAATATGATCGGTGAAGGTAAAGTTAACCCCCTAAGTCTGGAACTTGAATAACGAACCGTTAGAAAGGATGAATATAATTTTTATCATACACTAAATAAAAAATATATATATTAAAATGAAATTACTACAAGTCAACGTACAGAGTTTAAAAAAAAACCAACACGAAATTCAACGAGTACTAAGAAACCAAAATTATGATATCGGTGTTTTTTTCGGAAACATGGACAAAATCAGAAGATGAGGACAGTCGAGCATATAAAATCAGTGGATACCACCAGATATTATCATCGCGTATAGATGGTTATGGGGGAGTCGGAGTTTATGTTCAACAAAAGTACAACTATCAAACGATAGACATTGTCACACAATCAAATCAGATACAAATAGTCGCCTTCAAAATACAACGATTAGATCTAGTGATTGTTGGAGTCTACGCGACACCATCAACGGCAGCCAACGAATTGCATACAGAAATCAACTCTTTGTTGTCACAAATGGATCGGTTCAATAGAGTCATCGTAGCCGGTGACTAACAGTCATCATTTTTCCTGGGGTAACAACTATTGTGACCGGAAAGGTGTCCAACTAATGGACATAATTAATGCATCTAATTTCATAATAATGAACGACGGATCGAAAACATTCATTCCAACAGATACGACGAAACGCCCAACCGCTATCGATTTAACACTGTGTTCGACAGGATTACTTCCACAAGTTGAGTGGAAAGTCATCCCAAACACAATAGGCCGATGTGAACACCTGCTAATAGAAGTAACCCTCACCACACAGAATAAAAACCGCAAGACGTTTTTCACCAACCATAGAAAAATAATACAAGAAGTATCCCACTGGAATTGTGAAGACATTAATAGCTTGAACGATTTCAGACGAAAGATTAAACAATGTGTTCTAAATAATAAAAAGGCAAACAAATATACACCTAAAGCATGGTGGAGCGAACAGGTTGAACGAGCTTGGAAGAAAAAGATGGCAGCGATGAGAAGGTTCCATGATCAGAGTACAATAGAAAACGCTATAGAAGCTAAAAAATGTACTGCAATTTTTACAAAGTTGAAAAACGAAGGGATCAAAAAGCAAATTGAAAATTTAGCCGAAACAATAGACCCACAGACCAGCTCGAAAGTTCTGTGGAATAAAATCGCCCGGATATCTGGTAAAAGATATATGAAAAGAACAAATAACCCAATAGAGGAAGACGAAAAAATGACGGAAGAGTTTTTAGAAGTCCAAGAACTCGAAATCTGCCCCTGCAGGGGACATGATTACTTACGGCATGCTCAAAGAAATTGATCCAGAAATCAGAGATGTATTCATTGAACAAATCAACGTCATGTTCAGAGCAGGAAACCTTGCACACGAATTAAAAGAAATTAAAATAGTTGCAATCCCCAAACCCAGACGTGATCAAGGATCAGTACAAGGAAAGAGACCAATCGCTCTGATTCCAACGATAACTAAAATTACCAACACAGCCGTATTGGAAAGAATACAGGCTCACTTAAATGAAAGCAACATCTTACCAAACCTTTCCTTCGGATTCAGGCAAAACTTATCTACCTCAACGTGCGTAAATTACGTAGTTAACGCGGTGAAACAAAACAAACGAGACGGATTTATCACAGCCGTATTATTTTTAGATCTGAAAAATGCATACAATGCTGTAAAAACAGATACTTTGGAAGAAACAATGCAAGCAATGTCATTCCCTGGTGAACTGATATTATGGGTCACGTCATTTCTGAAAAATAGAAAAGTCGAAATAAAGGTTGGTGAAAAGACCTTGTCAAGAGTTATCAGTAACGGACTCCCTCAAGGCGACGTAATGTCCCCAACTCCCCAATTCAATATATATACGACTACATTACATACAACCGAAGACTCAGACGTCATCTTGGTACAGTTTGCGGACGATTTTGCTGTGATCGTTGAGGCAAAATCTATTGAAGGATTGAACAATAAAATGCAAAAACAGATAACGGAGTTCACACACAGAGCAAATCGTCTCAACCTGGAAATAAATTCCACCAAGACCAAAGGAATCTTATTCCATGGCGGGAGCCAAACTTTGAACATAAAAATCAACGATGTTGTGATTGAAATCGTCAATCAACACAGATACCTTGGGATACTAATTGACAGATTTTTAGGATTTAGTGGACATATTAGAGCGATGAAGCAAAAGATAGAAGAGAGACTGAAAATGCTAAAAGTTATCAGCAACATTCGGAACGGTGGTCACCCACAAACGATGGCTCTAGTTTACAATGGCCTCGTAAGGAACTTCATAGAGTACGGATCATCTGTCATCAACAATACATCGGCCACAAAAAAACATGCGATACAGAAAATCCTGGATGAATGTCTACGTAGAGTCACAGGATGCACTAGAACAACACCTTTAAATACACTAGCAGCAATAGCAAGTCAAGAACCGTGGGAACTTCGGTGCGAAAATACAACATGCACAGAAATTGCCAAGAGCGTTACACAACGCAATCCAGTATTCGAACAACTACAAAAAATTGAAGATTACGAAGGTGATACACACAAGTTAACATACATGGAAAATAAATACCTGACATACCAATACATCTTCAAAAACATAAGTCCCATCCGGAAAATAAAGCTGACCTCCACGAATGAAAAAGTTGAAATTACCATGAACGTCGGATCCGTTGTCAAGAAACATTACACTGATACGAGGATAATGAAACCGATGGTGCTAGGACTCATCAATGGAAAATATAAAGCTAGAGCTAAAGTTTTCACAGATGCTTCTATCTGGGAGGAAACCTGCGGGATAGGAGTTTTTGTGGAACCAGGAAACAAACGGATCGCATTGAGACTGGAACATTCCACATCGATTATGACAGCAGAACTGATAGCATTAAAAGTTGCTACCGAAGAAATTCGAAAAGGTCAGCTATGGAACGCAGTGATATTCACAGATTCATTATCTTCTTGTATGTTACTGGATCAGAATCAGAATCAACGGCTGCGGAGTACAATCACAGACGAGATTATTATAACCTGCCGCGAATTCAAGGTAGATATACAATGGATTCCAAGCCATATCGGCGTCAAAGGAAATGATTTGGCTGACTCGTTGGCCAAACATGGGGCGCAAGAGGGTGATCTACTCGAACACCCAATTCTAATAAAAGATGCATATCTATATTTCCTGAGAAACAAACGAGAAAAAAAGAACTATTGGTACACGGAATATGCCACTGAAAAAGGGAAAAAAATTTCTAACATTCAACCGGAATATAAGGAAAAATCATGGTATTACAACTTACCACTGAACAACATCGAAACCAGAACACTGAACAGAATCCTAGCCGGACATGATTACAGCAAATATTGGCTTCATAAAATGAAAAGGAGAGATGATCCAAATTGTACCGAATGCCAAGTAAAAGAAACGGCTGAACACATTATACTACACTGTCGGTGTTACGTGCATGAGAGAAATAAATACAGCTTTGATGGTAAATTTCAAAACATCAAACAGTTATACGAGTCGAAAAATATTGCAATCCTACAAGAAGTTGTGAAATTTCTGAAAAATCTAAACCTGAACATATGAGCAACAAAACACTTCCATCTAACAAAACAAACATACGTCCGATCTAAAGCACCTGATGAACTGACAATCAGCTGCTTTCAGCTTTGTGGGGAGCTGTCAGATTGACGTTGAGGAATTCGATGGATGTATGGTCACTGTCATCTATCCAATCCTGCAAAAGAAGAAGAAGAAGAAGAAGAAGGTTTCCACGTTTATCACTCAACTCTTTGCATGAAATGATACCCGAAACTTTCGACTTTCAAACGGAATAGTGATATCAAAGTTAATTTTTTTAATCAATTCAATTTTTATCTTCAGGAGAGCACCATTTTGTTAATTTCTCTTCCACAAGAGATTAATAATCATTTCGACATATTTTGTGTCCAATACAATTTGGAAATTTGTTTATAAGACGCACAATTGGTGTAGTTACTTCTAGAACTGTTAGTGCAATATGGATAAATTGGTGATCTGCTACATTGTTGATTTAGACGTACTGGAAGTAGTTCTACAGTGATTTTGTAGAACATCTTGAAATTTCGATAAGTTTCAATTGCTACTTGGGTTAAGTTATGCACTGACAATTTTAGTCAATGTATATGAGTTTGGGTGCACCAATCGCTTGGAATTATGGATTATTCAACTTTCGAAAACCTAATGATAGGTAGTAATCAGATGTGGACAATAACCACACAAAGAATAAAAGAATTTCGAAAAGTTTGTTTTGTCGGTCGCATCGAAATTTCATGCTTCTTGATGTATTTAAAATTCATTCAGCAAAACCATGTTGGCGGAGTAATATCAATAAAACCAGCAAATAACATTAACATATATGTTGTGATTATCAATAATTATAATGATAAGAAAAACAAGTTCAATCATAAAGCATGTCATGCAACTGATTAATTTACCCTGTTTAGCTTGAATATCATACACAGAAGTAACAGCCCGGGTAGAAGTGATTTGCAAACCAATTATTAAAACCCATCATTTCAATGGTAGAAAATAACCTTATTTAGTTTGAAATAAGAGTTAAAATATCAAAAATCATTGCAAAGTCTGCATGAGAAAATAGCAACAAAATATAAAATTCTGACATTGTAACATCAAAGCAAGAGCAAAACATTTATAGAAGACGAATTTTTCAGTAATGTGTTTTTCTAGCATTGAGAATAGTATATCATAGGAATTTCTCTTATCTGATTCTGATGCACTTTATTCAATTGTATTCCATTTCAAAAAGGAATCACTGGACCAATTGTGCTTAATGAAATTGGTATTCCTCATCAATAACGAAATAAGGTATAATAACAAATCTTGATGCTAAATATATATTCTCTAATCTATCAAGTAGATTCCTTCGATGAAATAGCAAGAAAATATGAAGTATTGCTATGACAGCACAGGAACATCAAGACAACATATGTTGGTAAAATTTGTTATTAATTTGATTTTTGTTCACTATACACATCTACCCTGGAGGAGTGCAGGTTTTGCTAAGGAAATTCAAACGTGCCTGCTGTGTGCTCAAACCTTGTGCTCCTGTTACTTCCATAAATTAAATTCATGTCAAAAAGCGTTTTTTCGAGTTTAATCAAAATAGTGCATCATCATAAACTTCATCATCAGCAACAACCAGCTGAAAGTAAAACAAAGTCTTTTGTCGCTCTAATCACTATGTGGTGTGAAATATATGTTTAAACTAATTTTGCATGGAGCATTGCTATTGCGTATAGAATGCTGTCAAATTAACAATATCAATGTGATCACAATCCAAACTTATTGTTATCATGAAACTTTCATCTAGCATTTATTTCTCTTATCTGTATTCATTTTATTGCGAATGAAACAACGGTTGCGAAATCGAACATCGAATATATGTTGAAACTAGGAAACCGAGGAATGGTAGTCAGAAGCACATTCTTTCCCCGCAAGGATATCCATCTCCGGGATGCTGGAGTAGCTCAAGATTACGCGCAGCAGTTGGCAGTGGTACTACCAACGGAAGAGCAGCTTGGTGCAGCTACTCTTGAAGATGGCTGCAGAGACATCCGTTCTGCCATAGGTAACACTGCATCAGCAACGCTAGGTACGGCGGCTTCGAACGTGAAAAACGACTGGTTCGACGACGAATGTGAACAGTTAGTGGCCGAGAAGAATACAGCTTGGGCGAGCAAGCTGATGATCGAATCATCCAATGATTGAACTCACATGAATCAAGAATCATTCTAGCTCAAAATCACTACCGATTTTGTGTGACGGAATATCAGTACCGATTTCGATTGAGGTGATTTAAAGATCACTGGTCAACTGATCTTGATGATGATGATGATGGTCCCGCCTCATACCCCTACAAAGGTGTGAGCTGGACGATTTATCTAAATGATAATAAATATTGCATCACATATTTTAACCAGTTAACTAAATATAAAACGATCTGGTTAATCCAGCAGGTATAGATTCTCCTTCTAAAGTACAACTGAGAACAAGAAAACACTCAAATATTACCGATTTACTATCCAGGGTTATTCAAGAAAATTTCCAACCCGGGAAGATCCTTTAACAAATCAGGAATCGAACCCGATATCTTTGTCAGTATCAGACAGAAATTCACCTGGCCCTTTCCTGCCGGACATGTTCATCGCTACAAACATCAGCTACGATGGAGTAACGAGACTGCGGATGAGCAGAGCCAAGCCCAATTCCATCAACAACTTCCGATCCCTATTCGACACGTAGAATGCTAAAGCTCTCAACAATAAAAGAGAACATATCCAGTTTCAGTCATATTCAATTTCCAGATTGCCTCTACCTGCTTTGCGCGCGCGAGGCTCATACTTTTGTAGACAACTCATTTTTTTTTAACTAAACAAATTATTAAAAATCCATCATCATCATACAGAACATAACAACCTAATGCGTCTTACTTGAAAAAAAAAAAACAAAAATAAAATAAATACAATCTTCGTAATTTTACATAGTTTTCGAAAAAAATCAAATTGCACTAATTCATTAAAGATCTAATTACAAAATAGATTTTATGTGTGAAATACACAATTTTTTGAACTCCCTCAATGTTGCAGCCCGCTTGATTCGTCCTGGCATCGAATTGAAAAAACTAATCCCTTTGTACAATAACGAGTTTTGCGATCTGGCTGACAAAAAGCTTGGTGTTCTCGCATCAGACGCATTTCTAGTATTGTACCTATGCAAGTCACTTCATCTTTCAATCTGATCACACAAATATCGAGGCAGCATTCCATTTAAGATTTTGAAAATAACACCATTGTTAAATAATATACTCTCTGTTTCACTGAAAGCCATTGTAATGCGTTCAATAGAATATTAGAGGAAGTATATCTATTACATTTCAAAATTAATCGCATGACCTTATTTTGCAATCGCTGGAGTCTCAATATTTGCGTGTTGTTAGCATGGAACAGAATCGATGAGCAGAAGTCAATGTGAGGAGAGATTATTGATTTATACAGGAGAATTTTACTACTGGTCGTTAAATCATTTTTTCAGGCGGCATAATACACCGTACTTTTTGGTAACCTTCTTGATGATGTTGTTAACGTGAGATTTGAATGTTAGCTTTTCATCAATTATGACTCCAAGATACCTCAAATCTCTAACGCGATCAATAATCTCTCCATCAATTCCAATGTTGGCTTCATGTCCAGTGCTTAAAGCAGAAATAACCATATATTTAGTTTTTGCGACATTCAGTTTTGATTGCTTGAATTTCAACCACAGAGAATGTAAGTCTTCGTTCAAATGTGCAACCGCTTCATCCAAATCCTTAGCTGTAATGAACAGAACAGTATCGTCAGCAAACAAATTTATTTCACAAAACCGTAAAACTCGCTTCATGTCATTTATGTACATAATGAATAAAATCGGACCTAAAACACTGCCCTGTGGCACACCAAGTGAATTACCTAAACTGGAAACTAGACACAACATCGTTGAAAACAGTTCTCTGAGTTCTATCAAATAAATAGCTTACAAACCAATTATATGCTACTCCTTCGATACCAAAGCGTTGTAGTGTTTGTAACAGTATAGGTCTAGAAATTGTTTCGAAAGCGCGCTTGAGATCCAAGAACACTGCAAAAATAGTCTCTTTAATCTCGATTTTCTCCTTCCATTTTGCTAAAACCAGGTTTAAAGCGGCTTCGCAAGAGTGACTGTACAAGGATTCATTTACCAAATCCAGAAGATCGTGTCCGATAACATGAAAGCAATCCTGTATCACTTTTGAGTTTACATTGTCAATACCAGTCGATTTTCCCAAATGAAAATAAATATTTTTAAATTGTTGCTATTCCATTAACATAATGTTGTTCTTTTTCGTTTCAAGTAATCTCAGATATACAGGACACTGCTTGCTAAATGTTCGATGGTTGGCGTCTAAATTCATTTTACGTTCCGTGTTCATTTTTAAATAATTAACTCATTTAAAATCAGTTGAAGTTCATTCAGATGTTCTATGAGCTGCATTGCATTTGGAACAATTTTCATTGTTGGAACATTAGGTGCTCTTGTGACCAAACTCACCACACATGAAACAGCGCAATACGTTGAACGACTCGAAAACCGAACACCTATCCCAACGCAACGCCAACGCACACCTTGTCAGCGGCCATCAAGCTAGAATAAGTATTCTTATCAACCTCAATTATAACACTATGTTTGTTATATGTGAAGCGAGGATTCTTAAAATCAATTACTACTTTTACGTCTACAATCGCAATATCCTGATTTTGACTTTTCAAAAGATCAATAAATACATCAGCGGAATATCGATCACTCATTCCCACTATTTTCAGTTTTGGTTTACTAGGCGTGGGTACAACAGCATTGTAATTAACTCCCAAATTGCTTTCGATGTTATTTTTTAAAGTCTGAATGTTTTCCCTTGTTGCACACTCAACAATAATCGAAACATTTTTACCATTTTTAAAGTTACTAATCCTGTGTGCCCTTGGATCCAACTTGTCTTTCAAACATTTTCTTGTATCATCGTTTGTGACGACTCGATCGGTTTTATCACAATAACCGGGCGAGTCTTACGATTTTTAATGCTAACTTTTCTAATTTCAGATTTCCCTGATAAAATATCTGCGTATGAAATACCCTTTTTAGCAAAAACTTCATTATTGTTTTCGTCAAGCATCGTTTCTTCATCATTATTTGATAATAATTTTCGTTTTCGGCAGGGATTTCTGTCAGACTCCGAATGAGTCTTCCTCTTAACAATAATTTTTTTCTGTTCTTTACAGCCAATTCATAGTAATTCTGCATATTATTTGAAATCGGTAAACTTTTCAAATCTTCCAACTTTTTGGCAACACTTTTTTCCAAGCATGCCATCTCTCTCGAAAGCTTCATTGGAAAACCTGATCAGTCTCTCGATTCCACTCTCTATTGCGACATTAATCTGTTTTTCGATGCTCTCCCGCAAACCAGCGAACGATTCAGAAATGGATGTTAGTTTCTCCATCTCCTTCTTCATATCGCTAATGAACGAATGAACATCGTTATCGACAATACTAGATACAACGTTACCTTCTAAGCATTGTGCACATTTAAACAATAGCGCCGGTAAATCCGCTACCCAATTAGCAATAGATCGGGTAAGGCCAGAACAGCGCTGGTGAAATACATTCTCACAAACCAAACATTTAATTCCAACATCTGATATGGCTATGTTCTCCCCACACTTCTTGCATTCCCCCATGCTTCATGAACAAACTAAGTGGCCCGACACACACAAGAGGAGAACAAATCACAGAACAAAAAACGGTGCAAAAACAATACAATAATCATTCAATAAATTACGGAACGACGCCGCTTTCTTTGGGCGAACGTCGCACGGTAATTTCGACACTTTTATCAATACAAATAGAAGCATGCACAAAACACACTACTTATCTGTATTTAACACAATTCAAGCACTAATTCAGCACACAATTTTTCAGGAACAGGACATTCTTTCACACAATTTTTGCAATTTGATTCTGCACTAAAGACGCACAAGTTGTCATGTTCGCCATTAACACACACAATGTGGTGATTGAAGAGATCAGATCAGAAGTGATCTTTACTGGCAAAGATCACAAGCGATCTTCTTCGGCAGTGATCTCGATTTGATGAGGTTTTGATCTTAGTTTTCTCAGCCCTGTATGCTACACTAAGGAAATATTGTTCCTTAGCTAAAGAAATAATATATCGGTGTACGCCTAGGAGGATTGAAACAGATAATTTAGATGTTTCATAAATTCCAATCAAATACTTTTGTTAAATTATATAGTTAATATTAATAAAATAATTTCGATGGCTTTGTAGTTTTAGGGATATTTTTAAATCTAATGACAGCATGCAATAAATCGATTTTTCCCTCATATTTGTATGGTTTGTCATACATATTGAGTGTGTATTGAGATGAATTTTATTTACCTTGAATTCGTGACATGTGACATAGGGGTGATGGGGGGTCTTTGTTGCAGTGACAATTTGTGACAAAGCGAGGGTGGGGAGTCAAAAATTGCCAAAAAATGCGTGACGTCTTTTATGGACAGCCCCTTAGGTATCTTTGACCATCTTTTAGAATTGGTTAAAACCAATTTTATAATGACTGGCTTATTCAGGTAGCGTTTTCTAAACCGAAGTTATGAGCAAAACTAGTTCAAAACAGGTTATTTTTAAACTGCATTGAGACAAACGAAAAAAATCCGTTTCTTGTGTTTGAAACAAAATATTTTCGAGTATGTTTATAAAAAAAAGGCAGACGAGATATTTTTTTTAAATTTTTTCAAAATATGTTCAAACATTGGATTTTTTCATTGAAAAATACTCGTATCATGCAAGTCAGTTATTAGTTATATATAAAAATAAGGTATTTTTGTCTTCTAAAGTGTTAAATTAATTCAAGTGCACATTTGGGAAGAAATCGTTCTGCATTCTTCTGGGAATGCAGAATGGTGTCGTTTTTGTTAAATTTCTAAGGCCTCTCGGTGGTTGGAGGTTTTATCAACCGTGCAATTTGGCACCTGCAGATCGTTCAGCATCCTTTCGGGGATGCAGGGCGATTTATTTCTTTATGTTTTGTGCTGTTTTCCCACCTCACCCAATTCCCAATTCCCATCCATGTTCCTTTTATCCTTTCCTTCTCATCAGGAAGTTAATGAGAAGCTACGGCAAGGCACAAATCTCAAAATAACTAGGGGAACATGCCACTTGAGCCAATTAGTTCTGATAACATAGGTGTAGGGTTTCATTCAGTAAAAAGCATTCAAACGAAGAGGTTGTTTTTCGAGACGAAGACAACTGTAAGCTGCAAGTAGATTGGTTGGTTGGCGCTAATCGCAAAGGCTACTGCAAAGCCAATATTCGGGGCGATTCCAGTTTCATAAGTACCTGAAATAGTGGAACTCACTTCACTGAGAAAGATAGCTTAACCGATTTGAGAACTGTTTCATTTTGTAGGTTACACTAGTTCATGAAAGCTAGTTCATGTTTTTCAAAATTCAAACAAAACTGTTTGAAGAATACATTTTTTATATAAGACTAAGAGAGATATGAGAAAGACATCATTACATTAGCAAAGTCCTGGCATTACATTCCTTTTGTGGAATTTAACCTTTCTGTTTCAACAGACCTCGCAGCCGATTCTTAGTGTACAGAATCATTGCATGGCTAGTACTATGGATCCTACTGACACTAAGAATCCTTCCAGATCGGGGCTCGAACATACGACAACTGGCTTGTAAGACCAGCGCCCTATGCATTGAACCACCAACCCGGGCTAACATCATTACATTACTAGGTGCATAAAAACAGGTTTTACTTAATTTCGTATGATTTTTTGTGCTGAATTCGGAATTCTACTTTTTCAGAATTCTTTACTAATAAAAAATTTAAATAATTTTCGAATTCTAAACATTCCGAAATAATTCTAAGTTTGTGATATTTAAATTTTTCCCTAGGCTTTGGATGATGAGCTACAGGGCGCGTACCCCCCTTTGGCGGATGGGGGTGGGAGTCAATTTACACTTCGTATTGACAAAGTCGGACCATACCAAGATCGATCGATCGTTCGCTTATAAAAGTAAAAAGATGAAAATTATTATGTTATCTAGATCGATCTCGTAGTGGACAGGACTAATACTGCTTGGAATTGACAATAGGTCATTAGGTGGTTTCGAGCATTCTTATGCCTGGAATTGGTCACCAATTTGAATTATCTTGATCTAGTTGGGATGAATATTAATATATAATAGTCGTCCTGAACTGGTGAATTTAATTCAAAAAGCAGGACTATTGTTATCAGGAATAGGAGTAAATTGATATCTGATGAACCGTTTAGGAACTTTCAAACCTTTCCGATCCGGTTCGGTATCGGTAATGTTTACAAATTGCAATAACGTCGAAACTGATTGATCAAGTGTGGATACACTCTCAAATCGGGAAAGGTTTGAATGTACTTAGATTTCTCCAACTTGGACACAGATGTCACCTTCTAACTGAGAGTGTGAGATGTGTGTTTCTGGAAGAGAACGGTTCACATGGACCATTTCATCTAATCACGCCTAGTATTTCTTCACGAAATACATGTAGTTCTTGTGTTCTGGATGCGTGCTCAACACTAGAAGGCCCAAAACTTAGTATAGACCTAAATTGCTCAAAAGCAGTCAAAATGATTGGAAAAGTGATAGTCAATAATAAAAACTGTGACAGAATAAAAAAAAGCTAGTGCAGTGTGCCTTAGTGCATATATCGTTAAATAAAGAATTAAAAAAGTTCACAGAATTTTAAGCAATCCTTCCATTGTTTACATATTGTGACTTTCCTGGGCAATCTACTGTCAAATGCGCATCCTTACGTTATACAAGCTTACTAACACCTGATTTTATTTTATTTTTTTTTCTTGACGAAAACGAGCCTGTTGAAATAGAGGATTATCATCGAAGATTTAAGACCAAGAAAAAGACCCCAGAATGTTCTCAAGAAAATTAAGCTTGTGATATTAACAGGTTTCTCCGGTATAGTAAAAAGCAATGCAATGGGGCAAAAGGAAACGTATCGTAACATCGACAAAGATAGAAACATGCAGAATAGATTAGATTGGATAGTGCTAGTAAACCAAACATATCTACATTGATTTAGGAACTTGAAGGTAATAAACGTAAGTCCCGCTTCAGACATAAAATACTATATAGGAAAGCAGGGTCAAGACCGACGCGGATACAATGCGAAATTTTGCAAAGTTTAATCGACGAGCACATTTAAGACACAGAAGCAGTTGATAGGATCACAAAATACCAATACGATACAGACGCACGACTCAATGATTGACTGGTAACAGGGTGAAGCACACACTTCCTGTCCAAGTGACAAATTCTCTGGCGAACTTGCAATAGAAGATATTCGTATCTTCCGTTGCAAATTGATAGCCGTAAAGGAATCTGTCGCTTGGGTTACATGCTGGAGGATTTTCTCCTTCGTTACTAGTGTTCATTTGGGCACCATAGCCTAGTTCGTCCGGTATGGAAAGTGCGGATCGTTGTAACCACTCCCTCGGCCAGAGTATTTATTTATTTATTTATTTATTTATTTGGAGCAGGGAAAAGCCCGATGGAGATGAAATTTGGCAATCTCTCTCTCCAGCAGGCATAAAACCTCCTCATCATTTGTATCAACAGATTACAATGATCCAACAGATACATTTAGGCCTAACACTACAATTAAAACTAACAGTTAAAACTAAATGTATAACACTATAACTAGTTAATGACACCAAGCATAACAATATTAGTACTCTTACTTAGAAGGTGAGATAGAGAAGAAAATTTATTAGGTAAATTGAAAACAAGGGTTGGTGGAGGAGGTGCTAAACGAGCGAAAACGAACGACGGGGTTGGAATCAGCATGTAGATCTAATTAGTTATCAAAAAGATGGTGGAAGTCAGGAAAAAAAAACACGAGGTTAGAATCGGCATGTAGATCTAATTAGTGATAAAAATGGATGGTAGAAGACAGAAAAAAGAGGAAGTAACGACCAGGTTAATTTAGGCGAGCGAATCTAGTTAGTTTCAAATGAAGATGATGGAGAGACGGAATGAGGGTTGAATGAAAATAAAATATTAACGGTTCCAGACAAATTCTAATCTGACAGGTGACTATGAAACAATCGTTTAATCATGTTTCGAGATAAATGAAAGTCGAAGACATTGGAACAGTTGTTGAATATTCGGCACATACTGGAGAACGGCTCATTATAACCATAATTTGTTCTTGCAACAGGTAATCTCAAAAAGGGGTGGGAACGAAGATTGCGTCGATGAATGTCGAGATTAATCAATTGAAGGAGTTCGGGACAATCGATACGTGATTGAAGCAAATCAGCAACGAAAGTTGCCTTGGAGACATTCCGACGAACGAATAACCGATCAAGATCAATGAGCTTACAGCGATCTATGTAACTAGGAAGATTAGTAGGATCTCTCCATGGTAGGTTACGCAGGGCAAATCTAATAAATTTATGTTGAATAGCTTCGATCCGATCTATGTCGATTTGATAATAGGGTGACCAGACAACAGCTGAGTATTCAAGCGTAGAGCGGACTAGAGCACAATATAATGCTTTAAGACAATGTACATTGACAAAGCTCTTAGTAATGCGAAAGACGAAACCTAAAAGCTTAGAGGCCTTAGAGATCACATAATCGATATGACTTTTGAAATTCAACTTGGTATCAAGAATGATACCTAAATCTTTAACGGTAGACTCTCGTTTCAGTACAATCTGCGAAATGTTATAGTCGTAGCTAAATAGCGAGTGTTTGCGAGTAAACGACGTAACGGAACATTTCGAGGCATTTAGGACCATTCTATTGTCGTTACACCAGTTCACGAATGATTCAAGCTGTGACTGTAAAAATATAGTGTCGTCGGGCGATCGTACTAGATGATATAGCTTAAAATCATCTGCGAAAGATAGTTTGTGGCATTTCAATAGAAAGTTGAGATCATTGAGGTAGAGCAAGAATAAAAATGGTCCCAAGTGACTGCCTTGAGGGACTCCAGAACCTACAGCAAACGGTGATGTAATGCATTCACCGATTTTCACTAACATTTTCCGACCAATTAGATATGATTGGAGCCAGTTGAGTAAAGATCCACTGAATCCAAGTTTTTCGAGTTTAGCAACTGCAATTTGGTGGTTTATCTTATCGAAGGCTGCGGAGAAATCCGTATAAATAGCGTCAACTTGAAGGCGTGCTTGTAGGGATGGAATTATAAAAGATGTATAAGACAATAAGTTCGTTATAGTTGATCGTTTTGGCATAAAACCGTGTTGTGTTTCCGAGATGTAGTTATTGCAGTTATGCTTGATGAAGTCCAGAACTATATTCTCAAGTATTCTCAAGTAACTTAGACACAGCGCATAGTGCGGCTATCCCACGATAATTAGATACATCAGCTTTATTTCCCTTCTTGAAAACCGGAAAAATATATGATGTTTTCCAAATATCCGGAAAAGTTCCTGAATTGAGTGAGATATTAAACAGCATCGATAGTGGAATCAGAAGGCTGTTCGAGCACTTTTTCAATACCAGAGAAGGAATACCATCGGGCCCAGCGTTAGAAGATAGTTTCATTTTCGAACACGCTTTATCAATCATAGCTGTCGTTATGATTGGATGGGGGCCAATCGGGAAACGACGAGGAACATTAATGATAGCTTTGGAGATCTGATCATTCGATAAGGTTTCATCAGAGAATACATTGCTGAAATGTGATTTAAATAGGCTACAAATGTCAGGCAACACGGATGATTCAACGTCACCAAGAAACATCTGGTTGGGTAGTCCTGATTCCTTCCTCTGTTCGTTCACGTAGTTCCAGAAGCTTTTGGGGTTGATTTTTAAATTATTTTGTACACGAAGGAGGTGGGAATGAAATAACATTTTGTTCAGTCGCTTATAACGATTGTTGAGGAACATATAATACGATCTCAAATGGAGCGAAGGATGCTTCGATAGTTTTCTTAGAGCAGAACGTTTAGCACGCTTATAACGTTTTAGGGTCAGATTGGACCATGGGGGATGGACAGAATCACGTCGAATATTTTTGGGTACAAATTGATCGATAGCATACGAAACTATATGGGACCATAACATAGCAATGAAATTGCAATCGCCATTAGTAAACAGGCTTCTCCAGTCTAGCGACAGCAAAAACTGATTCATTGCCTCGAAATTTCCTCTCTTGAAATCGTAATATGTGCCTTCAGAAACGTTATTAAAAACGGTTGGCGTGTATGCAGGTATAGTGATTTGGAGAGGAGGGTGATGACGACACATTTTAACCAGTGGCGTAGGAGCGATGGATATGGAACAAGTACTCGACAATTCATAACTGGCGAAGCAAAGATCCAGAAGGCGATTATTGCTATTATAGTTATCATTTAGCTGAACTAAACCTGCGGTGTTGTAATCGTCCAGGAGTCGTAATGTAGTATGAGTTTTAGAAGAACATGAAGCATCCGGATAAAGATATTTACTAGAACTGCGAGTCCATTTAATACCAGGTTGGTTGAAATCACCTAAGATCATAATTTTGTCATTTAAGCTCAATTTATCGCTTATCAATGAAAGGGAACTTAAGTGTTGTTCGATCAGATTCAAATCATTCACGCGATCAGGCGGAAAGTAAAGCACGCAAATGTACAATGTAAAGTGTGTGAACGAAAGAGCGATCCAAACTTGCTCAACATTTTCACAGTTTGAGAGAGACACCAAGCGAGAATTGAATTTGGAGCGACAGGCAATAAGAATACCACCGCCGCTCTTTTTCAAACTGTTTTGGTCGTTGCGATCAAGTCGGTATACGGAGTAGGAATTGCTGAAAATCTGCCTGGTTAACGTGTTATCATTTAACCAGGTTTCGGTAAAAGCATAGATATCATACGCAGCATCAGAACAGGCCAGATAGTAGTCCACGAGAGAACGGTTCATTCCCCCAATATTCTGATAGTAGATGCTCAAACCAGTGTCTCTGTTAATGCATGAAACGGTGTCGGTGACAGAGGGTACAACAAGGGTGTGCGGGGGTGAGGGGTTAGACGAGTGAGACGTGTAGCGGCTGGAAACAAACGAGGTGATTGATTTTGCCTGCTGGTCCTGTGATAATTTAGCAATCTTTGGGGCAGGGGACGAGAGGGGCTCGATCGGCGTAGGGATATCGGTTGTGGTCGTATAGCTGATTCTGTTCTCTGTTCTGGCTTGCGCTCTAAAAAAGAGGTGATTGTCACTCCATTCGGCCAAAAGTTAGGTGACGTAATATTTTGCTCAAAAGCTTGCGGAACACTTAATTTGAACGAAATGAAAGATAGCGGTCTGTCCTGGTACTGCCTAGCAAGCTTGATGCAAACAATGTGGCTACGATTACAATTAGTTTTAGAATGAACGTAGTTGGTAATATTTTCTTCTGTTTCGCTAGGTAAAAATTTGGTTAGATAGTACCAATTTCTATTGCTAGTGTTGCTAGGAATCTGATTTGTCGGGGGGGCTACCAGAAGGGTAGTATTTTGCGTATTGACTGTAGCTTTGTTATTGATAATGGATTGCATGCGAGGTGTACAATTAGTTATTACCTGCTGATTACTAGTAGGGCCAATTTGGAACTGGGTTGGACCAACATATGGAATGTTGGAAATAACCGAAACCTGTCTAGCATTATTTAATGGTACTGTAGTGTATGAAGCATTGATGTTCGTGTTGTTTGCTTGCGACGAAATGAAACGGTGTCGTGTGGTAGGTCCGTAGTCGTGAGATTTACTTACAGCGTTGTCTGGAGCAGCGGGCCAACAAACAGCAGATGTAACCGGAATTGATTGCAGAGTGATTGTGTTACAGATGCTTGTCGAATTTGTACTAATGGTAGTAGCAGTGTTGGTTCGTGGTAGCAACGGATATATATTGACAGTGCCAGCGGTAGAGGTCATAGAAGTCGGTGTTGAATAATTAGTTTGAGCATTTGGGAGATGAGTTGTATCGGCAATGGTGGTTGACGGTGCTGATTGCACTTCTGTAGAAGTTGGAAGTGGAGGCGGATCGATATCATTGGTATAGTTGTTAGTTGTAGTTCGAAATGACGGCGACGGAAGATTGACGTTTTGAGTCGCGATGCTGTCGCCTGGTAGCATAGGTGTTGTGATCACAGTGGCATTATCATCACCGGGGAAGGTTATGAGATTGGTCGAACTATTGTTATTATTCGTATCTGAAACGAGCGGTATTATAGAATTGGAAGTGGATATGTTTGACATTGAAGCGTCGACTCTCGGAATTTTGTCCGGCTGCGATAAAGATGGTCTGCTGGTGCTGCTGGTTCGAGGCCGTTTATTGGTGTCTTCCAGTATGGATTCAAAAAGGCTAGTTAGGTTAAGCTGAAGATCATCCAGCCGTTCGAGAAATGGAGTGCTGTCGTTTACATAACGTTCGGTTGTTTCCTTCGACCGATGAAAGCAGCCGGATCTAGTGCAAACATTTGAATACATTCTGCAAAAAGACTGCATGGTGTCCGTCAAAGTACCGATCATCTTCAGAGCTGAAGTAGTGCGTTGGAGAGTTAATTGTATAGCTTCATCAGATAACTCGTTGCGACTGGAGATTTCACGGCACGGGGGGCACAGCCAGAAAATTCCTGGGCATTCCCGAATGGATTTAGCTAGCGAGTTATTTAAGTTAACGCACTTTACGTGGAAACTTTTGAAGCAAAATCGGCAAACTATTTTGGTGCCTCGGGTGCTAGAGGAACCAAAACAAACAACTGCGTCGCATTTGCTTTTCACCATAGTGTTGGTAGCGGCGTAAGGCAAATGTCAAAAATATGAGTACCCGAGAGAGACTGTGAGTGCTATCAACTTCGATAAACGCGGCAAGAATAGCAGCTGTATGAGATGAAAACTTTTTATCACTAGCGCACTATATGTTTTATGGGACGGATAAAAACAGTCCACGGATGCGAAATATGCGTTATTACGATTAGCACTACTGAAACTCAGAAGGTTTGTGGTGGTTTAACACTACTTGTGGGCAATTATTATAAGAGCGAAAAAGTAAACTTTTGTTGACTCGGAATACACTGAACCAAAAAAAGAGTAGCCAATAGAGGGGAAAAAAAGTTTGCGATATTTTAATTTTTTTATTCTATTGATTATAATTGATGTCGTTTAGGATAGCGGAAAATTTAAGATATATATTTTTGTTCTTAATTGCTTGTAAAACGAAAATCAAACAATAATTTTTTTAAATTGTAGTTGGTTTCTTTTACCAATAATTGAAATTCTCTGTTTTTGTACAAATTTCTTGAGATTCTTTGAACGGATATATAATTTTGGTCATCAATACATTGTTTCTGGTAATGATTCCAATACTTTGAATCAAAAAAATGTACATGTCATAGGTATAGAATTCGCTCAAACTTTAGAAAAATTTTCCGAGGCCCGGAGGGCCGAATGTCATATACCAATCGATTCAGCTCGACGAACTGAGCAAATGTCCGTGTGTGTGTGTGTGTGTGTGTGTGTGTGTGTGTGTGTGTGTGTGTGTATGTGTGTGTCTGTGTGTGTGTGTGTTGTCAACTAAGAGGTCGAGATCTCAGAGATGGCTGGACCGACTTTTTGAGTTATACGAAGTTTTATGTCAAAATTTTCAGTTTTTGACAGTATCTGTCACAATTGACCTTGAAAACAGAATATATTTTCATACTTAGATTCCGCACGGTAATACCTATCCAACAAGCCATAGATTGTTAAAATCCGTCCATTTTTAACGGAGATATCGGAATTTTTGTGTAAGCGACTTTTTCCCCTATTCCAGCAGTAGAAGTTTTGAGCGCTGTCTGGCAAAGAAATACTTGGGAGTAACATACACTCAGAAAAATCTTCACGTTAATGCTACGTGAAAACGTATGTGATTTTTATCCATAGAACTTTTCTTGTAATAATTATGTGATGTATAGATAGCACAGAATGAACTCATGAACTCTTAGTTCACCTTTGTATCACGTAATATCTATGTGACTATTTTCGTTGATTCTATATAATGTTTTTGTGAAATTTATACGAAGCTCATTTAAATTGTACTGTGAAATTAATTTCATCTGAATTTACTTTTTACCAAAATTTCACTTAATAGTCTATATTAAATCCTAATTGTGTATGTTGGTACTAAAAACTAATAAATTACATAGTCTATTGGACAAAACATTGCGATAAATTTTGTTTGAACGCAGACATTCTGAAAATTTTACTTTTAAATTACATAAAATTTCGTTTCTGTTGAATCACTGGTGAAAATCCCTTCTAAGCAGCTAAACTGAAGCAAACGTTGTTTCCTTTAAGGAATGCATTCAGCTGGAACTAATAGTTCAGGATGTGATTTTGTTGATCCACTTTCAGAAGATTGATGTGCTGGAAAACAATTTAGAGGTTTTGCCTTTTGGACTCCACTGTACAAAAAAAAAACAAAATTGAATTGTGTTTCAGTCTCGTATTTTTGATGCACAGAGTTCGCGTAATACCAATGGGTCATGCAAATAAATTGTTGAAGGTTGGTTTCGTCGAGCCATTCAGTAAACTCAAAAAATGGTACATTTGCTTATAAATTATTCTGCTCGGTACTAATATTAGATCTGAAAGTATAATAAAAATTAGCTGTCGATAAAATCAATGAGCAATTGTTTACCCTAAAATCATTGTGATAAATACCGTAGAAGGGCCAAAAAGGATTTGGCCTATGTTGATCGAAGTTTTTCAATAGACGCCATATTGCGAGCACCGAATGAACATGACAAAATGAATTCAAGTATGTACGCGACACATAAAATATATGTGACAACAGCAATAATGCTGACATATGATTCATTTCATATTCAATCATGATCCGATGGTTGTTAAGAAGATCACGTAAACTCCGATGACAAAGCAATTTTGGGAATCTACGTGTTTTTTCACTTAAGGTTAACGTGTGGATTTTTTTGAGTGTAAAACACGATTTTTTATACTGTTACATAGATTTGTTTCTAAGTACCCAAAAGACTGTGTACAGCATGATATTTTACCTCGGACTGATTTTAGCACGGTTCGTTTTTGGCAACATAATTGTTCGAATATGACATAAATAAACTAGATGATGGCAGCATTTTCGAATTGAAAGCAATTCCATAATTATATTCATTTAAACTACTTACAGCAATAAATTCTGGAAGAGCATAACACCCATATACCATTCGAATCAGTTCGTCGAGATTAGCAAATGCGTGTGACAAATAATTTCACTCAATTTTTTTTTTGGTTTCTCCCAAACAAGGTTCCTGAATTATGTTTGGTTGCGACCTCTTATTCCGGAACTACAGGATGATATGTGAAACGAAATTAAAACTGTGTAACTAATTTTCATCGTAGATGGCTGAACCGATCTAAGATTCAAATGAAATCTAAGAATCATCTAAGATTCAGATGAAAAGTTTTAAGATTCTATAAAACATCTTGTTTTTCAGTCAAATCCAACTTTCGGTTTCGGAGATACAGGGTGATTAGTATAAAAATGTCTTTTTCACATAAATTAATCAGGTTTATTGGGTTAGCAGATTTGGATAGTCGATAACCAAATAAACTTATTTCATTTTTGGTTGTATTCAGTTTTCGTTTCGGAAGGCACCCAAAAATTTAATTCGCCTTACGATTCCGCGAAAATGTCTACATTGATTTTCAAATATTTTGAAACAAATGTAAACTATACAGCTACTCAGGTGAATTTGTCTGACTTCGGCTACACCGATTTTCGAATTCCGGTTCCAGTATCGAATCGTTTGTCTAAGCTCAATCGTTTTCTCAAAAAAAGCCAAATCGAATTTCAGAAACAAAAGTTCAAATTAAAATAAATCCAATTTTATCCAATTCTGACTTCGAATCCTGGAATTGTAGGATGATGAATTTTAAAATTCAAAGCGATATAGAAGATGACAATCCCGAAAAGCTTTAAAGTTGGACTCAAAAATATTGCAATTTATTCGTCATATGGTTTGGGTTATGCTGGATCCTGAATATCGGCTCTGGAAGTACCTTAAATTGCCGTGAACTCTAAAGTTGTAACCTTTGGCAAGGTTCCACCCTATAGCAATTGACCGGGTGTCAGTTTTGCTAAACAAAATTATTGTTGGTAAATGTAAATTTCACACAAGAAAAAGTTAGTTTTATATAAAGATAAAATTCAAGACAAAGTATCAATCTATTTTGAATTAAATTTTGATATCTGCTCGAGAACGTGTAAGTCGTCGTAGCGTCGCATTTGGAAAAAATAACAATAGATCCAAATTGCAGACAAAACGGTAAAAAGAACTGTTGTACCGTCTAGTGAGACCATTCATACGATCGAAAGCATACGGCGTTGGTATTAGTATTTCGTTATCATGCTAGTTCGAGAAAAAGAGAACAATCTTGAATGCAAGCAGAGCGGCAAAAATATACCATGTGTCGTCAAGTGGGACCATTTGCTAATACCAACAGCCAATCAGGAGCTAGTTAGGTGAGTAACTAACTTCGAAATTCGAAGCTGTAAGATTAGGGACGGTAGGGGACTCTCTGGTTTGAGGCGTATTGAGAACATCGAAGATTCCAACCTGTACGATATGCGGGCCGAAATACACGACCGAGCGGCAATTCGGATGATCGCATGATCTGCCGAAGAATCAAATATTGTTTGCCGAGCGAGGGCTATTGTGTCGGCCCAACATCCGAAGGGCAAACTCACTGGCTATAAAAGCCCTGTTCTGCCTAATTCGCGTCCTGTTTTTTCCTGGAGACCACTTGAAAGTAAGTCAATTCAGTGTGAAAGCCTAAAAGTCCGACCGCTAAAGGCGTCGTTTATTTGAAAAATTAAGTGGGAGATTGTTCGCGGAGATCGATCGTTAGTGATCTCAAATTAAATAACACCTCGTAAGTGCCATCGTTCTGTCCGGTGAGAAAAAAATAAAGCTCGGAAGTGCGAAATAAGATTGGGTGTACAGAAGCGTCACCCCGAGACGGGTATCCGATAAAACCTCGCGATAAAAGTGCCTGTGTTAACGCCGGGAAGTACGGAATTAAAAGTGCGGAAAAGCGAGATTTATAATCCGTGCCAATAGTGAAACCCGCTCTAAAGTGAGTCGCTCCATCCGCGATCGTTTCCATCGGAGATAGTGCTAGGTGAAAAACCACGAGGAGTCCGACCAGAGGTAGTCGGCAGCCATTGAGCCTCTTCGACATCATCACGAGGAATCCGCCATCATCGACGCGACGACCAGTGAGTCAAGTTTTTATAATTTCTTTATTTCTTTAATTGCTTCATATATCCTGAATAAATTCTTAAATTTAACGGTACGTAATATTGTCCTGTTGCCACATTTCTTGCGTGCCCCGTACGATTGCTGTCGAGTCGTGGCCAAGTTGAGATTGGAGTGTCTCTTCGTAAGTTTCCCTATCGCGGTTGCCGACCCTGTGATAACGAGAAGGGTCTCGTGACGAGGCTAGCCGGCCATTAGTTACAAAGTGGAGCTAACTTCGACATCTCATGGAATGTTTAATCGATTGTCCCACTTTTAGATTCAAATTCGATCCGATTTGCAGTTTCGACATTACAGAGTTTACGTACATTACGCACATTGAAATATTGTCATGAAAACTGAAACACCGAAGAATATTCATGCAAAAAACACATGCAGATTGATTAAAAAAAAGGTATCATCTCACTGCTAGGTGGATTAAGTACGTTTTTTTCAGTGCATTTTATTTCTAGAAGTAGTACCTTTCCAATGGTGAACAAATTTCTATAATCGGTTGACTAACAACAAAGTTATGGCTCGGTAATCAGGAATCAGAACAAATTGGCTCAAATGCAATTCAGTTTTGAGTCAAGAATAACCTCGACATATTTAACTTGATCGACCACAGTGACCTCGGAACCGTAGAACTGTAACGGGCGAGCTCCTGTGATTATCCTACGATGAGTGAAAAGCACAGTTGATGTTTTGTCCGAATTTACAGATAATCCAACCTGACAACACCGTTGTTCAACAGATCGCAGGGCTTGCTGCATTAAATCAAAGAGAGTGTTAATGCTTATACCGGTCATCAATATATGATAATCGTCGGCAAAACCATAAGTCGGAAATCCAAGGTTATTAAATTTCCTTAACAAACCATCAGCGACTAGGTTCCATAAAACTGGGGATAGTACACCACCTTGAGGACACCCACAGACACTCAGCTTTCTAATCTCTGCTTGCCGAAGCGATGAACAAAGAAGTCGATTGCTAAGCATTGCGTGTATCCAGTTTGTGATACTTGAAGATATGCCATGACCACGGGCTGCTTCCAGAATTGAATTGAAAGATACGTTATCAAAGGCACCTTCAATATCTAGGAAAACTCCCAAGCAAGATTGCTTTTGTGAGAAAGCTTTTTCAATGTTGTACACAACATCATGTAACAGGGTTGTAGTGGACTTTCCACGCTGGTAAGTATGTTGCATTCCATGTAGCGGATGCACGCCCAGACTAACATTCCTGGTATAGGGATCGACTATGCGTTCTACTGTTTTAAGATGAAATGAGCTAAGATTGATAGGCCTGAAACTCTTCGCTTCCTCATAAGTGTCGCGAAGTAAGTATTTTCTTCAAAACATGTTTGAAATGTTCATACCCTTTCTGCAGTAACACTGGGAAAACTCCATCCTTTCCAGGAGACTTGTACGGAGCAAAACTCTCAACTGCCCATTTGACCGATTCAATCGTCACAACGCTTCGAGCAAAGGCCCAAGAATCGTAACTATCTGAAAAAGTCTCGGGAAGAGCTGTCGGTGATAGATCCATACATCCTGGAAAGTGAGTGTTAAAAAGATAGTAAAGTACATCACCTTCATCAGAAAAGTGTTCATCATCTGAAGTTCTTATGAAACTGACATTAAAGTCCTTAGACTTCGAAAGTAACTTATTTAATCTGCTAGCCTCGTTGAGACTAGAGACATTTGTGCAGAGGCTTTTCCAACTACTTCGCTCAGACGATCGAAGAGCATTTTTGTAAGCCCTTCGAACCGACACGAATGCCTCTGACCCATCTCTGCGTCGGTGGTTCCAAGCTCTTCTGCATAGTTTCTTCAGTCTAGCAAGTTCAGCATTCCGCCAAGGAGTTCCTCTAGTAGCTCGCACAATACTAAGTGGACAAGCCTCTTCATATGCTGCAACTATGAGTGAGTTTGTCTCGTCGACAACATTTTCCAAATCAATTGGGGTTTCAATTGTTGGATGGTATCCGTAAAATGTAGTCACCAAGCCCTCTTCATAGAGGTCCCAGTTTGTAGATTTGGGATTACGATATATGATAATCAAGGACGGAAAAAATCAATCATCACCCTGAATACACACAATCATCTTTCACTATGCATCATCGTTCCATTGCGTACTCAATAATACATAACAGAGTCACTCAAACTCGTTCGGTATCATACTGCGTGCGATGGCGGAGAATGAGAGAATTGAAAATCGCAAAATTTTGAAACACGAACCCAATTGCCAATGCATGAGTTAAAGAGTGCCAGCGAACATCATCGGAAGCGATTATGTTCGTTCGTAAAAATGAGCCAACTGTTCGTGTGCAATCGAAAATCCGAACGATTGACAAGTGTGACTGGATATATTCAGCAGGAGTTAGATCGAAACGATCTGTTGTAGGGTAGGGTGGAAAAAAAACTGGCTATGGCAAGATTGCATGATGAGTTCGGTCGGCTGAATATAAGTTTTTGCTTGAAGGGCAATGTGCATTATGATGATCGTTACATTGCCAGTTATGTTGACATGTTACAAGTTTGATATGCTATTCTAGTCAGAGTTAATTAGGTCTTTTAAGACAAATAAGATGAGATTGTTAGTTGACGAATGAGGAAATCAATTAGTTCCAACTATAACAAATTTGTCCGCCGATCATCGACTTCACTTCGGAATGATTTTTAAGTAAAGTAGAGCTTCATCATTGTAATTGAACAGTTCGAATGATTCCAGCAATCTGTTGAAACGGCCAGTGCGCTTATGCATTAGGTTTCAGATAATCCGCGTTATTGCAAGGCATGCTGATTCGGTCCACCTAGTGGTGTGATGGTGCATTTCATATAAGTTTGTTTCGGAAATCTGGACATAATCATAACTGTATCTTCATGTAAAACCTCTCAATAGGCATAATATTCCAACGCAGTTGTTCCCTTTGTTGCTTGCTCAATCTTCTCAAGCAACAGTTTATGCATTTCTGTTAATCATATCAATCAATGCATATTCTGACTCTTTTCAGGAAGATCAAACAAGTGACACTGGGAAAACCTTCCTTCGAAAAATCTTCATACCACCAGTGTTTGCATTATAATGTTAACGAATTTTTTTTTGATTTTCTGAGATTGATATTGGGTGCTGATCACCCAATTATCACCTAGTCCACCTCCGCTAAGTATGGGGAAATTTCTTTCCTTTCAATATCACTACAGTAATATTATTTAAATACACACATGATTATGAATTCATTCTCACTATTATCAGCCATGCAGCGATTTGCACTAGCAGATGATGATATTCAGATGTCGGAAGTCCAGTACGCAATAGCAATATGCGCAATAGGATACAGCGAAAAAACAATACATTCTGAATATTGATTATAGAGACAAAGGACTTTATTTTAATTCTAGGGTTGATTAAATCTCATGGTCTAAGTAACTTTATTACCCTTATTAAACGCTATTTAGCAAATATTTGTGCGCAGCACTTGAACCAGCCCTCTACTGAGAAGCCTGTTGGCTACGATAACACTTGCTACAGCACTCTTCCACCGGGCTGGTTTGAGCGCTTGTTTGTGTTCGCTCTAGCCAAGTTCTCCGCTCCTGTTACTTCGGTGTATGAAATGCAAGCAATAGTGACATATTTTTTTAAACCTGCATGAAAAATGTACCTGCAATTTACTCTGCATGAAACATGCTTCGTGATTGAAGTTATATTATTGTCATTATAATTGTTTTTAATCAAAGAGTGGCATATTAAGATCAGATTTAAATTGATTGTCAATACATTACTCACCATATTGAATATCAGCATTTTCAGTGAGAATCTCTGCATGACTGATAATAGTGAGAATGTTTTTGAATGATTATGATAATATTATCACGTTCGAGTTTATGGATCATCACTTCTTGTCAAGTACTGGTCGTCAAATGGTGAGATAACTAAGTCCTCACAAGTCCCTATCTCATGCCTCCCCGAGCGTCTATGATGACATTTGGTCAATAGAACGGCGTCGACTGGGTGCTATCGCCTTCTGCGTTAGTAGCAGAATGAGAGGGTGCGAAATGGCTTGTAGGTTGAAGCCCATCCTAAAGTGCAGTGTTTATCATAGTATATTACAACATATAATTGTGTTGTTTATTACATCATGTATTATTATTATTATTTTTATTAGAAGAGCGTAACTTACACTGCGATATTACCTGTTATATTGTATCATAGCATATTATTTCATATATTATCGTCTTACACTATTTTATGTTATTATATACTATGTTGTATGGTATTATACTGCATTGCATTATATCATATTATATTGTATTATATTGTATTATATTTTATTATATTATATAATATTATATTATATTGTATTCTATTGTATTGTGTTATATTGTATTGCATTATGTTGTATTATATTATATTATATTATAGGGTTTATTATTAGTAGTACTACGTACCTCTGCGCAAAATATAAATTTGTTTTCCTTATAAGTTATCATTTTTAAAGTAACTTTCAACTAAATATCAAGGTCGTCACAAGCTGAGCTTTATGCCTACACGTGTGTCTGTGGTGACAGATGGTCGATGGAATGCGTTGATGGCAGAATGAGAGGATGAGAAATGACATATAAATTCAAGTAATATAATATCATAGCATATCGCAACATATCATTTTATTTATTCTATTATTTATTATATAATTCATTGTACTATATTATATTGTTATTTTCATTATTATATTTATTGTTATTATTATTAATTTGTCATCAATAATAATAACATATATTATTTTTATAGATGTGGATATTATTATTATTATTAGAAGAGAAATATTCTACTTCCTGCAGTATTGCGAAGATAAGAGCATAACTGACACTACATTAACTGTTATTTTATATCATTGTATTATATTATATTAAATTAAAATATATTATATTATATTATGTTATATTATATTGTTTTGTAATCTATTATATCATTTTATGTTATATTAATTTCATTACACTATGTTTCATTGTATTCATCAATATAAAACATTTTGCACGGAGGCGTAAAGGGGAGGGAGCATCAGGGCATCGGACGAATTGATGACTGGACGAGGGATTGTGGATAGCCAGCCCAAGTCACTTGAAGGAAACTTGTTTCCTTCTGAAGGTTTGAAATGAGTCTGACGCGCCCTTCTCAAACAAACCATCAGGCGGGTTCAAGCATGTATAGCGATATGCTTCATCCATGCACTGGATATTATGGTTGGAAGAGCATCTTTTATTCCCGCGGAATACGAGTAAGTGACTCTACTTACGTATCCGCCCAACCCTTTTTGTTCGCTTTTCGGTAACAGCTATAGTAAGAAGGTGAGTGGATGAGTCATATCGGGGCTACTGTAAGTCTACCCGCATCCACTGGCAAGTCCTTGAACTGATGGTGGCTTCACTTCACATCACATCACATCACATCACATCACTTCTTGTCAAGTACTGATACTTTTTTGAGTTTCATTGAATTCTTGAACGATTACGACATTCTATTCAGTTTAGTTTTCGAAGTTTTCGATAAAAAGACACTGAAATAAATTAGTTTGAATAGGAAAAAGTTTGGTTGGAAAACTTTATTTCCTTAGTCATATTATAAAAAAATTATTACCCCATTACCCAATCAACAGACTGGTGATACACGATCACCTTCTGTGATTTCTAAATTTCTGGTGATCACCGCTTGATCACCGTACGTGATTCCTCCTCTGATACCCCAGAGGACAAATTTAGTTCCACTCAAACAACACCATAATTGACATATTAGACGAAAATTGGGAACTACTCTACGTTCATCGAATTTTAATTTATTGGGTGCTGATGGGACTAACATACACCAAGCGATTATATTAATAATTTTAGACTATTAAAAAATCACGATTCAGGGTTTTAGATACAAGGAAAATATTGTTACCAGAATGTTTCCGCTGATTTGTAAACAACAACAGTTGAAATGTTTATTATTTTGGATAGCGCATGCGTTATTATAAAGAATTATTTCTATTTTTTTTCGATATGTGTTATGTTTATATTACCCCCACTCAATATCTGTCAGTAGCTTTCAAACGGGATGCTTGCGGAAATCGGTTCAACCATTTCTGAAAAATGGGACTCCGAGGATCCGTTTGAAAGTCGGATTTTGCAGCAATTGTATGACTTGTATAAACATTTGTGTATGACTTGTATAAGCACTTTTCCAGCCCCAAAAAAACCTACACGAAGCTATAATATAAGGTTAGATAGTGCTACTAAAAATCAAAAACTCTTATGGGCTCGTTGAGAGCTGTATTCCAAAACATTCGATTTTGATGAGGAGAGCCGTTTGTCATATGTTATCGATTCTGGATCGAAAAGTAAAGATATATGTGAAAATATAATGTGCATAGAAAATAGGTTTTCAGTTGAAAATGTTAGTTCCTTTCGGCAACTGTCAAGCCTCTACTGAAATATAGCAAATCGAGATACTACAATCACCTGAAAATACGGTATCATAAATTTTCTAGGTGAGCGGGCCACTAGAAACAACATCGTGAAAACTGCAAATAATGTCGTTTTAATTTAGAAAATAACAACTTTTTTCACATGTTTGCAGCATGAATCAAAAATGCTTTTAAACTTCCCGTCGGCTCGTGAAATCACCCCACGGATACGATTATTTTGCGCCTGCCTTCATTATACTCCAGAGCGTTAAAAGAATGGATCGTCTTGAATCACGATTCAAAATACTTGCAAATATTCGGATTGCCGAGCGAGTTAACTCATCATTGGTTCGGATTAAAACCGAACATGTACTAAGCAGAATTCAAATGGCAGCGCTCCATAACGAAAGAAAGAGAGAATAAATGCGAGAGAATTATCTATTGCGCTTTGCCGATCGGGTGTTACTTGAAGCAATCGGGTGTTCGGCAGAAGCACACTTATGCACGAATAAAATCGAGTGACTCGCATCAGGTAGAAACGTGTCTATGAGTGCTAGCCGAGTGAAAATAGATACGATTATTCCCATCCTTGGTGATAATATCAAATTTAACGTTTGAATGATCAAAGAAGAAGTACTTATGATCAGACAACGAAGGTTCGAGCTCAACGGAGACGAGCCAATTCACCAACTCATGCGCAATTCTATCAGAGCAGAGAGTTACGTCCAAAACCTCCTCTCTTCCAGATCTCGCAAAAGTTGGACGGTTTCCTGCATTGACTATGTGCAGGTTTGTACTGCTCACAAATTCCATCATATCAGAACCTCTCAAATTTATATCGGTGCTGCCCCAAATGATATGGTGAGCATTTATGTCACTGCCAATTACAAGTGGTAAATCACTCTTGCAGCAGTATGATACAACCTTTTTGAAGTCATCGCTTGGTGAAGGTTGATTATGCGGTAAATATGCCGAACCATAGAAATATTTTCTGTCTGTGCCATCAATAGTTATACCAACTGTGACAGCGCAAATATCCCGAGTTGTGAGTTCTGATATGAGAGAAACATCGAGAGCACTATTTGCAAGTATGCATGCTCGAGGCATTTCACGTGGATTAGTCATACCGTTCTTGTTGAAGGCAACAAAGACTGGGTTTAACAATTTTCCAGAAGTTTCCCTTTTGGAAGTATGGCTCTTGAACCATAGCTATAGAAGCTTTACCTTCTTGCAGAAGTCTGGATAGATTTATAGTTACTGTACGTTTATGCTGGAGATTGATTTGTGCCACTTTAACCATTATCAATTAGAGTCATGAACACTCCATCTCCAGCACTTATCGTACAACAACTAGAAGAAACCAAATATATTGGCTTATAATCGCCTACAGCGAACCATGTAAGGGTTTTTTTAATGTTTTAATCATTTAAATCCCACGAGTTGCGAAGAAAGAAGTCGTCCACTGTGCCAGAGCTTCGCCTAACACATTAAGGGAAAACCCCAAGATATTCCGTTCACGACTGCATTGTTTAACCTCCTGCAGCCATTCAGTCTTCGGCACGGAAATACACATTGACTTAGGAGTTCCTATTTTTGTGGCCTTTTACGACATGGAAAAGGAAACCAGTGGATCAATTCTTGTCAAAATATTATTCCGCCGGATGCCACACGGCTTACCTGTTTGGCGGATTTATACCAACGAACCCGCTACCGACACTACACGGCTATCTAGGCTGCTCAGAGAGGGAAGTTGACATTGATGGTCAACTTCCATGGATGGCCGAGCAGCCAAATAACCATTGGAAAGGTACTACAAATTTTATTTCTAGAAGTAGTACCTTTCCAATGGTGAACAAATTTCTATAATCGGTTGACTAACAACAAAGTTATGACCCGGTAAAGTTGAAGTATTCAATATTGAAAGATGCTATACGGAACTCATTTTTGGCTTTCAGAAGGAAAGAATCATGGAATTTTATTCAATATTGAATACTACGCTACTTTTTCTGTAGCGCAAAGTAGCTAAATGATAGTTCTATTTGCCTCGTTTGGTGCGAACTTTACATGATGATGATGATGATAGTCCCGCCTCATACCCCTACAAAGGTGTGAGCTGGACGATTTATCTAAATGATAATAAATATTGCATCACATATTTTAACCAGTTAACTAAATATAAAACGATCTGGTTAATCCAGCAGGTATAGATTCTCCTTCTAAAGTACAACTGAGAACAAGAAAACATTCAAATATTTCCGATTTACTATCCAGGGTCATTCAAGAAAATTTCCAACCCGGGAAGATCCTTGAACAAATCAGGAATCGAACCCGATATCTTTGTCTGTATCAGACAGTAATTCACCTGGCCCTTCCCGCCGGACCAGTTCATCGCTACACACATCAGCTACGATGGAGTAACGAGACTGCGGATGAGCAGAGCCAAGCCCAATTCCATCAACAACTTCCGATCCCTATTATTTCCGAAATATAATCAATAAATAATTCATCAAATCTTACAAAGTTAAGATTCGATCTCGACATGTAGAATGCTAAAGCTCTCAAAAATAAAAGAGAACATATCCAGTTTCAGTCATATTCAATTTCCAGATTGCCTCTACCTGCTTTGCGCGCGCGAGGCTCATACTTTTGTAGACAACTCATTTTTTTTTAACTAAACAAATTATTAAAAATCCATCATCATCATACAGAACATAACAACCTAATGCGTCTTACTTGAAAAAAAAAAACAAAAATAAAATAAATACAATCTTCGTCATTTTACACAGTTTTCGAAAAAAATCAAATTGCACTAATTCATTAAAGATCTAATTACAAAAAAGATTTTATGTGTGAAATACACAATTTTTTGAACTCCCTCAATGTTGCAGCCCGATTAATTCGTCCTGGCATCGAATTGAAAAAACTAATCCCTTTGTACATTAACGAGTTCTGGGATCTGGTTGACAAAAAGCTTGGTGTTCTCGCATCAGACGCATTTCTAGTATTGTACCTATGCAAGTCACTTCCTCTTTCAATCCGATCACACAAATATCGAGGCAGCATTCCATTTAAGATTTTGAAAATGAACACCATTGTTAAATATTATACTCTCTGTTTCACTGAAAGCCATTGTAATGCGTTCAATAGAATATTAGAGGAAGTATATCTATTACATTTCAAAATCAATCGCATGACCTTATTTTGCAATCGCTGGAGTCTCAATATTTGCGTGTTGTTAGCAAGGAACAGAATCGATGAGCAGAAGTCAATGTGAGGAGAGATTATTGATTTATACAGAAGAATTTTACTACTGGTCGTTAAATCATTTTTCAGACGGCATAATACACCGTACTTTTTGGCAACCTTCTTGATGATGTTGTTAACGTGAGATTTGAATGTTAGCTTTTCATCAATTATGACTCCAAGATACCTCAACTCTCTAACGCGATCAATAATCTCTCCATCAATTTCAATGTTGGCTTCACGTCCAGTGCTTAAAGCAGAAATAACCATATATTTAGTTTTCGCGACATTCAGTTTTAACTGCTTGAATTTCAACCACTGAGCCAGAGAATGTAAGTCCTCGTTCAAATGTGCAACCGCTTCATCCAAATCCTTAGCTGTAATGAACAGAACAGTATCGTCAGCAAACAAATTTATTTCACAAATTGGAAGACCTGATCAGTCTCTCGATTCCACTCTCTATTGCGACATTAATCTGTTTTTCGATGCTCTCCCGCAAACCAGCGAACGATTCAGAAATGGATGTTAGTTTCTCCATCTCCTTCTTCATATCGCTAATGAACGAATGAACATCGTTATCGACAATACTAGATACAACGTTACCTTCTAAGCATTCTGCACATTTAAACAATAGCGCCGGTAAATCCGCTACCCAACTAGCAATAGCTCGGGTAAGGCCAGAACAGCGCTGGTGAAATACATTCTCACAAACCAAACATTTAATTCCAACATCTGATATGGCTATGTTCTCCCCACACTTCTTGCATTCCACCATGCTTCATGATCAAACCAAGCGGCCCGACACACACAAGAGGAGAACAAATCACAGAACAAAAAACGGTGCAAAAACAATACAATAATCATTCAATAAATTACGGAACGACGCCGCTTCTTTGGGCGAACGTCGCACGGTAATTTCGATACTTTTATCAATACAAATAGAAGCATGCACAGAACACACTACTTATCTGTATTTAACACAATTCAAGCACTAATTCAGCACACAATTTTTCACGAATAGGAAATTATTTCACACAATTTTTGCAATTTGATTCTGCACTAAAGACGCACAAGTTGTCATGTTCGCCATTAACACACACTTTACACTGCACACGGTGCCCCGATTTTCACTTTAGATCCGCAATGTTTAGCAGTTGAACAATTCTTATAACTCTTGTAAACATTTATAGCATTTCGGCTCATATGCACTTGAGCTCGACTTGGCCGTTTAACATTAATAAAAAAAATTGTCTTATGTCTGGATCTAGTTGTTGGAGTTTCAGGGGAACAGATGATCGCTATCCTCCCTTCCATCCATTGGTTTGGGGTCACTGTTGTTGGTGGAATCATTAGTGATGTTACTTTTATTTATCCAGGTGCTGGGTGCGTTGTTAGCTGCTGCTGGTGTACCTAGTTCTGAATGTGTTGCGTCCATAGGTTTCGTTGAGGAGGATGCTTCATTGTTGTTGATGACTGTTTCCGATGTACTGGGGTTTTTTGAAGTTGGTGTGAAGGAAGCACCGTTGTCCTTTGGCGTAGTTGTCTCCTTGCCCAGTTTATCACATGGCTTACCGTACTGAACAGCTTTTAGGCGATATTGGCATGTGGCCATCTGATTGTCATAGGTAACAAGTGATTTGCACGGTATTCTTGTATCCTGACCGAACGTCACATAAGAAGGTATAGTCCTCTTCAAGCGCATGCATAACAAACGTACGCCATTTAAAATACCGGGGAAAAAGTTGTTCCACTTTTCTTTTTCGACAGAGAGAATCTCTCGGTATTGGGACATAGTTTTGCGAATATAAGGATCGATGACACTTGAAAGAAGATCATGTACATGCACTTCTATAGCATTATCTTCTATATATACTGGAAAGTTGTACTAAATGTTTTCGTGCTCCACATAGTGCACATTGTTATTGTCTTTTGCGAATTGAATTGCATCCAACTCTTTATAAAACTAGATGTAAACAACATTATTTGTCCTATTGCATTGTGTTTGGACATATTTTTTCTCTACTTAAACAACGCTTACGTAATAAACGTGATATTGAGAAAAATCTTTCATCATCTCCCATTGTTTCGTGAAAGAATTAAAAAAAACTTAAACAGAGAAAAAGTTATAAAGAATTAATATCTCGAGTTTTTTTTATACATTCGCATGTTGTGAAATTTTGAAAATGAACCTCAAATCAAAAATGATAAAATTATTTCATAGTAGTGGAATGATATTTTTTAACAAAATATATCAATTGATCTTGAGCGGCGAAAGCTTACAATGTCACTTGATAAGCATTGTATTGCGGAAGTTATCATAGCGTGATCACCGTATGGTAAATATCTTACCAGCTCATCAGGCTTATTAAACATTGTTCAATCATCTAATTATAAGTTATATTTCATGTACATATATTCATACACCAAACTGAGATCATTTGCATAAATTTCATAAGTAAAATATGCGTGGTTATATTTCAGGCTATGGAGGTGGCTATAACGACCGAGGAATCGTAGAGTACAAGAATCGTAAGGAGTCGGATGATGAATACGACGAATTTGGGCGTAGAAAAAAGAGACACTTGGGTGGTGAATCTGGAAACGTAAATGCTGATGTAGTTTCACAGAAATTATTAAAAAAATCATTCATTTCCAATAATCGGGATGAAGGTGATGATGATGAAGAAGAAGATGAAGATGATAACGGCGATCTTTCAAAATATGATTTATGGGGCTCCGACATAGAAGGCGATGAACCCGCTATAAGAACACAGAAAATTATCACCAAAAGGAGCTATTCATCGAGCTCGAGGTCATCGTCCTCATATTCCCGGTCCCGATCAACAACTCCCAGGTGAGTCACTAAAATATTTCATAATGTATTTGTTCATGTTCTGTATGTCAGAATTTATGAATTTTCAGCTCGTAAAAATTTAAATTTATAAACAAAAACCTGATTTAATCCATCTAGTGGTGCCTTTCTCATACCAATCATACTATCATATATAGTACTGTGGTATTCTTCAAAATAATTTTTTTCGATTCTTAACTGAAATCGTTTTGTTTGACCAAAACCAACTACTGATAAAAACTATCAATTGGAGAAGATTTGAGGTCGATTTAGACATTTTTTTACGATTTTTCGCCCTTTTCAGTGATGGTGTAAACACATTTTATCCTATATTTCCGGATCCGGATGAAATTCAGGAATTGCGTATGGGAGCGCAGGACCTTTCATTTGAACCTAAGTTTGTGAAAGTCGGTCGCGCCATCTATGAGAAAAGGTAGAAAACATATTTTATTTTTTTGCACATTTAAACCAATAAATCCGGAACCGGAAACAAGAACTAAATGAAATTCAGGATTTTTTTAGGAGGGGCCTAAAGAGCCTTCATTTGAATCTAAGTTTGTGAAAATCGGTTCAGCCATCTCCGAAAAAAGTTGGTGCACTTATTTTCACAATTTTACCCCATTTATCCGGCTTCAGGGCTTTGTTTTGACCACAAGAAACCTTTCATTTGAATCAAAATTTGTGAAAATCGGTTCAGTCATCTCCGAGAAAAGTTAGTACAAAAAAAAACGTTACATACACACATACTCACATACATACACACACATGTATGTATATATATATATATATATATATATATATATATATATATATATATATATATATATATATATATATATATATATATATATATATATATATATATATATATATATATATATATATATATATATATATATATATATATATATATATATATATATATATATATATATATATATACTGAAGTCTTTTTTATGCGAATTTACGTACCACATAAAAAAACCGCATAACTCAGAAAATTCGCATAAAAAAACGCATAACTCTGAAACTTCGCATAAAAAAAACCGCATAAAAAAAGACCTCAGTGTGTATATATCTATATATATATATATATATATATATATATATATATATATATATATATATATATATATATATATATATATATATATATATATATATATATATATATATATATATATATATATATATATATATATATATATATATATATATATATTGCGTACTCGACGAGCTGAGTCGAATGATATATGACATTTCAAATCCTTCAATTTTCAACCCGTGCGGCTGAAATGTACATTTCGGTAACAACGTATAAAAATGCATCATGACCGGTTCTTATGTAATTAACAATGTAAGCAAGACATGGCAAATGTAATCCTTCTCGCTCACCCTTGCGTGGAGGCAAAATTAGCACTTGAAGTCGACGCATCTGGCACCGCGATCGGCGGGATGTTACATCAAATCACCGAGAAAAGTCGTCAACCTCTTGCATATTTCTCCCGCAAGTTATACAAAAGCAAGCAGAAAGCAAGCACATATGACCGAGAGTTATTTACGATTTACGAAGCAGTGAAATATTTCAAGGATCAGCTCACTGGTCGTGATTTCTGCATTTATACTGACCATAAGCCTCTCACCACAGCATTCTACCAGCGGCCCGATCGAGCCAGCCCAACCCAACAACGACACCTTAGCTTAATCAGCGAATACACCACGGACATCAGGCATGTACCCGGCGAAGCAAACAAAGTCGCCGACATGCTGAGCCGAATCGATTCCATCACGAGCAACTACGAACCAATTCAGCTGTTTTTCAAAGTTGGGCGAATCTTACAAAAGTAAACATATCGAGTTTCTCTCACCTACTAATAAAAGCTTAAAATTCCTACAATTTTGCCTAAAAATTCGGATTCTACAAAAATCTCAATCTTTGTAATACAATGAACTATAAAGGGCGAAACTGTCATTCCATTTGTTTACGTGAGTTTCGCCCTCCGTGTTCCATGACAACAAACGGAACGATACTTCAATTGCTAGTAAAGAAGGGCGAAACCTTTTTTTTTTCTTTATTTCAGATGGTTTCCGAGCCTTTTTCCACTGGAAATAGTAAATGAGACGATAAAATTACTCGCAGATTTGTCTTAGTCTCGAAAACCAGCCAATTTCATGAAAAATGCGCAAGGGCGTATCTTTATAATTCACACAGGAAGCATAAAAGTAAACAAATCGGAAAAGGGCGAAACTCTTTTTATGTTTATTTATTCAGTGGATATAGATAGAAAGTGGTAAAATTTGCATCACTTTTGAAGATAAACTAACAATTCATCGACTAATCATAAATTGATCTGAGAATATACGATAATTTCTAAATACGATTTGAAACCAAAATCGAAACATTCATCGATGTTTTTCTCCATTTGCTGTCAATGTTAGATTCGTCGATCTTTGAAACACAGCTGAATTGATTTCGAGACAATGGCCAACCAACAAAGGAATGATCCAGAACTGACAACGTTCCTGACCAACCCTCCTGTCAATACATCTTTGGTAATGAAGGCAATGCAGTCCGGCCATTCGTTCCGAAGAATTTCCGAACCATTATCATCAAAAAACTTCACAGTGCATCCCATCCTGTCGTACGCTCGACTACTCGCCTCGTGATAGATCGCTACGTGTGGCCATCCATGAGACGAGACTGCAAACTTTTCGTATCCCATTGCATCGCCTGCCAGAAGTCAAAAGTACATCGTCACAACAAGGCGCCCATCGTACAAATATCTACACCGGATCGACAAATTCACACGTTGGCCAGAAGTGATTCATATCCACAACATGACAGCAGCCACAGTCGCGCATACATTCGTTAGCAGTTGGATTGCGCGCTTCGGAGTTCCAACAACCACCGATCTCGGAAGACAGTTCGAGTCCGAACTTTTCCGAGAATTAACCAGATTATTGGGAATAACTCACCTGAAGGCTACGCCATACCATCCACAAGCAAACGGGAAAATTGAACGAACTCATCGACAACTCAAGGCCGCGATTATGTGCCACCAGAACAACAAATGGACAGAATCGTTGCCGTTCGTACTCCTCGGAATGAGGGCTGCCCTCAAGGAAGATCTTAAAGCCTCAGCCGCTGAAGCAACCTATGGAACAACCATTCGACTACCCGGAGAATTTTTCACCGAAATGAAAAACAAGCTATCTACACCAGATTTCATCACCGACCTGAAGAACAGAATGTCAAAACTACGACCTACTCCGACAAGCAACCATTCGAAGATAACACCTTTCATCCAAAAGGAACTAAGCACCTGCAGCCATGTATTTGTGAAAAACGGATCAATCAAACCACCTTTAACTCAGCCTTATGATGGACCATTCCGAGTACTACGCAGAAAAAAGAAAGTGTTCATCATCGACATCCGTGGAAAAAATTTCCCAATATCCGTCGACAGACTGAAAGCTCCCTTCATCGAAGCGGATGAATTAGCACCAAAACAGCCTAACATACAGGATAACAACGAAGCATCTCTCTACCGAACAAAGTCTGGTCGGCACGAAAAAATCCCTCAGCGTTATTGGAATGAGTAAGGGGGGAGTACTGTGGCGAACTCGCCTGGTAACCCTAACCTCACCATCGTATATAGAACACGTACATAGTAACCGATCAACCGATCGCTATGTGCTACCAATACCACACAACAGCCAATCGGCTGTTAATTTATACATATGTAAAGCAGTAATAAAACGACCACCAAAGAGACTACACCGTTCTATCCGCTTGTGCGTAATCCGAAAGGATCCCAAAAATAGTAAAATTTCAGTTACAAGAGAAATAAAAAATTAAATTAAATCAAATCTACCTTGTTGCTTTTGTCTCTGTTCATCTGTCGTAAAGAACGACGTGAAGCTCATCCAACGATTTCCAATTTGCAGTCTTTTGGTATCGTTCTCTGCTATCTCAGTTGCTCTAGTGTCGTTGTGATCACCACTAAACTTGGTGTGCTGCCTGTACATGACCCCAGGTACAGTGCTATTGCTCTTGGTGGCGATCAAATGTGATGCTTGCAGTGTAGCACCACACGATGTATGTCGTCTCTTTAGATCCTACGCAGCGTACAAATTCTGGTACCTGTTAGATCAGCACTGGATTGCTTTAGAACCTCTGTGCCTTTACACCCCTTCGTCTTCGCACCTTTATGCGATGGCTTTTCTGTGACTCGTCATTTTTATGCACTCGCACCTCTGTGTCTCTACACCTCTGTGCGTATGAACAGGATGGCCTTCGTTGCTAGCTTTCCAGTCGGGGAACGCCCCGAATATTGCGTTGGCGATTAGCACCAGCAGTTTTAACTACCTGTAGCCGTTAACTCACGAGCCAGTATAATGGAAGCACAACCTCTTCGCTTGAATGTTTTTTACTGAATGCGTTGTGAGTCCTATTGAAAATGAAGTCTCACTGAAATATGATCATATTTCAACTCAAGTGTTGTTACAAGATGACATTACTGAGACAAATTTTGATGAAAATAAGTACATTATTTGGAAACCTAAAAACATGAAGGCTTTTGGTAATGATGGAATCTTTAATATTTTTATTCAAGAACCTTCTAGATGTTGCCTTGAGACCCTTAATTAAAATTTTCAACAAGTGTTTTACATTAGCTTACTTCCCTAAAAGATGGAAAAAACGCTCAAGTAATTCCCATCCACAAACCTGATAAAAACCCAGCAGAAACATTAAGTTATCGACCAATTAGTTTAATTTATTGTATCAGTAAACATTTTGAAAAAATTATCTTGTTGAGAATGATGTGTCATATAAATGAGACATAGAAAAAGCATTCGACAGTGTTTGGCACAAATGTTTAATAGCAAAAATGTCCTACTTTTAGTTTCCCGTTTATTTGATTCAAATGATTCAAAATTATTTAACTGGTCGTACTTAGCTATCAGAATTATCAATCTAAATTGCTACCCGTACGAGCAGGTGTTCCGCAGGGTTCGAGTGTAGCTCCATTCTTGTATAATATTTTCACTGATCTTCCAAATCTACAGGTCGATTGTCAGAAATCGCTATTTTGTGACGACACACGTCTGTTAACCACAGGTAGAAATCTAAGAGTGATCTGCAGTCGCCCAAAAAAGAAGCTTAAATATTTTCAGTGATTTTCTGTCAAAATGGAAAATAGCACCATATGTAGCAAAACCGCAATTAATTACCTTTCCTCATAAGCCAAGAGTTTCTTTTCTTAAACCAAACAATAATCGCATTATCAAATTGAATGGCTTGAAATTGACATGGTCTGATCAATCAAAATACTTAGGTTTAACGTATGACAAAAACTCACTTTCAAGGATCACATTGAAAGAATCCAGACAAAGTGTAATAAATATATTAAATGTTTATATCCTCTTATAAACAAAAATTCTAAGCTCTGTCTAAAGAACAAATTATTAATTTATAAACAAATTTTCCGACCAGCCATGATTTATGCAGTACCAATTTGGTAAAGTTGTTGTTCCACCAGGTAGAAAATGCTTCAAAGGATGCGGAATAAAATTTTTAAAATGGTTTTGAAGCACCCTCCCAGGTTGAGTTATAAATGAGTTACACAGACTCACAAATATATAACCATTAGATAATTTCGACAAAAATCGATGCTCTCTGTATTAGATAGTATATAAGATCCTTTTTCCCATTACACAATACAAGTTGGTTTACAAATTACCTACACAAAAATCACAGAATTGCGGAAGCAAATGATAAACGTGATAAATATGTTATCTAACATACATAAGAACCGGTCATGATGCATTTTTATACGTTGTTACCGAAATGTACATTTCAGCCGCACGGGTTGAAAATTGAAGGATTTGAAATGTCATATACCATTCGACTCAGCTCGTCGAGTACGCAATATATATATATATATATATATATATATATATATATATATATATATATATATATATATATATATATATATATATATATATATATATATATATATATATATATATATATATATATATATATATATATATATATATATATATATATATATATAAACTCATTTATAACTCAACCTGGGAGGGTGCTTCAAAACCATTTTCAAAATTTTATTCC
The DNA here is from genome assembly GCF_030247185.1 of Malaya genurostris. NCBI lineage: Eukaryota > Metazoa > Arthropoda > Insecta > Diptera > Culicidae > Malaya > Malaya genurostris. The sequence continues at coordinate 157,394,372 of NC_080572.1, forward strand.
GCATCCTTTGAAGCATTTTCTACCTGGTGGAACAACAACTTTACCAAATTTGTAATGCTTGCAGTGTAGCACCACAGCTTTGTGATGCTTGCAGTGTAGCACCACACGATGTATGTCGTCTCTTTAGATCCTACGCAGCGTACAAATTCTGGTACCTGTTAGATCAGCACTGGGTTGCTTTAGAACCTCTGTGCCTTTACACCCCTTCGTCTTCGCACCTTTATGCGATGGCTTTTCTGTGACTCGTCATTTTTATGCACTCGCACCTCTGTGTCTCTACACCTCTGTGCGTATGAACAGGATGGCCTTCGTTGCTAGCTTTCCAGTCGGGGAACGCCCCGAATATTGCGTTGGCGATTAGCACCAGCAGTTTTAACTACCTGTAGCCGTTAACTCACGAGCCAGTATAATGGAAGCACAACCTCTTCGCTTGAATGTTTTTTACTGAATGCGTTGTGAGTCCTATTGAAAATGAAGTCTCACTGAAATATGATCATATTTCAACTCAAGTGTTGTTACAAGATGACATTACTGAGACAAATTTTGATGAAAATAAGTACATTATTTGGAAACCTAAAAACATGAAGGCTTTTGGTAATGATGGAATCTTTAATATTTTTATTCAAGAACCTTCTAGGTGTTGCCTTGAGACCCTTAATTAAAATTTTCAACAAGTGTTTTACATTAGCTTACTTCCCTAAAAGATGGAAAAAACGCTCAAGTAATTCCCATCCACAAACCTGATAAAAACCCAGCAGAAACATTAAGTTATCGACCAATTAGTTTAATTTATTGTATCAGTAAACATTTTGAAAAAATTATCTTGTTGAGAATGATGTGTCATATAAATGAGACATAGAAAAAGCATTCGACAGTGTTTGGCACAAATGTTTAATAGCAAAAATGTCCTACTTTTAGTTTCCCGTTTATTTGATTCAAATGATTCAAAATTATTTAACTGGTCGTACTTAGCTATCAGAATTATCAATCTAAATTGCTACCCGTACGAGCAGGTGTTCCGCAGGGTTCGAGTGTAGCTCCATTCTTGTATAATATTTTCACTGATCTTCCAAATCTACAGGTCGATTGTCAGAAATCGCTATTTTGTGACGACACACGTCTGTTAACCACAGGTAGAAATCTAAGAGTGATCTGCAGTCGCCTAAAAAAGAAGCTTAAATATTTTCAGTGATTTTCTGTCAAAATGGAAAATAGCACCATATGTAGCAAAACCGCAATTAATTACCTTTCCTCATAAGCCAAGAGTTTCTTTTCTTAAACCAAACAATAATCGCATTATCAAATTGAATGGCTTGAAATTGACATGGTCTGATCAATCAAAATACTTAGGTTTAACGTATGACAAAAACTCACTTTCAAGGATCACATTGAAAGAATCCAGGCAAAGTGTAATAAATATATTAAATGTTTATATCCTCTTATAAACAAAAATTCTAAGCTCTGTCTAAAGAACAAATTATTAATTTATAAACAAATTTTCCGACCAGCCATGATTTATGCAGTACAAATTTGGTAAAGTTGTTGTTCCACCAGGTAGAAAATGCTTCAAAGGATGCGGAATAAAATTTTGAAAATGGTTTTGAAGCACCCTCCCAGGTTGAGTTATAAATGAGTTTATATATATATATATATATATATATATATATATATATATATATATATATATATATATATATATATATATATATATATATATATATATATATATATATATATATATATATATATATATATATATATATATAAACTCATTTATAACTCAACCTGGGAGGGTGCTTCAAAACCATTTTCAAAATTTTATTCCGCATCCTTTGAAGCATTTTCTACCTGGTGGAACAACAACTTTACCAAATTTGTACTGCATAAATCATGGCTGGTCGGAAAATTTGTTTATAAATTAATAATTTGTTCTTTAGACAGAGCTTAGAATTTTTGTTTATAAGAGGATATAAACATTTAATATATTTATTACACTTTGCCTGGATTCTTTCAATGTGATCCTTGAAAGTGAGTTTTTGTCATACGTTAAACCTAAGTATTTTGATTGATCAGACCATGTCAATTTCAAGCCATTCAATTTGATAATGCGATTATTGTTTGGTTTAAGAAAAGAAACTCTTGGCTTATGAGGAAAGGTAATTAATTGCGGTTTTGCTACATATGGTGCTATTTTCCATTTTGACAGAAAATCACTGAAAATATTTAAGCTTCTTTTTTAGGCGACTGCAGATCACTCTTAGATTTCTACCTGTGGTTAACAGACGTGTGTCGTCACAAAATAGCGATTTCTGACAATCGACCTGTAGATTTGGAAGATCAGTGAAAATATTATACAAGAATGGAGCTACACTCGAACCCTGCGGAACACCTGCTCGTACGGGTAGCAATTTAGATTGATAATTCTGATAGCTAAGTACGACCAGTTAAATAATTTTGAATCATTTGAATCAAATAAACGGGAAACTAAAAGTAGGACATTTTTGCTATTAAACATTTGTGCCAAACACTGTCGAATGCTTTTTCTATGTCTCATTTATATGACACATCATTCTCAACAAGATAATTTTTTCAAAATGTTTACTGATACAATAAATTAAACTAATTGGTCGATAACTTAATGTTTCTGCTGGGTTTTTATCAGGTTTGTGGATGGGAATTACTTGAGCGTTTTTTCCATCTTTTAGGGAAGTAAGCTAATGTAAAACACTTGTTGAAAATTTTAATTAAGGGTCTCAAGGCAACACCTAGAAGGTTCTTGAATAAAAATATTAAAGATTCCATCATTACCAAAAGCCTTCATGTTTTTAGGTTTCCAAATAATGTACTTATTTTCATCAAAATTTGTCTCAGTAATGTCATCTTGTAACAACACTTGAGTTGAAATATGATCATATTTCAGTGAGACTTCATTTTCAATAGGACTCACAACGCATTCAGTAAAAAACATTCAAGCGAAGAGGTTGTGCTTCCATTATACTGGCTCGTGAGTTAACGGCTACAGGTAGTTAAAACTGCTGGTGCTAATCGCCAACGCAATATTCGGGGCGTTCCCCGACTGGAAAGCTAGCAACGAAGGCCATCCTGTTCATACGCACAGAGGTGTAGAGACACAGAGGTGCGAGTGCATAAAAATGACGAGTCACAGAAAAGCCATCGCATAAAGGTGCGAAGACGAAGGGGTGTAAAGGCACAGAGGTTCTAAAGCAACCCAGTGCTGATCTAACAGGTACCAGAATTTGTACGCTGCGTAGGATCTAAAGAGACGACATACATCGTGTGGTGCTACACTGCAAGCATCACAAAGCTGTGGTGCTACACTGCAAGCATTACAAATTTGGTAAAGTTGTTGTTCCACCAGGTAGAAAATGCTTCAAAGGATGCGGAATAAAATTTTGAAAATGGTTTTGAAGCACCCTCCCAGGTTGAGTTATAAATGAGTTTATATATATATATATATATATATATATATATATATATATATATATATATATATATATATATATATATATATATATATATATATATATATATATATATATATATATATATATATATATATATATATATATATATATATATATATATATATATATATATATATATATATATATATATATTGCGTACTCGACGAGCTGAGTCGAATGGTATATGACATTTCAAATCCTTCAATTTTCAACCCGTGCGGCTGAAATGTACATTTCGGTAACAACGTATAAAAATGCATCATGACCGGTTCTTATGTATGTTAGATAACATATTTATCACGTTTATCATTTGCTTCCGCAATTCTGTGATTTTTGTGTAGGTAATTTGTAAACCAACTTGTATTGTGTAATGGGAAAAAGGATCTTATATACTATCTAATACAGAGAGCATCGATTTTTGTCGAAATTATCTAATGGTTATATATTTGTGAGTCTGTGTAACTCATTTATAACTCAACCTGGGAGGGTGCTTCAAAACCATTTTCAAAATTTTATTCCGCATCCTTTGAAGCATTTTCTACCTGGTGGAACAACAACTTTACCAAATTGGTACTGCATAAATCATGGCTGGTCGGAAAATTTGTTTATAAATTAATAATTTGTTCTTTAGACAGAGCTTAGAATTTTTGTTTATAAGAGGATATAAACATTTAATATATTTATTACACTTTGTCTGGATTCTTTCAATGTGATCCTTGAAAGTGAGTTTTTGTCATACGTTAAACCTAAGTATTTTGATTGATCAGACCATGTCAATTTCAAGCCATTCAATTTGATAATGCGATTATTGTTTGGTTTAAGAAAAGAAACTCTTGGCTTATGAGGAAAGGTAATTAATTGCGGTTTTGCTACATATGGTGCTATTTTCCATTTTGACAGAAAATCACTGAAAATATTTAAGCTTCTTTTTTGGGCGACTGCAGATCACTCTTAGATTTCTACCTGTGGTTAACAGACGTGTGTCGTCACAAAATAGCGATTTCTGACAATCGACCTGTAGATTTGGAAGATCAGTGAAAATATTATACAAGAATGGAGCTACACTCGAACCCTGCGGAACACCTGCTCGTACGGGTAGCAATTTAGATTGATAATTCTGATAGCTAAGTACGACCAGTTAAATAATTTTGAATCATTTGAATCAAATAAACGGGAAACTAAAAGTAGGACATTTTTGCTATTAAACATTTGTGCCAAACACTGTCGAATGCTTTTTCTATGTCTCATTTATATGACACATCATTCTCAACAAGATAATTTTTTCAAAATGTTTACTGATACAATAAATTAAACTAATTGGTCGATAACTTAATGTTTCTGCTGGGTTTTTATCAGGTTTGTGGATGGGAATTACTTGAGCGTTTTTTCCATCTTTTAGGGAAGTAAGCTAATGTAAAACACTTGTTGAAAATTTTAATTAAGGGTCTCAAGGCAACATCTAGAAGGTTCTTGAATAAAAATATTAAAGATTCCATCATTACCAAAAGCCTTCATGTTTTTAGGTTTCCAAATAATGTACTTATTTTCATCAAAATTTGTCTCAGTAATGTCATCTTGTAACAACACTTGAGTTGAAATATGATCATATTTCAGTGAGACTTCATTTTCAATAGGACTCACAACGCATTCAGTAAAAAACATTCAAGCGAAGAGGTTGTGCTTCCATTATACTGGCTCGTGAGTTAACGGCTACAGGTAGTTAAAACTGCTGGTGCTAATCGCCAACGCAATATTCGGGGCGTTCCCCGACTGGAAAGCTAGCAACGAAGGCCATCCTGTTCATACGCACAGAGGTGTAGAGACACAGAGGTGCGAGTGCATAAAAATGACGAGTCACAGAAAAGCCATCGCATAAAGGTGCGAAGACGAAGGGGTGTAAAGGCACAGAGGTTCTAAAGCAATCCAGTGCTGATCTAACAGGTACCAGAATTTGTACGCTGCGTAGGATCTAAAGAGACGACATACATCGTGTGGTGCTACACTGCAAGCATCACATTTGATCGCCACCAAGAGCAATAGCACTGTACCTGGGGTCATGTACAGGCAGCACACCAAGTTTAGTGGTGATCACAACGACACTAGAGCAACTGAGATAGCAGAGAACGATACCAAAAGACTGCAAATTGGAAATCGTTGGATGAGCTTCACGTCGTTCTTTACGACAGATGAACAGAGACAAAAGCAACAAGGTAGATTTGATTTAATTTAATTTTTTATTTCTCTTGTAACTGAAATTTTACTATTTTTGGGATCCTTTCGGATTACGCACAAGCGGATAGAACGGTGTAGTCTCTTTGGTGGTCGTTTTATTACTGCTTTACATATGTATAAATTAACAGCCGATTGGCTGTTGTGTGGTATTGGTAGCACATAGCGATCGGTTGATCGGTTACTATGTACGTGTTCTATATACGATGGTGAGGTTAGGGTTACCAGGCGAGTTCGCCACAGTACTCCCCCCTTACTCATTCCAATAACGCTGAGGGATTTTTTCGTGCCGACCAGACTTTGTTCGGTAGAGAGATGCTTCGTTGTTATCCTGTATGTTAGGCTGTTTTGGTGCTAATTCATCCGCTTCGATGAAGGCAGCTTTCAGTCTGTCGACGGATATTGGGAAATTTTTTCCACGGATGTCGATGATGAACACTTTCTTTTTTCTGCGTAGTACTCGGAATGGTCCATCATAAGGCTGAGTTAAAGGTGGTTTGATTGATCCGTTTTTCACAAATACATGGCTGCAGGTGCTTAGTTCCTTTTGGATGAAAGGTGTTATCTTCGAATGGTTGCTTGTCGGAGTAGGTCGTAGTTTTGACATTCTGTTCTTCAGGTCGGTGATGAAATCTGGTGTAGATAGCTTGTTTTTCATTTCGGTGAAAAATTCTCCGGGTAGTCGAATGGTTGTTCCATAGGTTGCTTCAGCGGCTGAGGCTTTAAGATCTTCCTTGAGGGCAGCCCTCATTCCGAGGAGTACGAACGGCAACGATTCTGTCCATTTGTTGTTCTGGTGGCACATAATCGCGGCCTTGAGTTGTCGATGAGTTCGTTCAATTTTCCCGTTTGCTTGTGGATGGTATGGCGTAGCCTTCAGGTGAGTTATTCCCAATAATCTGGTTAATTCTCGGAAAAGTTCGGACTCGAACTGTCTTCCGAGATCGGTGGTTGTTGGAACTCCGAAGCGCGCAATCCAACTGCTAACGAATGTATGCGCGACTGTGGCTGCTGTCATGTTGTGGATATGAATCACTTCTGGCCAACGTGTGAATTTGTCGATCCGGTGTAGATATTTGTACGATGGGCGCCTTGTTGTGACGATGTACTTTTGACTTCTGGCAGGCGATGCAATGGGATACGAAAAGTTTGCAGTCTCGTCTCATGGATGGCCACACGTAGCGATCTATCACGAGGCGAGTAGTCGAGCGTACGACAGGATGGGATGCACTGTGAAGTTTTTTGATGATAATGGTTCGGAAATTCTTCGGAACGAATGGCCGGACTGCATTGCCTTCATTACCAAAGATGTATTGACAGGAGGGTTGGTCAGGAACGTTGTCAGTTCTGGATCATTCCTTTGTTGGTTGGCCATTGTCTCGAAATCAATTCAGCTGTGTTTCAAAGATCGGCGAATCTAACATTGACAGCAAATGGAGAAAAACATCGATGAATGTTTCGATTTTGGTTTCAAATCGTATTTAGAAATTATCGTATATTCTCAGATCAATTTATGATTAGTCGATGAATTGTTAGTTTATCTTCAAAAGTGATGCAAATTTTACCACTTTCTATCTATATCCACTGAATAAATAAACATAAAAAGAGTTTCGCCCTTTTCCGATTTGTTTACTTTTATGCTTCCTGTGTGAATTATAAAGATACGCCCTTGCGCATTTTTCATGAAATTGGCTTGTTTTCGAGACTAAGACAAATCTGCGAGTAATTTTATCGTCTCATTTACTATTTCCAGTGGAAAAAGGCTCGGAAACCATCTGAAATAAAGAAAAAAAAAAGGTTTCGCCCTTCTTTACTAGCAATTGAAGTATCGTTCCGTTTGTTGTCATGGAACACGGAGGGCGAAACTCACGTAAACAAATGGAATGACAGTTTCGCCCTTTATAGTTCATTGTATTACAAAGATTGAGATTTTTGTAGAATCCGAATTTTTAGGCAAAATTGTAGGAATTTTAAGCTTTTATTAGTAGGTGAGAGAAACTCGATATGTTTACTTTTGTAAGATTCGCCCAACTTTGAAAAACAGCTGAATTGGTTCGTAGTTGCTCGTGATGGAATCGATTCGGCTCAGCATGTCGGCGACTTTGTTTGCTTCGCCGGGTACATGCCTGATGTCCGTGGTGTATTCGCTGATTAAGCTAAGGTGTCGTTGTTGGGTTGGGCTGGCTCGATCGGGCCGCTGGTAGAATGCTGTGGTGAGAGGCTTATGGTCAGTATAAATGCAGAAATCACGACCAGTGAGCTGATCCTTGAAATATTTCACTGCTTCGTAAATCGTAAATAACTCTCGGTCATATGTGCTTGCTTTCTGCTTGCTTTTGTATAACTTGCGGGAGAAATATGCAAGAGGTTGACGACTTTTCTCGGTGATTTGATGTAACATCCCGCCGATCGCGGTGCCAGATGCGTCGACTTCAAGTGCTAATTTTGCCTCCACGCAAGGGTGAGCGAGAAGGATTACATTTGCCATGTCTTGCTTACATTGTTGAAAGGCTGCTGCTGTGGTATCATTCCACTGCAACAATGTTTTATCGTTACGAACGTTTCCATTAATCATGGATTGCAGGATTTGTTGATTTTCTGCTGCGTGCGGGATGAATCTGCGGTAGAAGTTCACTGTCCCCAGGAATCGCTTCATTTGTTTCGCGATAAGCGGTCGAGGAAAATTGATAATGGCTTCAACTTTGTCTCGAGTAGGTTGAATGTTACTTGAGGTTGTCCTATCTGGCACTTGCCGGTATTGATGGTGTACGATATGTACGATTTCTTTTGCACGATTACTATTTTTGGGGACATGTTAAAATGTTGGAAGGATTTCTTTTCTTTTGCCATTGAAATGATGAAAGAACCTTCACCTTTAGTTGTTCGTTCGAGATTGGTTTTATTCAAATGTTTTAAAGTTATGCTAACCTGTTCTCCGATGTACATAAGGTGGGAGGAGCCAGTTACAATACTTTCGTTAAATAAATTGTTAGTGGGAGAGAGGGAAAAGAGAGAGAATATCGATTGGTGCATCAATGCAGCAAGAGGCGATTGAACCTATAGCGCATTACGCAAGGGAAAGAATTGTCGCATCGGCGGATAGTGTGAGAAGCTTGCTTAGCTCGCCGTGTGCAGCATATGTTGCAACACGGACGGCTAGCATGGGAACTTAATGTGAACCAAATGGTTGGCTCTTGGGAAATGTAACGATCGTCAAGTGTTTTTACGACCTGTTACTAATTTGGATGCATGGTACTTAAAGGATAAAGAATGTAAGGATTGGTGTTTGGGATTTTCGGTTTTGGTTTATGATCTGTGATCAGAGAAGGATTGGTTAGAGATCGTGTGAATGCTGGAATGTGGGAAAGTGTTTAATTTGGGTTAGTCGGATCAATATTATCATGCTACATCACCCTCCTTTGGTTGAATGATGTAACGTAGTGTAAGCATTCAATTGTAATCGAACTGGCTCCCTAACATTATTAATGAATAGTGAACATTGAAGTGTGTTGTGTTTCTGCTGTATATAATCTACTGTATGTGTGGTTTAATTGGGGTTTGAATGTGTGTCCTTAAAATGTATATAAAAATTTGGATTTTTTTAACCTTTTACAAGTCTATTTTTGTGTACTATCATTCGTTGCTTTGTTATGTTGTTTTCGATTTCGCAATTTACATCTAGTATTTTAATTATGGTGTACGGTCCGATATAAACTGAATCGAGTTTCTTCCTATTTTCGTTTTGTAAGTACACTATTTCGCCTATTTGTACTTCTAGTGGGTTTATATGGATATTTGAGTTTTTGCATCTGGAGTTTTTACTTTCATTTAATCTATGTTTTGCTATTATGTTAGATTTTTCCAATTTGTATTTGAGTTCGTTGTTGTAAAGATCAAAATTGTACACGGGGTTCGTTATCTTTGGGTAATTTTCTTGTGGTAATTTTGCTTTAATTCCAAAGACTAGTTCGTACGGTGTAAATTGGTGTTCCGAGTGTGGTGTGGTGTTGTAAGTAAATGCGTAATATGGTAACCAGTCATCCCAGTCTGATTGGTGTTCATTGACGAAGGATCGCAGATACTCGTTTAGGCATCTGTGATTTCTCTCCAATGACCCAATAGTCTGCGGATGATAGGCAGTTGCAAAATTTTGTTTGATTTGTAAGTATTTGCATACTTTCTCAAGTACTTCATTTTTGTACTCGGTTCCTTGATCGGATTTTAATTCCAAGAATTTTCCGTATATTAGTATGAATTTTTCTACTAAGTTTTTAGCTATTGTGTTTGCTTCTTTGTTTTGGATAGGTATTATTGCAATGTATTTTGTTAGTTCACATTGTATGGTTATTGCATAGCGGTTGTTATTGTTGGATTTAGGTAATGGACCTATTGTATCTATTGATATTATTTCGAATGGGTTTGATGGTGTGTTAGTTAATATTTGTTTTTCTTTAGTGTGTTTAAGAATTTTATTTCTTTTGCACGACTCACAGGCCTTTATGAATCGTGAAATAGTTCCTTTCATATCTTTAAAATTGTAATATTCTCTTATTTTGAGGTACAGGCGATGCTGTCCTACGTGTCCTCCCGTAGGGGTTTCATGATAATTTTTTAAAAGATTCTGTATCTTGCCAGGTTCACTAATGAACTTGGGTGGATGATACATTATTATTTGTATGTTTTTATTCGTTTGTTGTACTAGTGTTTTGAATATATTCATGGGTACCCTTTTAAATATTTCTTCTTCTGTCGACATTGCGACTTTATTTATTTTCATTTTTGTCATTTCCTGTTCTAACGTTGAAAGTATGAGTTCTAGAGCTCTTCTTTCATTTACATATGTTGCTATTTGCTTTATTAATTTTTTCATTTGCGCGTCTTTGTATATGCTAATTATTAGGTATGTATTTTCTATAGTAATTCTTAACTTGGATAAGGTTCTCGTTTCAGTCGGGTTTTCGGTCGTATAGATAACAAGGTGATCAGTCTTTTTATCTTTTGTCATTGGTAACTTGTCTTTCACAGTTGTCGGTTTATTGTTAAAATTGTCGTTGTTAATATTGTTGTTATTATTAATATTATTATTTAATTTTGTCATGGCTCTTGTGTTGACTCTAAATATGTTGAGGGCTTTTAATTCATCGGAGGTTGTTATAATTCTGGATAAGGCATCTGCCGTAGCGTTGCTTTTTCCATTAATATATTCTATGTTAAAATCAAATTCTTCTAAATCTAATCTCATTCTTGTTAGTTTAGAAGTGGGGTTTTTCATGTTAAATAAATATACTAGAGGTCGGTGGTCTGTCTTGACCGTAAATTTTCTTCCGTATAGGTAAGGCTTAAAATAATTTATTCCCCAGTGTATTCCTGTCAGTTCCTTTAGTATCGTTGATTTATTCTTTTCACCCGGGGTAAAACTTTTGCTCGCAAAAGCTATAGGTAAGTCGTTTCCGTTTCTGATTTGAGAAAGTACAGCTCCGCAACCTACGTCTGAAGCGTCGGTTTTGAGTATAAAGGGTTGTGTGAAGTCTGGGTATTGAAGTAATTTAGGTGACATTAGGTACAGTTTTAATGTGTTGAAGGCGTTTTGGCATTCATTAGTCCAAACGAATTGTTTGTTTTTCTTAAGGAGTTGATTGAGAGGGTGCGCTATCGTTGCGAAATTTGGTACAAATTTACGGTAATAATTGCAGAAAGCTACGAATCGTCTAGTGTCATCGCTGTTTTTCGGTATCGGATAGTTGCTGATGGCGTCGTATTTTGTACTATCTGGTAATATTCCTCTATCTGTAATTTTATGTCCTAGATATGTCACTTCGGTATTGAAAAATTTACATTTGTTTGGGTTTAATTTTAGGTTGTATTTTCTAATTCTTTCAAAAACTTTAGTTAAATTTTGTAAATGGTGTTGGATGGAACATCCTATCACTATTATATCGTCAATGTAAACGAATGCGTGTTCTGGTGTAAGTCCAGCCATGGCAATCGTCATCATTCTTTGGAAACTGTTTGGGCTAATATTTAGTCCGAAAGGTAAACGTATGAATTGGTAGTGTCCACTTTGTGTTGAAAAGGCTGTAAATTTTCTTGAGTTATTTTCTAAAGGTATTTGGTGAAATCCTGACATTAAATCTAGTGTTGAAAAGTATTTTGCTCTACCAAGTTGATCCAAAATTGTATCAATTCTTGGTAAAGGAAATTTGTCTGCTAGTATTTTTTTGTTTAGTTGTCTAAAATCTACCACAAGTCTCCATTTTCTTTTTGCATCGTTTGATTTTTTTTGGTACTAGGAGGATGGGGCTATTGTAAGGTGATATGGAAGGTTCTATTATTTTGTCGTTCAACATTTTATTGACTTGTGTTTCTATTTCGTCGTTTTGTGAATGAATCGTTTTGTAGTTAGGAATATAGACTGGAACGTTATCGTTTAGGTTGATATTTTGGTTATAAAAGTTATTGGTCGTCAAGGGTTCATCTGGGTTAGAGAATATATCTGTATATTTCAGTATTAGATTCTTTAATTCCTTTTGTGCGTACGTAGGTACGTTGTTCATGTCTATTTCGTTCAATAGTTTATGGTTTCTTGTATCGTTCAGGGGTTTATTGTTAAATTTCATTGTATTGTAATTTGCTAAAGGTTCCATTTCAGGTGTGAATTCTAAATTGGATATATTTACAGGTGATTTTCTTGTGTTCATGATTTTTATATAAGGGTTTTGTGGGGATATGATAGCGTTCCCACAGAAAACTCCTGGTTTAATTTCTTGTGAAAAGATTACCATATCTTCTGTTATAGTTTGATTACTTAATTTTCTAATCACTTCGCTTCGTTGTGGAATAATATAGTTTTCATTAACTTTATCTTCTATAGGTACAGATACATTTATATTATTTACACTAAAATTTAATAACCAGTACTCATAATCGATTTGGCATTTGTGGGAGGTGAAAAAGTCTCTGCCCAATATGCCGTCTGTTTGAATAGGAAAATCTGGTCCAACTAAATGAAAAAGATGTCTAGTGGTTACATTATTTCCGAACATTAGTTCTGTTTCGGTTATTGCTGTAGTTTCTATTTCCCCATCTGTTATTCCAGTCAGTTTTGTTCTTACATTTCTATTCACAATTTGGTTAGGAATTATTCTATTTGCTTTAAAAATTGAAATATCTGCTCCGGAATCTATCAATAAAGTACAAATTGAGTTAGTCATTCGTACTCCGACCTTAATGAAGTTAGAAGCGCTTAGATTTAAAGTCAACACATTTGCCCAAAAAATTGATTTTGCATCGGTTGGTTCTGCTGTTGCAGTTGTTGCTGCTCGGTCGGTGCATTGACCGGCACAGCTGTTTGCATTTGCATTGGTTGTATATACGGTAATGGCTCAGAGCCTGCTACATATACATTCTGCCGATTGTGTTGAAATCGGTTTGACCTATATCGAGTTTGTTGAGGTTGGTAATGTCCACGGCCTCGGTTATTATTGTTATGGTATGAGTAATTTGAGCTGGTTGAGCGCTCGGCATGGAATTGGTTATTGTTGTTGTAAATACGGTGTGGCTTGTTATAGCGTTGATTTGCGCTATAATTGCTTTGGGTGTAGAAATTCCTCCCGTTTCCTCTAGAGAAACGGTCATGGGTTTTGAAATTATTATGATTTTGTCTAGCTCGCGTAGTTAAGACTTGCGCGTTGGTTGTATTCTCAGTCAGATTTTCTTGAGCTTTTTGGATCGCTTCCTTTATTGAATGGAAGTTTCCTGCTTTTAATATTGTTTTTGTTTCAGGTTGGTTTATTCCTGATACAAGGGTATTTAGTCCCGCTTTGGTGGCCATTGTTTTTGCAACCTCAGGGGGTATTCTTTGTTTAATGTAGACATGTTCGAGTGAAATAGTTAGATTTTCTACTTCCTCGCAAAATTTTGTTATCGGTCCACTCTGTCGGGTGGCTTTTAATTTTGCAATGATGTTTTCGGGTGTTGAAATGTCCATACACCTCGATTTGACGTTTTCTATTAACTCATTAATATTACTTATATTATCAGGTAGGCCCAATCTTGCTTTACCTGATAGACGAGTTTTTATAAATTTGATTGCCATTGGCAATTGCTCCGCTGTAGTAATTTCTAATAATAAATTTACTGAGTCTACGAAGGCATCCAATCCTAAAGGCGTGCCGTCGTACATTTGTACTAACGCCGTTGCCTGGCGGATGTCAAAGACTGCTGGTGTGTTTGTCATTTTGGAGTCCGTACCTCTCTTCTCGTCGACTGATTGTTCTTGTATCTTCGAAGTTACTGTAGTACGGATGTCTGTAATTGCATTCCTTGCTGCTTTAACGAGAAATGTTAATTCTGAGTGTGATAATGAGTCTTCGTTTTCTAAAAGGTTGCTTTCTATTTGAGCATATAGCGCGTTGGCATAGTTTAATTTTGTCGTTAGAGTTTCGGTTTTAAATTTTTTGTTAATTGATTTTTTAAGGTTGTTATCTATAGTTACAAGTATTTTTATTTCTTCGTGTAATTGCTCTATTGTCATAGGCATTTAGCTAGCTAGTGAAATTATAAAACTATAATATTATTGTATATATTTTTATTTATTTATTTTTTTTTTTTGTTTTTAAGCGATTGAATTTATGCTTTGTGCTGTTTTAAATCCTTTCTTGGTCCAGTGTTTTTTCATTATTTTATGTATTTTTAATAAAAGTAAGATCGTCGAAATTGCGATAATAATCCACAATTTGATCTCGTGGTCTTGGTGACTTGTCGTAGACTGTTCAATATGCTCGTTAATTTGGATATTGGTGTCACCAGACTGGTTGGTTTCTTTTGATTGCCCTTTCCCCATGGTGTTTGATTTTTACAGCAACGAACTAAAATTTTTTTTTTTGAAAGTATCTACGGCGCTAGCCGCGTCTTCGACTGTTAAGCACTTCTTGCAGGAAATCGTCGATTAATTCCCACAACTCTATATCATCCCAGAAGGGGTCTTCCATTTATATTATAATCAAGAGCAAAAAAAATGAATAAAAGAACTTTTGCTATTTATCACTGTCTATCCATAACTATTTTCTATTTTTCACTATTCTAGCTACTTATCTATATGGGGCGTAGAATCCAAATCCCATTGTCCGGAACTTTCACCGCAGAAGGAGAAGGTAGCCTGAGGCGGTGGTGCTGTCTGCGCGTTGTTTTTTTTTTTTACGGCAAAACAAAAGCACGACACTTGGCACGTGTAGTGACTTAACCGAAACCACGGCGCACTAGATTGTGACGTTTTGCTCCACTTTCGCTAACTGATTCACTAAATCCGTGGATAAATTACAACGCGTCGTTGTCTTCCTGTTTGACGATAGCCGGCAAAACGTGTAGCACTTTCAACTAACCACATAATCTGGAGTGAAAATCCTGCTCAATTAGTGCAAAATACAGTCTCTAGCTCTAGCGAGCTCCCTTTGATTCACTTCGCTTTGTGAAGAACAAAATGTTTTTTTTTTCTTTCGCGCAACTGCAACTATTGGCGCATACTTCACTTTTTTTTTTTCACTGTTCTAGCGAGTCCTCTGTCTGAACTAACGGAATCACAGTTTGCACGGAATCGCTGTTGTCACTGTCGCCATGTACGATATGTACGATTTCTTTTGCACGATTACTATTTTTGGGGACATGTTAAAATGTTGGAAGGATTTCTTTTCTTTTGCCATTGAAATGATGAAAGAACCTTCACCTTTAGTTGTTCGTTCGAGATTGGTTTTATTCAAATGTTTTAAAGTTAAGCTAACCTGTTCTACGATGTACATAAGGTGGGAGGAGCCAGTTACAATACTTTCGTTAAATAAATTGTTAGTGGGAGAGAGGGAAAAGAGAGAGAATATCGATTGGTGCATCAATGCAGCAAGAGGCGATTGAACCTATAGCGCATTACGCAAGGGAAAGAATTGTCGCATCGGCGGATAGTGTGAGAAGCTTGCTTAGCTCGCCGTGTGCAGCATATGTTGCAACACGGACGGCTAGCATGGGAACTTAATGTGAACCAAATGGTTGGCTCTTGGGAAATGTAACGATCGTCAAGTGTTTTTACGACCTGTTACTAATTTGGATGCATGGTACTTAAAGGATAAAGAATGTAAGGATTGGTGTTTGGGATTTTCGGTTTTGGTTTATGATCTGTGATCAGAGAAGGATTGGTTAGAGATCGTGTGAATGCTGGAATGTGGGAAAGTGTTTAATTTGGGTTAGTCGGATCAATATTATCATGCTACAATGGTTAGGCCGTTTGCTCTAAGTCGCTCGAATACCAGACGAAGATGCTGCTTGTGTTGTTCGATGTTATCGGATGCTACAGGGTCCGGCACTCGAAGTGTAACAAATTAAAAAGGCCATAAATTCAGTTTGGAAAATTACTTTTACTTAATTATGTACAAAATGTGTAAAAATAATACAAAATTCAGAATCAATTCACTTTTGCTCGATATGACCACCTTTTGCCTTGACTATGGCCTTGAGACGGTCAAAAACCGAATCGCAAGCTGCCCGAATGTGACCCTCAGGTGTATTTTGGCCCACTCGCGGACAATAACTTTTTTCAGCGCCTCGAGACTGGTGTATTTTTTAGTTCGGACTTTGCTCTCCAAAATGGCCCAAAGAGAATAACCCATTGGATTCGCATCTGGTGAATTCGAGAGCTATTGTGTGGACGTGATGAAGTTCGGAACGTTGTTTTTCAGCCATTCTTGGTTCACTCGAGCTTTGTGAGACGGTGCCGACTCCTGCTGAAACGTCCATGGTCTGCCACCGAAATGTTTGTCTGCCCACGGCTTCAAAGCAACCTCCAGAATACTTTCCCGATAATATGTCGCATTTACCTTGACGCCAGGCTCGAAGGTCTGAAGTTGGTTACACTTCGAGTGCCGGACCCTGTATACAAAGATCATCGACATATAGGAAAACAAAATCAATGTCGCCCAAAATATCGTGAAGGTGTCTTTGTAACGTTTGTCCAGCGTTCCGGAGTCCGAATGTCATATATTTGAACTCGAATAGTCCGATTGGAGTAGTAATAGCCGTATTTGGGATGTCCTCAGGTGCGACTGGAATTTGATGGTATGCTCGCTGTAGATCGATACACGAGAATATTTTCTTTTTTTTTTTCAAAGATATATTTTATTAAGGCACAATCTGTTAAGTTTATGATGCCAAGGGTTTGTCCCTGTGGGTCCTCAGGAAACACTCTTGAGTCTTTGAAGATCCGGCGTGTGTCCCTCATCGATGGGAGTGGTTCTTCGTGGCGGTGGTGATGAAAACATGGGAATAATTCTCGTGACATGGAAACATTTCAAAGGTTGCCGCATTCTTTTGTGGGTCCGCGGGAAACACCCCCGGATTACGAGAACCCGGCGGGTGGCCCGCATGTTGACTGGGGCGGCTTTCCGTGGGCGATGATAATGATGTTGCCGAAGAGAATGAAAAAAAAGAACATGGAGAAGTAAATGTTGTGGAAAACGGAGTGGAAAAAATGGTATGGGAACGAATGACTAAAAACGACAAAGATCTAATTAGTTTACATCGAGATGGTGAAGAAACGGGGGAAGGGGTATGCGAAAAAGTTAGTGACAGCAAGAAGATCTTGTTAGTTTCGAAAGAGATGGTAGACAGACAGGGGATCGGGAGAATCGGGCGGATGTTAGTGCCGAACCTGTAGGTGAAGATTATTCTTAACCTCGCCAAGGAAAGGAGAACTTTCTATGCCAGATGCAACGGATCACACTTGTATATTTATGTGTTTAAGGTACTTGTATATGAGCATCATATATGAAATATCCCGATTTGCCAACACATCTCGAACAGGTACATCAGGTGGTCTACCTCGAGCCCTGAGGGAGTCCTTCAATAAAGACCTGGCGTCAGTATACTCCACGCACGTCCACACGATATGCTCGATGTCCTGATAACCGTTACCACAAGCGCAGAGACCGCTCTCTGCGAGCCCAATACGCCGGAGATGCGCGTTGAATGTGTAGTGATTGGACATGAGCCGAGACATCACGCGAATGAAATCGCGACTCACGTTCATCCCCCTGAACCATGGTTTCGTCGATACCCTAGGGATAATGGAGTGTAGCCATCGTCCCAGTTCTCCATTGCTCTATGTGTTTTGCCAACTTTCGAGTGTCCTCTGACGAGAGTATCTGAAAAACTCATTGAAGTAAATTGGTCTTTCATAGATATCACCTTGCGATGCGCCCATTTTAGCTAAGCAATCCGCCTTTTCATTGCCCAATATAGAGCAATGTGAGGGGACCTAAACAAAGGAAATTAAATAAGATCGTTTAGATAAAGATCTTAATAGTTCTCGTATTTTTCCCAGGAAATATGGGGAATGCTTCTCTGGCTTTATTGTCCGAAGAGCCTCTATTGAACTTAGACTGTCTGTAACGATAAAGTAATGATCTTTGGGCAATGTTTCAATGAGGGTGTACTGAATAGCAGCTAGTTCTGCGACGTAAACTGAAGCCGGATCACTGAGTTTGTATGAAGCGGTGATGTTCTGATTGAAGATGCCGAAGCCTGTGGACCTGTTGATGTTTGATCCGTCAGTGTAAAACTGACTGTTCTAAATTTGTTATTAAAAATATTAGGAATATATCCCGAGGGTGTACTGAATAGCAGCTAGCTCTGCGACGTAAACTGAAGCCGGATCACTGAGTTTGTATGAAGCGGTGATGTTCTGATTGAAGATGCCGAAGCCTGTGGACCTGTTGATGTTTGATCCGTCAGTGTAAAACTGACTGTTCTAAATTTGTTATTAAAAATATTAGGAATCACTTGACGGCGTATGTGATCCGGAATTCCACGAATCTCTTTTCTCATGGATGTGTCGAAAAACACAGTAGAATCAGAAGTATCCAAGAAATGAGCACGGTTGGAAACAAACGAAGAAGGATTAATATTCTGAGCCATGTAATCAAAATACGAGGACATAAAACGGGTCTGAGAATTGAGCTCGACAAGTCTTTCGAAGTTTTCAATCACCATCGGATTCTAGATATCGCATCGGATTATCAATCGATATGATAGATCCCAGAATCGATTTTTCAACGGTAAGACGCCCGCGAGCACTTCGAGACTCATCGTGTGAGTCGACTGCATGCAACCTAAGGCAATACGCAAACAACGATACTGAATTCTTTCCCGTTTAATGAAATGGGTGTTCGCGGCGGATCGGAAGCAGAAGCATCCATATTCCATTACGGACAATATCGTTGTTTGGTACAGCCTGATCAGGTCTCCTGGGTGGGCACCCCACCAAGTTCCGGTTATTGTACGAAGAAAATTGATTCTCTGTTGGCATTTTCGTTTCAGATACCTAATGTGACATCCCCAGGTGCCTTTGGAGTCGAACCAGACCCCGAGATATTTAAATGTGAAGACCTGAGCTATGGTTTCACCCCTTAGTTGAAGCTGTAATTGGGCTGGCTCTTGCTTCCTCGAAAATACAACCAGCTCAGTTTTCTCCGTAGAGAATTCAATACCCATTTGAATAGCCCATGCAGATAAGTTGGCAAGAGTATCTTGTAACGGCCCTTGCAGATCGCCAGCTTTGGGTCCAATAATGGACACAACGCTGTCGTCGGCAAGTTGTCTTAGCGTGCAAGATGTGTTGATACATTTGTCGATGTCGTTTACGTAAAAATTGTATAAAAGGGGGCATAAACATGAGCCCTGAGGAAGACCCATGTAACTGAATCGTATTGTCGACAAATCACCCTGTTCAAAATGCATGTGTTTCTCGAACAATAGATTATATAAAAAGTTATTCAAAACTGATGAAAGACCATGTTGATGCAACTGCTCAGATAGAATTTTTGTCGTGAATACGACTTACTTTACTATGGGGCGCCTTTTCAAAATTAGCCATATGGAAGAATGGGCAGAACTTAATCGCGAATATCTCGACTTGTATTAATGGTAGCAACATAATTCTTTCCCCATTTTATCAAAAATATGATCAGGAATTCAGGATAATATTTTGAACAGTGTGCGATAACCACAAACAACTCAAAAATTAAGTTTTCTTAAAATTTGAAAACAACGCGGAAAACTTTTTACTTTCGCTTGGGTTTTTCGCGCAAGGACGACGATTTTGAGATAGTCAGGCACATATCTTCAACTGAATGCGTATAAAAGGGGAACCGTGGTCGAAAATCGATCATTTCTTCTTGTGCGTTCGATGGAAGCAGACGTCGTGGGAGTGGAACCATCAACCAGCAGCGAGAGAGAATGCACCTTCTGCGTGGTTAATAAAAACCTCAAACGCTCAGGTCGCATCTCTCATTCGCTTGCTGGCCATCGAGGCGCGAGGACCAGCCAGCAGCAGCAGCGGGAGTTAAACTTTCCACCAGCAGCGAGAGAGAATGCACCTTCTGCCTGGTTAATAAAAACCTCAATCGCTCAGGTCGCATCTCTCATTCGCTTGCTGGCCATCGAGGCGCGAGGACCAGCCAGCAGCAGCAGCGAGAGAGAATGCACCTTCTGCGTGGTTAATAAAAACCTCAAACGCTCAGGTCGCATCTCTCATTCGCTTGCTGGCCATCGAGGCGCGAGGACCAGCCAGCAGCAGCAGCGGGAGTTAAACTTTCCACCAGCAGCGAGAGAGAATGCACCTTCTGCGTGGTTAATAAAAACCTCAAACGCTCAGGTCGCATCTCTCATTCGCTTGCTGGCCATCGAGGCGCGAGGACCAGCCAGCAGCAGCAGCGAGAGAGAATGCACCTTCTGCGTGGTTAATAAAAACCTCAAACGCTCAGGTCGCATCTCTCATTCGCTTGCTGGCCATCGAGGCGCGAGGACCAGCCAGCAGCAGCAGCGAGAGTTAACCAGCAGCGAGAGAGAATGCACCTTCTGCGTGGTTAAAAACCTCAAACGCTCAGGTCGCATCTCTCATTCGCTTGCTGGCCATCGAGGCGCGAGGACCAGCCAGCAGCAGCAGCGAGAGTTAACCAGCAGCGAGAGAGAATGCACCTTCTGCGTGGTTAATAAAAACCTCAAACGCTCAGGTCGCATCTCTCATTCGCTTGCTGGCCATCGAGGCGCGAGGACCAGCCAGCAGCAGCAGCGGGAGTTAAACTTTCCACCAGCAGCGAGAGAGAATGCACCTTCTGCGTGGTTAATAAAAACCGCAAACGCTCAGGTCGCATCTCTCATTCGCTTGCTGGCCATCGAGGCGCGAGGACCAGCCAGCAGCAGCAGCGAGAGAGAATGCACCTTCTGCGTGGTTAATAAAAACCTCAAACGCTCAGGTCGCATCTCTCATTCGCTTGCTGGCCATCGAGGCGCGAGGACCAGCCAGCAGCAGCAGCGAGAGTTAACCAGCAGCGAGAGAGAATGCACCTTCTGCGTGGTTAAAAACCTCAAACGCTCAGGTCGCATCTCTCATTCGCTTGCTGGCCATCGAGGCGCGAGGACCAGCCAGCAGCAGCAGCGAGAGTTAACCAGCAGCGAGAGAGAATGCACCTTCTGCGTGGTTAATAAAAACCTCAAACGCTCAGGTCGCATCTCTCATTCGCTTGATGGCCATCGAGGCGCGAGGACCAGCCAGCAGCAGCAGCGGGAGTTAAACTTTCCACCAGCAGCGAGAGAGAATGCACCTTCTGCGTGGTTAAAAACCTCAAACGCTCAGGTCGCATCTCTCATTCGCTTGCTGACCATCGAGGCGCGAGGACCAGCCAGCAGCAGCAGCGAGAGTTAACCAGCAGCGAGAGAGAATTCACCTTCTGCGTGGTTAATAAAAACCTCAAACGCTCAGGTCGCATCTCTCATTCGCTTGCTGGCCATCGAGGCGCGAGGACCAGCCAGCAGCAGCAGCGGGAGTTAAACTTTCAACCAGCAGCGAGAGAGAATGCACCTTCTGCGTGGTTAAAAACCTCAAACGCTCAGGTCGCATCTCTCATTCGCTTGCTGGCCACCAAGGCGAGAACCAGCAGCGACTGAAACTAGATTCTGAGTGTTATTGGATCTAAATTTAGGTCTTGAACTCAGGGTCCAGTTCTCTATTCCAGACTTCTATTCGGTTGTTCTTAAAACCATAATAATACTCCTAAAGAATTATGCGGAATTTACTTTACTGTAGCTCTATACAACCCATTTTGTCGTGAATACGACTTACTTTACTATGGGGTGCCTTTTCAAAATTAGCCATATGGAAGAATGGGCAGAACTTAATCGTGAATATCTCGACTTGTATTAATGGTAGCAACATAATTTTTTCACCATTTCATCAAAAATATGATCAGGAATTTGGGATAATATTTTGAACAGTGTGAGATAACCATAAACAACTCAAAAATTAAGTTTTCTCAAAATTTTAAAATAATGCGGAAAACTCTTTACTTTCGCTTGGGTTTTTCGCGCAAGGACGACGATTTTGAGGTAGTCAGGCACATATCTTCAACTGAATGCCTATAAAAGGGGAACCGTGGTGAAAATCGATCATTTCTTTTCGTGCGTTCGATGGAAGCAGACGTCGTGGGAGTTAAACCATCAACCAGCAGCGACGGAGAGACCGCCTTTTGCGTGGTTAAAACCTCAAACGCTCAGGTAGCAGCTTTCATTCGCTTGCTGGCCTTCAAGGCGAGCAGACTGCCATCGCGAGAGTTAAACCATCAACCAGCAGCGACGGAGAGAGCGCCTTTTGCGTGGTTAAAACCTCAAACGCTCAGGTAGCAACTTTCATTCGCTTGCTGGCCTTCAAGGCGAGCAGACTGCCATCGCGAGAGTTAAACCATCAACCAGCAGCGACGGAGAGAGCGCCTTCTGCGTGGTTAAAAGCACAAACGCTCAGGTAGCAGCTTTCATTCGCTTGCTGGCCTTCAAGGCGAGCAGACTGCCATCGCGGGAGTTAAACCATCAGCGACGGAGAGAGCACCTGCCATCATTTGGTTTTCGGTAGTCGTAACGAGAAGTTCAATTTTCAGATTTTAGTTCCGCAATATAGGTTTAGAATTCAGAGCCTGCGTGCTGAAACTGGATTCTGGAACTGTATTCCGGAACTAATTTGAGTTTCGAAATTGCAATTCTAGAATTGAAACTGGATTCTGAGTCTGTTATTGGTTCTAAATTTAGTTCTTGAACTCAGGATCCAGTTCTTTATTCCAGACTTCTTCTATTCGGTTCTTTTTAGAACCATAATAATACTCCTAAAGAATTATGCGGAAATTTACTTTACTGTACTCTATAAAACCCATTCTGGTAGTCATGGCGAAAAATCGTCTTCATGTTTTAGAGCTTAGTTCTGGAATATGGGTTTAGAATTCAGAGTCTGCGTGCTGAACTAACTCAAATCGTCACCATTTTTTTATTATAAAGAACTATACTGCTTATTTCATAGTATTTAAGTGCGTTTCAGAATGTTAAATGTAACTAATCTGTAATTTAGTCTAGGCGCATCGTTTAAATTTCTAGTAATGAAAGAGGGGAAAGTTGCACAATTCAAACAATCGATGAACTACCAATTCGAATTCGGAAGCATAAATAAAGTGTATCATATTCGTATTCACGACATCCAGTTATGTCTCTGACATTACACACCCGTACTTTTTATAGAAACTGAATCGAAAGCCCCCTTGATGTCCAGGAAAACAGATGCCATTTGTTCTTTACGAGCAAATGCCATTTGAATTTCGGTTGAGAGTAACGCAAGACAATCGTTCGTTCCTTTGCCCCCGCGGAAACCAAATTGTGTATCTGAAAGTAAGCCGTTAGTCTCGACCCAAGTATCTAAACGAAAGAGAATCATTTTTTCGAACAATTTCCGGATACAGGAAAGCATAGCAATCGGCCGATACGAATTGTGGTTAGAGGCTGGTTTCCCTGGTTTTTGGATGGCGATAACTCTCACTTGCCTCCAGTCATGTGGCACAATATTACCCTCTAGGAACTTGTTGAATAATTTCAATAAGCGCCTTTTGGCAGAGTCAGGCAAATTTTTCAACAAGTTGATATTAATTCTGTCTAGCCCTGGGGCTTTATTGTTACACGACAAGAGCGCAAGTGAGAACTCCATCATCGTAAACGGTGTTTCGTTTATGTTCGATGTCGCGACGCGGGTGATTCATTTTAATTTCTAGCGCCGCGTATTCGCGATAATTGTCTGGTGTTCCATATTTCCTAAAATTTTTTATACGCTGAAAACTATTCTGCGTTAAGTTCTGAGCACTCTTTGTCCCACCATGGGTTTGGAGTACGAATGTTAGTTTTTGCGCCAGGTACACGTTTCGTCTGAGCTTGAATCGTGGTTTCGAGCATTAAGCCAGCCAAAACGTGTATTCATCGTTAGGAGGAAGCTCTTGAGTAGATTCGATCTTTTCGGATATCGAGGACGCGTAGCTTTTCTAATTAATCGTATGACCTCACACGAAACATTGATTGTCTCCGATGGTCTTAAACCGCTGTTTATTGAAATTACGATAGGCAGGTGATCGCTACCGTGAGGATCATTGATCACATTCCACTTGCAATCTAATCGTAGCGAAGTCGAGCAAAGGGATAAATCCAGCGCACTTGGCCTTGCTGGTGGTGCAGAAATCCGTGTCATTTCTCCCGTATTCAAAATTGTCATATTGAAGTTGTCGCAGATATCATGGATCATAGTTGATATATTGTCATCAAGAAGACAACCCCATCCCACACCATGTGAGTTAAAGTCTCCTAAAACTAACGTAGGTGCCCGACCGAGGTTCTAGGAGGAATATATATAGAAGCAATGCAAAGATCTTTATCTTTGATTCTAGCTTGACATGCGACTACTTCAATGCCTGGAATCAGAGGGAGGTTAATTCTATAGAACGAATAGCACTTTCTGATCCCTAATAGTACTCCTCCGTAGGGATTTTCTCGATCCAAGCGTATTATATTAAAATCGTGGAAGTTAAGGGGTATCTGAGAAGTTAACCAAGTTTCGCATAATGCAAATGCGTCACATTGTAGGTTTCTTATTAGCATTTTGAAGGAATCTATTTTAGGGATAATACTTCTACTGTTCCACTGTAAAACAGTAATCCAATCCATGACCTCGTTCGAAAAATTAGCCATCGAAGGATACGATTGCTGAAAGAAGGGGCCATTTTGCAGTCAACTGCATCAAAAACGTTTTAACTACTGGAATAAAAGTCATCAAAAGACTCTTAAGGGGGTCAGAAATGTTGAAGGTAGAGAATATGAAGTCCACAATGTCAGTGAATTTTACAAGTCCAGCACATGGTATGTTCTTTGGCTCCTTGGGAGTTTTTGGTGTCCCCGGGAGTGCTGGGTATTCTTTTTCGCATTTTAGGTCTCCGGAACTAGGAGCTTTTGGCTTTGTATTTTTGTTTTTTCCACCAGCACTCCCTGTTGATGTTATTTTTGGATTGCCCTTAAGAGATACCTTCGAACCCTTGCTAGGAAGCTTAGGAGATGATATGTTTCTCCTTTTCCTAGAACTTTGAGGGACAGTTGAAGATGTACCTTCGAGATGATCATCAGAGTCGCACTCGTCCGTTGACAAGCAAGTGTAGAGATTTGGTGATTGTCTCGGTGCTGTAACATTTTTCTGTATTTCTGCGAAAGAGCGCTGTGAGCGTTGTTTGAGGGATTGCTTCAAGCGATCTCCTCGTAATTTATACGTTGGACATGCTGGGAGATCATGCGGACCTGTGTTACAGTAAAGACACTTTTCAATGTTTTTTTCACAAGTCAACTGAATGCGTATAAAAGGGGAACCGTGGTCGAAAATCGATCATTTCTTTTCGTGCGTTCGATGGAAGCAGACGTCGTGGGAGTGGAATCATCAACCAGCAGCGACAGAGAATGCACCTTCTGCGTGGTTAATAAAAATCTCGTACGCTCAGGTCGCATCTCTCATTCGCTTGCTGGCCATCGAGGCGCGAGGACCAGCCAGCAGCAGCAGCGGGAGTTAACCAGCAGCGAGAGAATGCACCTTCTGCGTGATTAATAAAAACCTCAAACGCTCAGGTCGCATCTCTCATTCGCTTGCTGGCCATCAAGGCGAGAGGACCAGCCAGCAGCAGCAGCGGGAGTGAACCAGCAGCCAGAGAGAATGCACCTTCTGCGTGGTTAATAAAAACCTCAAACGCTCAGGTCGCATCTCTCATTCGCTTGCTGGCCATCGAAGCGCGTGGACCAGCCAGCAGCAGCAGCGGGAGTTAACCAGCAGCGAGAGAGAATGCACCTTCTGCGTGGTTAATAAAACCTCAAACGCTCAGGTCGCATCTCTCATTCGCTTGCTGGCCATCGAAGCGCGTGGACCAGCCAGCAGCAGCAGCGAGAGAGAATGCACCTTCTGCGTGGTTAATAAAAACCTCAAACGCTCAGGTCGCATTTCTCATTCGCTTGCTGGCCATCGAAGCGCGTGGACCAGCCAGCAGCAGCAGCGGGAGTTAACCAGCAGCGAGAGAGAATGCACCTTCTGCGTGGTTAATAAAAACCTCAAACGCTCAGGTCGCATCTCTCATTCGCTTGCTGGCCATCGAAGCGCGTGGACCAGCCAGCAGCAGCAGCGGGAGTTAACCAGCAGCGAGAGAGAATGCACCTTCTGCGTGGTTAATAAAAACCTCAAACGCTCAGGTCGCATCTCTCATTCGCTTGCTGGCCATCGAAGCGCGTGGACCAGCCAGCAGCAGCAGCGGGAGTTAACCAGCAGCGAGAGAGAATGCACCTTCTGCGTGGTTAATAAAAACCTCAAACGCTCAGGTCGCATCTCTCATTCGCTTGCTGGCCATCGAGGCGCGAGGACCAGCCAGCAGCAGCAGCGGGAGTTAACCAGCAGCGAGAGAGAATGCACCTTCTGCGTGGTTAATAAAAACCTCAAACGCTCAGGTCGCATCTCTCATTCGCTTGCTGGCCATCGAAGCGCGTGGACCAGCCAGCAGCAGCAGCGGGAGTTAACCAGCAGCGAGAGAGAATGCACCTTCTGCGTGGTTAATAAAAACCTCAAACGCTCAGGTCGCATCTCTTATTCGCTTGCTGGCCACCAAGGCGAGAACCAGCAGCGACTGAAACTGGATTCTGAGTCTGTTATTGGATCTAAATTTAGGTCTTGAACTCAGGGTCCAGTTCTCTATTCCAGACTTCTATTCGGTTGTTCTTAAAACCATAATGATACTCCTAAAGAATTAAGCGGAATTTACTTTACTGTACCTCTATACAACCCATTTTTTATTCATGGCGAAAAATCGTCTTCAAATTTCAGAGCTTAGTTCCGGAATATGAGTTTAGAATTCTGAGTCTGCGTGCTGAACTGGATTCTGGAAAATGATTGTAGTTCTAGAACTAAAATCCAACTGAGTTCTGAGTCTGTTCTATGTTCTAAATTTAATTCTTGAACTCAGATCCAGTTATTAATTCCAGAATTCTTCAAATCGGTTCTTTTGTCGTGAATACGACTTACTTTACTATGGGGTGCCTTTTCAAAATTTACCCTCTGAGAGAGTGATAAGTTTTTGATCGTGAATATCTATTGTTGTATCTAATGAATCAACATAATTCTTGCGACATGCCATCGGAAATATGATCACAATTTTATAATAAAATTTTCAGTTTTGTGACATAGTCTCAAATAATTCAAAATTAAACTTTTCTGAAATGTTTGGTATAAACGAGTATCGAAGAGGATAATTCATATGGCGCGTTTGCCTTTCTCGTATTTTTAAAGCTCATATCTCAGTGATCTGTGAAAGGATTTATATAATCTAACTACCAATAGAATCGAAATTTTTCAATTTAAACGTGTATAGCAAAAGCATTGAAGTATTTCAATAGTACACTATTGAAAAACTTGTCTCATTTGATCCATGTCAACACCAGCCAATCAGAACGCGTTCTAAGGAAGAGAACGAAATATCTGCTGCTGTACAACAAATCGTCCGGGAAAAATGTTCCGAGAAGTGGTGAATATCGCAGTGAGTTCCTCAATTTGGTCCTTGTGAATGCTAGAAACGAATCTCTACAACATATTGATAGTTTCTTTCAATAAATTATGCAAATCCGAAATGAAATAATCGACATTAAAATTCTATATGCGGCTATTTTTATAGCCGTTAGGACCGCCCATTAGTGAAAAAGCTACAAACGAAATCACATAAAAGGAAATCTCTTAACAAAAATTCAATCAGTTTGGATTCTATCGCCACTGCGAGCAGATGTGTTTTGTGTCGTCTGCACAATTAGTTTCGCTTTCGACAAGAGCGATTACGTCACAGCTGTAAGTCATTAGCATTGGTGAAAAAACAACAGTGGAGAGCATTGCACAAAATCAGCCGTTCTAATGGCTCTAAAAGTTTTCTAAAGAACTATTAGGATTTGTTGTTCGCAAATCGTAGGGAAATATCCTCAGTTTACTGCAAATCTAGAACAGTTTGGTTAGATTTGTGCACATTTCGCTGTGTGAAACTCACAGTAAACGAGATCAAGTGAAGCCTTCTTTGTTTTTGCGAAAAATGTTCCAGAGTTTAATGTCGTAGAGAATTACGCAATTTGACCTTTCTGAATGCTAGAAACGAGTCCCTTCAGCATATTGATAGTTTCTTTCAATAAATTATGCAAATCCGAAATGAAATAATCAACATTAAAATTCTGAATGCGGATATTTTTATAGCCGTTAGGACCGCCCATTAGTGAAAAAGCTACAAACGAAACCAGGTAGAAACAAGCCTCTCAATAAAAAGTGAAGCCTTCTTTGTTTTTGCGGAAAATGTGCAAAGGGGAATGCTTGCATAATTCATACAATTGATCAACTAATGGATATTCGGAAGTGTTATGGAACATGTCAGTTGTTTTCGTATTCACGACATCCAGTTATGTCTCTGACAGTACCCACCCGCCTTTTTTGCCTGTGCTCCATGGTGGTAGTGGAACCAACAAATCCAGGTACTCTTGGTCGAGATGATTCACGTCGTTCTGGTGAACACTTTCTATGACGGCTTACCGAACGTCCTCGGTTTAGAAAATTTCCCGAAAAAGCTTCTTCCAAGCGGCGAGACAGTCGATGCGTTGTTCCAAATTGGAAATTAACGATGTATCGGTTGATTTGATCGCTGATATCTCGTCACGCGATGCCTCCATAATTTTATCGGCGACTTTCGCTTGCTCCTCGAGCAGAGCGGATGGCATCGATGCGATGATCGAACGAACGGTATTAGGCAAAGCACGTAACCACAGATTTGAGAGTACTGTGTCTGTACAGCTAGCACCTCCTAAACGTTGCATTTCGCGCGCTCGGTTTCTGGTCACCAAGTGTCATTCCGGATATTCAACTCGAAAAACGTTGCATCTCCGATGGTCGAAAATGTTCCATAATGACGGTTTTGAGCGTCTCATATCGGTCATTGTTCACTGATTCGTTACATTCGACAATGGCGGTGTGGACAAATTTTGCACGAGATCCAAGGGCCACAATCACTGCGTAAAACTTTTGTCTGTCGTGTTTTATTAGATTTACACTAAACGCTGCTTCTAGGCAGATAAACCAGGTGTCCACATCATCTGCATCAAACTCAGGGTAATTTATTTTTGCAATCACTGTTTGCGACGCTATCGGCGTGTCATTTGTAGTGGCATTTTCATTGTCGTCGTTGTCCTTATCACCACCGCCATTGTCGAACTTGGTTTCTTTTTCGGTCATGACTATGGTTCACTATTGTGGTTTTTTTGTTTGCACTTAACGCTATCGCAGATTTCCGTCTCGAGTAACATTTGCCGGATCTGCATCGCCTAGCCATGTGTATCGACAAAATTTGTCTTCCTGTTCCGCTTTTCGTACCGCATGTTATGAATTGCACTACAGGGCGCATACCCCCGCTTCTTGGATGGGGGTGGGAGTCAATTCATACTTCGTATTGACAAAGGCGGACCACACCGAGATCGATCGATCGCTTATAAATGTAAAAAATGAAAATTTATTATATTATCTGAATCGATCACGGAGTGGACAGGACTAATACTGCTTGAAATTGACAATAGGTCATTAGGTGGTTTCGAGCATTCTTATGCCTGGAATTGGTCACCAACTTGAATTATCTTGATCCAGTTGGGATAAATGTTAATATATAACATTCGTCCTGAACTGGTGAATTTAATTAAAAAAAAAGAGGATTATTGTTATCAGGAATAAGAGCAAATTGACCTCTTATGAACCGTCGAGGAATTTGCAAACCTTTCCGATCCGGTTCGGTATCGGTACTAATGTTTACAAATTGCAATGACGGCGAAACTGATTGATCAGTGGACACAGATGTCACTTTTAAACTTAAAGTGTGAGATGTATGTTTCTGAAAGAGAACGGTTCACGTGGACCATTCCATACCATCACACCTAGTTTTTCTTTACGAAATACATGTAGTTCTTGTGTCCTGGATACGTGCTCAACACTAGAGAGCCCAAAACTTTCAATTTCAATAGGTTGGTAAACGACTGGACTATGTGCAATTCAGGCCCCAATGTGGTTCTTAGCCTCTTGTCCAGTAACTCCTATTCCTACCTCCCCGCGGTACCGGCTGGGGTACGAGTAACCATAGGAAAGATCGGGTAACCAATCCCGGTGGGACCTTGGTCGTATGCTGACATGGAAGGGGGGCTTGCCTTCTCTTTATAGAGAGCGAGCCTACCCGAGCGTCTGTTCCCCATGTTGGGGCGGCTCGAAACAGCGTCTGTTCTCCATGTTAGGAGCGGCTGATTACCGTCCTTGTGTCAGTGTGGGACTCTAAACAGTGCTGACACGATGGCCCTCCGGCAAGACAGGAGGTTGGTGCAGGCCTAACAATCCACCCGGAAAACACATGTTACGTACGATCAAGAAAGAAATACGACTCGGAATAATCGACAAAGACCTACGCAACGAACAAAGAACTACGATTGGAAGTTTGGCAACATGGAACTGCAAATCGCTTGGCTACCCAAGATACCACCGAAATTCGCGGCTTCGATGTCGTAGCACTGCAGGAACTTTGTTGGACGGGACAGAAGGTGTCAAAAAGTGGGCATCGAGCGGCTACCTTCTACCAGAGCTGAAGCACAACCAACGTTCTAGGAACGGGATTTTGCAATGATTAAGGCAGCCAATCAGTGATAGAATGTGCGTATTGAATATCAAGGGCCGTTTCTTCAATTACAGTATTATCAACGTGCACTGCCCACATGAAAAGAGACCCGATGACGAGAAAGAAGCATTCTACGCGCAGCTGAAACGAACCTACGACAGCTGTCCACGGCGGGATGTAAAACTCGTCATCGGCGACATGAAAGCTCTGGTAGGCCAGGAGGCAATGTACAGGCCCGTGATCGGGCTGGAGAGCCTGCACGCGATAACAAACGACAACGGTCAACGATGCGTAAACTTTGCAGCCTCCCGTGGAATGGTAGCCTCCCGAAGCACCTTCTTCCCCTGCAAAGATATCAACAAAGCCACCTGGAGATCACCTGATCAAAATCAAATCGACCACGTTCTATTCGACGGGCGATTCTTCTCCGAAGTCATCAATGTCCGAAACTTACCGCAATGCCAACATTGATTCTGACCACTACCTTGTCGCGGTTTGTATTCGCTCAAAACTATCGACGGTGCACAATACTCGTCGCACAGGAACGCCAGGACTCAATCTCGAGCAGCTACGTAGCATTCGTACTGCAGAGGAATACGCGAACAACTGGAGCTAGTGCTACCAACGGAATAGCAGCTTGGCGCGACGACTCTTGAAGACGGCTGGAGGAACATAAGGTCCGCCGTGAGTAGCACTGCTGCAACCGTTCTAGGTACGAGGTTATCGAATCGAGGGAATGACTTGTTTGACGGCGAATGTCAGCAGATGGTCGAAGAGAAGAATGCAGCAAGGGCGTTGCTACAACACCGCACTAGAGCAAACGAGGAACGATACAGACAGGCGCGGAACAGACAGAACACGGTTTTCCGGAAGAAAAAGCGCCACCAGGAAGACCAAGATCGCGAAGCGATGGATCAGCTATGAGTAGGTGTACCGCTCACGTAGAGGCTACACGCCACAGGCCGAAATGTGCAGAGATACCAGTGGTAACCTTCTCACGAACGAACGTGAGGTGATCGACAGGTGAAAGCAGTACTATGACCAGCATCTGAATGGTGAAGCACAAGATACAGAGAACGGTACAGGAATCAATCTCGGTGCACGCTCAGCCGACGACAGATTTCCAGCCCCTGATTTGTCGGAGATAAGTGAGGAGATCGGCAAGCTGAGGAACAACAAAACCGTTGCCAGGCGAGCTGCTCAAACATGTAAGAGAGGCACTGGCTAGAGCGCTGCACTGGATGATTCCTAGGATTTGGAAGGAGGAGATTCTACCGCAGGAATGGATGGATAGAGTGGTATGTCCCGTCTACAAAAAGGGCGATAAGCTAGACTGTTGCAATTACCGCGCAATTACATTGCTGAACGCCGCCTACAAGGTACTCTCCTAAATCCTTTGCCGTCGTCTATCACCAATAGCTAAGGAGTTCGTAGGGCCGTACCAAGCGGGATTTACTGGAGCCCACGCCACTACGGATCACATATTCGCAATAAGACAAGTACTCCAGAAGTGTCGTGAATACAACGTTCCCACGCACCACCTATTCATTGACTTCAAAGCGGCATACGACACAATCGATCGAGAACAGCTATGGCAGATAATGCACGAATACGGTTTCCCAGATAAACTGACGCGATTGGTCAGAGCAACGATGGATAGAGTGATGTGCTACATCCGAGTATCTGGGACGCTCTCGAGTCCCTTTGAATCTCGGAGAGGGCTACGTCAAGGTGGTGGACTTTCTTGTATCTTGTTCAATATTGCCCTGGAAGGTGTGATTCGAAGAGCGAGGATTGACACGAGTGGCACGATCTTCCAAAAGTCCGTACAACTTTTTGGCTTCACTGACGATATTAATATTGTGACACGTAACCTTGAGAAGATGACGGAAACCTACATCGGACTGAAAGCTGAAGCTAGGTGTATCGGACTGGCCATAAATGCGTCAGAAACAAAATACATGAGAGGAAGAGGCTCTAGAGAAGAAACACTACGCCTCCCACCACGAATATTTATAGTCGGTGACGATATCAAGGTGGTTGACGAGTTCATGTATTTTGGCTCACTGGTGACCGCCGATAATGACACCAGCAGAGAAATTCATAGACGTATTTTGGCAGGCAATCGTGCGTACATTGGACTCAGAAAAACCCCTTCAATCGAGAAAAGTAAGCCAACGCACGAAATTAACCATCTTCAAACCGCTCATTAGACCTGCTATTCTCTATAGTCACGAGACCTAGACTATGTTGGCAGAGGACCAACGCGCCCTCAGTGTTTTCGAAAGAAAGGTACTGAGGACCATCTATGGCGGAGTGCAGATGGAAGACGGAACGTGGAGACGGCGTATGAATCAAGAATTGCAATAGCTGCTAGAAGAACCACCTATCGTACGGACAGCTAAAATCGGGCGTCTACGATGGGCTGGGCATGTCATAAGAATGTCGGACGACAACCCAGAGAAAATGGTTCTTGAATCTAATCCGACTGGTACAAGAAGAAGAGGAGCGCAGCGAGCAAGGTGTATCGATCAAGTGGAGGGTGATCTCAGAAGCATCCGTGCCTTGAGTGGCTGGCGAAGAGCAGCCATGGACCGAGTTATGTGGAGACGTATGCTTGATACAGCAAAGGACACCCCAGGCCTATAGCTGTTAGGTAAGGTAAGGTAAGATTTCAATTCGCACAGAATTATATGGGGTTCCGTTTACAGGGTCCGGCACTCGAAGTGTAACATAGTGCCATAAATTCAGTTTGGAAAATTACTTTTACTCAATTCAAAGTACAAAATGTGTAAAAATAATGCAAAATTCAGAATCAATTCACTTTTGCTCGATATGACCACCTTTTGCCTTGACTATGGCCTTGAGACGGTCAAAAAACGAATCGCAAGCTGCCCGAATGTGACTTGCAAGTATTTTGGCCCACTCGCCCCGAGACTGGTGTATCTTTTAGTTCGGACTTTGCTCTCCAAAATGGCCCAAAGAGAATAATCCATTGGATTCGCATCTGGTGAATTCGAGAGCCATTGTGTGGACGTGATGAAGTTCGGAACGTTGTTTTTCAGCCATTCTTGGTTCACTCGAGCTTTATGAGACGGTGCCGAGTCCTGCTGAAACGTCCGTGGTCTGCCACCGAAATGTTTGTTTGCCCACGGCTTCAAAGCAACCTCCAGAATACTTTCCCGATAATATGTCGCATTTACCTTGACGCCAGGCTCGAAGGTCTGAAGTTGGTTACACTTCGAGTGCCGGACTCTGTACAATGATAGCAGATCATCTTTTATATATAATATTTGTGACAATTTTAGCATGACGGTATTAAATATGTGTAGTATGACACGGATCCCAAGACCTCCTGCACGTTCAAGATTTATCTCTTTGCTCGACTTCAATTCGACTAGACGAACGGTGTGTTGTCGGATACTCAGTTTAACTTTCGTCTGACATCCAAATTGTTTTTGCTCAAAAACAACAAATGGCACCTGTATTTTTAGACATTAAATAAGCATTTGATTCAGTTTCCATTGATGTTCTTTCAGGCAAGCTCCATCAACATGGACTTCCAGTGATTATAAATAATTATTTGCACAACCTTTTGTCAGAGAAATGCATGTATTTTTCACATGGCGATTTGGTAACATACAGAATTAGCTACATGGGTCTCCCGCAAGGGTCATGCCTTAGTCCGCTCTTCTATAATTATAACGTGAATGACATTGACAGCTGTCATTGTAACCCCATGCAAACTAAGACAATTTGCAGGTGATGGCAGGGTACCATTGCAAGCTACCTTAGATAACTTGCCTATTTTTGCTGTTCAGCTGGGTATCGAATTCTCTACTAAGAAAACAGAGCTGGTCCTCTTTTCATGAAAGCATGATCCCGCGCAGCTTCAGCTATATATTATGGGAAGAATGATCCAACAGGTTTTGACTTTCAAATACCTCGGGGTGTGGTTTGATTCCAAATGCACGTGGGGAGGACACATTAGGTATCTGATAACAAAATGCCAACAAAGAGTAAATTTTCTTCGAACAATAACGGGATGTTATTGATTATTGATCTTGGTAGGGTGCTCATCCGGAAGATCTAATAAAATTGTATCAGACAACGATACTTTCAGTGATGGAATATGAATGCGTTTGCTTTCGTTTCGCTGCAAACTCTCATATTATCAAACTGGAGCGAATTCAGCATCGTTGTTTGCGAATTGTTTTAGGCTGCATGCATTCGACACATACAATGAGTCTTGAAGTTCTGACGGGAGATCCATTGAAGAATCGTTTTTGGGAGCTTTCATCGCGACTGCTAATAAGATGTGAGGTACTGAATCCCCTGGTTATTAATAACTTCGAAAGGCTAGTTGAGCTTCAATCTCAAACAAGATTCATGACAGTATATTTTAACCATATGTCACAGGAAATCGATCCTTCAAGATATATTCCTATCCGTGACAACCTCCTAAATGTCTCTGACTCAACTTTATTTTTCAACACATCCATGCAGCGCAAAGTGCGTGGAATGCCGGAACACCTACGCTCGATGGAAATCCCAAAAATATTTACAAGTAAGTTCAGGCATATTGACTCTGAGAAAATATTTTACACGGATGGATCACGAATTGAAGATGCTACTGGGTTTGGTGTATTCAGCAATAATGTTTCAGCTTCATTTAGGCTTCAAGAACCTGCATCTGTTTATATAGTAGAGTTAGCAGTAGTTCATTATAGTTTGAGTGTAATCGTCACATTATCTCCAAACCATTATTTTATCTTCACAGATAGTCTGAGTGCAATTGAAGCCATTCGCTCAAACGCTGCCGGCAAAATGAACCGTTTTTCTTGGGAAAAATAAAACAGTGCCTGAACGTCATATTGAATAACAATTATAAAATCACAATAATTTGGGTCCCGGCTCATTGTTCCATTCCACGCAATGAAAGAGCCGATAGTTTTGCCAAACGTGGTGCTATTGAGGGAGAAATTTATAAGAGAGAGATTGCTTTCAACGAATTCTATAGCGCGTCCCGCCGAAGAACACTTGCCAGCTTGCAAGCTTCTTGGAATAAAAATGATCTGGGTCGGTGGATGCACTCAATTATTCCTAAAATACCGACAAAGGCATGGTTCAGGGGACTGGATGTGAGTAGGGACTTCATTCGTGTGATGTTCAGACTCATGTCCAATCACTACACGTTAGATGCACATCTCCTTCGAATTGAACTATCCGAGATCAATCATTGTGCTTGTGGCGAAGGTTATCGTTTGGACATGCGTGGAGTATCGTGATGTCAGATCTCAACTAATAAATTCCTTGCGTACCCAAGGTAGACTATCCAATGGAAGAAGAAACGTTCACTGAGGGATAATAGCTTCTTTTCGTGAACAAAACATACAGCAGAAGAAGAAGAGATACACTTTAGTGTTACCGAGAAAAAATAACGAGTGATAACAGTTTAGCGAAAAATTTGCTGTAATTGTGCAGTTTGCCGCTATTGTGTAAAAGCCTTTATTGTAAAGTAATAAAAGTATATAAAAGTTTAAAGAACAACAAAAAAAATGATTCCGATTGTGAAAAACACCCCTCCAATCCTAGACGCACGCCGCTCGGACTGCACGGCAAAATACAGGATATTCATCTGGTGATAGTGGTGTTTGCTGCTAGGAAAGCGGCCAGGGGAACGCCAATAGTGCTAGTGGAAAAATTGGAGGCAAAATGATGATCGGCGGATTAGTTATAATATGGTGAGTAAATTAAAAATTATTACCGTTATTGTATTTATTCTGATCGGAACTCGATCAAGTTTCAAGTTCGTTAGAGGCAACAAACGTATAGACTAGGTTTGCATTTTATTTGTTTACATTTTAACCACGGTCAATACGGAGCACATGTACTAAGTAAAGAAAAATAACGCGGGTAAACTATTTAGGTGACCTTATTGGCATGAAGGCTTCAGATTTTTTTTTCTCTAAAGAGACAATAAACCACGGCCAGCTAAACAGTTGGCACTGGTGTTATGTTTATATAGTCAAGGTAATTAACCGAACCTTACGCGTATGAGCGAGGGAATCGGTATTTTGACACACCATTTTGCGAGTAAACAACACTAGCCGTTCTCGGACCGGCATAGTAAAGCGAGTCGGCGGATTCGGCAATAGGAGTGCATTCGACGAAATATATATTATAAAAGGCAAAATCAGCGCGTATGGGCTTAGCCTACAGCAAAATGCGTTTATGTACAACATCAACGATCGCGGCCATAATTGTAACTAGAAGTGCTAGTAACCAAAATAAGAATAAGATACAGGGGAATAAGCGGCATATGATAGTAATAATAATGAGCCGATCGAATATAGGTTGAACGACTTCTATCAAAATAATGAATGACATCGACGGTTTGGTATTTTGTGCTGATCGGAATTGCGCACATAGCGAACATGACAATCGTCGTTGCTGTTTAAGTTTTGTGCTATACAATGACCAGTAATGAGAGACTAGGTCAAGATTATTTACATTAATGAAACCATAACCACGGCCAAGATCGTAATTATTTACATCTAAAAATTATATATAGCACCATCCAGGGGATTTGTTTTGAAATTTTAAGATCTCATTGACAAACCATTTGAGAGAAATAAAGAAATGAGACTGATTTGGAGGTCGCCGGGAAAAAAAGGTGTTAAAGAAAAATTCCCAAAGAAGAATTGGAAGAGTTTGTATACACATAGGATGAATTGACGGACATATACATTATAGCTAGGGCTAAAGACGAAGCATCTAGAAAAAATATCATACGAATCAGAAATCATTCTGCGATAATAGAAGCCCATCAGATAGTGAGAGTAATATCGGAAGCCTAGCACAACGATTAAGAAGACGGCAAAAGAGCGAAACTGAAAACTACGCCAACCAAAGGAAACAAGAAAATGTAGTAACGTATCTCAGTAAAAGAATTAATGAAATCAGGATGGCTAGAAATAACAGTTAGTACCAATTTCCGATGCTAGAGGGAATACAATGTATCCCGGAATTCTACAGGTCAATGGACGAATCAGAGCCATTTATTGTGCAAATAGAGTATTTTGCCGAAGACATCCCGGAGGGGGAAAACCAGAAACCACTACTAAATGTAGTACTAATGAAATTAAAAAGTAAAGCGGCAACCTTTATTATTAGAATAAGAGCCGATACAGCAAAGGATCACCCTCTAGTGCACCCATCTTGGCTAACGAGTTCGCCCTCTCATTTTCCCGTATGGAACAATGTGAGGGAACCTAAGCCAAGGTAATCTGGTATGATTTTGCAGATAAAGCACTCAATTGTTCCCGTATTTTCCTCAGGAAATACGGTGAGTGCTTTCCAGGCTTCACTGAACGGAGAGCCTCAATGGAACTGAGACTGTCCGATACAATCAAGTAGTGATCTGTGGGCAGAGTGTCAATGATCTCTAGGGTATACTGAATTGCGGCTAGTTCTGCGACGGAAACTGAAGCTGGATCACTGAGTTTATAGGAAGCGGTGAAATTTTCATAGAATATACTGAAGCCAGTTGACCTGTCGAAATATGATCCGTCAGTGTAAAACATTTTATTACAGTCCAATTCTTTAAACTTATTATTGAAAATTTTTGGGATCTCTTGAGGGCGTACAGAGTCCGGGACTCCACGAATTTCTTCTTTCATGGATGTGTCGAAAAACACAGAAGTATCCACTAAATGAACACGGTTGGGAACAAACAAAGAAGAGTTTATACTCTGAGCCATGTAGTCAAAATACAACGACATAAAACGGGTCTGAGAATTTAGCTCTACAAGCTTCTCAATGAGCCGTATGAATAAAACGTAGCATGCTAGAACTTCGGTAGTAAATGCTACGTGTGGATCACGTTCCTGTCAAAACATGCTACAAACTGTAGTATTTACTACAAGTTTTCGGTAGGTAGCTCTAGAGGTTGCTACTCGTGTGTTTGCTGATAAAGTGAAGTACAGAAATTAAAAAAGTGGCATTTTTACAGATGTAAGTACGTATCTTGCTGTGTGCATGCTTATGTCAGCTTTTCCGGCTCTGTGTCGAAACGGTATGCAGTAAATGCTTAAATTCGGAAGTAGCATTAACTACATGTTCGAACTTGTTTTTTGTCGTGAATACGACTTACTTTACTATGGGGTGCCTTTTCAAAATTAGCCATATGGAAGAATGGGCAGAACTTAATCGTGAATATCTCGACTTGTATTAAAGGCAGCAACATAATTCTTTCACCATTTCATCAAAAATATTATCAGGAATTTAGGATAATATTTTGAACAGTGTGAGATAACCACAAACAACTCAAATATTAAGTTTTCTCAAATTTTGAAAACAACGCGGAAAAATCTTTACTTTTGCTTGGCTTTTTCGCGCAAGGACGACGATTTTGAGGTAGTCAGGCACATATCTTCAACTGACTGCATATAAAAGGGGGACCGTGGTCGAAATTCGATCATTTCTTCTTGTGCGTTGGATGCAAGCAGACGTCGTGAGACCAGCAGCTTCGGAGAGTGCACCTTCTGCGTGGTACCAAACCTCAAACGCTCAGGTCATGCTCTCATTTGGACTTCAATCGTCAGGTGGAGCAGTCGTCAATGAAAGCAGAACTTCTGTTCTTGGTTCTAAATTTTGTTCTTGAACTCAGGTCCAATTCGTTATTCTACAATTCTATTCGGTTCTTTTTAGAACCATAATAATACTCTCAAAGAATTATGCGAAATTTTGCTTTACTGTGCTCTATACGGCCCATTTTTATTATAAAGAACTATCTAGTTATTTCATTATATTTAATTGCGTTTCAGAATGATTAATGTAACTAATCTGTAATTTAGTCTAGGCGCATCGTTTGAAATTTTAGTAGTGAAAAAGGGGAAAGTTGCACAATTCACACAATCGATCAACTACCAATTCGAATTCGTATTCATGACATCCAGTTATGTCTCTGACATTACACACCCATACTTATTATTTTTACAAGGTGAAATGCATTTACGCACGGAGTGTGGGACTCTCCACAGGACTACCCAACTGTTGATTGGAACTACCCACTAAAACACCTTGGATCTCCAACCCTACCTCCCCGGCACCACCGCTAGGTATTACTTCGGGGTGGAAGGCTATTGGTGCTCACAGCACCCTCCCCAGATTTATGCAGAATGGGGATCAGTATCCGGCTCTCGAGGGATCGACCAGTTGGATGATGAGGTCGATCCAGTGATGCCGGTTGGAGGGTAACTTCCGGTTCACTGGCGCCTCGCCGACCCAGAACTGATGCTACGTCGCGGAACTACTCGACTAGCCTCCGCCAAAAGATCTAGTCTACACCGACGGAGGGTTCCCCGACGAGAGAAGTCCTCCCGAACCGATGCTTACGGTACGCGTCTATGACCCGACCGAAAGGATGCATAAGTCGATCCAATGATTCCGGTTGAAGCGTGACTTCCGGTTCACTGGCGCTCAGACGATCCTAGCGGTACCACGCGACGATCTACTCATCTAGTCCCCGACGAAGGCTCTAGACTACTCCGACGGAGAGTTCCCCGGCGAAGGAAGTTCTCCCGGACGGACGTTTATTCGCTGATCCCGCTTGAGCCTACTACGGTTGCACGCGGCTAGCGGTCGCGACTGCCTGTTGTTGTTCCGCACTCCTTCCGCAATTCGGGATGCCGCGATCGACACTGCGTTCCAGTTCTCTACGCAGTGGCACATTCTCTGGATCAAATTCTCCGGTGTGGTGTCAATGCCGCATGCCTCCAGTAGCTCACTCCTTTGAGCCGCGAAACGGGAACATGCGAACAAGACGTGTTCTGCCGTCTTGATCTCGTCTGGGCAGCCAGGACATACAGGGGATGTCGTGTGGCCGAACCTGTGGAGGTACCATCTGAAGCACCCGTGGCCTGTGAGGAATTGCGTCAGGCCGAAGTTCACTTCTCCGTGAGGTCTATCTAACCAACTCGAGACCCTAGGTATGAGCCGATGTGTCCACCTACCCATGGTTGAGCTGTCCCACTCTGGTTGCTATATGTGTAGAGAAGCGGCTTTGGAGGCCCTACGGGCGTTCCTGTCTCCTCGCATGCTGTAGCACTCCGCGTCGTCCTTCACTATCAGACCGATAGGCATCATACTTGCAACCACACAGGCCGCATCCCTCGATACAGTGCGGTATGCACTGATCACGCGAAGACACATCAGTCTATGCGTACTCTCCAGCATCTGTGCGTTGCGTTCCACATTAAGTGCCGACGCCCATACCGGGCTGCCGTACCTGAGGATCGAAACTGCCAGTAACCTACGTTTACTGGAGCGCACAGGCAAGCTATTGGCCATCAATCGTGAGAGCGCCGCGATCGCTATTGATGCGCGCTTGCAGGCGTATTCAACGTGCTTGCTGAAGCTGAGTTTGTCGTCAAGCACCACACCCAATTGCTTCAGTGATCTCTTGGTGGGGATCACGTAGTCTCCGGCATGTACCAACGCCTCCTGTTCCGATTTGCGGTTGTTTACCATCATCACCTCTGTTTTGTGGTGCACGAGTTGCAGTTTCCTGCTACGCAGCCAATCCTCCACCAAGCAGATTGAGTGTGATGCACTCAGTTCGACCTCTTCGATGGATTCGCCGTAGACTATACATTTCCGCGAACCCGACTATCTTGACACCCGGAGGGAGCCTCAGCCTCAGTACTCCATCGTACATTATATTCCACAGGATTGGGTCAAAGATAGATCCCTGTGGTACTCCAGCCGTGATTGGAGTGGTACGTGTTCCTTCGTCTGTCTCGTAGAGCAATACTCGGTTCTGGAAGTAGCTTTCCAAAATCTTGTACTGCCCTTGCGGTACTCCCAGTCGAAGTAGGGAATCAGCAATGTCTGTCCAACAAGCAATATTAAACGCGTTCTTAACTTATAGTGTTACTACCGCACAATTGCGGATTACTCGTCATTTGCGCTGGATAGCTACCTCCGCTGTGGTTACCACCTGTGGCGGAATTACGAAACCACCACGTTTTCCACGTTAATCCCAATCCACATAGTCAGAACGACCTCAATACTACATTTCATTTCGACACAATGTAGATACATTGTAAACGTTTCCGTTTCCATACATTGTAGCACATTCAGTCTTATGATTTAGTGCATCAGCATTTTACAAATCATAAACTTTAAACATTTTACGAGTTTGACCAACATGACCGAAATTATGCTTGGTACCAATGACGATCCTCTTTGCTTCAACACTTAAATTGCTTACAGCGCATAAGCAAAGTAACGCAATGAAATCAAACACATTAAACCATGCGCGCCGCTGGCGTGGATTTTCCGCCTAGCGCGAAGGAAAATAAATAACTTCAATTGTTCTTGCCATCGCCGCGAGCCGAGCGATGTTTAATAAACACTAGCCTTCTCCAATCGTTACATCCAAAACTTCTTTTAAATATGTAATGGTCAAGACTCAAGACTTCTCGGTAAAAATGTACACTTACACTAATTGAAAATGTAAATCGAACAAAACTACAATTCAAAAAATAAATTAGTGAATTGACGGTTGTAAACTCGAACCCGTCGGTACCATTTTCTAAGTCCGAAACCCTGAACCTGCCACACACCGATGTTATGGCATCCGCTTGTTACCACACGACTCGCTCAGTGGGTGGTTGAGGAGGGGTTATTCACACTACTACTGTTCAACTTTCGGTGCTAGCATATACTCACCACGTGTATTCTTTTGCTAACGGGAACATTAGGAAAACGAAACATTCATTGCAGGTAATGGTCAAGGTGGACTACCAATAGGCGCAAATGCTATTTTATCAAATGCTCAAAAGCGAACTTCGGGAATCTTTCTTTGAGGTGAGCACTCGAAGGCGAGGGCTGAAGGACCCTTTTCGAGCCTGGAAACCGATGCAAACTAGTGTGTAACGACACTAATAATGACTACCCTTTCAAACTAAACTGCCACAGATTTTCTGAACATTATTAACAAGTTTATTGCTAGCCTAACATTGGTTTTCTTAAATCTATTTGACGTCACATGGGATTGTTTTACTTGCGGTTTTTATTCCGGTATAGTAGTGTGCATTATCTTCGACGAGATGATCGATGATCTTCAATAGTGACTGACCATGTGCCAGCTGTAGGTAGTCTTGAAATTTTCTACGGAATCGTCCCAACCAACGGTATGTGGGACGCCATCTCACAGAAGCAACACACGGGTTTCTTTTTATCTTGCATGCCTTGATGTTTCTCGAATCTGTCTTTAACAGTTCACCAATTGACGTGGGACTACTGAGGTCGGAGTTGCCTTGTTAGTGGCTTGCGGTTGGACCGCGTCAGGTTTCTCTCCGTTGGTCAATGTAAATGAAAATGGATTCGGACCAAGTCTCCAGCCCAAAACAAAAAGGCCGCTGGGGCCTACCCAGAAGACATTAGCTATTTTGTCACGTGTTTGCTGAGGTCTAACCTACATCCACTATACAGAATTTATTTTATTATTTTACCTTTTAACAAATTTTCCTACGTTTTCGTGTTAACTGTGGATGCCTTGTCGCTGTTTTAACACTATTAGATATAAGTACATATTTTAATTTGTATGACACACTTTAAATTTGTAATTTAACTAACCGTATTACTAATTTTAACTGTACAATAGTTTCATAAATTTACAAATGCTCACTGACTTTTGTTTTCACTAAGCTATAAGAAAGGATAACATTAATAAATCGGTACATCACTTTTTTTTAAGTAAATCACTTTAATCGGGAGAATCGCGCGCACTTCTTACTCCTTTGAGTGCTACTAACAAAAAGAACATTCCCAACTTTTGCTGAGCTCAGCCAACCTTGTATAGAATCGGAAATCGGAAATGTTTTTTTATTTTATTTTGTTGCCTAGTCCATACAGGCTGACTTTATAAACTGTCAAATATTGGTAGCTTTTCCAATAGCACCAACCACAGCGAATGGGATGTTGCGCGACAAGAAGTTCTAACCGCTGCAGTGATACACGTAAGGTGCATATCTGCCATATTTACCTTCGTGAGTGACCCATCCGTCTCGCATGTAAACACGGACGTGGAAGGCTATCACTCACACTGGTGAACGCCTTAGACTAATAAGAATCTATGATTTTAGAAGAGAGGAGTGGAAACTGAGCAGGTCGCGTTTAGCCAATGTTTGTGGCGGAGACTAACAATCAAAATTGTACCCACTGGTTACACGCTGTCAACCGGCCTCTGCGAAACCCGTACTGCTGGCTGGACAGTCCTCTTGCCTCCTCTATGAAGGGGGATAGCCTGTTGAGAATGATTTTCTCAGTGTCAGTGTCAGAATGTTTGATGTAATTCATCCGTAATTTAGTGTAGGTGCATCGTTTCAAATTCTAGTAGTGAAGAAGAGGTATGCTTACACAATTCACACAATCGATCAACTAACTGATATTCGGAAGTGTGAAGGAGGCGTGTCAGTTTTAATTGTATTCACGACAGCCAGTTATGCTTCTGACATTATCCGCCCACCTTTTTATTCATACTAAACCGCGTTATACTCTGTGGACTTTGTTTCTGAGAAGATACTACAAACAACAGACTTTACTACATTTTATTCATACGGCCCAATGTTTTCAATCACCATCGGATTCAAGATGTCACATCGGATAAGCAATCGATATGAGAGATCTCAGAATCCCCTTTTCCAACGATAAGAAAGCCCGCCAACGCTTCAAGACTCATCGTATGAGTTGATTGAATGCAACCCAAGGCTATACGCAAACAACGATACTGAATTCTTTCCAGATAAATGAAATGAATGTTCGC
Source organism: Malaya genurostris (assembly GCF_030247185.1). NCBI lineage: Eukaryota > Metazoa > Arthropoda > Insecta > Diptera > Culicidae > Malaya > Malaya genurostris. Next base: position 157,439,002 of record NC_080572.1, read on the forward strand.
AGTGGAGCGGAAACTGAAACATCCATATACCATTACGGACAATATAGTTGTTTGGTACAACCTGATAAGGTCTCCTGGGTGAGAGCTCCATCAAGTTCCGGTTATTGTACGAAGAAAGTTGGTTCTTTGTTGGCATTTTTGTTTCAGATACCTAATGTGATATCCCCAGGTGCCTTTGGAGTCGAACCAGACCCCGAGATTTTTGAAAGTGAAGGCCTGAGCTATTGTTTCACGTTTTAGTAGAAGCTGTAATTGTGCTGGTTCTCGCTTCCTTGAAAATATAACCAGTTCAGTTTTCTCCGTAGAGAACTCGATACCCATTTGAAGACCCCATGTCGACAAGTTGTCGAGGGTATCTTGAAATGGTTCTTGGAGATCGGCAGCTTTGGGTCCTATAATAGACGCAACGCTGTCGTCGGCACGTTGTCTTAGCGTGTAGGATGTGTTGATACATTAATCAATGTTGTTTGCGTAAAATTTGTATAAAAGTGCATGTATTTCTCGGACAATAGATTGTATAAAAAGTTGTTCAAAACTGGAGAAAGACCATGCTGATGCAACTTCTCAGATAGAACGTTAATGGAAACTGAGTCGAATGCTCCCTTGATGTCGAGGAAAACTGATGCCTGATGATTTGTTTTTTACGAGCAAATGGCATTGGAATAGCAACGCTAGACAATCGTGATAGCAACGCTAGACAATCGTTCGTTCCTTTGACCCTGCGAAACCCAAATTGTGTATCTGAAAGCAATGCTCTTGTCTCGACACAATTGTTTAGACGGAAGAAAATCATTTTCTCCAACAATTTTCGAATACAGAAAACCGATACGAATTGTGCTAGGTGACTGTTTTTCTGGTTTTTGAACAGTGATAACCTTCACTTGTCTCCAATCGTGTGGTATAATGTTACCTTTAAGAAACGTGTTGAATAAATTCAACAAGCGTCTTTTAGCAGAGTCAGGCAGATTTGTCAGCAAGTTGAATTTAATTCTGTCTAACCCTGTGGCTTTATTGGACACGAAAGGAGCGCAAGTAAAAACTCCGCCATTGAAAACGGTATTTCGTTCGAGTTAGATGATGGGACGTGGAATATCTTCTGTTGCGGAACATAGTCGGGGTGTAATTTTTTAGAGAAATCGAATATCCAGCGGTTAGAATATTCCTCGCATTCGTTCGCGTGATTTCGATTGCGCATGCGTCGGGCCGTATTCCAAAGAGTGCTCATTGGTGTTTCTCTCGTTAATCCGTCAACAAACCTTCGCCAGTAACTGCGTTTCTTAGCTTTTATCAGACTTTTCATTTGAAATTCTAACGCCGTCGATACTCTGGGAGAAATGTAGCTGGAAGCTATACATAGATCTTTGCCTTCAATATTAATTTGGCAAGCAACAACTTCAATTCCCGGTGTCGAAGGGAGGTTAGTACGGTAAATGAATAGCACTTTTTGATCCCTAAAAGTACCCCTTCATATGAGTCTTCCCGATCCAGGCGGATTAAGTTGAAATTATGAAAGTCGAGGTTGATGTTAGAAGTAAGCCAAGTTTCACTCAAGGAAAATACATCGCAATTGTATGTGTGTATCAAGTGTGTATTGTGTAAAGTGTTTGAAAGAATCAAGTTTCGGAATGATACTTCTGCAATTCCACTGAAACACAATGATCATATCTTCGATTCCCAGTGGTAAATTATCCATCAAAATATACGATCGCTGCAAGGAAGGGCCATTGTTCAGTCAACTGTTAAAAAAATGTCCTTACTGTTGATAGTAGCGCAGTTAGGATGCCTTTTAGAGGATCAGTAATATTGAAGGCTGTTAGTATCCAATCCACGGGATCAGAAAATGTCAATAATCCAGCGTTTGTTTGATTTTCTGGTTGTGATTTGATGTCATTTGGGTATTTTGATGCCTCTGGAAGTGCTGGGTACTCCTTATCATCTCTAAGTTTTTTTTGAAACGAGGAGGTGTTTGTTTTGGTTTTGAGTTAGCACGGTTCGTTTTTGTTTGATCATTCTATGGCGAAGAGAAGCCAGATTTTGTCTTCTCCAGATTCCTTCAACCTGCGTGTAGGAAGGTCCTTCGCCTGGGTCGTCAGAGGTATCAGTACGGGTTCCGCAAAGGCAGGTCTACGGCGGATGCCATAAAATCGGTGGTGGTAGTCTCAGCGGAGGTCGGTATTCAATCTAAGCGGCGTGGAATTCGCTACTGAGCGGTTGTAACGCTTGACATCAAAAACGCGTTCTATAGTGCTTGTTGGGCCGATATCGCTGACTCCCTCCTTCGACTGGGAGTACCACAAGGGCTGTACAGGATTCTGGAAAGCTACTTTCAGAACCGGGTATTGCTTTACGAGACCGAGGAAGGCTTACGCAGCACTTCTATTACGGCCGGAGTACCACAGGGATCCATCCTGGGCCCGCTCTTGTGGAATATAATGTACGATGGAATACTGGGGTTGAGGCTCCCAAGAGCGTCAAGATAGTCGGGCTCGCGGACGACATCACGTTGGAAGTCTACGGAGATTCCATCGAAGAGGTTGAACTGAGCGCATCGCAGTCGATCAGCATGGTGGAAGACTGGTTGCGTAGCAGGAAACTGCAACTAGCGCATCATAAAACAGAGATGATGGTGGTAAACAACACAAAATCAGAGCAAGAGGCGTCGGCACATACTGGTGATTGCATGATGCCCTCCATGAGATCACTGAAGCAATTGGGTGTGATGCTTGACTTCAAGCTCAGTTCCGGCAAGCACGTGGAATATGCCTGTAAACGTACTTCAATGGCGATTGCGGCGCTCTCGTGAATGATGGCCAAAAGCTCGCCGGTGCGTTCTAGCAAATGCAGGTTACTGGTAGGAGTGGCAGTTTCGATCCTCAGGTATGGAAGGCCGGTATGGGAGTCGGCGCAAAATTGTTGGAGAGCACGCACAGACTGATGTGTCTTCGCGTGATCAGTCCGTATCGTGCGGTATCTGGAGATGCAGCCTGCGTGGTGGCGTGCATGATTGGACTGCTCATCAAGGAGGACGCTGAGTGCTACGTTACGCGGGACAGGAACGCCCGTAGGACTGCTAACGAAGCCTCCCTACGCGAGTGGCAATGGAAATGGGACAGCTCAACTGCCCAGGTGGACACATCGGCTCATTCCAAGAGTCTCCGGATGGATCGACAGACCCCACGGCGAAGTAAACTTTGGCCTGACGCAGTTCCTCACAGGTCACGGTTGTTTTAGGTGGTACCTCCATAGGTTCGGCCACGCGGCATCTCCTGCTTGCCCTGGCTGCCCAAATGAGCTTGAGACGGCAGAACACGTGCTGTTTGTCTGTCTCCGCTTTGCGACACAAAAGAATGTCAACTGGATGTATGTGACAGAGAAACCACCAGAAAACCTTGTCCAAAGGATGTGCCACAGCGAGGAGAACTGGAACGCAGTGTCGACCGCGACCTCTCAGATCGCGGGCATCTTGCAGCGGAATTGGAGCGCATAACAACAGGCAGCCGCGACCGCCGGCCACTAAAGAGGGATCAGCGAACAAGCGTCGGTTCGGGTGTTTTTCCGTTGTCGGAGAACTCTCCGTCGGTGTAGTCTAAATCCTTCGCCGGGGATTAGATGAGTAGATTGCGACGTAGCTCCGGTATGGATCGTCGGAGCGCCAGTGAATCGGAAGCCAGCCAGGTGTATATTAGATCCTTCGTCAGAGACTAGCCGAGATAAGCCAATACACCGAAGTCGAGACGTCGGGGCGCCAGTGAACCGGAAGCTATGCTCCAACCGGAATCACCGAATCGACCTCGGCACTCATTCGAGTGTCCCGGTGGCGTAACATGAATGGCCGGTGTCGGGGAGAACTTCCTTTGCCGGGGAACTCTGTCGGTGTAGACTAGATCTTTCGCCGGGGTCTAGCCGAGTAGAAGCCACAGCATCGAAGTTGAGTCGTCGGGGCGCCAGTGAACCGGAAGCCACGCTCCAACCGGAATCACAGGACCGACCTCCGTACTCATTCGAGTGTCCCGTGCGAAAAACACGAGATTCGGTGACGGGAGAAACTCTTTCGTCGGGGAGCTCTCCGTTGGCGTAGTCTAGATTCTTCGACGGGGATTAGATGAGTAGATTACGACGTAACTCAGGTATCAAGTTTGTATATATCGACTGTTTTGGAGTTTTATCGGAAAAATGCGGCTTTCTCAGTCAAATGTATATAGGCAAACGATTTGTTTTTAAAATTGCCCCTTTATAAACAAATCGTTTGCCTATATACATTTGACTGAGAAAGCCGCATTTTTTCCGATATAACTCAGGTATGGATCGTTGGGGCGCCAGTGAACCGGAAGTCATTCTCCAACCGGAATCACTGGACCGACTTAGGCATCCTGCCGTTCGAACCTTTCACGGATTTCGGGAGCGTAGGTCCCTGGGAAACTTCCATCGTCGGGGAACTTGTCCGTCGGTGTAGGCTAGATTCATCGTCGGGGATTAGCCGAGTAGTTCGCGACGTAGACCAGTCCTGGGTCGTCGAGGCGCCAGCGAACCGGAAGTTAAGCTCCAACCGGAATCGTCGGAACGATCTCGACATCCTCCTGGTCTCCTGGTCGAGTGGCTCAAAATCGAGAGATAAATGGCCCAAAAATAGGAGAGAACGACGCAGTCGTCCATGACGATGCATAAGTCCGGGAAAGGTGCTTTGAGCATCGATAGCCTTCCACCCCGACGTAATACCTAACGGTAGTTCCGGGGAGGTAGGGTTGGAGATACAAGGTGTTTTAGTGGGCAGTTCCAATTATACAGTGGTAGTCCTGTGGAGAGGCCCTACACTCTGTGCGTAAACGCTTTTCACCTTGTAAAAAAAAACATTTCCGCATCGCAGTTTGTTGCAACAATAGGTTGCCGTATGCCCTAGCTGTTTACAGCTTGTACAGTGCATTACAGCCGAACAGGTAAACGTACTCCACTCACTACCAAATAATTGGGAAGTGCAGATCCGGCAAAAGTCACGCGAATCGAGCCCGATTGGTAAAATTTCCCATCTATCGATTTGGAGTGCAATTGCTTGCACCTCAAAATTTTCACTGGTTAAAGGTCGGGGTTTTTGAAGCGGCCTACCCCGTCCTTCATCAGATCGTCAGACTTTCGTCACGGACCACACCGTCGATCCACATGAGACGGGACGTACACGCGGTACTCCCTCGTGAACAACTCGCTGGTAGCAATCTCGTTTGCTTGCTTCAGGTCAGGTGCGTAACTTGTTTGGCGAAACATTGTCAATTAATTTATTGCCGAAAAGTGCTTTGTCAGGTCCCGGGCAATATTCAGTACTCTGAGAGACTTCGATATAGCCAGAAATATACCACCCACGGACCCTCCGAGCCATCGTCTTGGTAAACTTTTCGACGAGGGGGCAATATCTCAGAGGGAGATGGAAGGAGAGATGGCGGCATCTCGGATTCAGACTCGATTTCTATACGTTCTTCGTTCATTGAAACTTCGCCTTCCTCTGAGACACCCCCACTGTCATATTCATATATTTTTAGTACGGGAATACAGGAGTCTCCCGCACTTGAAATAAGAAAGAAAAATAAAAGTGAAAAATAAAATATATAAATAGTAGAAGTAAATAGAAAAAGTTAGAGAATATGCTTAACATTATGAGCCACAATCTGTTAGGTGAGTTGATCCTTCACTCCTCCGTTGTGGCTCAGTGTGACCTTGACTCAGGATTATTCGGTTGCTGCGATGCGGGTAGCAAACAATGGATATATGATACTGTCCGTTGCTCCCCGAGTATAACACAATAGCGTCTACTGTCGATACCGATGCGAAGTCGGTGCACGGAACTCACTTGCTGTGATAGACACCATCGTTTTGCCGATGTCGATTGTAAGAAAAACGCGTATGTTCACTTCGAACATTCGGTTAAGAATGAACTAGGAAGGTTGAATGGGTCCCTTCACGGTAGATTGCGGCGTGCAAATCTAATGAATTTGCGTTGAACACCTTCGACACGATCAATGTCGATTTGATAATTAAGTGACCAAACGATAGCTGCGTATTCTAATGTTGATCGAACTAGCGCAAGTCTTCAGGCAGTGTATATTGGTAGAGTTCTTAGTGATACGAAATATGAAGCCTAAGAGTTTAGAAGCTTTTGAAATTACATAATCAACATTATTCTTGAAATCCAATTTGTGATCGAAAATAACACCTTTACCGAGGATTCACGTTTGAGGACATTTTACAAGAGATGATAGTCGTATGTAATTATTGAGTGTTTTCGGGAGAAAGATAGGCGGAGACGCCTAATACCATCCTGTTATTGTGGCACCATTTGGCGAATGTGTCAAACTGAGCTTGCAGAAAACGTGCATCTTCTAGTTCCTTTATAGGATGATACAGTTTGAAGTCATCAGCAAATGATAGATTGAAATATTTCACGGAGAAGTTGAGATCATTGAGATAGAGTAAAAATATGAGCGGTCATAAATAACTTCCTTGAAGTACTCCTGAGCTAACAATAAAATGAACTGTTGTAATGTTTCCTATTTTCACCGACATCTCGCTACCAGTAAGATATGAATACATCCAATCCAGTAAAGCGCCACTAAAACCCTGTCTGTCGAGTTTAGCCATTGTTATTTGATGATTCATTTTATCAAATGCCGCTGAGAAATCTGTGTAGATAGCATCAACCTGTAGACGCGATTGTAAAGATCGGATGATAAAAGCTAGAAGGTTTGTAGATGTTGACCTTTTAGGCATAGAACCTTGTTGAGTTTCAAATATGTAGTCCTTGCATTTGCGAGTTATGAAATCGAAAATAATTTACTCGATTTGAAATGCTCTAATGTTTGTTTACTTGATTGCTCACCAAATGCCCCAAATGTTGAAAGCTCATTTTGAAAAATTAGGATAATTTGGATGCTTCTGTTGGATTTTAATTAAGTTTTGCCTTGCTCATATAGAACGCTTATGCAATTACTTGAAAAACCGACTAGTAAAAATTGACCCGGAGGGCCAAGTGTCATATACCATTCGACTCAGTTCATCGAGCTGAGCAATGTCTATGTGACTGTGTGTGTATGTATGGGTGTGTATGTGTCAAATAATCATACAGGTTTTCTCGGAGATGGCTGAACCGATTTTGACGAACTTAGATTCAAATGAAAGGTCTCGTGGTCCCATACGGAATTCCTGAATTTCATCCGGATCCGACCTCCGGTTCCGGAGTTATAGGGTGAAGTGTGTTCAATATTGTACACCGTCACTTAAACCGGCGAAACAAAAAACGTAAAAAAATCTAAACTGGATTCAAAACTACACGAATCGACAGTCATTATCAGTAGGCAACTAAACAAACCGATCCTGGCTATCCCGATTCTCGGTATCCGGTTCCGGAAGCACCGGAAATAGTGGTCATATATACCAAAATGGATCTCACTCATTTTTCTCAGCGATGAAGTGACCGATTTTGACAAACTTAGGTTCAAATGAAAGGTCTCGTGGTCCCATACGAAATTCCTGAATTTCATCCAGATCCGACTTCCGGTTCCGGAGTTATAGGGTAAAGTGTATTACATATTGTACACCGTCACTTAAACCGGCGAAACAAAAATCGTAAAAAAATTTCTAAACTGGTCTCAAAACTACACAAATCGATAGTCATTATCAGTAGGCAACTAAACAAACCGATTCCGGCTATCCTGGTTCCCGGTAACCGGTTCCGGAAGTACCGAAAATAGTGGTCATATATACCAAAATGGATCTCACTCACTTTTCTCAACGATGGAGTGACCAATTTTGACAAACTTAGATTCAAATGAAAGGTCTCGTGGTCCCATATGAAATTCCTGAATTTCATCCAGATCCGACTTCAGGTTCCGGAGTTATCGAGTAAAGTGTATTACATATTGTACACCCTCACTTAAACCGGCGAAACAAAAAACGTAAAAAATTTTCTAAACTGGTCTCAAAACTACACAAATCGATAGTCATTATCAGTGGGCAACTGAACAAACCAATTCCGGCTGTCCTGGTTCCCGGTATCCGGTTCCGGAAGTACCGGAAATAGTGGTCATATATACCAAAATGGATCTCACTCACTTTTCTCAACGATGGTTTGACCGATTTCCACGAACTTAGATTCAAATGAAAGGTCTTGTGGTTCCATACGGAATTCCTGAATTTCATCCGGATCCGACTTCCGGTTCCGGAGTTATGGAGTAAAGTGTGTTCAATATTGTACATTGTCACCTAAAATATTTTCGGATGCAACAAACATTTAAATCGTAATTTAGAGTGCGTGCTAGAAGAGTTTGTGTGTCATGTTAGTTGGTGGCTGTTCGAACCGACTTTGATTATACCGGTTCTCGGGTTCTGGTGCCGGAAGTCCATATAATAGTGAACCCATATCGTTTTCTTAAGGATGACTTACTCAATCAAAGCACTGTTTATTCTGTATGTTATGCATAAACAATCTCTTGGTTTCTTTCAAAAATCGAAGAGAAATTTTTTTGAATAGAATATCACAATATTATATACATGAGAAAGGCATCATTACACCACTACGTGGATTAAAACAGGTTTTTACAGTTATCATTCGATTTACTTGCCCATCAACGCAATGAAAATCGGATGACATGACTAATGCACCTATTGTTTATTGACTAACAGATACAGATAGAAAATGTTTTTTTAGAAAAGTAAGCAATGACAGCCGAATGGTTTTGCTAAACCTTAGGAATATCTTCATCTTATGATTTTTCATTGAATTTTATTACATAAAAATTTAAAATTTTTGGTCTGATAGGATTGTTGTTCCTTATTGATATATTTTCAATCATATGTATACCAAAAAAATCCGGTCATGTGCACTCAGAAGAAATCGGTTACATGTAACCAAAACCTCTTGATGGCTAGAAAAACGCTTTATGCTTTTCTTATATGCACATGTAGTAATGAATATTTCCTATAGATACATCGAGATGCCTGAAAAGTATTTCAATCTTTAATTAGCTGATCTTTTTTGGACATGGGATATCTGTTTAGAGTTTGAATTAAAAAATATTTGAAAAAAAAAACAAACAGGGGCGATTTGAGCCTATTTCAAAGATCGGGAATTTTTACCTCGAAAAACCGGGAAATTGAAATCGGCAATTCACCTGACACCCTGATACATGCTATAAGCCGAATCAGAACAAGCGAGCTGATAATCGACGAGAGAGCTATTCATTCCACCTACATTTTTTATACTAAATGTCTAAACTACAGTTGTGGTTGTCGTTTCTGATGTAAGATACGATATTGGTATTGATGGATGTCCTACTGGAGTAGGGGCGTGGGGGCGAAATGACAGATGAACTGAGGGGTGGCTGCATGCGGGCGTGGAGAATGAGTATTGTTACTGTGTATGACTTGCAACCGTTGGGGCAAGGGTCGGGATGAGTTTAGATTGAATCGGGGTTAAATCTGCCGTTGCTTCGGAACTGGATTGCGTTCTAAAAAAGAAGCGATCGTCACACCATTGGGCCAGCATTTAGGTGACGTTATTTGTTGCTCAAAGGCTGCAGGAACATTTAGTTTAAAAAATACAAAAGAAAGTGGTTTCTTCTGATATTGCCTTACTAATTTGAAACATTGAAAAAAGTTACGAGGACAGTTAGTTCGTGATTCTACATGAAGGATGCGGGTCTGGAACAGGTGTCATATTCGGATCAACGTATTCGCCAAGGGCAACATTTTCGTTGGAGTTTGAGACTGAAACTAGAGGAGCTGGTTAGATATTGGAACTTCGACTCGCCTTATTTTGTCAGGCTGACCTAGATATTCCGCCGAACAAAACAAAAACTAGAAGACGTAGACTAGAAGAGATAAAAACTTTTATGATAGAGAAAGCAAACAAAAATGTAAATCCCACAACATTGAATATTAATGACTCTGTTTATTTAAAAACAGAAGAAGTAGCAAAACTAGATAGCGTATATAGTGGATCATATAAAATAACCAAAATATTAGGATTGTTTTTTCGAACATTTTGGACAGTGAAGATAAGAGACTGATCGGACGATAGCTTTTCGGCCAGGTGGGATCCTTTCCAGGCTTTTGTATTGGGATCACTTTGGCCACTTTCCAACTAGAGGGAAAGTAGCTAAGAACCAAACATTGATTGAAAATAGATGCAAGATGTTGAAAAAATCTAACGCTTAGGTGTTTAAACTCTATGTTGAAAATAGAGTCAGCATCCGGAGCTTTTATATTTTTTTACCTTTTGATCGATTTGTTCAATTCTTCTTCAGTGATTCTGTGATTAGCAGCAAATATAGAAGGCGTTCTATCAACAGTTTCGACAGTGGCTTAAAAAGTAGTTTCATGAGGACTGACAATGTACCGAGATGGTGGGAACTAACAATGTGTTGACCTAAAGTAGTAGTTTTTTCAACCGGTGTTATAAGCAAACAGTCATCCAGACGAAGAGGTGATATCGGTTTCAGCTTGTTTTTAAGAAGTTTAGACAATCTCCAAAAAGGTTTAGAATAATTATCTAGCTTACTGATATGGTCTGAGAATTCCCTGTTTTGATATCGTTCATTCTTTGCTTAATGATATTAGTTAGATTATTAGCTGAAGTTTTCTTTTCCCTGAGTCCTGTTCTCTGGTACTACCTTCAATAAATATTTTTTAACCTAATTAATGGTTTAGTGGTAGAATCAATGGTGATAGATGTACGGAATATTGGTATTTCTCTTATGTTTAGTTCACGAGCTCTGGCGATGGCACGTTCAACTTTATTTAGTTGTCTGTCGATGTCCTCTGTTGATTCTGGATGGCGATCGTAGTTAATGTTGTTGTCCACACTGCGGCTGAATGCTGACCTGTCGACATGATGATAATTATGCCGAGTACATTGCTGGGTTTCAACACCGGACCTAACTTTCGCCACAACAGGATAGTAGTCAGAGCTGAGGTCTTCAGACTCAGTATAGTGTAGTAGCCGTTTTGAAGGTCCGATTATTTCTGGAATTTCCCCAGGCTTGATGTCTGGCATTGATATCACCGGCGATGATGAATTTATTTCATCTTCTTGTCAGCTTCTGCAGATCATTTCTTCGTTGTGATTGAGTTCCTTGGTTCGGTGAGCACTGTCTAGGGCAGTATGCTGCGATGAATTTTATCCTTCCGATCGTCGTATCCATTTCAACTCCTAGCGACTCGAGGAGGACTTCGTACCAAAGCTCGGATGTACAGCAAACTTCACACCATTTCTGATTGCAATCGATACACCACCGCCCCTAAAGTGGGTTCGATCCAGGCGAATGATGACGTAGTTCGGTATTGAGAAGGACATCTTCGGTGACAAATGTGTTTCCGTGATAACACACACATCGACGTGCTGTGTTCTTACGAAGTCCGATAGTTCAATTTGCTTTTGACACACTGAGCAGGCATTCCAATTCATCACTTTTAATGTTTCACACACCGTATTGGATAATAAACGAACCGAGCACTTGAATCTGCTCTTTTTTTTGTCTTGCAACCACGGAGTGCAGAGCTCATGTCGACGAAAATTTTCATCATTTCCACAGAAGTAAATAGCGGAGTGGAGTTTACAGTTGGGCCATCATCAGTAGTTTTGAAACCAGGTGGCGGGAGAATTAGATCCGGTAGATTATTCAGCCTGGGGAAATTCACTGGGTCCAATGGCGATACAGGTGGTACAGGTGGAACCTTCTTCTTCGATGGTTGTCGCTGAGGTGTAGCTTGTTTCCATATTTTCAGGAACTAAGCACGTTTCGGGCAAATTCGTTCGGTTGCTTAGCACAGTTAGCACAGTGGGGGTAGATTCTTCATCCATAGCGCACTCGTTGGTAGCATGATTCGATCCGCGGCTGTTGCAACGGCTAATCATGTGGCAATTTCGAGCACCATGCCCGAAGTGTAGACATTTCATGCAGTGAGTTAGATCTCTGCGTTGGTTGCGGTAGGTTTTCCATATCACGATGGCATGATCGATGACCTTCAGTTCCTTAAGCTGCTTCAACGTGGTCGTAACATACCTCTCTTGAAGTGAATTAGGCACAAAGCATCTCTGTACGTGCGTCTATCATCTTCTCGACGTTTCATTCGATGAATTCCCAGAGCCGGTTTTTTTGTCGTGAATACGACTTACTTTACTATGGGGAGCCTTTTCAAAATTTACCCTCTGAGAGAGTGATAAGTTTTTGATCGTGAATATCTATTGTTGTATCTAACGAATCAACATAATTTTTGCTACACGCCATCGGAAATATGATCACAATTTTATGATAAAATTTTCAGTTTTGTGACATAATTTCAAATAATTCAGAATTAAACTTTTCTGAAATGTTTGGTATAAACGAGTATTAAAGAGGATAATTCATAAGGCGCGTTTGCCTTTCTCGTATTTTTAAAGCTCATAGCTCAGTGATCTGTGGAAGGATTTATATAATCTAACTACCAATAGAATCGAAATTTTTCAACTTAAACGTGTATAGCAAAAGCATTGAAGTATTTCAATAGTACACTATTGAAAAACCTGTCTCATTTGACCCATGTCAACACCAGCCAATCAAAACGCGATCTGAGGAAGAGAACAAAATATCTGCGGCTGTACAAAAATCGTTCGAGGAAAATGTTCCGAACAGTGTTTAATATCGTAGTGAGTTCCACAATTTGGTCCTTCTGAAAGGCAGGAATGAATCCCGTATAGCACCCTGATAGTTTCTTTCAATGAAATGCAAATCCGAAATGAAATAATCGACATTAAAATTCTGTATGCGGCTATTTTTATAGCCGTTAGGACAGCCCATTAGTGAAAAAGCTACAAACGAAATCACATAAAAAGAAACCTCTTAACAAAAATTGAATCAGTTTGGATGCTATCGCCACTGCGAGCAGATGTGTTTTGTGTCGTCTGCACAGCTAGTTCCGCTTTCGACAAGAGCGATTACGTCAAAGCTGCCAGTCATTAGCATTGGTGAAAAAACAACGTTGGAGAGCATTACGCAAAATCAGCCGTTCTAATGGCTCTAAAAGTTTTCTAAAGAACTATTAGGATTTGTTATTCGCAAATCGAAGGTAAATATCCTCAGTTTAGTGCAAATTTAGAACAGTTTGGTTAGATTTGTGCACTTTTCGCTGTGTGAAATTCACAGTAATCAATGTGTGAAATTCACGAGATCAAGTGAAGCCTTTGTTTTTGCGAAAAATGTGAAAAAGGGGAATGCTTGCATAATTCATACAATTGATCAACTAATTGATATTCGGAAGTGTTGAGGAACATGTCAGTTGTTTTCGTATTCACGGCATCCAGTTATGTCTCTGACATTACCCACCCGCCTTTTTTAATTTTGATAAGGTGTCCATCAGTGACTCTTCGCTGACTGATGGAAGTCCTTTCGGCACAACTTTGTATGGTTTTTCACTCGGGTTGTCATGAGTGAAAAATTCATGTTTCGTTTCCTGGGGATGTTTCATTACCAGAGCATATACGTCCTGTGAGTTGCAAAGCAGCTTGGTCCCAAAGCTGCATAACTTGAATGTTGGTGCGACATTCAATGAATGTCAATCTCCGCAGTGAGTGATAATTTGCATTGGCAACCATCAACGGTGGAAGCTTGATTTTCCTGGTCACTGTTTTCCAAGTGGCATTATCCATATTATCCGGATCGGCATCTGGATTGTAGTCAATATCCAGCGAAGCGTAGGTGTTCATTGTAGCCACTGACACATGGCCGACAGATGATGCTCTGGAACTTGTAGTTTTCTTCCGCTTCACGGACCGTCCCGAACTGTTTCTCTCACAATCTTCTCCAATTCACTCGTATGTATCAAAGTTTTACTGGGTACTCGTTGAAAACAAAACACAGAATGTCATGAGAGCACGACCTGGACGTTTGAGGTATTATACCACACAGAAGGTATGTATGGGGGGCCACTGCTTGGGAATAGCTGTTCTAGATGATATTGCGACCTGTCTAGGTAGAGGAGAGCTATTTGTTAAGGTAGATAGTAGCTGTCAAATTATCTAAGCGAACAGTCTAATCGAATGCTTTGTTTGGATTTGAAATGTTTTGGTAAAAAATGTCCTTGCCGATTTCTGTGACTCGAATAAGTACTTTTTGCTCGAGCTGTGGTAAAATAAAACATTGTAATATTGATATATATTTTCGACTAACAAGATATTTATTGTCGTAGTTGTTTTAAGTTCTTTGTGTAATTTTTTAACTTTAATCAGACTTTTATTTTCATATATTTTTATTCAGTGGCGGACGGATTCAAAGACGGAAACACCAACTCCATCGCAACAAATACATGAAATCGAGAACTCGGACACCATCATCCAACTCAACTTCATACCATTGAACGGAGTTCAGAAATATTCACGTATATTTGAAAATTCGCAAGAACCTTTATTTAATTGACTCAATTATTTATTTACGATACTTTTTCGGTATGGTAACACATAATTTGAATATTTGATATTATATTGCACTTCTTGTGAATATTATCAAAATGATTTCCGAACAATCTCGTTTGTGTTAATAAATATCACATTCCCACAACGTTTAAAAGTAAATTTTGTTATTTTAACGGTTTATACAACTTATAATAGGCGCCAACCTTTCATTATTAATCGACTCTGTGTAATAAAGGATGACTCTATGAATAAAATCGATTTTTGTCTTTACACGATGGTAATAGAATTGTTGGAAAACCTGACTTTTTATCGATGCTTGGAGACCCCTAGTGTCATTTTCATATTGAAAATGGCTGAGCTAATTTCAATAAACAAGTTCGTTTGATAGCTAGTGACCGAAAAAAACCCGTTATTCACTCTCCGTTCAATTTTCTCGGTGATGGCTCAACTGATTGTAACAAGTTTAAACTCGTTTAAAAGCTACTTTTAGATTGTGAATCAAGTTCCAAGATCAATTGGTTGTCACTTTCGGTTCCGGAGATATAAGCGGAATTATAGGGTGATTATTGTAAGAATTCAAATTTCAAATTACTTATTAATTTTTCTCTGCGACAAAGGCATCATCACTAGGTGGATTAAAACAGGTTTCTATAGAAGGGTAATAGAATTGCTGGAGAACCCGTTTTACGGTCGGAGCTCCGGATGACGGTTTCGGTCCCGGAGATATGATCATAGAAGTGACGTAAGAGTCGACCCGCACTTTTTTCTATACGCTCAAATACTTAGACTCGAGATATGATCGTAAATGTAATGTATCCGCCTTCGCCATCGACGCAACAGTGACGACGTTTTGCGCTGAGTAAGTGGCCCTTGTTCTGCGAGTCGAGTGAGGTGAGATAAGTCGAGTCACCCGAGTCACACGATTCTGACAGTCGAATGAAGTGACAAAAGTCACCAGGATGAACTATCACCGTATTCCTGCAGTCGAATCTGGGTGGAAAAAGTCACCGGGGGTGAGTTTTAGAGTCGATACCTGTGAGTTAAGTGACAGCAGAAATATAAAACGAAAAATGGAGATTTTCAAAATTTCTGCTATAAAAGGTGAATGATGTACGGAAAAGGATTTAATTGTTTTTTTTTTATGCAGAAAAACCGAATTTTTTAATTTTTTTAGCTATTCTCAAAATATGCGCTCGATCGGAATCGCTTGCCTAAATCGGCTAATTCAAGTCAAAAAACATATTTGACTAGATATTCTGATAGGAGGAGTATTAACTATTCCCATTTCGTTATGAATAAAAAACAGCTATCGATTCAATTTTGTTTTATTTGCAATGTCCCAACAAAATAGAATGTATTATGTATTGCCATTAAATTTTATTGATAAGCTTTGTAGTTATACCTGACTATCCTTGTTCGCCTATTTGTGATAGACAAGTTTGGTATATTTTTGCCTTTCTCGTACAGAATGGCTATGTAATCACCTTGAAAACCGACTCAGAAATCTTGAAGTTTCAAAGTCGATATCAGTAGGTCTAATACAAAAAGATTTTGGGTTCTATATCGCAAATGAAAAAATTGATTACCTTTTTATATTCAAAAATAGATTAAAATAAAAAAAATTGTTTGAACCTATCAACTAAAATGTGTGTTAAATTCACACTTCTACTTTATATCACATGAACATGCTTGAGAAGAAAAAACTGAGAACAAAATGGCAGAGAATTAACAATTTATACTATGATAATTGTTAATTTTAATGGGAAGTAAATTCAATGAATCTTATTTTGAATTTTCAAATACACTGCATAATTATTGTCAATTGTAATTTATGTTTTAATGATAAAACACCTAAAGTTCTAATTGCTCATTGAAAAACAACTCATGTTACTCATCGCCAACTGTTTTATGTGAACTATGGCGTGATAACGTACGGAATAATTTAGTAACTGGTGAAAATGATGCGGTTACAGGTTTATAATTTTTGACTTTCTCACATATGTAAGGGCTATACAATCAATAAGAAAATGGGCCTTTTAACCCAATTTCATATACCATTCGATTCCCTCCCGTGGTTGATGGGCTTGACGGTATTGCAAACATCATCAGATACGATTAACTATTGTTACAATTTAATATAAATATGTGTTACAACTTTTAGTTTAATTATTGAGTTTATTGAGTGAGGCATGAAACGATTTGAATAAGATGTTGATTGCAATACGCTCCAACATCCGGGGTTGGAGAGGCCGGTAGGGCTTAACTGAGCTCTTTTTTATGTTTCATTTTCATACTACCGGCCCTTATTACCGATGTGAAGTGGAAATTAAGCGAAATAAACGTACCCCAGTCAGGTTTCACACGATAACGGAATAGTTGAATGGTGAATTAAGTTCATCTTTGACGTTTATTCTGTGAGGTTGTGTGTGCTCGTGTGGAATCTGATGAATGAGGTGATATGTGAGTGAAGTATAAGTGAAGTGGAATGCAAGAACGGTAATAAAGGCCACCGTTTCAGCTCAGGACTAACGATCGACCAATAAAAGAGATCGAAATTGGGTGACGGCACCTCCATTCATCTCAAATCCATTAGTCATTTCATATATGAAAACCATTGCACAGTGGTCCGGATCCGCAATTTAGGGGGACAAAAACATTTGTGGCTTAGCCTTAAACTTTACAGCTATGATGTCTTCGGAACAAATGATCAGTGAAAGATAAGCCATATTTTGAAGCATATGGTATTAGGGTGGTTCTAATTATTAGGGTGATGCAAAAATTATTTTCCGTATGTGTTGAGATAGAGGACTGCATCCTTCGGCAAAATTGTAGGAAAACTTATATCAAGCAACTTTGCCGAAAACACTATTGTAGTATCTCTAACGGTTTTAGTGTTACAGCTATTTTAATATATCAACTTAGGGTGTTCCTAAAAAAATCAGATTTTTTGCTCTAGCTTTCTTAATATTCACTTCTCGATTTTGGTGTCTTTGAATATCTTTTAGAGTTTGTTGAAACCAATTTTTTCATAACTAGCGCATTCAGGTAGCGTTTTCTGAACCGAAGTTATGAGCAAAACTAGTTCAAAAACAGATCATTTTTAAACTGCTATATCTAACATTGGAGCAAACGAAAAAAAAATCGGTTTCTTTCATTTGATAGAAAATACTTTCAAGCATGTTTATAGAAAAAATGGCGGAGGAGATATTTTTTTAAATTTTTTAAATTGTGTTCAAACATTGGGTTTTTTCATTGAAAAATGCTCTTTCATGTAAGACATTTATTAGCTATACATATTAAAATAAGGTATTGCTGTCTTCTAGCGTGTTAAAATTAAAAATGTTAATTCAGCTGCATAATCGGGAAGATGGAGTGTGTACTGGTTGGTTGTTACTCTATTCGATAATGCTATTACAGGATCAGACGTTAAAAGAAATCGTTTGAATACATCCTCTAGATTCACTAAACGATTGAAGTTCTGTGGATGGAACTGCCTATACTTACGAATTGATTTATTTCGACTCTCTTGCGCTTCCTTACTGTACATTATTTGCTATCTGTTTGGTTCCCTTGCGATTGATTGTTGAGCAAAAAGGCTGGATAATCTGGAACAACAAACCTTCATCTGTTTCCCTTTGCTGCCCAGAATAATAATCTTTCAAAAGGAAAACACGGAACTAACAGCAGGAAGTGGACAAAGTAAATGCAGAAATTGCAGAGCTCTCTCCCACAGTACTGGGGAAAGTATTTGTATCAACGAAGCTAGTGATCTGCCTGAACGATACGAAAGTGTTAAACGACATAACAGACATACACTCCCATGCTTGGACATATGCAAGCGCTCAGGAAAAGCTCTGAATTTTTCAAGAATTGAAACAAATGAGAATAATCCAAACAAATATAAATTTGGGATTTCGCCTCTACATGCAATGATTCGATCTATGGAACTTTGGCTAAAAGTGAGTTATTGTTCGCACATTGAGAAACCGACATGGCGCGTGTCCCGACAAAATCAGCATGTCAAGGAGCAAGAGATAAACATACTAACGGCATTAAAAGAGCAGCTAGGGTTACGTATTAGCAAAGACATCATATTAACAAGATATCCAGCTCGCTCATTTCCAGAATAAATCATTGGAAACATCCTTTTTTGCGAGCATGGTGCCCTCAGGTGAGTCCGCATCGAATCTCGTACATTGAAGTAGGGAAGAGAAATGTAAAATTCTTGCGCGCAAAAATAGCAGCATTGCGCACCCACACAATTGACATGATATGTTGAATGTGATGCCGTGTGATGGCGTTCCTATACTGAAGATTGATTTCGCTCCAAGCTGACAGGGTCTAGCATTGGTGAACCATTACCTGGAGGAGGCAACTCGAATGATGGTATCTGGGCCTGTAGATTTTTCAAAGAATATAACACAGTAGCGCAAATCATCGAGTTAAATGGAAATATACTTGAACGGTTTTTTATAATCTTAACGTTGATAAACAACAATGTGAAGATTTCGGTACTTGCTTTCCAGGAGTTTACTGAACAAACAAGAATTCGTTTTGTGGAGCTGTATTGATGGTATGCTCTGTCGCCAACCGTACATAAACTTCTGGTGCATGGGACTGCAATTATAAAACATGCTTTGCTTCCTATTGGTATGTACAGTAAGGAAGCGCAAGAGAGTTAGTGAATCTAGAGAATGTATTCAAACGATTTCTTTTAACGTCTGATCCTGTAATAGCATTATCGAATAGAGTAACAACCAACGTGAGTGTACTCCATCTTCCCGATTATGCAGCTGAATTAACATTTTTAATTTTAACACGCTAGAAGGCAGCAATACCTTATTTTAATATGTATAGCTAATAAATGTCTTACATGAAAGAGCATTTTTCAATGAAAAAACCCAATGTTTTAACACAATTTAAAAAATTTAAAAAAATATCTCCTCCGCCATTTTTTCTATAAACATGCTTGAAAGTATTTTCTATCAAATGAAAGAAACCGATTTTTTTTTCGTTTGCTCCAATGTTAGATATAGCAGTTTAAAAATGATCTGTTTTTGAACTAGTTTTGCTTATAACTTCGGTTCAGAAAACGCTACCTGAATGCGCTAGTTATGAAAAAATTGGTTTCAACAAACTCTAAAAGATATTCAAAGACACCAAAATCGAGAAGTGAATATTAAGAAAGCTAGAGCAAAAAATCTGATTTTTTAGGAACACCCTAAGTTGATATATTAAAATAGCTGTAACACTAAAACCGTTAGAGATACTACAATAGTGTTTTCGGCAAAGTTGCTTGATATAAGTTTTCCTACAATTTTGCCGAAGGATGCAGTCCTCTATCTCAACACATACGGAAAATAATTTTTGCATCACCCTAATAATTAGAACCACCCTAATACCATATGCTTCAAAATATGGCTTATCTTTCACTGATCATTTGTTCCGAAGACATTATAGCTCTAAAGTTTAAGGCTAAGCCACAAATGTTTTTGTCCCTCTAAATTGTGGATCCGGACCACTGTGCATTGGTTAGAGCGAGATCTGTTGTGTCTGTTCGATAGATTGACTTCGAGAGTGAGATGAGGTTAGGAGTATTTCGCGTCGCTATAACAGCGATATCGTACATTTTCTGAACTACTTTTATGCGGTATTGCTTATCAGAGATGAAGCAAAAATTTTGTATTTGATTTCATCACAATTCATTTATTGAAAGTCGAGTAATCGGTAGAATAATATGGTGACTCTATTAATGAAATGACTATTGGCACAATGAATTTAGTTAAAATCTATTAGAATTTATCTATTAGAATTATTATCTATTAGAATTTACTATTTAATCAATGTTACAATATTTGTGTGTGAAATACATATTTGTATATATGGATATGTATGTACACATGTGTGTATATGTATGTATATATGTGTGTACGTCAGTATGCCTTGGTGCCTGTATATATTTATACATGTATGTATGTATGCGTTGTATCAAACCGTATATGGTGATACCTTTCGATTGTGAGTGAATAAAATGTTGATTGCATTACGCTCCAATATCATGGTTGGAGAGGCCGGTAGGGCTTCACTGAGCTCTTTTTATGTTTTATTTTCACACTACCGGTCCCTATAACCAGTGTGAAGTAGAAGTTAAGTGGAGTGAACGTATCCCAATTGGGTTTCACACGATGACAACAGGTGAACGGTGAATCGAGTCCATATTTGACGTTTATTGATGGTTTGTGTACAATGGATTACTGTGGAATGAGACAGAATATTGTAGAATAGAACGGAATAATAATGAGTTAACCAATGGGCAAACCACTGATAGCTGTCAAACGATGTTCATCCAGTTTGTATTGTGAGGATGGATATATCGTTTGGGACCTGATGGGTGAGATGATGTGTGAGTGAAATGTAAGAGTAAGTGCATGCAAGAATGGTAATAAAGGCCACCGTTTCAGCTCAGGACTAACGATCGATCATTAGAAGAGATAACATGACATTTCGACAGCACTGAAAAACTTAGACGCCTCAAAAGGGCCTGGACCTGACAGTATACCACCAATATTTTTAAAAAATCTTGCTGAAGAACTTGCAATACCACTACAACTACTTTTTAACCTATCACTTAATAAATGTACTTTTCCTAAAGCATGGAAATCTTTCTTTCTTGTACCAATATTTAAATCTGGTGCAAAATCTAACATTCGGAACTACCGTGGAATAGCCATTATCTCATGCATCCCAAAATTATTTGAAAAAATTGTAAATGAAAAACTTTTTCATCAACTTAAAAACGTAATAACAAACAAACAACATGGCTTTTTTAAAGGCCGCTCAACTACAACAAATCTCTTAGAATTTATGACATTCACTCTGAATGCAATGGACGCCGGAAACTACGTAGAAACTCTTTACACTGACTTTAGCAAAGCCTTCGACCGTATTGACATACCATTACTTCTACACAAACTACAAAAATATGGCATAAAACATACTCTTCTGGAATGGCTCAAATCATACTTAACGAATCGTGTACAGGTAGTCCGCTTCCTAAACATTCTGTCTGAACCAATCAATGTAACTTCTGGCGTACCTCAGGGTTCTCACTTAGGGCCTCTCCTTTTCATTTTACATATAAACGACATTTCCTTCATACTCAAAAATCTGAAAGTGCTTATATATGCAGACGACATGAAACTCTTCATGGAAATTGAAAATATTAACGACGCTGTAATATTCCAGAACGAAATCAATCTATTCCACATTTGGTGCTGCAAAAGTCTACTCCAACTCAATGTAAAAAAATGTAACTCAATAACTTTCAGTAGGAAAAATGAAACTATACCTATAAACATACATCTAGGAAATCAACTTGTAGAAAAATGTAAAATTGTAAGAGATTTAGGCGTAATCTTAGACTCCAAGCTCACTTTTGTGGAACACTACAATACCATAATCAATAAAGCTAATAGCATGCTGGGCTTTATTAAACGCTTCAGTCATAACTTTCAGGGGGAGCGGGTCATATCGCCGAAAGCCATTTCGCCGAAAGTCGTTTCGCCGAATGCCATTTCGCCGAAAGTCATTTCGCCGAATAGGTCATTTCGCCGAAAGTCGTTTCGCCGAAAGGGTCATTTCGCCGAAAGGGTCATTTCGCCGAAAGGGTCATTTCGCCGAAAGGGTCATTTTGCCGAAAGGGTAATTTCGCCGTAAGGGTCATATCTCCTGCATGTTATGTCTCCTGTGTAACTGATGTGGCGCAGCCACATAACCGAAGCCAAGATGGCTCGGCGGCACAAAGCCGCCGAGCCGACGCCAGCTGAGTCGGCCGCCGACCCGCCGTCGGAAGCGGCGGCCTCTTGCATACAAACCTGTAACCGCCTCGTTTGCCCGGTCTACTCAAAGCTAAGTTTCTTTGCTTTAGTTAGGTCCGAACGAGCGGTAGCGAGGTCGGACAGCACATGAACCAAAACGATGTGGCGTAGCCGCATTAGATATTTTTTCATTTTCACTTAATAAACGGAAAATACCACCTACATTTGCCTGGTAGATAGACCTATGCAATTGCTTTGATATTTACTAGCTAATAGCCAACAAGTTTTCTTGCGAACTACTTTCTGAGGTTCATGAATCAATCTTTATTCAAGAGTACAACAATCAATCATTATTCAAGAAGTACAATGGTAGGCAATGGCAACAAAACGGGCGTTATCATCTTCCGTTTGTCTTTAATTTAAATTAATTCTAATTTCGATTTCAAGACGATTTCAGGATTCGGCGAAATGGCTTTCGGCGAAATGGCATTCGGCGAAGTGACCCATTCGGCGAAATGACATTCGGCGAAATAACCCTTTCGGCGAAATGACTTTCGGCGAAACGGCTTTCGGCGAAATGGCTTTCGGCGAAATGACCCTGATCCCTTTCAGGACCCATACACAATTAAATTATTATACACTATATATGTCAGACCTATTTTGGAATATTGCAGCCTAGTATGGAATCCATACAATATTATTCACGAAGAACGCATCGAATCTATTCAAAAACAATTTCTTTTATATGCACTTCGTAAATTAAACTGGACAGCATTTCCTCTACCATCATATGAATCACGCTGCATGCTCATCAATATACAAACACTTAAAGAACGCCACGACTTTGCAATGCTTTATTTTATCAGCGACATTATTTCTCAACGCATTCAATCAGCTCCATTATTATCGCAATTAAATTTTTATATACCTAGCCGTCAATTACGTTCCAGGAAATTATTTTTAGAAAAACAAGCTAGAACAAATAATGCAAAATACAGTCCAGTCAATCGAATAATGCGCCATTACAATCAATACTGCGAACATCTTGACCTTACTATGTCTAAAAATCAAATCAAATCTCAGCTTTGTCGTAGAAATAATGCGTAGTATGTAAGTGAACATTGTAAACAATTTATATGTAGTCTACATTTGCTTGACGAAATAAAAAAAAAACATAGTTGTTTATGTTACCATTCATAAGAAAACCAACATGAATAAATAATAGAAACTGTTGGGTAATAATATAATTTCCTCATATTGAAAGAGGCGTTTATATGGCGCGCATGCGCTAATTCGGCCTGATACAAATTAACGGGGTGGGCAATACATTTTGGACAGGGCTGTAAAAAGCTGATTGGAACCCTTTCCCCACCAAAATGTAATATAAGGAAACTATAAGGAATTTCATATACCATTCGATTCAGCTCGAAGATCTGCACAAAGGTCTGTGTGTGTGACAAATATTGTCACTCAATTTTCTCAAAGTCACAATAGTGAGATTTGGACACACATATCAAAACGACGCATAGAAGCCAAACTAGGCGTACTTTGATATTGATACATTAAGATTAAAAGTACTTTTTTTACATTGTCTTTCAGAACGGAACATAGATCCGGATGCGATACAATAGCAGACTATATTGAACCATGAGACTTTTCATTATATCCAACATTTTTTTATGGAAATCAATTCAAAAGTTTCACGCAAAATGAGTCCTAATGTGATTTTATTAAACATTTGACCTTGTGAATCAAAAACCATTTTGATCTAGATTCAATTTAACAGTACACTATGTTACTACACGATCTTATCATTTTATTCATAACAAATTTTGGAATACTTTTCTATGATTATTATTTTCAAGACCATTAGTATTATTTCGTCTAACCGAAAGATGTTCGGCTGTGCCTTATATTATTCATAAGTTCGTTCACCTTTCCGAATCTAGGAGTAGATTTTTTTGTTTGTGTAAAAAATACATGAAGCAATCTTTGTTCTGTAAACCGCTTTCAGACAGTTGGGCTGAAGTTTTTCATGTCAACTTAAATAATACCTGCATTTAACTTATCGAATTTGCTACTTTTGGCGGTTACAACTCCCGCTTGATCTGTCAAAACCAATATTTAATTGCAAGCAAAATCATATCGTACACACCTCTTGGCCATCGTCGGAAGCGTACTTCACCAACATACGACAATCAACTTGATACGCTAATTAGTGCGGTTGTGTTTTGCAACAATTTGCTCTTTTAATTTTTCACAGCGTCACCGGCTATCAGTTTATCGAAACACGTAGTAAAATCGAGTGTACCGGCCATCGTAACCAAATTCTTGAAGGAAACTAATCAAATATATTTTGGCAGGAACTATCAGCGGCTTCCACGGCCCATTAGGCAAATTTCAAATGTGTTCCAAATCAATTTCGATGCTGGAATATTTTCGCGAGCATGCACTAGTGTATTTGTTTTATTAATACATTCAGATTAACTCTTATATTAGAATAACGCATGCAAATAACAAAACCTGCAAAAATATAAAGTTTTTCTTTGAATAAGTTTTAATCGAAATAACTAATTTATTTACCTCACAACAGGCGATTATTCAATTGTTTTGACGTCATTTCAATTGTTTTGACGTTTCTGAAATGAATCGTTTGTCGCTTGAGGTACATCTTCTCACTCACCATGGAATGAACCTCTCACGTCACCCGAGTCGACTCGTAGAATAGGGTGACTACAGTCACGTGACAGCGAGGTGAGATTTGTCGAGTCACCTCACTCGACTCGCAGAATAAGGGCCAGTGTCCATGCATATTATACTCGAGAGCACTGTTGAAAAACCGACTAGTAAAAATTGACCCAGAGAGCCAAGTGTCATATACTCACGTTCGTCGAACTGAGCAATGTCTGTGAGTGTGTGTGTATGTGTCAAATAATCTCACTAGGTTTTCTCGGAGATGGCTGAACCGATTTTGACATACTTAAATTCCAATGAAAGATCTAGTGGTCCCATACGAAATTCCTGAATTTCATCCGAATCTGACTTTCGGTTCCGGAGTTATCGGGTAAAGTGTGTTCAATATTGTACACCGTCACTTAAACTTAATTCCGGCTATCCTGGTTCCCGGTATCGGATTCCGGAAGCACCGGAAATAGTGGTCATATATACCAAAATGGATCTCACACACTTTTCTAAGCGACGGTTTGACCGATGTCCACAAACTTAGTTTAAAATTAAAGGTCTTCTGGTCCCATACGGAATTCCTGAATTTCATCCGGATCCGACTTCCGGTTCCGCAGTTATAGGGTAAAGTGTGTTCAATATTGTACACCGTCACTTGAAACGGCGAAACAAAAAACGTAAAAAAATTTCTAAACTGGTCTCAAAACTACACAAATCGATCGGTATTATCAGTAGGTTACTAAACAAACCGATTCCGGCTATCCTGGTTCCAGGTATCCAATTCCGGAAGCACCGGAAATAGTGGTCATATATACCAAAATGGATCTCACACACTTTTCTCAGCGACGGTTTGACCGATTTCCACAAACTTAGATTCAAATGAAAGGTCTTCTGGTCCCATACGGAATTCCTGAATTTCATCCGGATCCGACTTCCGGTTCCATAGTTAAAGGGTAAAGTGTGTTCAATATTGTACACTGTCACTTAAACCGGCGAAACAAAACACGTAAACAAATTTCTAAACTGGTCTCAAAACTACACGTATCGATAGTCATTATCAGTAGGCAACTTAACAAACCGATTCTGGCTATCCTGATTCCCGGTATCCGGTTCCGGAAGCACCGGAAATAGTGGTCATATATACCAAAATGGATCTCACTCATTTTTCTCAGCGATGATTTAATCGATTTCACAAACTTAAATTCAAATGAAAGGTCTTCTGGTCCCATACGGAAATCCTGAATTTCATCCGGATCCGCTTCCGGTTCCGGAGTTATAGGGTAAAGTGTTTTCAATATTGTACACCGTCACTTAAACCGGCGAAACGTTTTAAGCAAGCGAAGGGTGGCTCAATGTGCAATATTTGTAAATTGTTTGACTATTGACGATTCGATTCTCTGTTGATTAGGGGATCAATAGCAGTTTAAGTGGAATGTGTTTGAAAATCGCATCGCATTTACTCTAACAGGTTTTCTTTAATGAAATGTAAATAGCGCGCACGCACGTGTTGACGCTTCGCGAGACTTTTCGCTCTTCAGCAGCAACCTAAGCTGATAGGCAGAGTGTGAGTGGAAAGCGGAGTGGTTGAATTTGGTTGCTAGTCAATTTAGCGAGCCATTAATTGAAAATAACAAAAGCATTTGCAAGATGTTGAGGATTAGATTGAGATGATCACAAGATCTTCAAATTGTAGAGTTTATGTCGCAATCCTCGGTGTCGCGAAGCGGCTAGCGCATGTTTTCCGTGAGCAATGATGTCGTCCTCCGTTTCAAGAAATACACCGACTGTCTAAAAGTTAACTCTTAATAGTTCTTTATGATTAGCCGTACCAATTTTATATTAGCCAAATAACGACTTTTACTAGCTCCAAATAAAACAATAACAAAATACAAAAATAAATTAAAAAAACCTGTTTTAATCCATTTTTGTATCGACAGTTTAAGTGACGGTGTAAATATTTAACACACTTTACCCTTTAACTCCGGAACCGGAAGTCCGGATGAAATTCAGGAATACCATATGGGACTATGAGACCTTTCATTTGAATCTAAGTTTGTCAAAACTGGTTCAACCATCTCCGAGAAAACCTAGTGAGATTATTTGACACATACACACACTCATACATACACACACAAACATCACTCAGCTCGATGTACTGAGTCGAATGGTATATGACACTTGGCCCTCCGGGCCAATTTTTACTAGTCGCGTTTTCAAGTGATTGCATAACCTTTTTAGATGAGAAAGGCAAAATGACGAAATTTTGAATTCGTTGCAATGCAAGGAAAACTCAAAATAAAACAACAAATGCTTCAAACTTATTACGCTACGTTAGCTAAGGTTTGGTTGCTCTCACGTATTACAATGTTCTCAGACGCTCGCGGTTGCTGTTAGTAACGTAAAATGAAAAACGTACTATAACACTAGATGGTGCGATTCTTGACTAATTGATTTGTTCTTCGGAGGTCCTACTACTGTCCAGGTTGTAGGTCGCAAAAGTAGCATGAAGTAGTTATAGCAGGCTGTAGAACTTCAACAGTTTCAGTACAATCATTCGCATTGTGTACTCTGAATATTTTTCAACGTGTGATTGTGATCGGTGGAAAAGTCCAATCAATTTGTGGGAAAATGGCAGATAATACTGTTAAAACTAAGTCGAATAAAAGACCAAAACCAATAACAAAAAAAGATGTTATTTCGGAAAACACGAAGGTGAGTCCCTATTTTGTACTAGCATTGATGGATGCTTCAAACAGAATATTCCTGGAAAATGGAACAGTGCTTTGTTCGCGTTGCTCATGCTTAAGAAAACGAAGTGGGTTCACTATTATTACCCGGCGTTGCTCGGAAATGTTTCGGGATGGTGAGGCCGCAAAAAAAGTTCTCGAAATTGTCCTGCCCAGTGAAATACTCAGATTGTAATGAAGCACAACTTAGACGGCAACGGCAAAAGTCCCTTCTCAGATCTCATAATAATCATAATTTTCACGGTATTATCGTCATATCTGGTCATTTTTTGTTATATTTTCCGCAAAATTCTATCAATTTTACCTTACACTTCCCAGGCACTTGCTACACTCCCTCTCCCTTAAAATAACCTTATAATCTTCTTTGATGTACAAGTATTATCTGTATTTCTGAAGAAGCATCGTTTCTCTTCGAATAAATTTAACATTGAACTCCCCGTGTTTTAGTTAAGTTATTACAGCTCTCCTTCATGATTACTCTTATGATCTCCTCTGAGTAGTGTAGAAAGTAGTATCAAAAAGTATCGAATTCCACCTTTGGTACATGTGCCAAACTTGGTGGCGATTCGTTTGGTTGTTTCGTAGTTATGTTATGAAACTTACATACATTCGCGTTCAAAGACAGATAAAGATTAATATTCCCTTAGTTCTTCGAATTTCCCGGTGGAAAATAACCGGATTTTTTGAAATTATTTAAAAAAAATTGCGTTGCATTCGAATTAACAATAGCAATACTATCTTGCACGACTTTGAAATTCTTCCCCTCCTCTTGTTTTACAAAAAATGAGTCTAGTCTAAATCTCTCTCCTTGTTTGACGACAAATGTTTTGACGACGAATAAGATAAATTTCTTAATAAACACTCCTTTTTAGAGCCACTTACTACAAACTCCACCCTTTTGATCACCTCTGTAATGAACATCTAAGCTCGTTGAGAAAAATCTGAACCTCAGAATTAGATTTTCGCTAAATTCGAAACATTTTGCTTCAAATCCCCTGGTTAGCAAACAGTTAATCAGTACCTCATTTTTTGTGCCTTTTACCCCGTTCCTCCCGAACCGGAAGTCCGATCCGGGTAAAATTCAATAGCACCCTATGGAACCAAGAGACCTTTCATTTGATTCTAAGTTTGGGAAAATTGGTCCAGCCATCTCCGAGAAAATAGAGTGTACATTTTTGTTACATACACACACACACACACACACACACACACACACACACACACACACACACACACACACACACACACACAACACACACACACACACACACACACACACACACACACACACACACACACACACACACACACACACACAGACAGACAGACAGACAGACATTTGCTCAGTTCGTCGAGCTGAGTCGAATGGTACATGACATTGGACCTTCCGGGCCTTGGTTTAAAAGATGGTTTTCACAGTGATTGCATAACCTTTCTATATGAGAAAGGCAAAAAAACTAATGATTCGAAATAATTATTTCTCACAGATTATGTTTGATGGAGAAACGAAACGACGGTGTGCTCTAACACCTCACTGCTCTTATACACAAAGTCAGTTTCGATCATAAAATTTTGAGCGACACTTCAGAGACAAACAACGAGAGGCTTAATATTGGAACATCGAAAGATGTATACGCTACATCAAGTGGACTTGAACCGTCGATGAATGTTCGGTTAAGCAAATCGCGTCTTCTGGGAGGAATTATTAAGCTCGTCAGCATCCATGGATTGCCATTTGCAGCGCTAGAATGGGAAGGACTGCGGGAAATAATAGATCCATTGCTGACAACGCACGATTTATCTGTAAATAGACGGAATATTACAACGCACTTAAAAAATACCGCTATGGCGCTAGATCAGATTATTGCTGAAGAAGTTTGCTTTGAAGATGGTTTGCTTAAAACTAGATATTGTTTCGAAAATGTACAGATCATTTTTGGGAGTAAATTTACAATATCTGTCGAAAGATTTTGCTAGTTGTAACATATTTTTTTACTAATTCAAGAAAAAAACCATTTTTGAATATTATTGACCTTACTATAAAAAGCAACGCAAATTTTACAACTATTTCACGACAAAGGAATATGCGATCTCTCAGAATTTCATAATGTTTGGAACAATCTTTCTTCGTAGAAAAATATTAGATAATCTAAGTTATATCATTTTGGAAATTTACGCTTTTTACACAATACGGATAAAAAGGTAAAAACACAAATTCTATCCTAAACGGCCGCCTGGAAAATTTAAATAAGTTATGAAAATGTAGTACAACCCAATACTTAAAAACAATGGCGTACCGAAGAAATTTGGCGCCCAAGGCAAAATAAAAGATTTGCCGCCCCCATCGTTGGTTTAGTGAGCAAAAAAACAAGGATTAGTTTGCCGCCCCCTAAAACTGTGCCGACGGGGCGAATGCACCCTTTGCCTCCCCCTCCCTAGATACGCTACTGTTTGAAATTAGATAACTTTAGGCTGCTAATGTGTTGATGTTTATGTGAAATAGTTTAAGTTTGATAGAAAATCTTGTTTCTCTCAACCTACTGATGTGATGATGCCTTTCTGTGCTATAATTATAAAACTTTTCGTTGAAATTTGTATAGAAAGCGAAAAATTTATTCAAGCATAACCTGCAGATTGAAACAGCTTTGAGCAAAATATAGACTTGTTCCTGACCAAATGTTTTCGGCAACATATACATATCATAATGGTTATATAGCTAACTCAAAGAGTTTTTTTTACTCAATAATATAATATAACTTTAGGCACATTGCTTAAGCTCTAAGATGCCAAGGGTATTTTCTAATCCTTATCAACGACTAACTTAAAACTAGAATAGTATCATTAGACTATGTCATCTCGGGTTCTCGAAAATCCAGCCTTCAGCTGGCGATCGGCAGTGGTCGATGAATTGAATAGTGCATGAGTCCTCCAGATGACGTTGGTAAATATCTATGCTGGCCGCAGGGCTGGAAAAATCACCAAAAATCAAAAATCACCAGTGATCGACGATCACTGCTGATCTTAAGATCACTGATCTTGAACTTTAAAAAATCACTACTGATTTGATCACTACTGATCCTAGCCTAAAGAAAAATCGTCGTTACATAATCGCACTCATCTGATCCTTATGTGATTTGATTTCGTGTAAGATCATGATTATGGAATTAGGAAATCAGAGAAGATTTTAATTCCAAAAAATCACTACTGATGCGATCAGAAATGATTTGAGTAGAAAATCGTTTTTGATGAGGATCAGCAAAAATTGTACAAAGGGGTGAGTAAATGATACAATTGTATAAATTTTGCATAATGCAGGTGATATGCGTGCGAG
Organism: Malaya genurostris; assembly: GCF_030247185.1. NCBI lineage: Eukaryota > Metazoa > Arthropoda > Insecta > Diptera > Culicidae > Malaya > Malaya genurostris. The sequence continues at coordinate 157,470,007 of NC_080572.1, forward strand.
TGTTCAAATCGGTGAAAATTTTCTGTTTTGTCGCTTTTGGGAATCTAATGATGGGTGAAAGAGCGTGTCAATGGGGCTTCAAAATCAATAAGTTTTGATGTTTCGAATGCGTGGAGGTGTTCAAATCAAATCAAAATCAAATCAAAATCAAATCAAAATCAAATCAAAATCAAATCAAAATCAAATCAAAATCAAATCAAAATCAAATCAAAATCAAATCAAAATCAAATCAAAATCAAATCAAAATCAAATCAAAATCAAATCAAAATCAAATCAAAATCAAATCAAAATCAAATCAAAATCAAATCAAAATCAAATCAAAATCAAATCAAAATCAAATCAAAATCAAATCAAAATCAAATCAAAATCAAATCAAAATCAAATCAAAATCAAATCAAAATCAAATCAAAATCAAATCAAAATCAAATCAAAATCAAATCAAAATCAAATCAAAATCAAATCAAAATCAAATCAAAATCAAATCAAAATCAAATCAAAATCAAATCAAAATCAAATCAAAATCAAATCAAAATCAAATCAAAATCAAATCAAAATCAAATCAAAATCAAATCAAAATCAAATCAAAATCAAATCAAAATCAAATCAAAATCAAATCAAAATCAAATCAAAATCAAATCAAAATCAAATCAAAATCAAATCAAAATCAAATCAAAATCAAATCAAAATCAAATCAAAATCAAATCAAAATCAAATCAAAATCAAATCAAAATCAAATCAAAATCAAATCAAAATCAAATCAAAATCAAATCAAAATCAAATCAAAATCAAATCAAAATCAAATCAAAATCAAATCAAAATCAAATCAAAATCAAATCAAAATCAAATCAAAATCAAATCAAAATCAAATCAAAATCAAATCAAAATCAAATCAAAATCAAATCAAAATCAAATCAAAATCAAATCAAAATCAAATCAAAATCAAATCAAAATCAAATCAAAATCAAATCAAAATCAAATCAAAATCAAATCAAAATCAAATCAAAATCAAATCAAAATCAAATCAAAATCAAATCAAAATCAAATCAAAATCAAATCAAAATCAAATCAAAATCAAATCAAAATCAAATCAAAATCAAATCAAAATCAAATCAAAATCAAATCAAAATCAAATCAAAATCAAATCAAAATCAAATCAAAATCAAATCAAAATCAAATCAAAATCAAATCAAAATCAAATCAAAATCAAATCAAAATCAAATCAAAATCAAATCAAAATCAAATCAAAATCAAATCAAAATCAAATCAAAATCAAATCAAAATCAAATCAAAATCAAATCAAAATCAAATCAAAATCAAATCAAAATCAAATCAAAATCAAATCAAAATCAAATCAAAATCAAATCAAAATCAAATCAAAATCAAATCAAAATCAAATCAAAATCAAATCAAAATCAAATCAAAATCAAATCAAAATCAAATCAAAATCAAATCAAAATCAAATCAAAATCAAATCAAAATCAAATCAAAATCAAATCAAAATCAAATCAAAATCAAATCAAAATCAAATCAAAATCAAATCAAAATCAAATCAAAATCAAATCAAAATCAAATCAAAATCAAATCAAAATCAAATCAAAATCAAATCAAAATCAAATCAAAATCAAATCAAAATCAAATCAAAATCAAATCAAAATCAAATCAAAATCAAATCAAAATCAAATCAAAATCAAATCAAAATCAAATCAAAATCAAATCAAAATCAAATCAAAATCAAATCAAAATCAAATCAAAATCAAATCAAAATCAAATCAAAATCAAATCAAAATCAAATCAAAATCAAATCAAAATCAAATCAAAATCAAATCAAAATCAAATCAAAATCAAATCAAAATCAAATCAAAATCAAATCAAAATCAAATCAAAATCAAATCAAAATCAAATCAAAATCAAATCAAAATCAAATCAAAATCAAATCAAAATCAAATCAAAATCAAATCAAAATCAAATCAAAATCAAATCAAAATCAAATCAAAATCAAATCAAAATCAAATCAAAATCAAATCAAAATCAAATCAAAATCAAATCAAAATCAAATCAAAATCAAATCAAAATCAAATCAAAATCAAATCAAAATCAAATCAAAATCAAATCAAAATCAAATCAAAATCAAATCAAAATCAAATCAAAATCAAATCAAAATCAAATCAAAATCAAATCAAAATCAAATCAAAATCAAATCAAAATCAAATCAAAATCAAATCAAAATCAAATCAAAATCAAATCAAAATCAAATCAAAATCAAATCAAAATCAAATCAAAATCAAATCAAAATCAAATCAAAATCAAATCAAAATCAAATCAAAATCAAATCAAAATCAAATCAAAATCAAATCAAAATCAAATCAAAATCAAATCAAAATCAAATCAAAATCAAATCAAAATCAAATCAAAATCAAATCAAAATCAAATCAAAATCAAATCAAAATCAAATCAAAATCAAATCAAAATCAAATCAAAATCAAATCAAAATCAAATCAAAATCAAATCAAAATCAAATCAAAATCAAATCAAAATCAAATCAAAATCAAATCAAAATCAAATCAAAATCAAATCAAAATCAAATCAAAATCAAATCAAAATCAAATCAAAATCAAATCAAAATCAAATCAAAATCAAATCAAAATCAAATCAAAATCAAATCAAAATCAAATCAAAATCAAATCAAAATCAAATCAAAATCAAATCAAAATCAAATCAAAATCAAATCAAAATCAAATCAAAATCAAATCAAAATCAAATCAAAATCAAATCAAAATCAAATCAAAATCAAATCAAAATCAAATCAAAATCAAATCAAAATCAAATCAAAATCAAATCAAAATCAAATCAAAATCAAATCAAAATCAAATCAAAATCAAATCAAAATCAAATCAAAATCAAATCAAAATCAAATCAAAATCAAATCAAAATCAAATCAAAATCAAATCAAAATCAAATCAAAATCAAATCAAAATCAAATCAAAATCAAATCAAAATCAAATCAAAATCAAATCAAAATCAAATCAAAATCAAATCAAAATCAAATCAAAATCAAATCAAAATCAAATCAAAATCAAATCAAAATCAAATCAAAATCAAATCAAAATCAAATCAAAATCAAATCAAAATCAAATCAAAATCAAATCAAAATCAAATCAAAATCAAATCAAAATCAAATCAAAATCAAATCAAAATCAAATCAAAATCAAATCAAAATCAAATCAAAATCAAATCAAAATCAAATCAAAATCAAATCAAAATCAAATCAAAATCAAATCAAAATCAAATCAAAATCAAATCAAAATCAAATCAAAATCAAATCAAAATCAAATCAAAATCAAATCAAAATCAAATCAAAATCAAATCAAAATCAAATCAAAATCAAATCAAAATCAAATCAAAATCAAATCAAAATCAAATCAAAATCAAATCAAAATCAAATCAAAATCAAATCAAAATCAAATCAAAATCAAATCAAAATCAAATCAAAATCAAATCAAAATCAAATCAAAATCAAATCAAAATCAAATCAAAATCAAATCAAAATCAAATCAAAATCAAATCAAAATCAAATCAAAATCAAATCAAAATCAAATCAAAATCAAATCAAAATCAAATCAAAATCAAATCAAAATCAAATCAAAATCAAATCAAAATCAAATCAAAATCAAATCAAAATCAAATCAAAATCAAATCAAAATCAAATCAAAATCAAATCAAAATCAAATCAAAATCAAATCAAAATCAAATCAAAATCAAATCAAAATCAAATCAAAATCAAATCAAAATCAAATCAAAATCAAATCAAAATCAAATCAAAATCAAATCAAAATCAAATCAAAATCAAATCAAAATCAAATCAAAATCAAATCAAAATCAAATCAAAATCAAATCAAAATCAAATCAAAATCAAATCAAAATCAAATCAAAATCAAACAAATTTATATATTTGATAGAAAATAATTATGAAACTGAATATAGATTTCTACTTTATGAAATGTAATAACATGAATTGTAATGCAGTTATTAAATTTAAATTTAGAACTCTAATTTGTATCTTTAGTATGTATTTTGCTAAAGCCGGTATTAAAGCAGTCCCTAGAGCGACTATAATGCCAATTAGTGATATTATGCTGTCCAGATTGGAAACCTGGGGAGTGTTGCAATGGTCGTATTAGTGACGGCGCAAAAAAGGTGCGAAAACTTCAAAACTGTCGCAAAAAATATTTCAATTTGTAAGTGTTTTTAATTGATGGCAAAACAAAGTCACTATAATCCGGTTCCATTGACACGCTCTGTCACCCATCATTAGATTCCCAAAAGCGACAAAATAGAAAATTTTCTTCGATTTGAACACTTCCACTCATTCTAAACATCAAAACTTATTGATTTTCAAACCCCATTGACGCGCTCTTTCACCCATCATTAGATTCCCAAAAGCGACAAAATAGAAAATTTTCTCCGATTTGAACACCTCCACGCATTCGAAACATTAAAACTTATTGATTTTGAAGCCCCATTGACACGCTCTTTCACCCATCATTAGATTCCCAAAAGCGACAAAACAGAATATTTTCTCCGTTTTGAACACCTCCACGCATTCGAAACATCAAAACTTATTGATTTTCAAACCCCATTGACACGCTCTTTCACCCATCATTAGATTCCCAAAAACGACAAAACAGAATATTTTCTCCGATTTGAACATCTCCACGCATTCGAAACATTAAAACTTATTGATTTTGAAGCCCCATTGACACGCTCTTTCACCCATCATTAGATTCCCCAAAGGGACAAAATATAAAATTTTCTCCGATTTGAACACCTCCACGCATTCGAAACATCAAAATTTATTGATTTTGAAGTCCCATTGACACGTTCTGTCACCCATCATTAGATTCCCAAAAGCGACAAAATAGAAAATTTTCTCCGATTTGAACACCTTCACTCATTCGAAACATCAAAACTTATTGATTTTTAAACCCCATTGACACGCTCTTTCACCCATCATTAGATTCCCAAAAGCGACAAAATAGAAAATTTTCTCCGATTTGAACACCTCCACGCATTCGAAACATCAAAACTTATTGATTTTCAAACCCCATTGACATGCTCTTTCACCCATCATTAGATTCCCAAAAGCGACAAAATAGAAAATTTTCTCCGATTTGAACACCTCCACGCATTCGAAACATCAAAATTTATTGATTTTGAAGTCCCATTGACACGTTCTGTCACCCATCATTAGATTCCCAAAAGCGACAAAACAGAATATTTTCTCCGATTTGAACACCTCCACGCATTCGAAACATCAAAACTTATTGATTTTGAAGCCCCATTGACACGCTCTTTCACCCATCATTAGATTCCCAAAAGCGACAAAATAGAATATTTTCTCCGATTTGAACACCTCCACGCATTCGAAACATTAAAACTTATTGATTTTGAAGCCCCATTGACACGCTCTTTCACCCATCATTAGATTCCCAAAAGCGACAAAACAGAATATTTTCTCCGTTTTGAACACCTCCACGCATTCGAAACATCAAAACTTATTGATTTTCAAACCCCATTGACACGCTCTTTCACCCATCATTAGATTCCCAAAAACGACAAAACAGAATATTTTCTCCGATTTGAACACCTCCACGCATTCGAAACATTAAAACTTATGATTTTGAAGCCCCATTGACACGCTCTTTCACCCATCATTAGATTCCCCAAAGGGACAAAATAGAAAATTTTCTCCGATTTGAACACCTCCACGCATTCGAAACATCAAAATTTATTGATTTTGAAGTCCCATTGACACGTTCTGTCACCCATCATTAGATTCCCAAAAGCGACAAAATAGAAAATTTTCTCCGATTTGAACACCTTCACTCATTCGAAACATCAAAACTTATTGATTTTCAAACCCCATTGACACGCTCTTTCACCCATCATTAGATTCCCAAAAACGACAAAACAGAATATTTTCTCCGATTTGAACACCTCCACGCATTCGAAACATTAAAACTTATTGATTTTGAAGCCCCATTGACACGCTCTTTCACCCATCATTAGATTCCCCAAAGGGACAAAATATAAAATTTTCTCCGATTTGAACACCTCCACGCATTCGAAACATCAAAATTTATTGATTTTGAAGTCCCATTGACACGTTCTGTCACCCATCATTAGATTCCCAAAAGCGACAAAATAGAAAATTTTCTCCGATTTGAACACCTTCACTCATTCGAAACATCAAAACTTATTGATTTTTAAACCCCATTGACACGCTCTTTCACCCATCATTAGATTCCCAAAAGCGACAAAATAGAAAATTTTCTCCGATTTGAACACCTCCACGCATTCGAAACATCAAAACTTATTGATTTTCAAACCCCATTGACATGCTCTTTCACCCATCATTAGATTCCCAAAAGCGACAAAATAGAAAATTTTCTCCGATTTGAACACCTCCACGCATTCGAAACATCAAAATTTATTGATTTTGAAGTCCCATTGACACGTTCTGTCACCCATCATTAGATTCCCAAAAGCGACAAAACAGAATATTTTCTCCGATTTGAACACCTCCACGCATTCGAAACATCAAAACTTATTGATTTTGAAGCCCCATTGACACGCTCTTTCACCCATCATTAGATTCCCAAAAGCGACAAAATAGAATATTTTCTCCGATTTGAACACCTCCACGCATTCGAAACATTAAAACTTATTGATTTTGAAGCCCCATTGACACGCTCTTTCACCCATCATTAGATTCCCAAAAGCGACAAAACAGAATATTTTCTCCGTTTTGAACACCTCCACGCATTCGAAACATCAAAACTTATTGATTTTCAAACCCCATTGACACGCTCTTTCACCCATCATTAGATTCCCAAAAACGACAAAACAGAATATTTTCTCCGATTTGAACACCTCCACGCATTCGAAACATTAAAACTTATTGATGTTGAAGCCCCATTGACACGCTCTTTCACCCATCATTAGATTCCCCAAAGGGACAAAATAGAAAATTTTCTCCGATTTGAACACCTCCACGCATTCGAAACTTCAAAATTTATTGATTTTGAAGTCCCATTGACACGTTCTGTCACCCATCATTAGATTCCCAAAAGCGACAAAATAGACAATTTTCTCCGATTTGAACACCTTCACTCATTCGAAACATCAAAACTTATTGATTTTCAAACCCCATTGACACGCTCTTTCACCCATCATTAGATTCCCAAAAGCGACAAAACAGAATATTTTCTCCGATTTGAACACCTCCACGCATTTGAAAAATCAAAACTTATTGATTTTGAAGCTCCATTGACACGCTCTTTCACCCATCATTAGATTCCCAAAAGCGACAAAATAGAATATTTTCTCCGATTTGAACACCTCCACGCATTCGAAACATTAAAACTTATTGATTTTGAAGCCCCATTGACACGCTCTTTCACCCATCATTAGATTCCCAAAAGCGACAAAATAGAAAATTTTCTCCGATTTGAACACCTCCACGAAACCACCGAAACATCAAAATTTATTGATTTTGAAGTCCCATTGACACGCCCTATTACGTACCGCTAATCTTTTGTTGGATGCATAATTTTCTATTGTCATCAATTTTCGCACCCCTCACCAGATGAAACACAACATCAACGATTTAAAAAGTAAATCAATTTGCATTCATGTCTGATCACGATCACGTTTGATTTTTGTCACAATGCTCAAAACAGATCAAATCATCCAATGATTGATCTTACAAAGATCTAGATCAGCTGTGTTTCAAAATCAGCAGTGATTTTGTGTAACGGAAGATCATTGCCGATCGTCCTAGATGTGATTTGGAGATGACTGATCAACTGATCGTAAAAAGATCAGATCAGTAGTGATCTTTAAAGGAAAGATCACAAGTGATTCATGATCAGTAGTGATCGTGATTTGATGATTTTTTGATCGTGATTTTGCCAGCCCAGACAATGTTACCTTTTGCAGTAATTACTCCCTCTTGAGTCGGTGCCGCTCCAGGAAACGCGCCGACAAACTGCTGCTGTTCCCTCATGCCATACAATGGCACCGATCGGTTAAGCGTTTTCACTTTAGAATTCGATGGATTTGTTTCGATTTCCTTCCCTTGAATCGGTGCCGTTCGAGGAATCGCGCCGGTATACTGCTGCTGTTCCTTCACGCCAAAATATGGCACCTGACGATCAAATGATTGCATGGTCGAATTAAATACTGGCAGGCAGGAACTGAATCCGCGATGTTCACTACCGATGATCGCATTTTGTCGTTCGGGTGAAACTGCTCTATTAAACCTTTCCAGAGCTGTCTGATTACCCTTCTCCTGCTGCTGGATTCCTGATTCAGATTAGCTGCTGCTGATAGGTCTCCCGATTGTCCCACCGGTATAGATCCGTTTGCGCTGTCACACTGATCAGTGCATTGTTGCTTCCACTGCTGTACTCTGTCTAAACTCGCTCTTTTGCTAACCTTACTTCTGTTGCTGACAGTTTCATCCGTTTCGTTTAATTCTTCCTGCAGTACTTTATACTTTTCATCAAGATGACGTTTCTCCATCTCTTGCCTTTCTTCCAATTGTTGCTTTTTTAATGACAACCGTGCAGCTCTAACACTGGAAGTCGATGTACGGGAACAAATACTGTGCGGCAAACAATGGTTACAGATCTACGATAGATCAGCTACCGAGGTTCACACATTTCATGTGCCACCATCCGTCGCATTGGTCACACTGCACACAATCGTCAAAATTCTCCGAGCGGTCACAGCAGATACAACCGGTTGTTTGATTCTTCTCCAAGATATGTGAACTGGTGAGGTTATCATCATCATGGCGGTGATCATCCGAATTTATAATGGCGATAATTCTTAAAGTTTTGTTCAGAGAACAAAAGGGGAATTCTTCACCGACTCTTTTCAGCAATTCGCAGACTCGTTGGTGCGAGATAGCTTTAAGCTAGAATTCAATTTATTAGTAAATTTGTTCTTATAATTCAATTATCTTACTCACAATTATCGGTTTTTAACCACTTTTAACTGAACAAGAAATACTGCCTCGATTCTTCAAATTCCAAACTGTGATACAATTTTAGGTTAATTTAGATATTCTATAGTAATTACTGTGATAAGTTTACTTACTGTAACAAACTGTGATAATAGCACAAACTAACAGACATGACAGTATGAGTAAATTCTTATGAAAAAAATTTTTCGTTATGCACTAGCTCCACCTATATTGTACTGCGCGAACTATTTACTATTTGTACACCCCTTGTGTTATGTAAAAGTTTTTTTACTAGTTGGTTTCCCCTCGTTTGTCAACACCGATCAGCTGCTTGCAGAGATGCCTGATTTCATCAAAATATTTGAAAATGAATCGTCACAATAAATTATTGGATTACGTTGATAATATATTTAACTTTTTTGCGATGTTGGAAGGTAACCATTTATTTGACTCAACGTTGTTCATCCAGACTATTGTTTATTGTGTTGGTAGTTATCACACGAAATTAAGTGGCGGCAGACCAGAAGCAAGTAAATATTGTAACAAAACGGGTTCGATTTTGTCTTGCGTTGGAGGATGAGAACACAATTATGTATATAGTTTTGGCAATATGTATTAAATCTGTATCCTGCATGAAATTCGCATGGACGTATACAAATCAATACATTATAGGTAATTCTGTATGAATGGCAACTCTGTTGGTAAATGAAAAAAATAAACACAGTCTAGATGACAGACAGGATGTTTTTGATAGGGTAACGTGGCGCCATCATGACACATGTGAGTACTGTCCCAAATAAAGGAATATTCGGAATGACCGTTAAAATGATTGAAGAATCTAATTTGAGTGTCCTGTCTGTTAGTCTGTGATAATAGGTTAAGCTAGATATATAATGAATTTACTGCACTGGAATTTATATTTAGGTAGAACTATTGAAATGTATGACTTAACATCGTCACAAACCTCGTGTTCCGCACACTCTCGGTATGATTATTACACAAAATGAATCGTTCCGTCCGTGCACGTCAAAGTTGTCAAACGTAAACGTTCGACGCATCATTTACACGCTCGTTCAATGTTACTCTAAAGTGAGTACAATTTCACTCACTTTCGTTAAAAGTGGAACTACTCTATAGTGAGTAAAGCTTGTTTACTCACTTTTGAGTAAATATGGTAGTTGTCAAATTCATCAAATTACTTACTTACTTAATCATTACTCAGCTCTATAAATGGGATAATTAGCTCGAGTGAGTAAATATTACACAATATCATTCGAATTTTCTAAAGAATTCTTTATTTTAATCAAAACTACGTGTAAATTAAAAACAATGCAACATTTTTTAAATATTTTCTCGATTTACATTTTGTAGTTTTTCTATATAAAGTTGGAAATGTTTCTCTCTCACGTATCCTGGAACGAAGGTTGCACAAATGTGGCATCGAAAAACTTCAATCATTATTAGGATTAGGAGGTATAACAATATTACCTTTTAATTTTCGATAGACTTCTTCATCTACCACGGCTCCAACCTGCTCCATTTTTTTTTTCAAATTTCCTTTCTACAAAAATCATTGAACGTATATTTTCACAGAACGTTTTCAAAGCTCTGTCAGTAAAACTTGTTGTCAATTTAGAAACTGAATAAAAGTTACTCAGTCTTCTAAATCAAGATTACTCACTTTTTGACATTTGCACTAAATAAACAAAAGTGAGTAGAAGTTACTCACTTGAGAGTAACATTGAATGAGCGTGTACATCCGGTAGAGCAGTGCTGGCAGTAACAACTAGAATGTATTGAGCAATTTGACGTCTCAGTTACTCACACCGATGCAGAGTGCGCAGATCTATTCATATACGAAATTAGAATGTGTGCGAGCCGAATTCAAAGTTTGTTGTGGGTTCAATTTTACACTGAGGTAAAACATTTTTGACTCGTAATCATACACTGCGAAAAATGCATATAGAATTTCGTAAGTTATGAACTAATGAACCAAATAGAAGTCAGTTCCATGACGTGATATAGAGTTTTATGAACGATTTTATGTCTTTCTCAACTGTTCTCGTGGCATTGCAGTGTTTTTTATTGCATATATGTCTTCAATAATTGGCACGATGCAGCTCGACAAAATTCACTGGGTTATTTCGACATACTCACACTAGCATTAACCTTTCAACTGCTGAGAATAGCCACACCAACACATTCGCACGTGGATTGGTCTATAGCGATCGAGTACTATTTATTTTGGATACTTTATTTGTTATTTCCAGGCATTTGAAAAATGGTATCAAACCAAGTTTAATGCACTATTCTGAATAAACAGTAGATTTCGCACAATGAACTAAGATCAACATTACCACCTCAGAGTAAAAACTTTTTCTTCAAAATCTACTATGATTTTTCAAATGAATTTGCACGTTTTCATAAGAAATCGTTGAAAAGGTGGAGTAATTAGAAATTTTCCTACCGATTTGACAGCTCTTGCTGAAAGTATCATCTCTAAACAAGCAGCGCCTCTACATTTAAGTTTTGCGACAATATGCCAATTGGGTACATAAGTCGTTTTACTTCAGTTTGTTAGGTCGTTTTGGAAAAATTTCAGTGTTCTTTTGTCGTTCTCATATGGTTCAGGAACATAAAATGAAACTATTGAAACTATTATAACATTTTTAATCGAAATATGTCAAAACTAGTTTCCGTAGTTCTCCGTTGATAAATTCAAATTTCCGTAGATTTCCGTAAAAAAATCCAATTTTCGTAGATTTTGTCTACGGATCCGTAGAAAATGGTCGAATCCGTAGATCTACGGAGATTTCCTTATATCTAACATCGCTGGTTGAAAGTGCCAGCACCCGACTAAGAGCAAATTCAGCAGTTAAAACACAGACTAACAGACATGACAGTATGAGTAAATTCTTATGAAAATAATTTTTCGAGATGCACTAGTTCCACCTATATTGTACTGCGCGAACTATTTACTATCGGTACACCCCTTGTGTTACGTAAAAGTTTTTTTACTAGTTGGTTTCCCCTCGTTTGTCAACACCGATCAGCTGCTTGCAGGGATGCCTGATTTCATCAAAATTTTTGAAAATGAATCGTCACAATAAATCATTGGATTACGTTGATAATATATTTAACTTTTTCACGATGTTGAAAGGTAACCATTTATTTGACTCAACGTTGTTCATCTATACTATTTTTTATTGTGTTGGTAGTTTTCACCCGAAATTAAGTGGCGGCAGACCAGAAGCAAGTGAATATTGTAACAAAACGGGTTCGATTTTGTATTGCGTTGGAGGATGAGAAGTAGGCATAATTCTGTATATAGTTTTGGCAATATGTATTAAATCTGTATCCTGCATGAAATTCGCATGGACGTATACAAATCAATACATTACAGGTAATTCTGCATGAATGGCAACTCTGTTAGTAAATGAAAAAAATAAACACAGTATAGATAACAGACAGGATGTTTTTGATAGGGTAACGTGGCGCCATCATGACACATGTGAGTACTGTCCCAAATAAAGGAATATTCGAAATGACCGTTAAAATGATTGAAGAATCTAATTTGAGTGTCCTGTCTGTTAGTCTGTGGTTAAAAGTTCTATTAGGTTTTTTACCGTCACTGATAACCTCAGTCGGATGAACACATTTTGGCAGTTCAGCAGTACTGTTTGTAAACAGTGATTTTTTTGTTTGTTTGTTGACAAATTTGATCAAACCATTTACGGTCCATATCGCCTAAATAAAGTTCTAAAACATTTGTTCACGATTGAATACTATTCGTTTTAGAGATTTATTAAATAAAAGTGACTAGTTGCAAAGTGTAAAGATGATTGTTTAAGATGTGTTCTTCGATTTTTGTTTAAACTTGTTTGTGAACAGTACCGCTGAACTATCGAGGATGAATGCTTGTTCATTTGTGTCGTCACGATAAAAAATCTAATATGGAAGATCTATAATAGAACAGAAACTGGAACAAACGTGTCCCCAGCAAGCCGTTCTAGTTTTATTTATTCGACCAGTTCTTCTTTCAAATTTAAAACTGCCTACAATGCCGTTCTATTTTTTTGTATCTTTGAAACACGAGTAAAACACTGCTGGGGCTGATATTTGATGTAACTCGAAAGTGCCATATTTTCCATTCAACACTGATATAAAACAATATTTCAATATGATTACATTTGCTATACACAACGAAAAAAAGTGTTTAACACATGTAGTTCGATTCAACAGCAAAACACATCACATATTGCACATCAAATCTTAAAACAAATCGCTTTGGTTATGTATTGAAGTGAAAAAGCACATTTCATTGAATTGTTATTTTCATATGAATTGATCGTACACATTTTTATCAGTGTAGTTTCTGTTTCAAAAAATGTTGGCCCAAAAAAACTTAACCTTACCTAATTTCACACATTTCTGAAGATTTTCCATGTTTAATCGTAGTTAACACTAAAAAAGTAGTAGTAATCACCTTGAAATCGATTCTCTTCTACTCCGAATTTACTTTCATTGCTGATATAGTGATTTTCACTGTCGGCTAGAAAAGATTGCGATGCGATAAGATAGCGACAAAATGCCGCAAAGATAGCGAAACTGTCATTCGCATCGATTCAACCCCTTCGAGACCACAAGCCAGAAAAAAATATTTTTTAAATTGACCGTTACAATAACTAATTTTTAGTTATTATTAAGAAAACTTCAGTCATAATGAATTCATATTGATAATACGTATGTGGCAGATTACGGCTACAACTTGCGCGGATTTTTTAAGCGTGTGCTATTTATTTGACTTAATGTACGATTCAGACGATCCGCCTCCTTCCGTCACCGTCACCGGAACGTCAGCTTCCGTCAAAATTAGTTTAATACTTTCTTTACCGGAACGTTCACACGCTCCGTCCGTCAAGACGTTCCATGACGGTGACGTTACGTGTGAATGGCACCATAAGAATGCATGTAATAATTGTTGACGGTGCCGGTGACGGAGATTGACTGTGACAAAAGAAGACGGTTCGTCTGAATCGTGCATAATGGTTATTTTGTGCTTAGTATGTTCCCTTTTCATTTATATTTTGTATTAATCGACGGCTTGGTTTTCAAAACCTCGTGCTTTAATCGATTGAGCTATTTGTCTACTCTAAAAAGTTGATCGTCTTTGACAGATATACATTTGTTGATACTTTCGATGAACAATGAAATAACAATTGTCGCTAAGGATTTTTACCAGTTGAAAATGCAATTGGCCTCAATCCAACAACCGATTAATTTTTCTTTTGGCTCTAATGCTAGTTAATTTCAATACAACAGGTGAAATTTTAGGCGTCTGTGTATATGCGACCTCAATATTTAGAAGTATGACGAAAACACCAAACGAAAACCCTACAGTAATAGCAAAAGTTATCAAAATGGACGATTGTTTATAAAATTTTCGAAAATCTGCAAAAAAGTCGGCTTAATTGCAAAGTCTGCTAACAAACGAAATTGCAAATTTACATACCAATCAGCAAACCTGGCATCAGTGGTTCTGACGCTCATTATTTCGCAAATGTGAACACTTCCACGTGATGTGCATATCATCTCGGTATATCAAGTGATATAAGCGCTAATACCATGTTCACATCTAGGACAGGACCTGACAATTGTTAATCCACTTTTAGGACCAATTTCGGACCAGCTCGTGATTGGTTGAAATTGACATAAGCAAGTACAAGTTGTTGAAATCAATATTACTGCAGGGTGGTAGAAAAAGTGTTGTCAGTATCGTCGGTAACAATGTAGCTTGATATTGGATATTTTATTTTTCGGGCCATCTTTTCAAAATTATTAATTTCAATAGGATTTAAGTTCAATTTGTTTTTAAGTCCTGTCAATGCGGAAAGTATACGAGTACATTTAACAACCACTGGATGATACAAAGAGAAAGCCTGAAATCACTAAGTGTGATATGGACGAGAATATTGATTTTGTTGGTTGAGAATAGCACCGAATCTTTGGATACTTCTGTATGTTATTATTTTTCTCAAATAGAATATGTTGAATACTTTAGTTAATAAAGCTGCAAACATTAATTACCCAAAATTGAGTGTTTTAGAAAAATTTTATTAAGCTGTTTCAACTAAACTGTTTTCTTCAAAACATCTGATCAAAATGAATCCAGAGCTATATTTTTCACCGATATAACATTTGTCTAAGTGTTTTCAAATGATAAATAATTGCATGTTATAACGGGAGAAAGTTTTGAGATTGAATATTTATCTCTACTGGCAACAGTGATCCCGAGGCATTTATTATTTACAGCAGGGAGCAACCGGAATAAGAAGAGAAATATTTTTCTGGAAAAAGAAGCCAGTTGTCTGGTCCTGTCCTAGGTTCACATTAGCGCTGATATCACTTGATATACCGAGATGATATGCATATCATGTCAAAGTGTTCACATATGATCGAAATGATATCGTTTGACAATCAAGTTGTCATATTGAATGTTCTCATTAGAAATAACATCAATAATATTACTTTTCTCTATTAAAATTAAATCAAGAGTTGACGTTTTGCATTTTATGGTCTCCGAACGCCAGTATTCGTTGAAAAATTCGAAATTATAATGATTGTTCATTGCAGAGATGCCAGATATTTTCATAGAAAATCTGTATTGATTCGTATAAAATATCTGTATTTATCTGTATTCGATAATAAAATGAAATTTCTTCAATACAATTATGTTAAAAGGTGTTATTCCAATAGATTATGGTTATAGAGTTAAGATTAAATTTCATATCTTATATAATATTTATCGACGAAATTGTATAGTTTTTTCCTATCAACAACAATTGAATTATGGTGCTATATACTTGTCTAATTTGAAAATGTTCACTTCATAAGTTGAGATGGATTTCCAAAACCCAATATGCAACGTCGAGTCAGGTAATACAACTGTCAGTCTGGCAATAATGTTTCATGATGCCAATTGGCTTTACTTTTAAGTTCAATTTAGTTACAAATTTTAATATAAATGGATTTCAGTGTTCTTCATTAAATATCTGTACAAAAAATATATATTTTAAAAAGTGATTTGTACGTTGATTCCTAAAAGCGGCCCTTACACGAGTCATTAAAAATGTCATTACTGAATTATTAATGAACGTGTAATGGTGCAGTAATGACGAGATTTCTAACAAATTTGAAACACATCATTACTTAGTCATCATTTAAAATGACATTTTTAATGCTCGTGTAAGGGCCGCTAAACGTTTATCTCGTCATTGCAATCAAATAGTAATAGATAGTTTAATTTTTTCCTCAATACTTTTGGTGAAATCTGTATAAATCTGTATTAAATTTAAGAAATCTGTAAGAAATTTGTACTCTGTATTAAATCTGTATGCGCATGTAAAAATCTGTATAATACAGATAAATCTGTATAAATGGCATCTCTGGTTGCTACACTGAAAATAATTTGCACGCTAGCATCATGTGCCAAGCATTTGATCTATCACTGCTTGTAGAACACATGAAATTCATGAAAATATACACTTAACTCATAAAATGAGTGTAAAAACTGTAGATATTTATTGGAAATCATGCTATGTTTAAATGAAATGCACATAAAAACGAGAAGATATATCGTTACCTCTAGATTCTATATGCATTTCTTGTGAATCTCACATTGTCTTCCACATAGATTTCAACTGAAACGGAGTTGACCGATTCAAGTGTTTTGCACCTATACATTTGTGCTGTACTCATTCCCACTAGAAAATGAAGTGTTTAACACATGTAGTTCGATTCAATAGAAAAACACATCACATCCAAAGGAAAAACACTTCAAAGCTAAGTGAAAAATATTCCAATCTCGCATCTTAGTGAATATGCACATGAAATCTTGAAACAAATCGCTTTGGTTATGTATTGAAATGAAAAAGCATATTAAATTGAAGTGGTGTTTACATATGAATCGATCGTGCAAATTTTTATCAGTGTACCGTTGCTAGGCAGAGATGCCAGATATTTTCATAGAAAATCTGTATTGATTCGTATAAAATATCTGTATTTATCTGTATTCGCTAATAAAATGAAATTTCTACAATACAATTATGTTAAAAGGTGTTATTCCAATAGATTATGGTTATAGAGTGGTAGATTAAATTTCATATCTTATATTATATTCATCGACGAAATTTTATAGTTTTTTCCTATCAATAACAATTGAATTATGGTGCCATATACTTGTCTAATTTGAAAATGTTCACTTCATAAGTTGAGATGGATTTCCAAAACCCAATATGCAACGTCGAGTCAGGTAATACAACTGTCAGTCTGGCAATAATGTTTCATGATGCCAAGACTTGTCTAACTTTTAAGTTCAATTTAGTTACAAATTTTAATATAAATGGATTTCAGTGTTCTTCATTAAATATCTGCACAAAAAATATATATTTTAAAAAGTGATTTGTACGTTGATTCCTAAACGTTTATCTCGTCATTGCAATCAAATACTAATAGATAGCTCAAATACTAATAGATAGTTTAATTTTTTCCTTAATACTTTTGGTGAAATCTGTATAAATCTGTATTAAATTTAGGAAATCTGTAAGAAATTTGTACTCTGTATTAAATCTGTATGCGCATGTAAAAATCTGTATAATACAGATAAATCTGTATAAATGGCATCTCTGGTTCATTGTCACTCTCGAAGTGACGTTCATAAATGAGTGCGTTCAATGCCATTATCCGTGTTGCTAGTTGCGATTTTTGACAACTCGACATGACATCGTACATGATATCCCGGATATCATGCCAAAATGATAATACGCGTTGACATCAAATTGTATGGGATATCAAGTGATATCGCACATGATATCATCGGATATCAAGTAATACCATGTTCACATTAGCGCTTATATCACTTGATATACCGAGATGATATGCATATCACGTGGAAGTGTTCACATATGATCGAAATGATATCGTTTGACAATCAAGTTGTCATATTGAATGTTTCCATTAGGAGTAAGATCAATAATATTGCTTTTCTCTCCTACAATTCAATCAATAATTGAAGTCTTGCATTTAATGGTCTCCGAACGCTAGTATTCGTTGAAAAATTCGAAATTATAATGATTGTTTATTATCACTCTCGAAGTGACGTTCATAAATGAGTGCGTTCAATGCCATTATCCGTGTTGCTAGTTGCGATTTTTGACAACTCGACATGATATCGTACATGATATCCCGGATATCATGCCAAAATGGTGATACGCGTTGACATCAAATTGTATGGGATATCAAGTGATATCGCACATGATATCATCGGATATCAAGTAAATCCGTATATCACTTGATATCAGCGCTAATGTAAACGTACTATAATGTGAACATGGTATTAGTCTGGATTTTGATTCTTGAAATGATGCTGTTGGTTTATTAATTGAGACATAGGTAGCGCCTTAAGCACTTAAAATAGTGTCAAAATTTTTTGGTCATACCATTTTTGTGCCTGACCAGAGATGCCAGATATTTTCATAGAAAATCTGTATTACCCAGAATGAAAAATCTGTATTTATCTGTATCCACTATAAAATCGAAATATTTATAATGACATTTTCTTGAGGTAATTTCATTCCAAAAATGTATGGTTTTATAGCGAGAAATTGAATGAGTGTTCAATATTCATATCATTCTACAACGACGACATTAAATGCTTTCAACTTTTCATCACCAATCGAAATCAACAAAACATAATTTCCATTTCATATACTTTCAAAATGTTGGCTTGGTGAGTTGATGTAGGATCTCAGCGCTCAACTTAAGGTGAAATGTAGCGTCATAAAATGCGCGCAAAATTTCATCCACTTCAGTTGAACGAACCGTCGCACAAAGCATACCACGAAAAACGGACACATGGAAACAAGAACTTTTTACAATGATTGAGCGCAGTGGGCTTAGCTCTCGTTATATTGGCTTGTAAAAAAGACTGGACGTAATGGATACACAGCCGAAGAAATTTCAAACCAAGCCAAAGAGGCCGACTCATGTGTGTGCAATAATAAAAAGCGGCACATTTTCTCGAACATCACTAGCTTGGGTTGTGAGAACTTAGATTGAAATGAACAAACTTTATAGTACCATAAACTACCATTAACTTTTTTCCGGAAGCGACTTTCGGAATTATATAGTCTAGAAATGTCTGTTTCAACGATAACGAACCGAAGACCAAACAGCCTCTGGCCTCCGGTGCCAGAAATCATCAAGTAATAATTTCATAGATTACATTTTTAATACATTCCAATTATAACTAATAGTTCATCATACCATGTAGTTAAAATTATTTAGTGAATCTTTTCTCAAGCACATATTTGGGGATCGAAATTGAATATAAAATTATTTCGTAGTTCTTTATTATTCAATCGATTTTGAAAGCAAAATCAAGCGTTGATTCATTGTATTCATAATAATTGAAAAACCAATGAATTCCAATAAGTTTTCCATGCTGACTGGCTCGAAGCTTACCCTCAATGTTTATCACTTTGTTTATATATCATGTTAATGAATGATAATACTTGGCTTGTATTCATTTCATTCAGTAGCTTCCTACAATCTAAAATAATACCTGTTATACGATATCACACAGCCAGGCTTTATTGCTTCAGCAACATCAATGCATTGAACTCAACAGAATTGGACATAATTAGCATTATAAATGACAGTTACTTAGAAAATAAACAATTTCTTACAATACCCATTTTATTGTATTCAACTCGTTTCTATTTCAACACAAAACCCAATGCTGCATAAATTCGCGTCATAATTTTATATGTATTTTTGCTCACGATATAATGCCACCGTGCCCACCGTGCATTTCTCACACCACCTCAATACGAAATAGCAGCGCGCAAGCAATAAAAAAATGCAAAAAAGTTTATGTAATTTTTTTCAATTTTCGGTTGTTTTAGCTAAAATTTTATAATTTTGAGTTGCATTTTCAGAATCTTTGTGAAATTTTGCTACAAACACTACTTTTCAGTTCTAAAATCATCCCCGTGGGACGGAACAGTGACCGTTTATACATATCAAAAACCAATTACGGCTCGGCAAAGCAAAATTTCAAAATTCTAAGAATACTTAGTTATGATAAATTTGATTTCGAAAACTTAAGTGTTTTTGATTTTTCGAAAATCGGTCTAGTTTTTGAATAATTGATCAAAAACGCGATTTTCGCATTCCGCTACATTTCACCTTGAACAACACCATTTAAAGATTTTTAGATCAATTTGTGATTCGTCGATAGATTACAAAACTCTCATCTCGTCACTACTACCAAAGAGAGCTCAGACGAACAAAATTATTTTACTCTCTCCTTTTTTTTGAAAAATCTGTATAAATCTGTATTGAGTTAAAAAACCTGTACAAAATCTGTATTCTGTGTGATATCTGTATGTGCATGTAAAAATCTGTATAATACAGATAAATCTGTATAAATGGCATCTCTGGTCCTGACTTTACGCCGTGATGGGTTTTTGGTGATTAGTTTCGCATAAGTTACACGCTTAAAAATAGTTACTCAAAAATGAGTAGGATCTCACTCATCTACAGAAAAAGTGGAACAACTCTAATTTAGAGTAACTCCGAAGTTACTCAAATTTGAGTTCTTCCACTGAAAACGATATTTAGGTAAAATCTACTCATTTACTGAGTAATACTTTATTCGTACATGTACAAAAATAGATTCCTCATAAATGACATTTGAGCATATTCGTTTCCATTCTAAAGCACAACACGAAGCTGATCATTCCGGTTTTTGCAGACACAGCACCGTTTGTGTTGATCGATTCACCCTCGAAATACGCGTCTCACTACCAAAAAATACAACCTGTTGCTACAAATGGTTATTACAACTTTTAGACTTATCGCGAATGCGAATAGTAACTATAAAACGAGATTTTGCGTTAAACTCAAATTTAGAGTAGGAGTTACTCAATATCATTGATGATAACTACTCAATTTTTGACGTTTCCATGTATCACTTGAAAATGAGTAACTAGTACTCAAACTTTGAGTAACTTTTTCTAAGCGTGTATTCTGATAGTGGACAAGAGTGTTTTAAAATGTTTTGTTGTTGCTTGCTATTCACTGTAGCTTTTTAATTTTAGTCGCGAATCAAACACATTGCGAAATATTGATTAATTTTTAAAATATTGCAAAACGCAGAACGTTGTTGCAGGTAAGTGTTTTAATGTTTATTAGAGGTTTACTAGATGAAAAATTCTGATGTTTTCAAGGTATTAAAAAATCTAGGTTTAAACCAAATAATATCGTTAGGCGGTGACGTTGCCGATGCTCTAATAGAACAGAATTGCAAAAGTTAATGCCAGGAAAAATATTGGGTATGTATTGCAACAAACTATCCCAGTCAACTCGTCTGGAATTTGATTAGGAACTCTGTATGATTTCCAAATGGATTTCGAATCAGGTGCAACAACCGATTCCTACACGGAACGGTTGTTGCTTCTGATTCGGAATCCATTTGGAAATCATACAGAATTCCGAATCAAATCCAGACGGGTTAACTTGAATTTTATCATATACCATCATTGTGTTAAGGCTCCAATTTCCATTCAATTTTGTTGTGAATACGACTTCCTTTACAATGGGGCGCTATTTCAAAATTTACCCTCTAAGAGAGTGTTTGATCGTGAATATCTCTTGTTGTATCTAACTTGTCAACATAATTTTTGCTACATGTCATCGGGAATATGATTATAATTTTATGATGAAATTTTCAGTTGTATGACATAATCTCAAATAATTCAAAATTAAACTCGTGTTTGTCTTTCTCGTTTTTTTAATGCTCATGGCTCAGTGGTCTGTAGAAAGATTTATATAATTGAACTACCAATAGATTCGAAATTTCTGAACTTAAACGTGTAATTGCAACAACATTGAAATGTTTCAATATTACACTATTGAAAAAGCTGTCTGATTTGACCCATATCAACACCATCTAATCAGAACGCGTTCTGAGTAGGAGAACATTATATTTGCTGCTATACAACTGCATCGATATAAAAGATAAATTTTGAATTATCTGGAATTAGAGCCGGATTTCATTGTGAGCTCCAAATGCACCAATTGATTCCGCCCGAAATGGATTGTTTCATCTTCTTTGAATTCCAATTGGAAATAACTATAAATTCCTGGTCAAATTTCGGATGAGTTTACAGAGTGTACACGCCAAGAGCCATCTCAGTTCTGTCTAAATGCAGATATTGGTCGTGACAATTCAAGGCATTTTTCAGTCCCACAGATCATCATTAATAATTAATTCATTTTCCTCAATTTCTTACCAAGAGCAAAATAGAGGTTGAAAAAAATGCGCCGTCACTAACACATTCAATTTTGTTTATTTTGGGGAGCAGGGAAAAGCCCGATGGAGATGAAATTTGACAATCTCTCTCTCCAGCAAGCATAAAACCTCCTCATCTTTTGTTCAACAGATTACAATGATCCAACAGATACAATTGAGGTTACAACATTGATTGTAAGCTTCTTATGGAGGCACACAACGTCAAGTTCATGGAATATTTTGACGTCCAGTACGTGAGTAATATCCGGCTAAAAAAATTATTAAATGAATCGACGTCGACCGAAGTTGATTTATCGTCTGAATCGTATTTACTGCTGGCTTTTTTTGATAAAAACAATCCAATCTCATTTGCATTTGTGGTTGTAAGTGAGCTGTCAGAATGCTTAATGTGGCAGGTTCTTTTCGTTCTCGTGATGATAGACGTTTCGGGTTTAGGTTACAGACTCTCATAGTAACAGACCGGCGAATACTTCTTTGGGAGCCAAACGAACCGTCAAATTCCTATGCTAGAGCATGGGAGTGTGACGGTTCGTTTGGCTCCCTAAGAGGTATTCGCCAGTCTGTTACTATGAGAGTCTGTAGTTTAGGTA
The DNA here is from genome assembly GCF_030247185.1 of Malaya genurostris. NCBI lineage: Eukaryota > Metazoa > Arthropoda > Insecta > Diptera > Culicidae > Malaya > Malaya genurostris. The sequence goes on from NC_080572.1 coordinate 157,493,000, forward strand.
TTGAATTAAGAATGATCGATTTATTTTCCGGATTTTAGTTTTGTTCAATTTACAATTTTTATTTGTGTGAATGTAAGTTTACCGAGAAGTCTTGAGACATGTATCGAAGAAGTTTTGGAAATAATTATTTGGAGAAGGCTAATGTTTAATAAACATTGCTCGACCCGCGGCGATGACAAGAACAATTGAAGTTATTTATTTTCCTTCGCGCGAAGTGGAAAATCCACGCCAGCTTCGCGCATGAATTAATGTGTTTATATTCATTGCGTTACTTTGCTTGTGCGCTGTAAACAATTCAAGTGTTTAAGCGAGGAGGACCGTTTTTGGTACCGAGCATAATTTCGGTCATATCGGTCCAACTCATAAGATATTTAAAGTTTATGATTTGTAAAGTGCCGATGCATCAAATCATAAGACTGAACCTGCTACAATGTATGGCTGGTTTCCGAACAAGGTACTCTCAAGAAAATGTTTACAACGTAAGTACATTGTGTCGAAATGAAATGTAATATTGAAATTGTTCTGAGTATACGGATTAGGATTAACGTGGAAAACGGGGTGGTTTTGTAATTTCGCCACACCTTCCCCGTGAAAAAAAATATGAAGTTTACTTAATCATTTTCATTTGATAAAGATTTGGGTCTGGTCTCAAGAAATTTCTTACAATATTGTGTAAAATGTAATGTGTTTTACAATGTTTTGATTTTTCTTCTGTGATATAATTCCTGGATTTTGATTTTGCTTTTATGTTATTGTAAAATGGTCAATAGTGTAATTTGTGTGATATAATGTTAAGTAAAGAAATAATAATAATAATTTCGAATGTAACGAGAATATAGTAATGAAATAATCATAACCGTTTTTATTATTTTTACGTTTCGTCTTTGACTCATCAGTGCAGAGCAGTTCAAATTGAACTGCTTAGTGCGAAACTCGGCAGTTCAATTTGAACCGCTAAGCAGATGTAAAGTTTCTGCTACTTACAGAACACTTTTTGTTTTGCAACGGAGTGCAATGTCTTTTCTGACGTGCCGAACGAAAACGTGTTTTCGACTATTTCTGGCCGATGCAGGTATGGTCATTTAGGTGTTAGCCAAATTTTGTGCTAGGGCACATAACCGTTTTTATTTTATTTTTTACGTTTCGTCTTTGACTCATCAGTGCAGAGCACACCTAAAATGATTGAAGATGAAGATAAACGGCACGGCACGTGATTCAAGATGAGAAACCAGAACCGGTCACAAACGCATGGCAGAAGGCGGACAATAAAGAACGGGCAAACAATCGCTTTGTGCATCGATCAGAGCCAGTACGTTCTCACCAAAAAAAGTAACTCTGCGAGAGCTGTTTAGGATATATTGAAGACTTGCCACGAAAAGTTGACGGCGACATCACTGCTTTATTTGTTGATTCGTCTGTGCGACGCAAAATTGGATGAATCCGGAGTTGTGTAGATGCATTTACTTGACATGGATTTTCTGTTCGAACGCGTGGCTCGAGCTGGCCGAGAAATTGAAAATTGCGATGGGTTTGCGGATTATACCCGAATCATACCATTTCCTCGCTTCTGCTTTGGAAGCACGGCCGGATGACATTACTATGGAATTAAGCCAATCGAAGCTTATGCAGGAATACCACAAGCGGAAGGAGCGGGGCGGTGCGATGAAAAACGAACGAGTTTGAAGGTACAAAAGATGAAAAAGGAAAAAAGAGTGTTTTTTTGTCACAACCCAGGACACTTCAAGAAGGATTGCAGGAAATGGCTGGGAATAAAAAAAGATAGTGTTGGCGAGGGATCCGGAAGCAAGCCCGGAAATAGCGGTCAGACACAAACAAAGGCGAAACAAGCAACGGGTGAAAGTTCAGTCTGTTTCTCAGCGAATGAGAAAAGTGAACTCGTGTGCGCCGCGGTAAAAACGAATCACTATTCGACAGCGGTGCGTCATGCCATATGAGCAATGATGAAAGTTTTTTTTTATGAAATCGACATGTCAGGGTTTTAGTGTTCTGTTTAAACGCAATTGCGTGCAGATTATAAATGAATCGAAAGTGGTGGCGCTAGGAGATCGCTGTGGCGGATTATACGTATTCAAGCAACCCGAGCGAGTGTCAATAGCAAACAGTCGATGTCACACCCTCAATTGCCAGCACACATGGTATAGAAGATTCGGACATCGTGACCCCGCGGTGTTCGAGCGCATCCAGAAGAACAAGTTGGCAACTGGGATGAAACTTGTCGATTGCGGAACTAAAATACCGTGTGGACATTGTATGGCTGGAAAGTCGTCTCGTTTACCGTATCCTCAGCAGTCAAAGAGCAGAGCAGCTCAGCCATTGGATTTAGTGCACACCAGTCACGTACCCAGAGGGGGGGCCCGAGGGGCCCTGGCTCCCTTCCCGAAATCAAACACGATATATAATTATTTAGAAGATCTCAAACATTTGTTACAGAAATAACAAGACAGTTAACGTAAAGAAATGTAATACAATAACAGTTCCAGTGGAAAAGTTTAAAGTGTCTGTTAAAAACACCCGTAAAAGGCACTCCGAAAATTGGGTACATAAACAATCTTCAGTAACCTTAATGTTTTTGCCTTTCTCTATAGAAAGGTATTAGAATTGCTGGAAAAACCGACTTTCGAACGGAGCCTCGGAGACCCATAGTGTTATATACCATTCGACTCAGCTCGACGAGATCGGAAAATGTCTGTGTGTGTGTGTGTGTGTGTGTGTGTGTGTGTGTGTGTGTATGTGTGTATGTGTGTGCACTTTTCGAAGATATTTGAACGCGCTCAATTTTCTCAGAGATGGCTCAACCTATTTTAACAAACTTGGGCTCGTTTGAAAGCTACTATCGGGGCATTGATCAAGTTCGAAGATAAAATGGCTGTGACTTTTGGTTCCGGAGATATGATTGTATAAGTGACGTAACCGACAAAAAGCGTTGTATTTGAACGCGCTCAATTTTCTCAGAGATGGCTGAACCGATTTGAACAAACTTGGACTCGTTTGAAAGCTACTGGCGGGCCATTGATCAAGTTCGAAGATCAAATGGCTGTGACTTTTGGTTCCGGAGATATGATTGTATAAGTGACGTAACCGACAAAAAGCGTTGTATTTGAACGCGCTCAATTTTCTCAGAGATGGCTGATCCGATTTTAACAAACTTGGACTCGTTTGAAAGCTACTGTCGGGCCGTTGATCAAGTTCGAAGATCAAATGGTTGTGACTTTTGGTTCCAGATATATGATGGTATAAGTGACGTAACCGACAAAATACGTTGATTTTTACCGCTCTTGTATATATAAGGGTGCCAAAATTTTGGGATCAACTCTATTTTCGTAAAGTTCTAGTGCTCAAAAGTTTAAGCACCTCGAAAAAAGCCTTCATGCAAAATTTGACCTAAATCGGACATGCTTAAGGGGTGCTGCCCGGTGGTAAAGGTTTGACAATTATCGATCTTGAAAAAGCACCATAGGGGGGAGTACATGAAATTTCCAAAATCGAAATTTTTTTTTGATGCCAAAACTTTTAAAACTGCATAAAACATCGAAATTTAGTGTCATCTCAAAAAAAATTTTTTTTGAAAAAATCAACTTTCTGGGACTTAGAAAAATTTTCATATTTGTTCTAAGTCCCAAAAAGTCGATTTTTTTTTCGAGATGACACTAAATCTCGACGTTTCATGCAATTCTAAGCCTTTTGGCATCAAAAATTATTTTTCGATTTCGAAAATTTCATGTACTCCCCCCTATGGTGATTTTTCAAGATATATGAAAATTTCACTAAGTGGACTAAGAAGGCTTTTTGCCTTTCTCTATAGAAAGGTATTAGAATTGCTGGAAAAACCGACTTTCGAACGGAGCCTCGGAGACCCATAGTGTTATATACCATTCGACTCAGCTCGACGAGATCGGAAAATGTCTCTGTGTGTGTGTGTGTGTGTGTGTGTGTGTGTGTGTGTGTGTGTGTGTGTGTGTGTGTGTGTGTGTGTATGTATGTATGTGCACTTTTCGAAGATATTTGAACGCGCTCAATTTTCTCAGAGATGGCTCAACCGATTTTAACAAACTTGGGCTCGTTTGAAAGCTACTGTCGGCCCATTGATCAAGTTCGAAGATCAAATGGCTGTGACTTTTGGTTCCGGAGATATGATTGTATAAGTGACGTAACCGACAAAAATCGTGCTATTTGAACGCGCTCAATTTTCTCAGAGATGGCTGAACCGATTTTAACAAACTTGGGCTCGTTTGAAAGCTACTGTCGGACCATTGATCAAGTTCGAAGATGAAATGGTTGTGAGTTTTGGTTCCGGAGATATGATTGTATAAGTGACGTAACCGACAAAAAGCGTTGTATTTGAACGCGCTCAATTTTCTCAGAGATGGCTGATCCGATTTTAACAAACTTGGGCTCGTTTGAAAGCTACTGTCGGGCCGTTGATCAAGTTCGAAGATCAAATGGTTGTGACTTTTGGTTCCAGATATATGATGGTATAAGTGACGTAACCGACAAAACACGTTGATTTTTACCGCTCTTATATATATAAGGGTGCCAAAATTTTGGGATCAACTCTATTTTCGTAAAGTTCTAGTGCTCAAAAGTTTAAGCACCTCGAAAAAAGCCTTTATGCAAAATTTGACCTAAATCGGACATGCTTAAGGGGTGCTGCCGGGTGGTAAAGGTTTGGCAATTTTCGATCTTGAAAAAGCACCATAGGGGGGAGTACATGAAATTTCCAAAATCGAAAATTTTTTTTGATGCCAAAACTCTTAAAACTGCATAAAACATCGAAATTTAGTGTCATCTCAAAAAAAAAATTTTTTGAAAAAATCAACTTTCTGGGACATATTTTTTCTAAGTCCCAAAAAGTCGATTTTTTCAAAAAATTTTTTTTTCGAGATGACACTAAATCTCGACGTTTCATGCAATTCTAAGCCTTTTGGCATCAAAAAATTTTTTTCGATTTCGAAAATTTCATGTACTCCCCCCTATGGTGATTTTTCAAGATATATGAAAATTCCACTAAGTGGACTAAGAAGGGTTTTGCCTTTCTCTATAGAAAGGTATTAGAATTGCTGGAAAAACCGACTTTCGAACGGAGCCTCGGAGACCCATAGTGTTATATACCATTCGACTCAGCTCGACGAGATCGGAAAATGTCTGTGTGTGTGTGTGTGTGTGTGTGTGTGTGTGTGTGTGTGTGTGTGTGTGTGTGTGTGTGTGTGTGTGTGTGTGTGTGTGTGTGTGTATGTGTGTATGTGTGTGTGTATGTGTGTGCACTTTTCGAAGATATTTGAACGCGCTCAATTTTCTCAGAGATGGCTCAACCGATTTTAACAAACTTGGGCTCGTTTGAAAGCTACTATCGGGGCATTGATCAAGTTCGAAGATAAAATGGCTGTGACTTTTGGTTCCGGAGATATGATTGTATAAGTGACGTAACCGACAAAAAGCGTTGTATTTGAACGCGCTCAATTTTCTCAGAGATGGCTGAACCGATTTGAACAAACTTGGACTCGTTTGAAAGCTACTGGCGGGCCATTAATCAAGTTCGAAGATCAAATGGTTGTGACTTTTGGTTCCAGATATATGATGGTATAAGTGACGTAACCGACAAAATACGTTGATTTTTACCGCTCTTGTATATATAAGGGTGCCAAAATTTTGGGATCAACTCTATTTTCGTAAAGTTCTAGTGCTCAAAAGTTTAAGCACCTCGAAAAAAGCCTTCATGCAAAATTTGACCTAAATCGGACATGCTTAAGGGGTGCTGCCCGGTGGTAAAGGTTTGACAATTATCGATCTTGAAAAAGCACCATAGGGGGGAGTACATGAAATTTCCAAAATCGAAAATTTTTTTTGATGCCAAAACTTTTAAAACTGCATAAAACATCGAAATTTAGTGTCATCTCAAAAAAATTTTTTTTTGAAAAAATCAACTTTCTGGGACTTAGAAAAATTTTCATATTTGTTCTAAGTCCCAAAAAGTCGATTTTTTCAAAAAATTTTTTTTTCGAGATGACACTAAATCTCGACGTTTCATGCAATTCTAAGCCTTTTGGCATCAAAAATTTTTTTTCGATTTCGAAAATTTCATGTACTCCCCCCTATGGTGATTTTTCAAGATATATGAAAATTTCACTAAGTGGACTAAGAAGGCTTTTTGCCTTTCTCTATAGAAAGGTATTAGAATTGCTGGAAAAACCGACTTTCGAACGGAGCCTCGGAGACCCATAGTGTTATATACCATTCGACTCAGCTCGACGAGATCGGAAAATGTCTCTGCGTGTGTGTGTGTGTGTGTGTGTGTGTGTGTGTGTGTGTGTGTGTGTGTGTGTGTGTGTGTGTGTGTGTGTGTGTGTGTGTGTGTGTGTGTGTGTGTATGTATGTATGTGCACTTTTCGAAGATATTTGAACGCGCTCAATTTTCTCAGAGATGGCTCAACCGATTTTAACAAACTTGGGCTCGTTTGAAAGCTACTGTCGGCCCATTGATCAAGTTCGAAGATCAAATGGCTGTGACTTTTGGTTCCGGAGATATGATTGTATAAGTGACGTAACCGACAAAAATCGTGCTATTTGAACGCGCTCAATTTTCTCAGAGATGGCTGAACCGATTTTAACAAACTTGGGCTCGTTTGAAAGCTACTGTCGGACCATTGATCAAGTTCGAAGATCAAATGGTTGTGAGTTTTGGTTCCGGAGATATGATTGTATAAGTGACGTAACCGACAAAAAGCGTTGTATTTGAACGCGCTCAATTTTCTCAGAGATGGCTGATCCGATTTTAACAAACTTGGGCTCGTTTGAAAGCTACTGTCGGGCCGTTGATCAAGTTCGAAGATCAAATGGTTGTGACTTTTGGTTCCAGATATATGATGGTATAAGTGACGTAACCGACAAAACACGTTGATTTTTACCGCTCTTATATATATAAGGGTGCCAAAATTTTGGGATCAACTCTATTTTCGTAAAGTTCTAGTGCTCAAAAGTTTAAGCACCTCGAAAAAAGCCTTTATGCAAAATTTGACCTAAATCGGACATGCTTAAGGGGTGCTGCCGGGTGGTAAAGGTTTGGCAATTTTCGATCTTGAAAAAGCACCATAGGGGGGAGTACATGAAATTTCCAAAATCGAAAATTTTTTTTGATGCCAAAACTCTTAAAACTGCATAAAACATCGAAATTTAGTGTCATCTCAAAAAAAAGTTTTTTTGAAAAAATCAACTTTCTGGGACTTAGAAAAATTTTCATATTTTTTCTAAGTTCCAAAAAGTCGATTTTTTCAAAAAAATTTTTTTTCGAGATGACACTAAATCTCGACGTTTCATGCAATTCTAAGCCTTTTGGCATCAAAAAATTTTTTTCGATTTCGAAAATTTCATGTACTCCCCCCTATGGTGATTTTTCAAGATATATGAAAATTCCACTAAGTGGACTAAGAAGGGTTTTGCCTTTCTCTATAGAAAGGTATTAGAATTGCTGGAAAAACCGACTTTCGAACGGAGCCTCGGAGACCCATAGTGTTATATACCATTCGACTCAGCTCGACGAGATCGGAAAATGTCTGTGTGTGTGTGTGTGTGTGTGTGTGTGTGTGTGTGTGTGTGTGTGTGTGTGTGTGTGTGTATGTGTGTATGTGTGTGTGTATGTGTGTGCACTTTTCGAAGATATTTGAACGCGCTCAATTTTCTCAGAGATGGCTCAACCGATTTTAACAAACTTGGGCTCGTTTGAAAGCTACTATCGGGGCATTGATCAAGTTCGAAGATAAAATGGCTGTGACTTTTGGTTCCGGAGATATGATTGTATAAGTGACGTAACCGACAAAAAGCGTTGTATTTGAACGCGCTCAATTTTCTCAGAGATGGGACTTAGAAAAATTTTCATATTTTTTCTAAGTCCCAAAAAGTCGATTTTTTCAAAAAATTTTTTTTTCGAGATGACACTAAATCTCGACGTTTCATGCAATTCTAAGCCTTTTGGCATCAAAAATTTTTTTTCGATTTCGAAAATTTCATGTACTCCCCCCTATGGTGATTTTTCAAGATATATGAAAATTTCACTAAGTGGACTAAGAAGGCTTTTTGCCTTTCTCTATAGAAAGGTATTAGAATTGCTGGAAAAACCGACTTTCGAACGGAGCCTCGGAGACCCATAGTGTTATATACCATTCGACTCAGCTCGACGAGATCGGAAAATGTCTGTGTGTGTGTGTGTGTGTGTGTGTGTGTGTGTGTGTGTATGTATGTGTACTTTTCGAAGATATTTGAACGCGCTCAATTTTCTCAGAGATGGCTCAACCGATTTTAACAAACTTGGGCTCGTTTGAAAGCTACTGTCGGCCCATTGATCAAGTTCGAAGATCAAATGGCTGTGACTTTTGGTTCCGGAGATATGATTGTATAAGTGACGTAACCGACAAAAATCGTGCTATTTGAACGCGCTCAATTTTCTCAGAGATGGCTGAACCGATTTTAACAAACTTGGGCTCGTTTGAAAGCTACTGTCGGACCATTGATCAAGTTCGAAGATCAAATGGTTGTGAGTTTTGGTTCCGGAGATATGATTGTATAAGTGACGTAACCGACAAAAAGCGTTGTATTTGAACGCGCTCAATTTTCTCAGAGATGGCTGATCCGATTTTAACAAACTTGGGCTCGTTTGAAAGCTACTGTCGGGCCGTTGATCAAGTTCGAAGATCAAATGGTTGTGACTTTTGGTTCCAGATATATGATGGTATAAGTGACGTAACCGACAAAACACGTTGATTTTTACCGCTCTTATATATATAAGGGTGCCAAAATTTTGGGATCAACTCTATTTTCGTAAAGTTCTAGTGCTCAAAAGTTTAAGCACCTCGAAAAAAGCCTTTATGCAAAATTTGACTTAAATCGGACATGCTTAAGGGGTGCTGCCCGGTGGTAAAGGTTTGACAATTATCGATCTTGAAAAAGCACCATAGGGGGGAGTACATGAAATTTCCAAAATCGAAAATTTTTTTTGATGCCAAAACTCTTAAAACTGCATAAAACATCGAAATTTAGTGTCATCTCAAAAAAAATTTTTTTTGAAAAAATCAACTATCTGGGACTTAGAAAAATTTTCATATTTTTTCTAAGTCCCAAAAAGTCGATTTTTTCAAAAAAAATTTTTTTCGAGATGACACTAAATCTCGACGTTTCATGCAATTCTAAGCCTTTTGGCACCAAAATTTTTTTTTCGATTTCGAAAATTTCATGTACTCCCCCCTATGGTGATTTTTCAAGATATATGAAAATTTCACTAAGTGGACTAAGAAGGCTTTTTGCCTTTCTCTATAGAAAGGTATTAGAATTGCTGGAAAAACCGACTTTCGAACGGAGCCTCGGAGACCCATAGTGTTATATACCATTCGACTCAGCTCGACGAGATCGGAAAATGTCTGTGTGTGTGTGTGTGTGTGTGTGTGTGTGTGTGTGTGTATGTGTGTGTGTATGTGTGTGCACTTTTCGAAGATATTTGAACGCGCTCAATTTTCTCAGAGATGGCTCAACCGATTTTAACAAACTTGGGCTCGTTTGAAAGCTACTATCGGGGCATTGATCAAGTTCGAAGATAAAATGGCTGTGACTTTTGGTTCCGGAGATATGATTGTATAAGTGACGTAACCGACAAAAAGCGTTGTATTTGAACGCGCTCAATTTTCTCAGAGATGGGACTTAGAAAAATTTTCATATTTTTTCTAAGTCCCAAAAAGTCGATTTTTTCAAAAAATTTTTTTTTCGAGATGACACTAAATCTCGACGTTTCATGCAATTCTAAGCCTTTTGGCATCAAAAATTTTTTTTCGATTTCGAAAATTTCATGTACTCCCCCCTATGGTGATTTTTCAAGATATATGAAAATTTCACTAAGTGGACTAAGAAGGCTTTTTGCCTTTCTCTATAGAAAGGTATTAGAATTGCTGGAAAAACCGACTTTCGAACGGAGCCTCGGAGACCCATAGTGTTATATACCATTCGACTCAGCTCGACGAGATCGGAAAATGTCTGTGTGTGTGTGTGTGTGTGTGTGTGTGTGTGTGTGTGTGTGTGTGTGTGTGTGTGTGTGTATGTATGTGTACTTTTCGAAGATATTTGAACGCGCTCAATTTTCTCAGAGATGGCTCAACCGATTTTAACAAACTTGGGCTCGTTTGAAAGCTACTGTCGGCCCATTGATCAAGTTCGAAGATCAAATGGCTGTGACTTTTGGTTCCGGAGATATGATTGTATAAGTGACGTAACCGACAAAAATCGTGCTATTTGAACGCGCTCAATTTTCTCAGAGATGGCTGAACCGATTTTAACAAACTTGGGCTCGTTTGAAAGCTACTGTCGGACCATTGATCAAGTTCGAAGATCAAATGGTTGTGAGTTTTGGTTCCGGAGATATGATTGTATAAGTGACGTAACCGACAAAAAGCGTTGTATTTGAACGCGCTCAATTTTCTCAGAGATGGCTGATCCGATTTTAACAAACTTGGGCTCGTTTGAAAGCTACTGTCGGGCCGTTGATCAAGTTCGAAGATCAAATGGTTGTGACTTTTGGTTCCAGATATATGATGGTATAAGTGACGTAACCGACAAAACACGTTGATTTTTACCGCTCTTATATATATAAGGGTGCCAAAATTTTGGGATCAACTCTATTTTCGTAAAGTTCTAGTGCTCAAAAGTTTAAGCACCTCGAAAAAAGCCTTTATGCAAAATTTGACTTAAATCGGACATGCTTAAGGGGTGCTGTCGGGTGGTAAAGGTTTGGCAATTTTCGATCTTGAAAAAGCACCATAGGGGGGATTACATGAAATTTCCAAAATCGAAAATTTTTTTTGATGCCAAAACTCTTAAAACTGCATAAAACATCGAAATTTAGTGCCATCTCAAAAAAAATTTTTTTTGAAAAAATCAACTTTCTGGGACTTATAAAAATTTTCATATTTTTTCTAAGTCCCAAAAAGTCGATTTTTTCAAAAAATTTTTTTTTCGAGATGACACTAAATCTCGACGTTTCATGCAATTCTAAGCCTTTTGGCATCAAAAATTTTTTTTCGATTTCGAAAATTTCATGTACTCCATAGGGGGGATTTTTCAAGATATATGAAAACATCACTAAGTGGACTAAGAAGGCTTTTTTTAGATAAGCATCACTGTTCTCATACAAATAGGCAGCGCAAATGTCAAGCACTAGTTTGGGAAAAATGATGCTGACTGTGTGACATAAACACTGAAGCATGCTTTTGTGAACTACTCGAATCAATCCGAATCAATTGGTGTCTAAAATTATTTAATAAATGTATGAAACATATTTTCATGAGACTGTTATGAAAGAAGAGAAAGGCATTATCACACCACTAGGTGGATTAAGAAGGGTTTTTATCTTTGGGCCCCTCTCGAAACGAAATCCTGGGTACGGGCCTGGTGCACACAGACTTGTGCGGACCAATGAGTAATGTCACCCCAGGAGGAAAAAAATGTTTCATGACTATTATCGACAATTACAGTCGGAATGTAGTGATGTATCTGCTGAGAGATAAAGGAGAAGCAAAAAATTGCGTAATGGACTATGTGCGGCTTGTGGAGAACCAGTTCGGAAGAAAACCGAAGGCTATTCGTTCAAATCGTGGCGGAGAATTCGTGAACGAAACGCTAAAGAAATTCTACATAAACGAAGGGATCAAGATGCAGCTGACAGCGGGGTATGCGCCTCAGCAAAATGAAGTGGCAGAGCGGCGCAAACGTTATTTGCAGGACATGGTCGTTTGCATGCTCCTCGATGCAGGTTTAGAGAAAATCTATTGGGGAGAGGCAATTGCGGCAGCTGCGTACGTCCAGAATCGACTATCATTCCGAGTAGTAGAAAAAACTCCTTACAAGTTATAGAGCGGTGAGAAACCTGATTTGTCTGATCTGAGACTTTTCAGCTTTGAGGCTTACGTTCACATTCCCGAGGCGATGCGTGGTAAACTAGACAGCAAAGCGGAAAGGCGTTATAGTCGTTGGTTATAGCTGTGAATCTAAAGCTTACCGTTTCCTGAACAAACAAACCAATAAGGTGGTTATCAGCAGGAATGCCAAGTTCCTGGAACTCGGATCTGATGTACAGTAGGAGACCAAGGATCGTTTGCCAAGTGATCAATCGGTTGCAATGGATGTAGAGATTCAGTGTTCATCTGATACAGATACTATCGTGGATGAACCAGACTTCTATGGATTTTCGGAAAGTGACAGCGAGTATCATGATCTCGAAGAAGTAGATGAGTTTCCACAGCGCAGATCGCATCGATCTAATGCTGGTGTGCTACTAAACTAGACAAATTATGTAGTATGTATAGCAAGAAGTGAATCACGAGAACCAAGAAACTATAAGGAAGCAATTGAATGTTCAGATAGGAAAGAATGGGTGAAGGCAATGAACGATGAATACCAGGCCCTGTTGTCAAATGATACCTGGTCGCTCGTTCGTTTGCCCAAGGAAAGTCACGCCATCGGATCGAAATGGGTATATAAGTTGAAGAAGGACTCGTTTGGGAAAGTAGTACGTCATAAAGCCAGACTTGTTGCTCAAGGTTATGCTGTTGCAGTATCTAGTCATCGTAAACGGAAGATGCATCGATGTAAAGAACGCCTACTTGAACGGGAATTTGGAAGAAGAAATTTCCATGCGACAACCTCCAGGATATGCTGTGAAGGGAAAGGAGGAGTATGTTTGCAAATTGAATCGTAGCCTGTATGGATTGAAACAGACAGCAAGAGTTTGGAATATGTCACTGAAAGGAATGTTGCTGAAGTTGGGCTTTGAGCAGTCACAATCAGATGTTTGCTTATTTGCGAAACAATTGAAAGATGGTGAATGGCTCTACCTACTCGTTTACGTGTACGACATGATCGTGGCTTGTAAGGATCAACGACACATTGATTATCTTGTACGAAAGCTGGAAAGCTAGAATGTTGAGATTACGTCGCTAGGTGAAAATCGACATTTTCTGGGCATGCGAGTGAGGAATGATAACGACGGAGTGTTTCGTCTCAGTCAACGATCTTTCATACGGGAGATTGCGCAACGTTTTGGTCTTGAAGAAGCTAAAGAAAGCGGATATCCTCTGGACACGGGTTATTTGAAACAGCAGGATAGTGTACCTTTACCGGGTAACATCCAGTATAACAGTTTAGTTGGGGCGTTGCTATACTTTGCGACTAACTCTCGACCGGATATAGCAGCGGCAGTATCAATTTTGAGTAGGAAAACGAAGAATCCAACGCAGAGAAATTGGGTGGAACTGAAAAGAACCGTGCGATACTTGCTTAGTACTCAGAACTACGAATTGAGTTGGGAGGAGATAGAACGAAGTAGATGGAACTTGTTGGTTACAGCGATGCTGAATCCACCAGTGGCTACATCTTCCAACTCAGAAATAGATCTGTAAGTTGGGCTAGCAGGAAGCATAATTGTGTGACTACTTCGACTCTGGTGGCCGAATACGTCGCTTTTTCAGAGGCAGCTACTGAAGCAGTATGGTTTCGTAGGCTTCTTGTGGACCTAGGACATACACAACAGAAGCCAACGTCGGTGTTCGAAGACAATCGCAGCTGCATCGATTTTGTTTCACTGGAACAGACGGAGTAAGCACATCGACGTCAAGTACTACCAGGCGAAAGATTTATGCACGAGAGGAGAAATCTGTCTGCGATTTTGCTCAAGTGATGTAATGGTTGCTGACGTTTTCACGAAACTTCTGGGACCAATGAAGATGAAGCAGTTTGCTACATGTTTGGGATTGATGGAGAAATAAAATTGATTATTTTAGTGAAAACTCATGTACTTCACTAGTCCTTGTCCAAGGGGGTAGATTTATAATTTTCCGGCTTGTAAAATATTCAGTTAGAGCGTCCAGACCTGTCTGTAGTTTATTCTTCTGAGCATTAATGATACGACCTTTGTAAAGAATGGAATCATCAGCAAATTGTGACAGAACACCACCACCCGCACGGAGAACCCTTCGATCATAAAATTAATAGTTAATTTAACTAATTTCTTTTTGATTCAACCAGTATGGTTTTTGATTTGCATATATTCAAGTAGTTGAAAAATATGTTGTTTTGAATGCTGTCAAATGCCGGAGACAGTTGAAAGCAAAACAATAATCGCAATACAAAATCAACAACTCTTTTAGTTGAACTCTGTTCGCGTCGCTTCAAAATGTCAATGAAAACAACATCGATGGTTAAAGCGTTTGGTGAAATTGTGTTCATTCGATTTGAGAATTTTATGATAACAAGTTTTTATCTAACAGCGGTGTTGTGATAAAATTAACCTTGTTTGAGATGAAAAAGGTTTGATGACAAATTAGAAAATGTTTATGAATGATCATCTCGTAACCTTTCAGGTATGCGGAAAAAATTGATGCTTCAAATTCGATCATTATTTACTTCCAGCAGACTGTTTTACTTTCAGCTGTTTGATACCGATGATGATGTTCATGCATTAGCAATGAAACGCTTTTTGACATGAATTTAATTTATAAAAGTAACAGGAGCGAAGGATTTCAAACACACAGAACGCGCTGCGATTGAATGGCGCGTTTGAATTGCCGTCGCAAAATTTCAATTCCCAGCGGTTGATGCACCTAAGCTCATATAAATTGACTAAAATTATCAGTGTATAACTTTAGTTCAACCGTTTGAAGGCATCATCTTTCAATACTCATTTTAGGTAAATTAAATAATTTTGCTGATTTACTTGCCCCTCCGGCACTTTTGCTGATTAAAAACGTGTTTCTTCATCAATCATTTCCGATCGAATCAGTAGTATTTTTTAGAATTCAGATCTTTTCTGATCTCGACTTGACATGATCATGATCAAACAAATATCAAAATCACTTAGAGATCAGATCAGTTATGATTACGTAATAATTTATATACTGTTTATATTTTAACAACGATATATATTTCCTGAATCTCAACATACCGAACTTATTTCAAATAGATCATGACGTGTATCAGTAAGTATATTTTGATTATTTTCGCAAATCAATAACATTGTTCGAGTTGATTCGACTATTTGCAATGTCTAAACAAATAAAACCGATTTATTTTTCAACTAACAGAATTTTGTTTCAATAACAACACCAGTTATTTCAACTAAAATATTTGTTGAAATTGGAAGGTATGTTTCCTCACTAATTTACAGCATTTTTTTTAAACAGTTAAATTAGTTGTTTCAACCATCGTTTCTGCTAATCGAAAAACAAAAATGACAGTTTAGTTAAAACAACAATCGATTAGTTGTACCAAATTTCAACCAATCGAATTCAGAAAATCAACTAATATTCTGGTTGAAATGGGATCGCGGGTGGTCAGAGAAACCTGGAATGCTCTATCTGTAAGATAATTTTTGATAATTTTAATAAGATACATCGAAAAATTATACCGATGCAGTTTGAACACCAGGCCATCGTGTCACACATTATCGAATGCCTTTTCAATATCCAATATTGCCATGGCAGTCGTTTTGGACACTGATTTGTTTTGCTGGATGACGTTGTTAACCTTTGTGAGTTGGTGGATGGTGGATCTTCCTTTCCGGAACCCAAACTGTTCTTCCAGTAATATATCCTATTCATCTGCGAAAGCAAGAATTCGCCTTTGTATTGGCTTTTCAAACCGCTTGGAAAGGGGAGAGAGTAAACTGATGGGCCGATAGCTCTTGGAAAAGGAAGGATCTTTCACTGGTTTCAAAACTGGGATAACTTTAGCTAACTTCCACATTGAAGGGAAGTATCCAAGCTCCTAGCACCTGTTAAAAATTTTAGCTAAGAAAACAAATGAGCGAATACTCAAATGTTTCAGCTTAATGTTGATTGTGTTGTCGAATCCGGGGGCCTTCATATTTTTGGATTTTTTCATAATTTGATTTGTTGAAATTGGACCCAGTCGGTGCGATAATAGTTCCTCCGAGGTTGAATAGGTTTCTGGTGAAGATCCCAATGTCAATATTACTGAAAAGTGGTCGGAAGAGAGCTCGTTGAAGACAACCGGAGAGCTGTTTATCGCGATGTTGCTGATGAATATATCCAAAATGGAATGAACTTCCTGGAAAGTCGCGTTGGTTGATCCGGACCGAGGATGTTGTACTGTTCAGCTTCGTAATCTTCGGCAAGTACGAATCCGTTTCGGTTCTTTCTTTTGTTTCCCCACAGCTCATGCCGTGCGTTCAGGTCCCCAGCAATGATGAATTTGTTCTGTCGTCGAGTGAGCATAGCCAGATCTCGCTTCAATGATGCACACGTACCATCTCGAAGATTGGTTTGTTTGGGGCAGTACGCTGCAATGATGATGATGGGTCCCATCGTCGTTGTAATCTCAATTCCGATGGCTTCTATAAGTTGCAATTCAAAGGCAGGCAGAAACCTGTGCTGAATGGATCGTTTAATGGCAATGGCAAAACCCCCTCCTCTGGTAATTGTCCTGTCGAGCCTGTGAATTCTGTAATTGGAAATAAAAAAAAAATTTCCGGTTTAAGGTAGCGCTTCGCCGTGGTCACGGGAGCTCGCTGTCTATCCCGGGGTTTCACGCACTTTACTCAAAATTGTGAGAAAACGGTAAAGAAAACGGAAATTCCAAGAACATACGATTCGAGATAATTAATTTTTCTATCGATTCGTATATAAACTGTGCCTGATAAACGTTTTTATCGAAAGATTTCGTGCGAGTTTTAAAAATAAATGAGTTTTTCCTTATTCTTTCGCACGCACACAATGTCAACGCATGCAAAATCGCACGAAATCTCGCGAAAGAAAAGCTTTCTAACTAATATTTTTCGCCAAATGCATAGTAAAATCATTTACCTACAATCGTATGTTTTTGATTTTTCGTGAATCGGGTTAGTATTGGAGAAATTTGCAATTTAGAGTGAAATTTCGGCGACAAAGCAAGAGGAAGCAGTGAGTTGTCTCGCTTCGACTTGACCACGGCGAAGCGCTACCTTAAGATGAGTTTCAGTTAAAATAGCAATATCGGCATTCTTCTCTTGAAGAAAGTCGGACAATTCAGCAGTTTTGCTCCTGAGTGAGCAAGCATTCCAATTTACTACAACCAACTCATTAAATTGCATATTCGATTATGAATTTGCCTAAGGCGTTGATTTAATCTAACCGCGTTCTGCAGTTTCGTAGTTTTGTTGTCGTTGTTTGTTGACTCGATACTTTTTGTCCGTGTTGTGTCGTTTCATTTTAAACACCGTCACAGCCTCCGACAGTGCCTGCTTTAGTTCGGCTTCCATCATGTCGGGTAGTCCTCGAAGTACAACCTAGTACGAGTTATACGAAATTAATATGACTACATTTCCGCATTTTTTTTTTCAATTGAAATGCCGATACGCTTTCAATCCATTTGAAAGAATAAAGATTTTTTTAAGTGCGAGCCTGTAAATAATCTATGGATAAACTTATAAAATTATAATAAAGTATACTCTGTATTTTTCATGTATTGTTGCAAGTTTAATACCTTTACGTCGTCTATATGTGTAGTTTTAATCAAAGGCTTTTAGGTTCTGCAGCATTCATTATAGTTTTTATAATCTATCTAGGTACTATTGAAGAGTCAAATTACAGTTCATGTTTATGAAAATCTATGACGCTATCACCTTTAAATAAAACGGAACGTATTAAAAAGTACGGGTGTGTAATGTCAGAGACATAACTGGATGTCGTGAATACGAATAAAACTGACACGATTTCTTTACACTTTTGAATTCGAATTAATAGTTGATCGATTGTGTGAATTGCGAAACTTTCTCCTTTTTCACTACTAAAATTTTCAACGATTTTTGACGTCGATTATCTCTATCTTATCTAACTATTGCATATTTCGCTGTACAGGATTCATTTTTGACTTTTAGAAGGACCAAATTGTGGAATTCTCTACGATATTTAGTTCGGAACATTTATCTCAAACGATTTTCGCGCAGCGAAATGTGCACGAACCAAATCAAATTATTTTGAATTTTCGCTAAACTGATGATTTCTACCTTCGAATTTAAAAGAAGTAATCTTAATAGTTCTTTAGATAACATTTAAAGCCATTAGGCTGATTTTATATAATGTTGTCCACTTTTCGTTTCTTGTTTTCTTTCTCTCAAATGCAAAGCACCAGCAGCTGATGCAATCGTTCTTGCTTGGATTGAAACTAGCTTTGCGTACAAACCGACATCCGCACGCAGTGCCAAATGATCCGAAACTGGTTTAATGCATCTTCTCGCCTTGACGACCGGAAGGCAAATGTGAGCTACGGCCTGAGCGTTTGAGGTTTTTAACCACGCAGAAGGTGCGCTCTCCGATGCCGCTGTTTGAATGCGTCTTCTCGCCCCGACGTCTGCTTTCATCCAACGCACAAGAAGAAATGATCGATTTTCGCATTTTTTTTGCATAAATATCTCTTTATTAATCTTATTTTTGTGTATTACATCAATATTTTACAGTACAAGTGTTTTGACCCTTTGGCCTTTCATCTTTGTTGTTCATACGATTCGTTATTAATATTAGGTGTTTTAGTTACTCTTGTTTTACATACTAATGTTTAATCATAATATTTATTTTAATTATAAAATGTCTACCTACTTATAACTATTCCTAACCTAATACGTACAAATTTTGAATTATTTGTATTTCAGAGATTGAGCACCTCTCTTCAAATTTCGTGCAGTATTGTTCGAATTTTTGTTCTAGTATATCCAGTGAGGCCATCTCATGTACTTCACTAGTCCTTTCCCAAGGGGGTAGATTTAGAATCATCTTTAAGATCTTACTTTGAATGCGCTGAAGCCTAAGTTTGTGTGTTCGTGCACAGCCCCGCCAAACAGGGACTGCGTATTCAATTGTGGGGTAGATGATTTGTTTATAGACAGCCATCTGATTCTTCAGGCACAGTTTAGATGTTCTACAAATCAGCAGAAACAGAGACCTAATGAGTATGCTGCATTTTTGAACGATTTTGTCAACATGTGACCTGAATATCAGATGTCTGTCAAAGGTGAGTCCTAGATAGATAACTTCGTCGGACCATTGGATGACCTCATCACCGAATCGTATTCGGCATTCGTCTGATGGAACAAGTTTTGGAGATTTTTTTTTTTTCATATAATATATTTATTAAGGCACAATGCGTTAGCTCTATGATGCCAAAGGCATTTTGTAATAATAAGAATTGTGTAGGTGCTGGCCTCTCATGTTTTACTGGTGACGTACCACTACTCAATGGTAGTGGCCGTACGCTTGTCCGTATGGGTCCACGGAAGACACCCCCGAGTCAAAGACCCGGCCAGTGGCCCGCGTGCTAGTTATCGACAGGAGTGGTCCTCCGTTCTTGGAATCTGCCAGGTGACGTGAAAATGTATCAAAAATTGCTGCATCCTTCAGTGGGTCCGCGGAAAACACCCCCAGGCTGCAAAGACCTGGCGGGTGGCCCGCATGTGAATAATCGACTGGAGCGGCTTTCCGTGGCAATGATGGTGATGTTGCCGAATGGTATGAAGAAAAAAAAATAGAGAAGTAATTGTTGTGGAAAACGGATTGTTAAAGGGGGGTATGGGAACGAAATAACTAATAACTACAAATATTTAGTTAGTTGACATCGAGATGGTGAAGAGACTGGGGAAAGGGGAGCGAAAAGTTAGTAACAGCAAAAAGATCTTGTTAGTATCGATAAAGATGGTAGACAGACGGGGGATTGGGAGAATCGGGCGGATGTTAGTGTCGAACCTATAGGTGAAGAGTATTCTTAGTCTCGAAAAGAGTCAGGAAAACTTTCTATGCCAAATACAACGGATCACACTTGTATATTAATGTGTTTAAGGTATTGGTAAATGAGAAGCATATAGGAACTATCCCGACTCGCCAACACATCCCGATCCGGAACCTCAGGCGGTCTACCTCGGGCCCTAAGGGATTCCAGAAGCTCCGACCTGGCGTCACGATACTCTACGCACGACCACACGACATGCTCGATGTCCTGATAACCGTCGCCACAGGTGCAGAGACTGCTCTCCACGAGCCCAATACGCCGGAGATGTGAGTTGAATGTATAGTGATTTGACATGAGCCGTGTCATAACGCGAATGAAATCACGACTCACGTTCATCCCCTTGAACCAAGGTTTCGTCGATACCTTAGGGATAATGGAGTGTAGCCATCGTCCCAGTTCGTCATTCGTCCATGAAGTTTGCCAACTTTCGAGAGTTTTCTGACGAGAAATACTGAAAAATTCATTGAAGCAGATTGGTCTTTCATAAATATCACCTTCCAATGCGCCCACTTTAGCCAATGAGTCTGCCTTTTCATTGCCCGGAATGGAACAATGCGAAGGGACCCAGACTAACGATATTAAATAAGACCGTTCAGATAAAGTTCTCAAATGTTCCCGTATTTTCCCCAGGAAATATGGGGGATACTTTCCTGGCTTCATTGCCCGGAGAGCTTCTATTGAGCTTAGACTGTCCGTGACAATGAAGTAATGGTCTTTGGGCAAGGTTTCAATGATCTCGAGGGTGTACTGAATAGCAGCTAATTCTGCGACGTAAACTGAAGCCGGATCACTGAGTTTGTAAGAAGCGGTGATGTTCTGATTGAAGATGCCGAAGCCTGTGGACTCGTTGATGTTTGATCCGTCAGTGTAAAAAACCTTTTCACAGTTGACTGTTCTAAATTTATTATAAAAAATATTTTGGGCCACTCGAGGGCGCACGTGATCCGGAATTCCACGAATTTCTTCTCTCATGGATGTGTCGAAAAACACAGTAGAATCAGAAGTATCCAAGAAATGAGCACGGTTGGAAATAAACGAAGAAGGATTATTATTCTGAGCCATGTAATCAAAATACAAGGACATAAAACGGGTTTGAGAATTGAGCTCGACAAGCCTTTCGAAATTTTCAATCACCATCGGATTCAGGATGTCGCATCGGATAAGCAATCGATATGAGAGATCCCAGAATCGATTTTTCAACGGTAAGACGCCCGCCAGTACTTCAAGACTCATCATATGAGTCGACTGCATGCAACCTAAGGCAATACGTAAACAACGATACTGAATTCTTTCCAGTTTAATGAAATGGGTGTTCGCGGCGGATCGGAAGCAGAAGCATCCATATTCCATTACGGACAATATCGTTGTTTGATACAGCCTTATCAGGTCTCCTGGATGGGCACCCCACCACGATCCGGTTATTGTACGAAGAAAGTTGATTCTCTGTTGGCATTTTCGTTTCAGATATCTAATGTGACATCCCCAGGTGCCTTTGGAGTCGAACCAGACCCCGAGATATTTAAATGTGAAGATCTGAGCTATGGTTTCACCCCCTAGTTGAAGCTGTAATTGTGCTGGTTCTCGCTTCCTTGAAAATACAACCAGTTCAGTTTTCTCCGCAGAGAACTCGATACCCATCTGAAGAGCCCATGTCGATAAGTTGTCGAGGGTATCTTGCAATGGTCCTTGGAGATCGGCAGCTTTGGGTCCTGTAATAGACACAACACTGTCGTCGACAAGTTGTCTTAGCGTGCAAGATGTGTTGATACATTCATCAATGTTGTTTACGTAAAAATTGTATAATAGGGGGCTTAAGCATGAGCCCTGAGGAAGACCCATGTAACTGAATCGTATTGTCGACAAATCACCATGCGTGAAATACATGTATTTCTCGGACAACAGATTATACAAAAAGTTATTCAAAATTGGTGAAAGACCATGCTGATGCAACTTCTCTGATAATATGTTTATGGAAACTGAATCAAAAGCCCCCTTGATGTCTAGGAAAACTGACGCCATTTGTTCTTTACGAGCAAATGCCATTTGAATTTCGGTTGAGAGCAGCGCAAGACAATCGTTCGTTCCTTTGCCCCTGCGGAAGCCGAATTGTGTATCTGAAAGGAAGCCATTAGTCTCGACCCAATTGTCTAGACGAAACAGAATCATTTTTTCGAACAATTTCTGGATACAGGAAAGCATAGCAATCGGCCGATACGAGTTGTGATTGGAAGCTGGTTTTCCTGGTTTTTGAAGGGCGATCACTCTCACTTGTCTCCAGTCATGTGGGACAATATTACCCTCAAGGAACTTGTTGAATAAATTCAACAAACGTCTTTTGGCAGGGTCAGGCAGATTTTTCAGCAAGTTGAATTTAATTCTGTCTAGCCCCGGGGCTTTATTGTTAAACGACTAGAGCGCAAGTGAGAACTCTACCATCGAAAACGGTGTTTCGTTTGTATTCAATGTCGTGACGCGAGAGATCTTCTGTTCCGGAACAGAGTCTGGACAAACTTTTTTAGCGAAATCGAATATCCAGCGGTTTGAATATTCTTCGCTTTCGTTAGTGGTGTTTTTGTTGCGCATTCGTCGGGCTGTGTTCCAAAGAGTGCTCATCGATGTTTCTTTTGTTAATCCATCAACAAATTGGCGCCAGTAACCTCGTTTCTTTGCTTTAATTAAGTTCTTCATTTGCAAGTTTAACGCCGCGTAACTCCGATAATTATCAGGTGTTCCATTTTTTCTAAACTTTTTGAACGCTGAAGTTCTTTCCACGTTTAGTGATGAGCACTCTTTGTCCCACCACGGATTGGGAGGACGGATGTTAGTTTTCGCGCCGGGTACACGTTTCGTCTGAGCTTGACTCGCGGTGTCGAGAATCAAGCCAGCCAAAAACTTGTACTCTTCCTCCGGAGGAAGTTCTTGTGTTGTTTCTAGTTTCTCGGATATCGAATTTGCGTAGCATTTCCAATCAATGTTTCGTGTGAGGTCATACGAAACATTGATTGTTTCCGATGGTCTTAATCCGGTGGCGATTGAAATTACGATAGGCAGATGATCGCTACCGTGGGGATCAGGGATTACCTTCCACGTGCAATCCAACCGTAGCGATGTCGAGCAAAGGGATAAATCCAGCGCACTTGGTCTTGCTGGTGGTGCAGGAATTCGTGTCATTTCTCCCGTATTCAAGATTGTCATATTGAAGTTGTCGCAGATATCATGGATCATAGTTGATCTGTTATCGTCGTGAAGACAGCCCCATCCTGTACCGTGTGAGTTAACGTCTCCTAAAATCAACGTCGGTGCGGGAAGAAGCTCTATGATATCATTGAGCCGCCGATGCCCAACCGAGGCTCTTGGGGGAATGTAGATGGAAGCAATGCAAAGGTCCTTGCCTTTGATTGTAACATGACATGCGACAACTTCAATACCTGGTATCGAGGGTAGGTTAATGCGATAGAAAGAATAGCACTTTTTGATCCCCAAAAGTACTCCTCCATAGGGATCATCTCGATCCAGACGAATAATGTTAAAATCGTGGAAGTTTAAGGGTATTTCAGAAGTTAGCCAAGTTTCGCACAATGCAAATGCGTCACATTTCAGATTATTTACTAGAAATTTGAAAGGATCTATTTTTGGGATGATACTTCTACAATTCCACTGTATGACAGTGATTGAATCCCTAACCTCCAAGGATGACTTAGCCATCGAAGGATACGATCGCTGAAAGAAGGGGCCAATTTGCAGTCATCTGCTTCAAATACGTTTTCACTGTAGGCATGAAAGCAAATAAAATGCTTTTAAGAGGGTCAGAAATATTAAAATTTTTAAAGATCCAGTCCACAATATCAGAGAACTTGATAAGTCCAGCAGTTTCAAGATGGTTCTCTTGTTGATTTTCAGGGACGCTTGGGGGGTTCGGTGTCCCAGGAAGTGGTGGGAATTCCTTCTTAGAGTTTAGATTTCCTAGACCAGGAGCATTTTTCTTCGGTTTTGCTTTAACATCACTTCCTATAGCTGTAATTTTTCGAGGCCCTTCTAAAGATATCTTCGAACCCTTACTAGGGAGCTTATGAGAGGATATATTTCTTCTTTTCCTAAAGCTATGAGGGACAGCCGAAGATGTACCTTCCAAAGGGTCGTCAGAATCGCTCTCGTCAGTTGACAAGCAGGCATATGGGTTCGTTGTCTGTTTAGGGGGTGTGGCACTTTTCAGCATATCTGCAAAAGAGCGTTTAGAATGTTCCTTCAGAGAACGCTTCATTCTATCACCGCGAAGTTTGTACGCGGGACATGCTGAGAGGTCATGCGGATCCTCCTTACAATAGAGGCACTTTTCAATATTCTTACCGCAAGAACCATCCGCATGGGCACCCCCACAGTTAGCACAACGAGGCTTATTGCAGCAATGGGAGGCTGTATGCCCCAATTGTTTGCAGTTCGTACAATTCATTACCCGTGGTACATAGAGACGAACAGGCAGACGAACCCGGTCCAAGAGGACGTAGTTAGGCAAAGCCGAGCCAGCAAAGGTTACTCGATAAGAATCCGATTGAGGATAAGATTTTGTTCCATCCCCGGTGATCAATACTGAATGCAATCGTTTGCAATCCAGTATCTTGACATTCTTAAGTAAGGGATCTTTGAAACAACCCGCCCCGTACTTAAGAATGTCCTCACAAGTCAGAGTCGAATCGGTAACCACGCCGTCTATTTCGACTTCACGAGCTGGTATGTAGACACGGTAGTCCCGCGTA
Organism: Malaya genurostris; assembly: GCF_030247185.1. Classification (NCBI taxonomy): domain Eukaryota; kingdom Metazoa; phylum Arthropoda; class Insecta; order Diptera; family Culicidae; genus Malaya; species Malaya genurostris. The sequence goes on from NC_080572.1 coordinate 157,517,575, forward strand.
AAGTGCTCGTTTCGAACAATCTCGTTTGCCTGCTGAGAGCTGGTTAACAAGACCCTAAGCTTGTCTGGGCGTACTTTATCAATTCTTTTAACAGTAGGGTATCGCGAGGTCAAGTCGTGAGAAATTTTCAAAAGGTTTAATTTTTTCTCATTTGATTTGGTCCGGAAATAGACCGCGTAAGGCCCGGGCGGGAGTGCAAGCCCATCGGGATAATTCTTAATGCGAGACTTTTTATTGTCAGCGGAAGTCTCCATTTTATCATCTGGGGGAGAGGGATTAACAACAGAAGACACTATCATGGCACGGAATTGTCTCCGCGCAGATAACAGTAAAGGTATTTAAATTCAGTAGGAGAAAATTAAAAAAAAAACAACTACACTTAGCTTGTAATCCTTATTCTAGGAGCGGCCGTCGGGACTGGTTCTCGTCGACCGATATATCAAAAACACGGCAGTGCAAAAAACCTCCGAGGAGGAAAAAGCAACAATTGCTAACGTACGATAACTACACACAGTTTGTTCAATATTATTACTAGGCACTGTTAAAGTCCACCAACTCAATACAAACGATAGAAAACGGAAATTTTCACTTATTTTTATATTGGACGAAAAAATGACGCGCAAAAATTTTTTCCGTCCGCTCAAGCGCACAGCCTACTGAGCATTGAAGTTTTGGAGATCTTGAATGTGGAAACAAGATGACCTGAGTTTTTGCTGCATTGATCACAATTTTCCAGCTTGTAAAATATTCCGTTAAAGCGTCCAGACCTGTCTGTAGTTTATTCTTCAGAGCATTAATGACACGACCTTTGTAAAGAATGGTAGTATCATCAGCAAATTGTGACAGAACACCACCACCTGGAAGAGATGGGATGTCTGATGTGAAAATGTTGTATAGAATGGGACCTAGGATACTTCCCTGGGGTACACCAGTAGGAATAGTAAATCTTTCTGAAAGTGCATTATTCAGAGAAACCTGGAATGCTCTATCTGCAAGATAATTTTTGATAATTTTTATAAGATACATGGGAAAATTATACCGATGCAGTTTGAACACCAGTCCATCGTGCCACACATTATCGAATGCCTTTTCAATATCCAATATTGCCATGGCAGTCGTTTTGGACACTGATTTGTTTTGCTGGATGACGTTGTTAACCCTTGTGAGTTGGTAGATGGTGGATCTTCCTTTCCGGAACCCAAACTGTTCTTCCAGAAATATATCCTGTTCATCTGCGAAAGCAAGAATTCGCCTTTGTATTGACTTTTCAAACAGCTTGGATAGGGCAGAGAGTAAGCTGATGGGCCGATAGCTCTTGGAAAAGGAAGGATCTTTCCCCGGTTTCAATACTGGGATAACTTTAGCTAACTTCCACATTGAAGGGAAGTATCCAAGCTCGTAGCACCTGTTAAAAATTTTAGCTAAGAAAACAAATGAGCGAATACTCAAATGTTTCAGCTCAATGTTGATTGTGTTGTCGAAACCGGGGGCCTTCATATTTTTGGATTTTTTCACAAAAGCCATCAGCTCATTCGCAGTGACTCTACTTTCCTCAGGAACCAAGCTGTCTGATTAGTCAACCTCAGTTACGCTATCAGCAACGGCTCTTTCATATGGACTAACTATGTTAAGTCCTAAATTGTGATAACACACAAACTGCTGGCCTAGCGCATTTGCCTTCTCTACTGGTGTGATTAAAGGTATTCCTTCAGCTGCGTCCTGCGGTGACATCAGAGGAGGAATAGGCTTCGGTTTTTTCTTAAGCACCTTCGTTAAGGACCAGAAGGGCTTTGAATGTGGGAGAATTTCTCGAAGCTTTTGCTGGAAGTTCCTGTTGCGAAGCTCAGATATCCTTTCCTGGATTATCCTATAAGTGCTCTGAATACGGTCATAAAGCCGTGACATGCGAGAATATAATTTGCTGTCCTAAATGCGCGGGTGGACATGCTGCTAATGAATGTCAGTCTGGCACCGCCAAATGTATCAATTGCTACAAGCAAAATGAGCTTAAAAATTTATCAAACGAGGATGTACTCGAAGTCAATCACTACGCATGGAGTACGCAGTGCCCCCTGTATAAGAAACGGTTGGAAAAAGCCAAGCTCAGGATCGACTATTCTACATAGCAATCAATGCACGTTGCTTCATCAGAAGAGATTTTTGGTAATGAGTCAGTTGATTCTCCTGTTCTGTCAGGTAAACACAAGAACAGTATATGTCCTTCCGAGGCTATGGTAGTTACTACGCACTTTCAAAGCGGAATACCCTTCCAGTTCTCTGTTGCTGATTCCGAATCGACGAATGATTTTGTACCTTTTCGGTTCAACCAACTAAGTCCTGCATACAATCTGCCCGACGATGTCGCCTTTTCTCTGCCCGATGAAGCATCAATGGACCATGTTCAAAAAACTGTAAGTGAGCACAGTTTCTCAGGTAAATTCGCTACACGTATATGTCCAGTCGTAGCTGAGTCAGAAAACTGCACCGTTTCAAATAGCCCCCCTTGCGTTCCAGATAAACGACCTAATATGGACACCGGACTTATCACATTATACTATCAAAATGTGGGCAGCATCAACTCATCAATTGCTGAATATTCACTTGCCTGCTGTGACGATGAATTTGACATTTACGCTTTTACTGAAACCTGGCTAAATAGTGACACATTTTCGAGCCAAATATTTAGTAATAACTATAACGTCTATCGTCAGGATCGCTCTAGCTTGAACAGTTCTAAACGTCGTGGTGGGGGTGTTCTACTCGCTGTTCGCTCTGGCTATGAAAGTCGTTTAATCATTCCTCCAGGATCATCAGGTGTTGAACATGTGTGGGTTGCAATAAGCCTGGAAAAATACACTCTTTTCGTTTATGTCTTGTACATTCCGCCTGATCGTACTAATGACTCCCAACTTATCAACGAGCACTCGCAATCATTGTCATGGATCATTTCTCAAATGCAGACAACGGATAATATCGTCATTCTGGGTGACTTCAACTTCAGCGGAATATCATGGCAATTCCAGCCACCGCGCTACTATTTTCCTGACGTTGGCCGATCAACTATCGGAACTACGGCCACTGAGCTGTTAGACGATTACAGCACCGCCGGATTAGTACAATTGAACGGAGTTTCTAATGCTAATAATCGCATTTTGGATCTTTGCTTTTCAAGCAATGAGATCACAAATGGTATTTCAGTTTTGAAAGCCCCTGTTCCTCTAGTTAAAGAATGTGTTCATCATCCACCGCTTCTCATCAGTCTTCATTCTAGCCAACCTATCGCATTTCGTGAAATAACTGAAGCAGTGTCATACAATTATCGAAAATCTGATTTCGTGTCTATGAATCAATTTTTTGATAGCGTAAATTGGAATGACGTACTCTTTGATTGCGATGCCAATCAAGCTGCTGAAAAAATCAGCCACGTCTTTCTCTATGCCATCGATCAATTTGTGCCGAAAGTTATAAAGTCTCACACCCTTCAGCCAAAATGGTCATGCGAGAGACTCAAACAATTGAAAACTGCAAAAAGATCCGCTCTGAGAAAATATTCGAAAAATAGAACTGATTACCTTCATTCAGGATATGTGGCGATAAATAGCACATACAAACGTCTGAATAAACAGTTATTTGAAGCTTATCAACAGAAAACACAGGATAATCTAAAAAACAACCCGAAAGCTTTTTGGAAATATGTTAACGAACAGAGAAAAGAAAGTGGGCTGCCGAAAACTATGGTAAACGGTGATATTGAAGCAAAATCGACTGATAGTATTTGTAGTCTTTTCCGCGATCACTTCAGCAGCGTTTTCAGCGACGAGAAACTCGACATCGATTCCATTGCTGAAGCCGCTAATAATGTACCTTGCTTTCCATCTGTCGGCTCTCCGAACACTATATCGATTTGTGATGTGATCGAAGCGTGCAAGCGTCTTAAATGCTCATCGAATCCTGGCCCTGATGGTATCCCGTCAATTGTGCTAAAAAAATGTGCTCCCAGTATCGCAGCTCCATTGGCCAACGTTTTCAATAGCTCGCTGTCGTCAGGCATATTTCCAGACATCTGGAAAACCTCGCTATTATTCCCCGTTCACAAAAAAGGTGATAAACATATAATCTCTAACTATCGTGGTATTGCGTCATTAAGTGCACCTTCTAAATTATTTGAGCTGATTGTCATGGATTTCATGCACCGTTGTAGCTCACAGTACATATCTACCGACCAACATGGATTCGTTCCCAAGCGTTCAACAAATACAAATCTCGTTTGTTATACATCACACATCATTTCTGAGATGGAGAAGGGTCATCAAACTGACTCTATCTACAGGGTTGTTACGGTGGCGCGAATTTCGCGATTTTCGCGGATTTCGCGATTTTCGCGGATTTGGCGCGTTTTCTGATCTAGTTTTGATGGGGTGGCGCGGATCTCGCGCGGATTGTTTTTCATCAGGTTCGGGAAAAAGAAGTCCAATATTTTTACAAGAATATAAAAAAATGAACAAGTTTCGGTTTCCGGTTCTTATTGAGCAGAGCTGAAATAGACTACCCGTAGTTGCATTTCGTGATCGATCGCAAAAGTTAAAATGTACTGTGAACCAACAAACGATACTTGGGAGAAGCAAATCATTCATCATACGTCGAAAATAACGTCGTTCATGACCAAAGGCTGTACTACTGATGTATGAAAGGAATGTTAGTTCTGAACACTTTGTTTCTAGAGACTGCGAGTTCTTCGGAATCTACGAGTTTCACGAGGAAGTGAGTAGAGCCGGTTATGCTTTGGTAAACAATATGATCTCTACAAATTACTGTGTAAAACAATAAATTACCGAAATTTGTAAATCGTTGGACAGGTACGCCACTGCCAACGCACTTTGTTCTTAACTAAATAATCTTTTTCTAATATATTTACAACACATATTATCCCAGTACTTCTGATTTCCGGCTCTTTGAAACACATTGACCTACTGCAAACTTTCAAATGTCAATTGTGCGTAAATGTTCAAGTGTATAGCACTAAAATAATAACTTAATCTAATTTCAAGCCATCTGAAATATCTGCCTATACTATTTTCCGATACTAGGATTCCAAAAAGGGAAGTTTCAATAAAAACGTATTAATGATTGAGTTCTTATTGGTGCCTTTCAACGGATACCACGGAACTCGAAAGAAAACTAGACGTGTAAGTTAGAGCCAACAACAGTTAAATCTTGTCATGGATGTAGCTTATGTAAAGTCCAAGACATGAAAAATTCCAGCGGAATCACGTTTATGACAAGGTTTTACAGAAACAGCAAAAAAAACATTGAAAAGTATGCATATAAGCTGGGTTTAAAATGATGGAAAAATTACCTACTTTTAACATAATAGTCAGTTTATCGACTTATCAAAAATTTATCTTGAAAATATATGATAATTTCTAAATATAAATTGAAATATTCATCGATGTTCATTCGCTATCAATGTTAGATTAGCCCTGCTTTGAAAAATTGCTGAATAAGTAAACGATGCAGCGCTGCCAACTATACCGATTTTCGTACTCGATTCAGGAATATAGATATGCTCTCTTAAAATACCGATGATTCAATTTTCATACTGATGAATACCGATTATCAGTTTTTGTGTTTTGTTTTATAGGGGTAAACTAGGTTGAGCGACCTTTTTCTTTGCTCACAAAACCAGTATCCTAACTGAGTCGATTTTTGATTTTTCGAGATAGATATTGTACAGAAAGATTTTTCCGTCAAATACAGATTTTTGAAGAAAAAAAAAACAGTTGGCAACTCTGAAGCGATTTAAAACCAGAGATGCCAGGTCTACAGATAAATCTGTGTTTAGTAGATTTCAAAAGTCCTGCACAAATTAGGCTAAGAACACAGATTTCTGCTATATTACACATATTTCCACAGATTTTCAAAGATTTCGCAATTTTACAAAACTTTTGTTTTTGATCACCAACTCATCTTGAGCTTCAAATTTAATAAAATTTTGTCTATCACAGATTTTTTAACGCAATGACCTGGCACCCCTGCGAAGTATGTGCGTGAAAAATTTTTCATTAGTTTAGCTGCTATTTTCTAGTCATTCGAATAAAGAGCGCAACTTAAGTATTTTTTCTCCAATCGATATCATATAATGGGTAAATATAATTTGTAACGTTTAAAAATATGTACATATGATTAACAATGTTTACTAATCTACATTCTCAGGGAAAACTAAATTTGATCGGAACTGGATGACGTTGGTGGATCCCAACGGACAACTTTTCTCCGATTACATCATATACGACGAAGAAAACCAAAGTACACTTTTTAAAGTGTACTGTCGTATTTGCAACCGTAAGAAAATCACGTTCGATAATCGAGGAATCTCTGCTTTGAAAGATCATGCTCGAAGTGCTAAACATAAAGGATTAGCCAATATAAACTCGATGCCTCAGCAGTTACGGTTGAAAGCAACAAGAGAAGCTTCTGTTAAACAAAATGAACCTGGCACTAAACCTGCTAATGAGGTATATACATGTTAATTGAACGAAAATTCTAGTATGATTCTCGTCTCTAGAAAATTATAGAAATATTTTGAATAGGAAATTTTGGAAATAATTATAATTTCTATGTATTATTTCATTCAGGCAAATACAATTCGGCTCTATGCTACTAACGAGCAAATATTGGAGAAGGAATTGATTTGGACGATACACGCTGTTTTGAAAAACGAGTCCTTCAATTCCGCCGGAAAGGACGATAAGATCTTGCGACTCATCGCACCAAACGACCTTAAAGGGTTCAATCTGAATCGGCAGAAGATGACTCATTTTGTTAATGAAGCTATAGGACCATATTTCAAAGACCTTTTCTTAAATGATGTCAAAGGGAAATACTTTTCGCTTCTGTTCGATGAATGTGAAGCCAGCAATAAGTTAAAGGAGCTTGGAATATTGATAAAGTACCATTCACCGAAGCTCGAAAGGCTTATTAGTTTCCATCTCGAAAGCAAATTCATAGGTAAAGCTACAGCGGAAGTATTACTGTTGCACGTAAATGATGCTCTACGTAACAATAATATGAGTACAGACTTCTTAGTTATGGTTGGGCATGATGGACCAAATGTAAATAAATCTTTTTCAAGAAAGTTGAACAACGAGTTAATCAGAGAACGTGGGTACGGATTAATCTATAACAATTCTTGCATAATACATACCATACACAATGCTTTCCGGTAATATTAGAGAACATTTAGTTTGATTGTTACCCTATTAATTTATTTCTTCGATTCTTGTAGCTATTCGGTTAAGAAGTTCGGATATGATGTCTCGGATCTTGCAAAATACTTATTTTATTACTTCGAGGTTCCTGCAAAATGGGAAAACTTTCATAAAAATTGCAACAAGAAACCTAAACGTTTTCAAAAACACATCGAGACGCGATGGGCATCTCTTGGAGCAGCTGCGTCGACTATACTTGCAAATTTTGATCAACTTAAACAACTCAAGCTAAATATTCAAAAAATGAATAAGCACAGTTTCTATGAGAAAGAAATTTTGAAATTACTTACCCTTCCTGATATAAAAGAACAGATAATGTTCATTATTGAAATAACGCAAGAAGCAGAATCATTGATAAAATTTTTGGAAACAAATGATTTTATATTGTTTGATGTTTACGATAAGATTAATAAGTTTATCGCAATGTTTTTGACGAGATTCTACGATCCCGAAAAAATAGCAATTGCGCTGGATGAAAAAAGGTTACAGGAGGATGATCTCTTGAGCGACGAAGATGTTATTATTTACAAATCGGTTTGTGATGGTGCTGGAAATACCGTACAGTGGCCTACATTCAAACAACGCGTCAAGAAACATTATTTCACATTTGTAAATTATTTGTTCGAAAAAAAAATTCTTTGCAATTTTTTGAAGCTTGTTAGTTTTATGAAACCCCAAAAAATTAAAGATGGGCAATCGTTTCAGCAATTGGTCGAGCTGGCCGAATTGGTGAATTTCCACCTTGACAAAACCAAAATTTACGAGGAGGTGGTTCTGGCAAGTGTTTTCTTCAGTGGACAAAACTTCGATTGTATGCTCTCCGACCTCGAGTTCTACAAATTGCTATTTCAGCAGAGCTGTTGCCAGGAATTACAAAAACTTTTCGATATATGTTCTTGCGTTTCGCATTCTAACGCGGAAATCGAAAGAAGATTTTCACACTCAAAAATATTGATGTCTGATGGAAGATCCCGTCTCGGTGAAAACACATTCAATAATGCAAAGAACATAATAAATGGAATGCTATTCTTCGACAATATGGTCACTAATTTTGTTTGTGATAAAAATCTCATTCTTAAAGCAAAATTTGCACGACAGGCTTACGAAGCGAAGATGGACAAGAAAAGAAATGAAGAAGAAAATGCTCAAAGGAAACAAGATGAAGAGGAAAAGAAAGACATTCAGAGTAAAATCCGACAACAAGAGAAGGCGCTGTCTCAGAAAGCAAAAGCTAAGCAGGAGGCGATGAATTTAATTGAAAGAGAAATTAAAAAGATTAAATCAGATCATCCGGATGTGGCCTACCTTAAAATTCTTCTTTCCGAGAAGGAAAAGCTTGCCGAGCAAGAAGATATTGAAGCAAAAAAATTAGTTTCTCTGAAGTCTGTTTAGCTTTTTCAAAATTACAGAATTGTAAGCAATTTAATTTTCACTGTTACAATTCATCTAACTAAGAACATCTAAAAAGATATAGAATAAAAACGAAATCATTTTCATGGGATTTTGTATGTTGATTTATTTATTGTGTTTATATGATAAACTAATGGACATTTTTAAATTATATTCAAGTAGATTTGCAAGTTCTGCGGTAAGTATCATGCGCATAAAAATTGTGGTACAAACGCTTCGCTCGAATATCGCGCGTTTTTATTTTCAACTTGGCGCGGATTTCGCGCGTTTTAGTGTTCGACTTCGCGCGGATTTCGCGCGTTTTGATTTTGAAATTTTTCGTAACAACCCTGTATCTATACCGATTTATCAGCTGCTTTCGACAAGATCAATCATGATATCGCTCTAGCGAAACTCAACCGCCTTGGATTCCATGGTAGATTTTTAGACTGGATAAAGTCCTATCTCGTTGACCGCAAAATGTCGGTAAAAATTGGTGACACTGTTTCTAATTCGTTTTCCATTACTTCTGGTGTGCCACAAGGTAGTCACCTTGGACCTCTTCTGTTCCTGCTTTGCATCAACGACGTTAATCTTTCCCTGAAGTGCTTGAAGCTCTCGTATGCAGACGACTTTAAACTGTTTTTAAAAGTTGATAGCCAAAGCGATGCTAAATTTCTCCAACAACAACTTGATATTTTCGGTAATTGGTGTCAGGTCAACAGGATGGTACTAAATGCTTCAAAGTGTTCTATCATAACGTTCAGTCGCAAAAGAAAACCGATCATTTTCAACTATTCGCTTCTCGGGACCGAGCTAAATAGAGTAAGCTGCATTAAAGATCTAGGAGTCCTACTTGATAGTAAATTAACTTTTTGCGATCATATATCATATATCGTTTCTAAGGCATCCAAACAACTCGGATTCATCTTCTGAATGACGAAATCATTCAGTAACATACACTGCTTGATAGCATTATATATTGCCCTGGTTCGCTCTGTTCTCGAGTTTTCTGCAGTTGTGTGGTCACCTTATTACCATGACGGGGTACAACGCATTGAAGCTGTGCAGCATAAATTCATCCGTTTTGCCTTACGTCAGCTGCCTTGGAGAGACCCCCATAACCTTCCCAGATACGAACTTAGATGTAATCTCATTGGACTTGAGTTGATCGACGCAATGTTTCGAAAGCAATGTTTGTTACCGATTTAATCTTGGGAAACATCGACTGCTCCAGCCTTCTCGGACAACTCGATATAAATATCAGACGTAGAACTCTCCGGAATAACCCTTTTCTTGTTCCCCAGTTTGCTAGAACGAATTATGCGAAGAACGAACCTGTATCAAGAATGATTCGTATATTTAATCGTTGTTATACTATTTTCGATTTTAATCTGTCTCGTACTACTCTCAGACGCTCATTTATAGTATTTTTCAAGAACTTGACCTAAGAATGACATTACTTATAATTCGTATATTTGTATTTAAGTTTGTGAGTTCTATGAATATTATGTTAGTTTGTAAGTGTACCTTGTTTTTTATTATAATTAATTAATGTATCATTTGGATGTAATTATCTGTTGGTACAAAAGATGAGGAGGTTTTATGCCTACTGGAGAGAGATTCTTATTAAGTATCAACTCCAGTGGGCTTTTCCCTGCTCCAAATAAATAAATAAATAAAGAATAAAAAAATCTAGAAAAACAAAACAAACTCAGATACAATTTCGTTCTCCCTTGTTGATCTGAATCCGTTCGTATTGTACGATCAGTTTATATACGATGTTTTTCGATTTCTGATGCCTCTGTTGAGTCCGGATAACATTTTTCAATCCATTGTTTCGCTTTCGCGGTGTTTTTACCCATTAAAAAACAATGTTTTATCAAAACAAACAAACTACAAAACGACTTTACTCCTACCTCGATAACTCAGCTGTTTCTGGTCGGATCGACTTAAAATTTTGACCCGTTTCAAGTAAAGGTTAGTACTCTAGAAAGACGTGGTTACTGGTTTACTACGAGCGCCATCTCTGCTTTAGTCTCGGGACTTATTGATCCATGTTCCCATTTTCTATATGTCTCATACCACGTATTTGAAACTCCATTCTGTTCAGCCAATAATAGCTAATATTTTGGATCACTTCTCCTAAGCAGTCTTGTACCTTTCCGCGACTTTAAACTTGAACTAATTTTTTAGAAGACAGTCTCTACGTCTGGTCTTCAATCGGTGGGTTATCACTTCTGTATTCAAATATTCTGACAGGTTTTATTGGGTGAACCTTAAATCTATGTTCTTTCGACTTCAATCATTTTCAACATTGTGGGCGACTATATTGCTATCATATGTGTACAACGAGCATATCCGACCAATCATGCATGTGATGTAACCAATCCGTATGTGATTTCACAAATTGCGAAGCTCACCGAAAGAAAATTATATAACGGAAAACATTCAATGCTTGTTTGCTGGATCTTTTTTGAAAGGGGTTATAAGTCGACTATTTAGGTTGTGGATTCGAATGAGTATGATACATAATAGGTTGGCTTTTAAGATCTATTTCTTAAAAAAAACTCTTAAGATAAAATGAATTATGATACAAGAATAATTGCCGAAAGATGATTGTCTTTTATGCGTATTTCATCGTACTCCCTTAAACTTTTACTTGCAGTTCATTTGTGCCATCAAATCTCACGATTGAAACCTGCTCAAAGGTGATGTATTTAAATTATATAAAGAAAGTGAACCATACAACACAATGCAAGCAGCAGCAGTAAAACAACCAGAAGTCACTAAAACTCAACCCTGCAATGTACCGATCAAGGCAAGCTCTGCGGGATTCCCTGTATCTCGATGCGCCGACAAATCTAAAACTGACTACTCCATAATACGAGGAAAAACCGTGCTTGTTAGTCCAACCGAAGAACAATACGAAGCGCTATGTACAAGGTTGAGAGAGAGAATTGGTGATAATCGTGGCGAGACGGTATATGAAATTGGTGTCGGAGAAGGTAAGAGCGTTTTTCTTGTACACAGAGAAAGCAGTCTGCAAAAAAGGTTTGTATGCATTTTTGCCTTGTAAAAATTGGCCAAGTTTTCTATAACATTCGACTCAGTTCATCAAGCTGAGCATTTTCTGTGTGGATCCGACATCCGGTTCCGGAAATATATGATGAAGTGTGTTAAAAATGGTGTACGGTCACTTAAAGCTGCAAAACAAAAAATGTAAACATTTTTTGAAACTGGTCTCAAAACTACTCCAATCGGTAGTCATTATCAGTAGTCGACCAACCAAACCGATTCCGGCTATTTTAGTTTCTGGTTTGCGTTTCCGGAAGCACTGGAAATGATACCTATATTGTCCCAAATGGATTCTCAGCGATGGTTTGACCGACTTTCAAAAATTCTCAAATGTAAGGTATTGTGGTACGGGTTTGGAATTATATGGTAAACTGTGTTAATAATTGTATACCATACTTAGGCGGGCGAAACAAAACAAGTACAAAATTATCTAAACTGACCTCAAAACTATTCCAATCAGTAGCCAATATCAGTAGACGGTCAAACAAACCAATACCGACCATTCTTTCAAGAATATTAAAAACATATTTTGAAGAATAACACAGTATTATATATGAGAGTATGATGAATTACACTAATTAACACAGATTTTAAGGCATCACTATGTCTTTCGGATATTAGAAACTAAACTCATTTGAGTTGAACATCGTTTATCATTCTCAGGCGGGCGCAAAAATTACTATCTTGTAAAACAGTAAATAATTTACAATAATTTCCATACGTAAAATAAAAACGAACTAAAGTTTTGAGTGTAATTTTTTTATCATTGCTATGTCCATCGGATATTGGATAAACAGGGGAGGGCCCATTTGACTTGTAGTTCGATACAACTGCATTTTTTATTGTTTGAAGATGTTGTTATCACTGACAATCCATCAATCTGTGCTCTGAGAGTCGATCTCTAACTGATTTATGCGGATCAAATGAAACATCGTTGAAAAATAATAGGAAAAGAACATTACTAGCTTGTGGAACTTTTTAAAGATTATAGTTTCAAAGAACCAGAGAGACTAGATATCCCCCGATAATTTGACACGTTTCGGTAATCTTCATTATCAAATACAAGACACATGAATGATTGCTTCCATACACATATTTTCCTTGTTCAAAAGATTTACTAAAATAGTAGTCAGAGATCCAGCAACGAACATATTTTTGCAGTGTTCGCCATTTCTGGACTAACGATTTTGGAGCTTAAATTAACCATGTATTCAGTGGCATTCATCTCTCCGGTTGGCGTTGAGATGCAACTGGTAATTTTGTTATCTAACAGGTCGACTGAAAAGTTCGTATCGTTTCTATGAGAGGGCGCCACTAGAATTAAATCCATACCATTTTCAGTTAGTACCAACCTTCGAAAGATACGTGTATAAATTTGACAGCTGTCTGATTATTAGTTTGTGAGATATTGCATTTTGAGTGTAGCTACTTTTGTTATTGTGAAAAAAATGAAAGAAAAGGAATTTCGTGTGTTGATGAAACACTACTTTTTGATGAAAAAAAGTGCCGGCGATACCAAAAAATGGCTTGATGAGTGTTGTCCAGACTCTGCACCGTGCGAAGCAACAATTCGTAAGTGGTTTGCAAAATTTCGTACTGGTCATATGAGCACCGAAGACGATGAAGGCAGTGGACGAACCGATGAAAACGTGAAAAAAATCCACAAAATGATTTTCAATGACCGTAAAGTGAAGTTGATCGAGATAGCTCACACCCTAAAGATATCAAAGGAACGTGTTGGACATATTATTCACGAATATTTGAATATGAGAAAGCTTTGTGCAAAATGAGTGCCGCGTGAGCTCACAATCGATCAAAAACAACAACGAATTGATGATTCTGAGCAGTGTTTGGAGCTGTTATATCGAAATGAAACCGATTTTTTTCGTCAATATATAACAATGGACGAAACATGGCTCCATCACTTCACTCCGAAATTCCCACTTCACACACGAAATTCCTTTTTTTCCATTTTTTCACAATAACAAAAGTAGCTACACTCAAAATGCAATATCTCACAAACTAATAATCAGACAGCTGTCAAATTTATACACGTATCTTTTGAAGGTTGGTACTAACTGAAAATGGTATGTATTTAATACTAGTGGCACCCTCTCATAGAAACGATACGAACTTTTCAGCCGAACTGTTAGGAAAACATTTGATGGTATCGATGAACTAGTTGCTACTCAGGTAACCCCGAAATCGGTTTGCTTAACATAATGTCTACCGATTGGAGCAGTTCAGGGGCCATGTATAAATTTTTTTATGGTTTTTGTTTTGTCGCTTTAAGTGACGGATCCGGGAGGGAGTTGGTATCACTGGGAGTGCGATGCGGTGTCCTGGTGCTGCTATTAAAAAAAGTATAATTTCAATGTGTTGTTTCATACGTATAGTTAAAAATTTGGTAGAAATAGTTATTTTGAGTGATAGTGCAGGTATGACAAGTATGTGTTTAGTAGTGAGAGTGCTATTTATTGAATAATACTGATTCGCGATACTAAAGATGCTCAAGCGGCGGATACTGTGAATTTGCCGTCTCAAAATTTAACGATGTTAACCTGTTAACCGATCGAAGCGCCGTCTGCATGTCATTGTCGGTGTTGTCGGATGGAATGTGTGAAAGTTTACAAGTTGATCGTGTCATTCAGACTGAAGGTCTAGGGTTGGTCTGCAGCGGACCCATTCGCGAGTGTTTTTATTTAATTCTTTCAGTGGTCGTGTTTCATCTCGCGTTGCTTACAGCAGATCGAGCAGGAGAAAAGGGATACTGGTGAGATCGTTCCTGTTATATTGTTCTTACTTATTATATTTCTCCTGAGTATCGAAAATCAGGTTTTGTTGAAATCATATTGTTTACCAAAACATATCCGGATCTCTTTCTCTCCCTACTAACAAATCTCCTATCCCGTGATGCTCGTGGAGATACAGTGGTACCCGCGGTCTCTAGAAACAACGAGTATCGGACTAACATTCCTTCCTTTCCCTCAGTAGCACAGCCTTTGGTCGTAGCCAGCGTCTTTATTGATCATTTAATAAAAAGTTAGGAGTGAGTAGGTATGTACAGTGAAAATGATTTGCTTCTCCCAAGCTCAATTTTCTTGGTTCATTGTACATTTCCACTCATTCGGTCAATCATGAAGTGCAACTACGGGCGATCTACTTCAGCTCAGCTGTCGCTTTAAGTGACGGATCCGGATGAAATTTAGATATTTTATTTGAACCTAAGTTTGTGGAAATCGGATAAACCATCGCTGAAAAAAAATGAGTGTGATCCATTTTGGAACCGATGGTGGTTTTCGCCAGTTCATATATCATTACCAATTCAAATTGTGTAGTAATTTGATCATCACTTGCATGTTTAATGTCGTATGTACGTAAAAGTGATGGCATTGTAAGGAAGCACGTATCCACCCGGTGATGCCAATCGTGCACACGCATTTTCTTAATAAACTTACTTACAATACTAAATTTATTGGAGCAAGAGCACCAGGACATCAGCGCATCTGAGAAAGTTATGGAATGGTGCATATGGCATTGTAATGAACTATGTAATCGTATATAATATTTTTTATAGGGGTCATTCCACGCAAAATCAGCCGCTCAAATTTTTTTTTCATCCAACTTTCTTTTTCGGTAAAGAACTCGAAAAAAAGCCTTAGGAATTTAACTCAATCTTGCAAAGTTTCAGAGTGGAAACATTGATACTTCCGGAGCAGTGAATTTTTCAATTGCGGCCCTCATGCGCAGAGTGTACCGCAGCGTAACTCGCTCGAACACGGCCTTAACTTGTCGACACATGTCGAATCACTGATCGAATCCTAACTTTTACAGTTTATCGTTGGAAACGTTTCGGTTAAGATCGCGGTGTTAAAATGAATTCAAAAATTCAAAACATTCGTTGCGTTGAGTTTCTTCTTCCCTTCTTGAGAAATTCGATTTTTTGCAAGCAAATGATATTTTGTTTTACTTCAATTATTATTTCAGGGGAAAATTTTTTTCTGTATAATATGAATATTCATGATTTTTAATATAAAGACGTCAAAAGTTTGATAAAAAAATAATTTTTACTTTTTGTTCCCTGAATCACAATAATCCTTTTTGCCTTTCTCATATAGAAAGGCTATGCAGTCGCTGTGAAAACCGACTTTACATCCGGAGGGCCGAGTGTCATATACCATTCGACTCAGTTCGTCAAGATCACAAAATGTCTGGGACAAATAATGTCACTCAATTTTCTCAGACCTTTCATTTGAATCTAAGTTTGTGAAAATCGGTTCAGCCATCTCCGAGAAAAGTTAGTGCAAAAAAACGTTACATACACACAGACATTTTGCGTACTCGACGAAATGAGTCGAATGGTATATGACACTCGGCCTTCCGAGCCTCGGTTCAAAGGTGATTGTGATTGCATAACCTCGGTTCAAAGGTGATTGTGATTCACAGTGATTGCATAACCTTTCTATATGAGATAGGCAAAAAAGCGGAGCTCACTTTGATTTCTCAGCTACGGTTCAACAGATTTGCACGAATCATGATTCAAATTATAGTTCTTCTTGTCTTGGAGGATACTGCGCAATTTCATCCAGATCTGACTACCGGTTCCGAAATTATAGGGCGATGAGTGTCGAAACATTCAAATCGTCTGTGTCTGTACGCGTATGTGTGTGAGTTTGTGTCAAATAATGTCACTCATTAAATAAAAAATCTCGTAGTCCCATAGGTTACTATTAAATTTCACAACGTCATTTAGAGCGACGATGCAAAAAGGGTGAAATTCTTCTAGATTTGTCTTAAAACTGATTCAATTTGTAGGCTATATTAGTTACTTACTAAACAACTTCGGCTATACTGGTTCCAAAATCTCGGTTTCAGCAATACCGGAAATAGTGGTCAAAAAGTGTAAAACGAGACTCACTCAATTTTTTCAGAGATGATTTGATCGATTTTCTCAAACAGGCTCAAATAAAAGTTCCTATAGTCTCATTGATTGCTATTTAATTTCATATGGGTCCGACTTCCGGTCCTAGAACTATAGGGTAAAGTGTGTTTAATCATTTAGTGCGACATAACTGTTTACAAATTGAAAAGGTTATGTTAGTTTGTACCCAAAGGAAGTTTTTTATTTTATTCAAGATTTAAAAAAAAAATTATTCACAGAATCTTCTAATGATGTTTTTGAAAATATAAGTAATATTATACCACGAGGTGAAATAAAAAAGGTTTTTCCCATGAGATTCCCTATTTTCGTAACAAAATATCTTGATGTGTTCATCGTATGCGCTGTCTTACTCAAGCTTTTTGGCAAAACAGTTAAAATTCATTTGCAAGAATTCAACATAGAGGTTTTATTCACACGTGTATTTTCATGCAGTTCGTTTATGTTTTCCAAATTCTGAAACAAAAAATCAAATCTGGAGCAATGAACGCAAGTAAACACGTTATTTTAGGTGTAGCGGTTGTTCAAAAACATATTTAAATTGTTGATGCTTCAGATTAAAAGAAATTCGTTGTGCTTTTCACTGTTTTGCTATTCAAATGTACATTATTTGAGACATTAGTTGAAATCGTATAAACAATACGCCACACACTTTCACACCATTCCATTTAATTCATACTTAAAATCTTCATATTTCAAAACATAACGCCTGAATTTATGTTGCAAAGATTACCATCGTAGCAGAAACACGCCTGAAGTTATACCCAACAACGTCAAATGCGTTACGCTAAATTTCAACGAAATCAGTCCAAATGGATCATGATCCGAGAACTTTTAATCATGGTGTATTATCATAACATGAAAATATACTATTTTCCCCAAATCATGACTCGTTTTGCTCATTTCTTGAATCGGGATTTTGCCCGTGTGTGCATGGTCATATACCATTTGAGTGCCGGGCCTATGAATAAATGTATTGCTGATGCAAATAACTCGGTTTCAGAAACATGTTCAGCCACGGAAAGGGTTTGAATTATTTCTAAAAATTCGTTTAACTTAAGTCCTTGGTCTTCTCCACCGTATTTTGAGATTGGCCATTTTGATATCGGTAATCTGTGCTGAGGGTTATTCAAATGTATGGGATTAGAATGAGAGTTGGTTTCATTATTCGGAGTATTTCGTAAATGATTATTGTATGAAGATGTCGATGGACCACATACATGTTTGTATGCTAGGTTGTTGCCAGTTTTGGTACAGGGGCTGGGGTCCACTAGGAGATTGATAGTACCTATTAGCTCTCTCCGGACTGTACCAGCCTAGATGCCGTGTGGAATCCGGCGGAAAAAAATGAACCAAGAATAGATCCACTGGGTTCCTGCTTCCATGTCGTAAAAGGCGACAATTGCAGGAGCTTCTTTTTCCTTTCAGTTATCAGATATTTTCAATGTTTTACTTCTGATTACTCTATTTTACTAAATCATCTCTTTATTCAACCTATCAATTTCCGTCTAGCTTCGGAGAAAAGTTTTATTAGGAATGATTTCTTCTTCCATGTTATTGATTGTCTTTCAGGATTATAAAATGAATGATAAAAATCAACCATTGCGCAAATCCGTTTATATTACAAAGTTAATAACAGAGATAACATATATCGGTATATTGAATATATAGTAAAAAACACTTGATATTAATATTTCAAACAGTAAATTAATATTTTTCTCGGTAGCCGGCTGCCCAGATCAACTAATATAACCAATTAATAATTTCAATAAATAATTAAAATAATAAAGCGGAAATAATAAAGAATCAAGACGCGCGTGAAATCTGTTGACCTTTGTTTGGTGATTTCAAATGATTTTATAATAACTGTTTAGAATATTTCAATGCAATGAATCAACTTTTTTGTCTAAATCCTATTCGCTCGTTTATTTTGTATCACGTAGTTTCATTTATAAAAACGTGATTAATCCACCTAGCAGTGAGATGATACCCGGCTGTCCGGAGTTTTGTCAATTTCGGAGATTGACTGTTTCGTGCATTATATTGCCAGCACAAAGTAACACATAAAACGATAATACTTAAAAACATTCTTGGTAGCCGGGTACCTAGAGCAATAAACACATGATAACATTATTAAACCATTTACTAACAAAGTATCCTCTCCTGTGATGCATGTGGGAATGCAGAGGATTCCTCGGTTCTTAGTAGCAACATGCATCGAACTAACAATCCTTTCCCTCCCAAGTAGATCTGCATTCGGACGTGGCCGGCGTCGGTATTGATCAGCATGCATGGTTCAATACAGTTTGCACAGTGTGAAACAATGTGTTATTCCCAAACATGTTACTTCAAAAAATCATTTTGCAATCTCAATTGGTCCAGATCAATAACGGAGTAGCAACACACGGGCGGTCTCTAATGCTAATGCTAAATGCTAATGCTAGGTTGTTGCCAGTTTTGGTACGAATTTCCGTAGAATGGTAAAGAATAAAAGTTTGTTGTTTGCTTTAAAATAGAGGTTGGATGAATTGATTGATTTTGTGAGGGATTTCTTTGAACTGGATTACAATTACAATGTAACTTCGACAATTCCGTCTCTAACTGTGTGATTCTCTGTTGCAAAGACTGAATCAAATTAATGTCTATTGACGTATTATTTGGTTGTGTGTCACGTGATTCATCAGATTTCGAGAAATCGTCAGAGTTCTCATTAGCTGATGCGACACTTGTTACTGAAAATTTCTCAGCAATGTTACTGAAAGTTTCACTGCCTACCCAAATCAGAACAAATATCCCTAAGTACGAAGAGGAATTAACATGATGTCATAGGGCTCACAAATATTGAGGGAAAAAGCGTAATCACTCACCTAATGTATTGCCATCATCTTTCCAAAGTCCATCCGGGCTTTATGACTCGGGAGCTGACTCCCTGGGATGCCCTCGAGCTGACATGAATGCCGACCGGCGAAGACTCGTAGCAAAACTCGCGCTGCTCATGTAGCTGCCGCTGATCCACGTCTGACGTGTACGTGACCCGCCGTGTTCACTTGGGTCCGTGAATTGTGGCGATACGTTGCCAAGGACACCTGCTCCACCGAACTTCGACCACCTCGATTGCGTCCGATTGACCGGTCTATGATTTGCGGAATGAAGGAATCGATTCCGACGGTTGATCCCACCAAAAAGTTCCTCCACGGTTTCCTTGGCACACGCGCGGCGAGGTTTGCCAAGTTTTCCTGTGTGACCGTCGCAGTTACAGCACCAGCGCTCACAGGAACCACTCTACGCTGAGTGATGCGTGTATTATCACGTTCGAGCCAAAGATCTCCTGCGAAATGCGGCCGGCCGGGTGTGAATCCTCTGCGACCGTCGATTGATCGTCCTGTTCGATGCTCTCACAAGGTGCACAATGTGTCTCCAAGAAGAACCTAACCTCCCGGCTTCTCCTTACGATTCACTTTTTTTCTTAATTATTTGTCGGTGGATGCACTTGCCACCAACTCACATGCGGTTCCCATCCAGTCCAACACACAACTACTCTTTTTTCTTTTCTCTTGACGTATCCGGTGTCTTGTTGGCAGAAAATATTTCGATTTTCAAGCGAGTGTGTGAGGGGTATTTTCTTTAAACTCAATGTGTGATGGTACGCTAAACCTAAACAACCTCAATGAACCCAATAAACTATATCTTACTGTAACACACTTTTATCATCTTCATTCTTATCGAAAACATCTGCTAGATTTTCCCCGTCCTTGTTTTCTTCGACCTCTGCCACTTCTGGGTTAAACTCTAATTTAATTTTACTAATTAATTGTATAAAAAGTTTTGTAATGTTATTTCTAATTGTGGTGGACAATCTGGTTGATTAAATGGTTGATAAATACAATGGGTCAACCGTGTTTTACTTTTGCTCAATATGTTATGATCTTTAGATTTTAATTTGTTACAAATTTCTGAAAATTTTTGCTGACATAAATGAATTTCTTCTTCAATGCCAACTGTAAGCTGAGTATCGTATAACTTATTATCAGCTTTTTCTATTTTGAAAATGTGGGATCCTCACGAATCACTATAGACCATACTGCGGTTTCAAATAATATCTCATCTTGGTCTAAGTGGTCTATTCTCATTTCGAAGTACCACGTTTTCATCAATTCTATTGCCTGATCAATAGTTATATGATGGTATATGTGACGTAACCGACAAAACACGTTGATTTTTACTGCTCTTATATATATGTGGGTGCCAAAATTTTAGGATCACCTCTATTTTCGTTAAGTTCTAGTGCTCAAAAGTTTAAGCACCTCGAAAAAAGCCTTCATGCAAAATTTGACCTAAATCGGACATGCTTAAGGGGTGCTGCCCGGTTGTAAAGGTTTGACAATTTTCGACCTTGAAAAAGCACCATAGGAGGGAGTACATGAAATTTCCAAAATCGATTTTTTTTTGATGCCGAAACTCTTAAAACTGCATGAAACATCGAAATTTAATGTCATCTCAAAAAAAAATTTTTTTGAAAAAATCAACTTTCTAGGACTTTTTTTTCATATTTTTTCTAAGTCCCAAATAGTCGACTTTTTCAAAAAATTTTTTTTTCGCGATGACACTAAATCTCGACGTTTCATGCAATTCTAAGCCTTTTGGCATCAAAATTTTTTTTCGATTTCGAAAATTTCATGTACTCCTCCCTATGGTGATTTTTCAAGATATATGAAAATTCCACTAAGTGGGCTAAGAAGGCTTTTTGCCTTTCTCTATAGAAAGGTATTAGAATTGCTGGAAAAACCGACTTTCGAACGGAGCCTCGGAGACCCATAGTGTTATATACCATTCGACTCAGTTCGTCGAGATCGGAAAATGTCTGTGTGTGTGTGTGTGTGTGTGTGTATGTGTGTGTGTGTGTGTGTGTGTGTGTGTGTGTGTGTGTGTGTGTGTGTGTGTGTGTGTGTGTGTGTGTGTGTGTGTGTGTGTGTGTGCACTTTTCGAAGATATTTGAACGCGCTCAATTTTCTCAGAGATGGCTGAACCGATTTGAACAAACTCGGGCTCGTTTGAAAGCTACTGTCGGGCCATTGATCAAGTTCGAAGATCAAATGGCTGTGACTTTTGGTTCCGGAGATATGATTGTATAAGTGACGTAACCGACAAAAAGCGTTGTATTTGAACGCGCTCAATTTTCTCAGAGATGGCTGAACCGATGTTAACAAACTTAGGCTCGTTTGAAAGCTACTGTCGTACCATTGATCAAGTTCGAAGATCAAATGGCTGTGACTTTTGGTTCTGGAGATATGATTGTCTAAGTGACGTAACCGACAAAAAGCGTTGTATTTGAACGCGCTCAATTTTCTCAGAGATGGCTGAACCGATTTTAACAAACTTGGGCTCGTTTGAAAGCTACTATCGGGCCATTGATCAAGTTCGAAGATCAAATGGTTGTGACTTTTGGTTCCAGATATATGATGGCATAAATGACGTAACCGACAAAACACGTTGATTTTTACCGCTCTTATATATATAAGGGTGCCAAAATTTTGGGATCACCTCTATTTTCGTTCTAGTGCTCAAAAGTTTAAGCACCTCGAAAAAAGCCTTCATGCAAAATTTGACCTAAATCGGACATGCTTAAGGGGTGCTGCCCGGTGGTAAAGGTTTGACAATTTTCGATCTTGAAAAAGCACCATAGGGGGGAGTACATGAAATTTCCAAAATCGAAAATTTTTTTTGATGCCAAAACTCTTAAAACTGCATAAAACAGCGAAATTTAGTGTCATCTCAAAAAAAAATTTTTTTGAAAAAATCAACTTTCTGGGACTTAGAAAAATTTTCATATATTTTTAAGTCCCAAAAAGTCGACTTTTTCAAAAAAAAATTTTTTCGAGATGACACTAAATCTCGACGTTTCATGCAATTCTAAGCCTTTTGGCATCAAAAATTTTTTTTCGATTTCGAAAATTTCATGTACTCCCCCCTATGGTGATGTTTCAAGATATATGAAAATTCCACTAAGTGGACTAAGAAGGCTTTTTTCTAGATTAGCATCACTGATAACAAATAGGCAACGCAAATGTCAAGCACTAGTTTGGAAAAATGATGCTGACTGTGTGACATAAACACTGAAGCATGCTTTTGTGAACTACTCGAATCAATCTGCATCAATTGTTGTCAAAATTAGTGTCCAAAATTATTTAATAAAAGTATGAAACATATTTTCATGAGACTATTATGAAAGAAGAGAAAGGCATTATCACACCACTAGGTGGATTAAGAAGGGTTTTTTAGATTAGCATCACTGATTACAAATAGGCAACGCAAATATCAAGCACTAGTTTGGAAAAATGATGCTGACTGTGTGACATAAACACTGAAGCATGCTTTTGTGAACTACTCGAATCAATCTGCATCAATTGTTGTCAAAATTAGTGTCCAAAATTATTTAAAAAAAAGTATGAAACCTATTTTCATGAGACTGTTATGAAAGAAGAGAAAGGCATTATCACACCACTAGGTGGATTAAGAAGGGTTTTTTTTTAGATTAGCATCACTGTTCTCATACAAATAGGCAACGCAAATGTCAAGCACTAGCTTGGAAAAATGATGCTGACTGTGTGACATAAACACTGAAGCATGCTTTTGTGAGCTACTCGAATCAATCTGAATCAATTGGTGTCAAAATTAGTATCCAAAATTATTTAATAAAAGTATGAAACATATTTTCATGAGACTGTTATGAAAGAAGAGAAAGGCATTATCACACCACTAGGTGGATTAAGAAGGGTTTTTATTTTTTTATTTAACGTTGGGCGCCATTTTGTGACTTTCTCCATGGTTCGCGTGTCACTTTTGTGATTTTGATTCTTTTATTTAGGTTAGATTAAGCTTCACTTTCTTACCTTTTTTCCTAACCTGCTCGGCTCGGGTCGATTTCACCCGAGAGAATGCGAACTTACTTCCCTTACATTTAGTTCAAAATAAAATTTCAAAGAATATCGAAAAGGAAGCAATATTTTAACATCAGAAAAAAAAACTAATTTATATGCACAATGAGAACGAACCATTTATTTAAGTCTTTCATTTTATAAAGTTTAACTATTAGGGATTTAAAGAAAACGCATCCGCTTCCGATTTTGATGCGTCTTCTAGCGACGATCCAATGACCGAGTCCACCAGGCGGAATTGTAGCCGTTCACCATCAGCGGCAGCAGAAACAATGGCTACCGTTTTGTTTACACGTGCAAAGCCTTACAATATATCTAGGCGGGTTTCTTCCGTCGAATTCTACACTTTTCCTGCGGTGAATATCGGGGACTTTCATCAGGCACTAGGTTCCACCCGATGCAGGGTTACTCACAATCACTTATTTTTAGACCGGTGGTCAACACTTTTGTCACTGGAAGAATAATTCGTACTTATTAATAACAGGCCTTCCGAATGCTCATGCGTGTACAAATGCGACAGCTAGAGCGCACCGAAAATGTGTGTGTCGCATATTTATCCTGTGAGCGTGAGCGCTGACTCAAAGAGCAAACCAAAAGCGTGTAAGAGACGCGTAGCGAGCACATAGAAACGGGATGTGCTGCTTGAAATTTCAGAGCATCGCATTTTCTTCTGTGCGCGACTCGTGCGCTTTGGTCTCACGAGACAGCGCACGAGATTTTTTATGAGTGCAGCTTGTGTGCTATGTGAGCCACAGTAAGAGCTGCTGTTCAGTGTTGGTGATTGCCGCAAATTTCACAGAAGCTGCTATATTGCTATCTATATTGTATACAACATTTTCAATCCGGTAGAAGATGCTACAAGAACTCGATTCTCTCAATGCATGAACCGCGAGAGAATTTTTCTACATTCCTTCGCTCCACTTCATACTCTGAGTATTTCTCGGCCCTTAACAAAATTGCAGTCTGATAATGATCGCCGCTGTGTGGAATTTACCAAGAGAGAATTGCAAGTTGACAATTATCGCAGAAAATCGAATCGATGATTCGACTGGATGATTCTCATACTAGGTTGCAATATTTCAAAACCCTTGTGTAGAGTATTCACATATGCAGCGCCCTCAGCAAATTTTCCTTCGAATTTGCTAGTATTGTAGAAAAAGTAGGAAATTGTGAAGGAAACTCTCATATCAGCGTAGCTGCAACCTTCAGGTATAAACTTTGTTATTGAAGCGTGCACATTTGCGAGCATTAGTCATCGCAACGATGTTTAAGAAACTTTGTTATAAAACCATAGACAGTTTCGAGCATTAGTCAGCGCAGCAATGTTGTAAAAACAAAGTTATATTTTTTTACGGACACTGCCTCTGGCCTAGCGACAGTGGTCTCGACTTTCGGTAGAACTTCGGGAGAAAGTCGGATGAACTTTTTACTTGAAATCACAAGCTCGGCTTGTACTAAAATCTTCGGGCTTCACCCGAAGGAAAATGTTAGGAGCTTAAAAACCCATAGTTGGGAAGAGTTATCAGTCAGTTCAATTTTAACGAGTGCGCGGTAAATAGCCGTTGGTCTCGGGCGTCGGCCCGTAGACAAATTAGGAGTCAGTTCGGTCTCAGAGTGCGCGGAAAATATCCGTTAGTCTCGGGCGTCGGCCCGTAGACAAGTTAGAGGCAGTTCAGTTTCACAGAGTGCGGTAGCTAGGCGCGAGTCTCGGGAGTCGACCCGTAGACAGATTAAGTATTTTTTGCTTCGAGTATTCGAGTTAGTTCAGTTCGGAGTGTAATACAGTAGCCGTAGGAATGTACGTGCATAGGTGAAGTTTGAGTATCAAGTGACCTCAAAATCAAGTAAGAAATATTGATTGCTGTAAAGAGTGAAGATTTAACTGTTTCATGTGCAGGTTTGATATTCACATGCAAAAGAAAAATAGTTAGACACAGCCATTGTTCGTGTTAGGGTAGTGTTGATAATACACGAAAACAAAAATATGTGTTGAAGAATAACTTATTTTATTAATGTAAACAAGTAAATGTGGATACATATATCCGACGAGTTCACCATGAAGTGTTGTGAATAGTTGAAACTCAGAAGAGGTGAATTTCGTGATATTAATCTCAAATACGTGGATGAATCAATACAATGACATAAAAGAGAAACCGAATTGGAGAGTGTTATTCCGTATAGAACTGAAAGAAAACATCCTTTTCGTTATTCCTCTTCCGCCACCCCCTCGGCCGGAAGCTATGCAAGTGGTGACAGCGGTGGGACCAATACAAGTGGTGACAGCGGCACTAGCCGGAAGTGGCAAGGATACGCCAGGTCTAAGGAATAGGAATCCGGAATTAAGGATGTTGGGAGAAGTAGCATTAGTATGGTGAGTCCCCATTATTTTTATTTTTTCCTCGTTGTTTTGATCACGTAATGTTGCCACTTATTGTCATAAAAAAAAAATAAAGATGGCATTAGCGCGAAAATTTTTCTGATTGGTTTAGCTCGCGCTCGCAAGGACCAATATTATTTTTTCTAACTACATTACTCACAATCCATCAACTAGTAAACGATATCAGAACTTTTTCTCATGCCTACAGCGGGTTTCTAGAACAGTTATATACATTCCGTTGTTGAGTCATTTGGCAAGCAATAAATTTGTTCAAGTTTCCTTGAAAACTGCGGACGTATAGATTACGCTCACAGTTGATTTGTTTACGTTTTGACCACGGTCAATACGAGCGCAGGTGTTGAAGAAAAAAAAAACAACACCGCGATAATACTTACAAAAGTGGCCACACTAGCATAAAGGCCTTAGAAGTTTTTTTTTGCCTTCGTTGAAAAAACACGGATATCACGACCAGCTGAACAGTTAGCACTGGTGTAATGATTATAAGGTCAAGGTGACCATCCGAAACCAACGCGTATGAGCGAAGGAATCGGCAATCTGACGCATCATTTTGCGAATAAGCAAAAGTAGCCGTCTGACATAACGAAGCAAGTCAGTGAGCTAGGTACCAGGAGTGCATGCCACGAAGAAGATGTTCAAATTTGGTGAAGAACCAACCCGTATGGGCGGAGCCTATAGCAAAATGCGTTGCTAGGTAACACACCAACAACAATCGCGGCCATATTTGCGGGTAAAAGTCTGGCAACCGAAATAAAAACAGAGTACGGTAGCGGTATATGACAATAATAATAATAAACCGACATTGACTTTGAGTCGCGTACGGTAAACTATAATGTTAAACCACGAGTATGGTACGATGCGCTGTTGAAGCCTATGCCGCCGACCTTTGTAGCGAAATTAACAAAGACAGTTTGGTTTGCGCACACGGCGGGTATGACAAATTTGAGAGCACCGAGTTGGGCTGGCTCAATAATAATAATAAAAAAATGCCAATGTGCACGAAATTTGACCACGTAGGGCTCGTAGCAGTTGAAGCTTTGTACGATACAATGATCAGTAATGTGAGACTAGGTCAAGTTTGTTTACGTGAATGAATGTCGACCATAACCACGGTCAAGAATCAAGATTGTAATTATTTACAGCAAAAATGAATATCGTCCAGGGGGATTCATTTCAGCATTTTCTAAACATACGGCAAGCCAAATAATAATTTGGAGGCTTGACAGAGATATCATAGTACGAGAATCAAATTCAAACAAGCATGGAATTTCAATTCCCTAAAGCGGAAGCACTGCAGTGCATTCCAGAGTTCGATGGAACTACCGAACAGTTAGATGCGTTCATCTATCATATTGAACATTTCGAAAAACAATTCCCAGAAGAAACATCTAGAGACGATCTGATCTACGTAATATTATTGAAGTTGAAAAAAGAAGCAGCAGCTAGATTACTGCACATAAAAGCCGAAAATTGGCCTAAAATCAAAGAAAATCTTATACGTGAATTTGGGGAAATCGAAAGAATCGAAGACGTTGTTTTAAAAATAGAAACTTTGCGGCAAGAACCCAATGAACCATTCAAAAATTACAAAAAGCGCATAATGAAAATTAAAGAGCAGTTGGACAATTACAATGAAGGGTGCTTTGCTCGGGAATCGCCAATGGAAGTCAGTCTAAGACTACATTGCTTAGCAGGCTTATACAACGACGAATTGAAACGAATGGCACAAGGCCACAAAAAAAAAGACATTGTATGAGTTACTGGAGTATTTAGAAGAAATTGATATAGAACGAAAACATATCGAAGTACTTGAACACAGACTTCAAGCAACAGAGCTGGGCTATAGAGTTCTTATGAGGAATCAAAAGTTTAGAACTCACGAAGGGTACCAATATGAAAATAATGAGTATCAGCAAAAATACGATTTAACAAATCGATATGATAATAGAAAACCACCTAATAGATACAATGGTAATATTCGAGAGGAAAATAATGGGTTTTATAAAAAACACTACGAAAATAATGAACTACAGTTATGGGTAAATTGCATGACTTACGATAATAGAAAAATATTTCGAAGATATGATCATAATATCAGGTCCAGAAATATGCCTGATCAAATGAGATATGGAGCATCAAGAACTACGAATGCAAATTTAGCCAAGCAAACATGTAAAATACAAAATTGGGATCGATACGGGGAGAATGAAAATGACGATAACCGTAAACCAATGAAGAGTGATGTGTACAAAAAAACGTAAAGAAGGGATATGGGTCAAATTACATAAGACGAAAGACAACGAATTTATGATGCTGTTGAGATCGGCAAACGAACCAAATAACGAGATGGGGTTGCTGGTAGACACTGGAGCATCTGGCAACTTGATAAGTAGACGAAGTGCAGAGTACATGGGAGCATATACAATTAATGATAACGAAATCATAGAATATTCCGGGATAACAGGTACTGTTATGAAAACATTAGGTACCGTAGAACTAAACTTCATCATCGCAGGAAGAATTTTCCAAACGAAGTTCGACGTAGTGGAGAATTTGACTCCAGGGGGCATTTTGGGAATGACATTTATGAATAAGTATGTGACTAGCATACACAATGACCAAGGTTGGATATGCTTACGGAAAATACCTCTAACCTTTGAACCGAAAACAGATTCATATGAAGCTCATCAAAAACAGGAGAAGAGAGTCGCAAAATATGAGGCAGAGAACAATGTCAAAATACAGGAAAAATACCAAGCGTATGATCAATCCAAGCTTAGTCCACAGGGTACGCAGTGTACAGAAACGACAAAAAAATATACGGGGCAATGGCAAGAAGGTATGCCGCCTCACGAAATGTTAAAAATAGATTGTGCTAAAAACAACCAGTTATTTGTAAAAGTTGCTGCTGCAAATAGACCTAACGAAAAAATTAAGTACTTGCTCGATACTGGAGCATTTTATAACGTAATGAGATGGGATGCTGTCGCGAGAATAGGATCAGAGAAAATAAACTATAAAGATAATTTATACATTGCAGGCTTTGATGGAACTCAATCACAGACTATTGGGTCAGTAAAAGTCACGTTGGTGATTGGAAAAACTCATTACAGAGTTAGATTTTATATAGTAAAAGATTTGTGTGTTCCTGGAATCATTGGAGCAGAGTTTTTAAAGATATACACAATTTATGTCACTCAGAATTTCGAGTACATATGCCTAAGTGTACCAAACGAGCACAAGAATTTGGCAAATACACCAGTAACAGGCAAAGAAAAGGTACACGCAACTGAGCATTATGGGATGCGTGCTGCAGATCAGAATGAGTGCAACATTGAAATAGCCACCCGCATAAATAATGAGAGAAATAATGAAGTAAATGATAATAATGAGAAGCCAAAGATGTCTTCAAACAGTGCAACTGAAGCAAAGAATAATTTTGAAATAAAAAAATCTCCTAGTAGAAATAGGACAACCGAAAAACATATTAAAACTGATGCAAAGAGTGGCAAAAATGAAGTAATTATCGTAAATGCTGAAGTCTTAGAGGGTAGTTTATCAAAGCATAATAAATATGAAGTGAATAAAAATGATAACATTAATGCATCGTATCAGAGCAATTATGAGTTATACAAAAACGACGATCGTTCAGATAGTATGCTCCCCGGTTGTGGAACTACTATTACTAATGAAGAAGAGAAGGATTTTATTGACAGAGAGTATGACGAGGAAGATAAATTTTTCCTTGATTTAGATACAAATCAAGACGTAATTCTTACGGAAAATAAAAGATACGGTCAAATAACTGGTCGAGACCGAACGGAAAAAGTATTAGAATCACTAAATATGAATCATCTAAAAAGAGAAAATTTTAGAGATATAGAGAAGATTATGGCATCATATAGTGATGTATTCTATCTGAAGGGGGATAAATTAACTATCACTGATGCGGCAGTGCACGAAATTGAGACCACCTCAAACGTGCCTATCAACAAACGGCAATACAGATTTCCAGAAGCTACAAAGAAGCATATTAACGAAGAAATTGAAGAAATGCGTAGACAAGGTATCATAAGGCCTAGCAAAAGTCCGTGGAATGCACCAGTCCTATGTGTTCCCAAGAAGGACGATGAATTTGGTAACAAGAAATACAGAATCGTGGTTGACTTCAGGGCTTTAAATTTAGTTACGAAGCCATTTGTATACCCAATTCCACTAATTGATGAGATTCTAGATAATCTTGGAAACAGTAAATATTTTTCTACCTTGGATTTAAAATCAGGGTTTTACCAAGTACCAATTAACTCAAAAGATGCAGCCAAGACTGCGTTTTCAACTCCAAAAGGCCACTTTGAATTTACAAGAATGCCTATGGGCCTGCGTAACAGCCCGTCGACGTTCCAAAGATTAATGAATACGGTACTTTATGAGATAGAAGGGGTTAAAGCAATCGTCTATCTGGATGACATAATTGTTTTCGGTGTTACTATCGAAGAACACAATGAAAACTTACGCAAAGTTTTAGAGGCTCTCCGTCGACATAATCTAAAAGTCGAGCCAGGTAAATGCCAAATTTTGAAAAATGAAATAAAGTATTTAGGACATGTAATTGACAAAGAAGGAATTCGTCCTATGGAGGACAATATAAAAACAATTAAAGAGATGGCGGCACCAAAAACAGTCAAAGGTGTTCGGTCATTTTTAGGAACAGTAAATTTTTATGGAAAATTCATACCTCACATAGCAGAGAAACGTAAACCTTTGAACGATCTCTTGCGAAAGAATGTTAAGTTTACTTGGACAGAAGAGTGTCAAAAATCTTTTGAGGAATTGCGGAATTTTTTAACTTCTGACACACTGTTAGTTAGACCGAACTATAAAGATACGTTCGTGATCACGACAGATGCAAGCGAGTACGCTATTGGAGCAGTACTCTCGAATGAAAAATCAATCGACAGGCCTATTTCATATGCAAGCAGAGGTCTAGTAGGTGCTGAAAGAAAGTACCATACGATTGAAAAAGAGTTGTTAGCCATCGTATGGGCAGTGAACCGTTTCAAACATTTTATTTATAATCAGAGATTTATTGTATACACTGATCATAGACCGCTAATTTCAATATGGCATTTAAAAGAAACTTCGCCTACGCTAACGCGTTTACGTCTGAAACTTCAAGGGTTGGAAATGGACATTCGCTATAAACAAGGCAAAGACAATGTTGTGGCAGACTTTTTATCCAGACTGCCCGAACAGGCCGAGTCCTTACACCCTATTTCAATAGTCACTAGACAGCAAAAGCGTCAACAACAGCAGCAAGCAGAAAAAAATGAACTTGCGAAGCGGAAAGACGCGGAAAATAAAACAACTTCCCCAAAACAACTGAAAGACGAATCAGGCAGGTTTACGCTATTTAAAAATAAACAAAAGACAGAATGGAATCCGCACATGGACGGATTAGAAAATATCGATTTTGGATGGGACGAAAAGGAAGATTTGGGAGTACTCTCACATTTCGAAGAATATGAAATATGCATAAATAACAATGACATCAAATTTGATCTGCTGAAATTTTCAAAACAAAAAACTAACGAAAGTGATTTTGATGGTACTTTCGTAATAGTAAACAGTAGATCAGCATATAAAGAACTAGCCGAGCTGATACACTTACCACACGGTTTAAAAGACTACCTAAATGGAAGAGTATTTTCAATCCCAGATCGTAAAATATGGGGATTGGTTCTAAATGGCTCGAGTAGATCAATAACCGATACAAGAATTCTAATAGATGGGTTAGTAGATGCATTCACTAACTGCCCTGAAGACCTGAAAAATGCAAAGAACATGCAAATTATCTCTTTTCGAAACATGCAGAAAACTCCTGAGGCAAATGTGTTGAGATTTATTGCCGAGAAATTTGATAAAATTTTCACACTATATGCACCGGAAAAAGACAGGATGTGGGTGCCAGAAAAAGAACGCGAAACTACATTGAAAGAATTCCACGATGCTCCTCTAGGTGGACATGTTGGAAGCAAACGGATGTTGAAAAGAATGAGTCCACTATTCCATTGGACTAATATGCGGAAGGATATCGAAAATTATGTTAAACAATGTAGCTCGTGCCAGAAAAACAAAATCGGTCGAGCGAACAAAATTCCAATGAGAATTACCACGACATCGTCCGAACCGTTCGAGAAATTGTATATGGACATAGTGGTATTACCCGAGTCAGAATGGGGGAACAGATACGGACTTGTGATGCAAGACGATCTGACTAGATATCTAATTGTAGCACCGATGGAAAATCAAGAGAGTGCTACGGTCGCGCAAACTTTCGTGAATAATTATATATGTAAATATGGAACACCCGCCGAATTGGTAACCGATAATGGAACCAACTTTGTTAGTTCTCTTATGAAAAACGTATGTAAAATTTTAAAAATTAAGAAAATTACTACAAGTACATATCATCCACAAGCAAACTTGGTGGAACGATCGAATAGGGAACTGAAAACCTATTTAAGACAATACGTAGGTAACGAACCGAAAACATGGGATCAATTACTCCCATTCTTCAGTTTCGAATATAATACCACTGTAAATTCCTCAACGGGTTATACACCGTTTGAATTATTATACGGAAGACGGGCGAATATCCCAAACTCCGTTTACAAATACGATAATGATGGTCTCTACTACGAGGACTACGTCAATGAAATGCGATCTACATTTAAACGACTTCACCATCAAGCCCGGGAGAATCTAATTGCGTCTAAACACAAGCGCAAAGAATTATATGATAAAAACTCCAACGAATGGCAGCCAATGTGGGGAGACTTAGTGTTAGTAAAAGCCAATCCCACAGGCGCAGGACAAAAATTGCAATCACTTTGGAGAGGACCGTATGAAGTAGTTGCTCTTCCTAGTGAGCAAACAACAACTATAAAGAATGGGAATAGACTAGAAAAGGTTCACAATAACCGATTGAAAAAGTATACGGATTGAGAAACTGAATCTTACCATAGAATATTGAGATAATTAAGAAACTCATCAAGAAACATTAGAAGGGAAAAATATCAGCGAAATATGTAAGATGAAAGTCGAAATGAATCAATTCGAACACAAAAAAAAAACATGATTGCGAGCAGAAGGATATTAAAACCGTTGAGAGGGTAGTATACACATGTTTTACGATGTTATTTAAAAAAAAAGTACGAGAGTCAATAAGAAATAAAATTATACTTCTGCGATGAAACAAACACAATGAAAACAAATGGACACCAAACGAAGAAAGAAAAATAAGGTGAAACTGATGATTATAAACTGATGATAATAAAGATACATCAGAGGGACAATAAAGCAATGGGTTACATTGTCAAAGAAGATATATAATGGGGGGAACACATAAAAAAAGGAAAAAGAGAGAGTATACTAAAAAAATTCAAACATATAGTTGAAGTAATACAAAGTGGAAATAAACTATGGGAAAATATGGGATTCTAATGATTCGAGATGAGTCAACCAATCAAGAAAATTCAAATATTTTATAAACATGGGAATCATGTCATACACAGCAATACCGTGCTGGTCATAAGAAAATAAAAAAGTTAAATTCAAGAGGAAGATTATAGATGTGAGCAAAATGTGTTTTTGGGAGGAAGCTATAATGCTACAAATTAAAAATGAACTGGGGAAAAGTTACAATGCGTTTAGAAAAAAAGAAGAGTACATTACACAAGGGAGGTAAACATAATGGTATAGAACACGGAAACAATGTATAAATAAGGAGAATTTCTATGGTGAAATAAAATGGTTTAGCATTCAATAGCATAAAACTAACACTGGAAATATACTAAAAGAATACTTCGGAAAAAAATAAATAAAATAGTGATGAAATATGACTGATACGACAAGAAAAGGATAAGACACAAGCGAACAGACTATCAAAACGACGCTGGCCAGCAAATAATTTCTATATAATGTATGCATTTATGCAATGATACTAGTATGAGTGATCAAGTGTGTGTGGACAAGGGGATCGCGACCCCGGAATGAAAAAATAAAAGATGCATACAATATGAATGAATTGAGGATCTCTTAAGTGCAAATTACGCACTCAAATCAAAATGTCAATAAAATACAGATACGACAATATGGACATGTTAAAGTTACGAAAACACAATGAAAGTATGATACAACAAATAATTAAAATATTATATACCAAAGAATTCATGGGGGATTACAAAAATACATATATATGAAAACTCTGACACTAACAAACTAATAATATTTTAATACTTTATGGGTTACCGTTATTATTGGAAAAATATTAAAACCCAGATTTGAGTCTATTTTTAGAAAGGAAAAACAGGAACACGTACCTAAAAAACCAGCTCAAGTAGTGGGGGAGAGAAGCTGCGGCATGTGCACTACACAACCGACCAGTATTAGAACGGAAGGACGACTTCTGAAGCTATGGAGGCAAGGATGGTAAGACACCATTAAAATGAACACGGCATAGAAGCTATTTGCGGGAAAAGTTAAAAAAAAGGTTTAGAAAAGATTCATTATAACCTGCAACAAGCATTCGCATGCCGCAACTTTAATAACAATTTTATATCCACAGACAGACGTATTGTCGACAGACGGGTTGTCGACCTGTATCTACGGGTTAAAAAAAGGTGCGCGGTACCTCAACAAAAAAATATATAAGTAAACATAAAAACCTCTCGATTAATGGAAAAGTACACGAGATAACATATAGACGAATAAATATATCGCAGAAACACTTAAATGCATAGGAAAAAAACATAGATTCAATTAATTGAAAGAACATGTATGATATCGAAAAAAAAAAAATTACGAAGCACAATGCGATTATGGAAAAAAAAAATATATACAAATAATAACAATCATAGAATAGACAATAGATCACGTAATGCGTATATAAAAATAATAATGATAATAACAATCATAGAATAAAAAAATGATTACACTAAAGGCACAGAATCATACAAAATGAATAAAAGTTTTTTTTTGGAGTCCCGAACTGTGTGTGTGCCCGAGAAAATAGTCGTCGCAGAAGGAAGGATGTCAGTAGCTTAGTCAAGCTACCTAAGAGAACGAGAGGGTGTGATCGGATGCGGTGGCAAGTTGAAGACAAAGGGAACCGGGGAATCACCAAGATGTCAGAAGGAAGAACAGCAGAGTTGAAAATCGAGGCAATTACGAGTTGAAAAAAAATCGAGGCAGAAAAATTGCGGAACAATTTAGCATGGAAGACGTAATAACAAACCAAAATAATGGCAACGTTACAAATTGCTACATCAACAAGTACAAATGATAACAAAACAAGAAGGAAGTAAATGCAGTCAACACAGTTAAAGATGACTTGCGCGGGTATGCAACAGCGTTACAAACTGCTACCCTATAATTTATTCAGTGAGCATCGTCAAAGCTCAGCTGAATACCATAAACAATTATTGGAAAATCAAAGCTTATTAATGCGTGGAAAAAATTAAACAGTTGGTTGTTTAAAAATACACTACGAAGAAGATAACCACGAAATCAAATGCAATGCATAAAAGCTGCTAGGAACCTCAACACATTGTACCAAACGAGAAGCCATGATGAGAAGCAACAATACAGAATACCAATATTACTACTGACAGTAATCCCAATGATGTCCAAAATGCAAAGGAGTCAACGGTCAATTTTCAACTATGCCCAATGAAGCGAGTACATAAGCAATGAGAAGCCCTAATACGTATCACCAACACAAAAGAACGAGCTATTAGGAACGAGAACGACACGGAACCCAGAGTCCGAGACTAGCAACCGTTCGATCACTCCCACAGATAAAGCAACAATAGAAGCATACCATGGAACAGGATGGCGTCAGAGGAGAACACACACACACGCGGACCATCGTAAGGTTAGGAAATTTAACTAACGTATAGCCAACAACGAAAAATAAACCAATTGGCAATTGTAAATACGGAAATTTGTGATCCAGCTACCAACCTCAATGTTATAAGCCGGCGCATTCGACTTGATGTCTACCCTTCAGGTAACATCAAGCTCAGTAAGTAAGGGGGCATGCAGCGCCCTCAGCAAATTTTCCTTCGAATTTGCTAGTATTGTAGAAAAAGTAGGAAATTGTGAAGGAAACTCTCATATCAGCGTAGCTGCAACCTTCAGGTATAAACTTTGTTATTGAAGCGTGCACATTTGCGAGCATTAGTCATCGCAACGATGTTTAAGAAACTTTGTTATAAAACCATAGACAGTTTCGAGCATTAGTCAGCGCAGCAATGTTGTAAAAACAAAGTTATATTTTTTTACGGACACTGCCTCTGGCCTAGCGACAGTGGTCTCGACTTTCGGTAGAACTTCGGGAGAAAGTCGGATGAACTTTTTACTTGAAATCACAAGCTCGGCTTGTACTAAAATCTTCGGGCTTCACCCGAAGGAAAATGTTAGGAGCTTAAAAACCCATAGTTGGGAAGAGTTATCAGTCAGTTCAATTTTAACGAGTGCGCGGTAAATAGCCGTTGGTCTCGGGCGTCGGCCCGTAGACAAATTAGGAGTCAGTTCGGTCTCAGAGTGCGCGGAAAATATCCGTTAGTCTCGGGCGTCGGCCCGTAGACAAGTTAGAGGCAGTTCAGTTTCACAGAGTGCGGTAGCTAGGCGCGAGTCTCGGGAGTCGACCCGTAGACAGATTAAGTATTTTTTGCTTCGAGTATTCGAGTTAGTTCAGTTCGGAGTGTAATACAGTAGCCGTAGGAATGTACGTGCATAGGTGAAGTTTGAGTATCAAGTGACCTCAAAATCAAGTAAGAAATATTGATTGCTGTAATGAGTGAAGATTTAACTGTTTCATGTGCAGGTTTGATATTCACATGCAAAAGAAAAATAGTTAGACACAGCCATTGTTCGTGTTAGGGTAGTGTTGATAATACACGAAAACAAAAATATGTGTTGAAGAATAACTTATTTTATTAATGTAAACAAGTAAATGTGGATACATATATCCGACGAGTTCACCATGAAGTGTTGTGAATAGTTGAAACTCAGAAGAGGTGAATTTCGTGATATTAATCTCAAATACGTGGATGAATCAATACAATGACATAAAAGAGAAACCGAATTGGAGAGTGTTATTCCGTATAGAACTGAAAGAAAACATCCTTTTCGTTATTCCTCTTCCGCCACCCCCTCGGCCGGAAGCTATGCACATACATTTTCATAGCCACAACTTCTACAAAGATTATATGCACATAGTTAGAATAAGCGGCAATAGTAAAATGATTCTATCGCAATTATCAACTGCCTGTATAGAATCGGATCGCGAAACGAGAATAAGCAACCGTTTGTTGCTTCAGAGAGGATCCCCACAGCAGCGTGCTAACCTTTGATTCTCAGAAATGTCATCGAGAGAAATTCGCTCTCGCACTGGTGTCGATTCTATGTTAAATGAGCCATGCCGGGTTTTTTGTTGTTGCGATGATTTCCAACTCTCTTTGATGGCACTGATTCAATCGGTGAAGAGTTGCCAGCCAACGTTCTTTGATACGATAAAAGCCATCCTTGCTGCTGTTATAATTATTTTTTCGTGGCTAGAGCGGTTCGTGCGACTTGTGTCCTATCATAAAGGAAGTGATGAAGCGGATGAAAATAACGTACAAACCGTTCGTAGATCGCATGAAATCAGTTTCTGGTGCGGTACGTAAATGTGCCAAAGAGTTCTCTTGAGAGCGGCAAAAGTACGTCGCATGCGCGTGGTTGTCTTATGAGAATGAGAATAAATTTGTCTCAGCGCAAAATAAAAAGCGCGCGTGCATAAGGCCTGATTAATAACGCCACTTTATATTGCTAGACTTTTGTTACCAGAAAAGAGTGCGAATGATTATTCGCTGGTGTTTATATACCCGGCGGCGTCCTGACAGAGAAGTCGAACGGGCCGAATGACATTTCATTTTTGGTTGGTAGCGGGTAATGCCAGATGATAAGAATTGTATGGTGTGAGGGAGCTCGGGATTATTTTATTTTTCTCCGAGATATTTTGTACTATTCAAAAACACTGAGATTTGTCGGATACGTCACATATAACATTACATCTCTCGAACCAGACATTTTCGCCATAACCCTTCCAAATTTGATTGATATTTTTAGCTTTCAAATAAGTTTATCGAAATGGCTATTGGAATCAAAGTCTGTCATCTACGAGGAAATTCAATGTGAACAATGTGCGGTTAGTCGGTTACTAGGTTGTTGAAATCGGTTTAGCCATCTATGTGTTTTTCAATGCAACAAAATTTCTCGGAGATGAAAAAAATATTTTCGAAAGACTCAGACTAGTTTGAAACCTACTACGAGATTGGTTTATTTGATAAGTACACAATACCAATGACCGAGGATAGAATCTTAAAAATGTTTTAATGAGACTATTTAAATGATGAGAGAAAGGCGTTATCACACAACTAGTTGGATGAGTTTTTTTTTAATTCGGATTGATATAACTCATGTGCGATTGAAAATTTCGAACGATTATAATGACGCACCGAAACCTAAGACTTGTATCATAAAAATAATATTTCTTCAAGAAAATTGACGAAAACGCATGGTAAAGTTCGAGGGTGTTTCAAAACGAAATTATATTTGTTCGGTAGTTGGTGCCATGACCCAGATGAGAAGTCAAGCATTCCCCGCTTCGTCCGTGTTCGCGCTTTGCCCCACTTTCCCTATGTATTTCATTCAACACGGCAGGGCCGGTGGAAGAGGTGGGTACGATGGGTAGTACTACCTACCTGGCAATGTCAAAAGTGGGTAACTACCCACCTGAAATTTTGAGCGCCAAACAATCGCAAGATTATTATTTTTTTCCATAAATACGTTTATTTCTTAAGGCAATTTACATAAGTTTTTCTTCGCCGTATCATCACTTTTACATAGAATTCTTATCCTAATATAATACTAATATAGTCACAGCGATTTGAGTTTAATAAATCATATTCCTGTTATTTTTTAAATATCATATTAGCTATTTCGTTATTTATTATTAAATCTATTGAAGAATATTATTTGAACCAAGCGATTAACTGCTATAAATTATAAAATAAGCTGAAATTGTTATACATTTTGTTGTTGATTTCGTAACCTATTTTGAGTTTGTTCTTATCAGCACATAATTTTATTAAAATTTTGCTATTGGATGAACTAATGCACGCAGTAGGAGTCAGAACTAACCCTCAAAAAGGTCAATTATTAAATTGAAACTTTAATTGTCTTTATGAAATGATAAAGAAGTTTCATGTAAGAAAGGTCACGACAAGCAAGAATGTCTCGAACTGGGGCATTGGATAGTCTACCTTGGGTACGCAAGGAATTTATTAGTTGAGATATAACATCACGATACTCCACGCATGTCCAAACGACATGATTAATATCGCGATAGCCTTTGCCACAAGCAAAATCATTAGTTTCGGAAAGTCCAATTCGAAAGAGATGTGCATCTAACGTGTAGTGATTGGACATGAGCCTGGACATCAAACGAATGAAGTCCCTACTCACATCCAGCCCCTTGAACCATGCCTTTGTCGATATTTTAGGAATAATTCAGTGCGTCCACCGACTCAGATCATCTCTATCCCAAAAAGCTTGCCAGATGTCAAGCGTTCTTTGGCGAGTCGCGCTATAAAATTCGTTGAAAGTAATCGGTCACTCATAAATTTCACCTTCAATAGCACCACGTTTGGCAAAACTATCGGCTCTTTCATTGCCTGGAATGGAGCAATCAGCCGGGACCCAAACTATTGTGATTTGATAATTATTATTCAATATGTCATTCAGACACTGTTTTATTTTGCCCAAGAAAAACGGGTTATTTTTGCCAGCAGCGTTTGAGCGAATGGCTTCAATTGCACTCAGACTATCTGTGAAGAGAAAATAATGGTTTGGAGATAATGTGACAATTACTCTCAAACTATAATGAACTGCTGCTAACTCTGCTATTTAAACAGATGCAGGTTCTTGTAGCCCAAATGAAACCGAAACATTATTGTTGAATATACCAAACCCAGTAGCCTCTTCAATTCGTGATCCGTCCGTGAAAAACATGTTCTCAGAGTCAATGTGCCTGAACTTACTTGAAAATATTTTTGGAATTTCCATCGAGCCTAGGTGTTCCGGGATTCCACGCAGTTCGCGCTGCATGGATGTGTCGAAAAATAAAGTTGAGTCAGGGACATTTAGGAGGGTGTCACGGATAGGAATATATCTTGAAGGGTTGATTTCCTGTGACATATGGTTAAAATATACTGTCATGAATCTTGTTTGAGATTGAAGCTCAACTAGCCTTTCGAAGTTATTAATAACTAGGGAATTCAGTACCTCGCATCTTATTAGCAGTCACGACGAAAGCTCCCAAAAACGATCCTTCAATGGAAGAACTCCCGCCAGAACTTCAAGACTCATTGTATGTGTCGGATGCATGCAGCCTAAAGCAATTCGCAAACAACGATACTGAATGCGCTCCAGTTTGATAATATGAGAATTTGCAGCGGAACGAAAGCAAACGCATCCATATTCCATCACTGAAAGTATGGTTATCTGATACATTTTTTTTAGATCTTCCGGATGAGCACCCCACCAAGATCCTGTTGTTGTTCGAAGAAAATTTACTCTTTGTTGGCATTTTGTTATCAGAAACCTAATGTGTCCTCCCCACGTGCATTTGGAATCAAATCACACCCCGAGGTATTTGAAAGTCAAAACCTGTTGGATCATTCTCACCATCATATGAAGCTGAAGTTGCGCGGGATCATGCTTTCTTGAAAACAGAAGAGATTCGTCCGGTTGGCTTTGCGGCACCTCCCATGGCAAAACCCTCTGGATTTACCACCGTACCCTGACCGCTGTCGTCTGATTGGCCTGGAATCGTTAGAGCGACGAAGAAAGATGCAGCAAGCGTTACTTGTGGCTAAAGTAATCAATGGCGATATCGATTCCCCAAAATTGTTATCTCTCCTTGACTTCCGTGCTTCTCAACGATCTCTACGCTCGACGAGTCTACTTCAACCAAGATTTCATCGTACTACTTTCGGACAACATGAACCAATGACAGCATGTATACGTGCATTTTCCAAAGTTGAGCATCTCTTTGAATTTGGTGAACCGACGCACAAGTTCTCACAGAAATTATTAAGTGTATCCTTGTTATAAGTTTGTTCGTTGTGCTTCGTGTTATTCATTAAGACTTTTAATTGTCAGATGGATTATTTTAACAAATAAACAAATAAAAGACGACCAGCTCTGTTTTCTCCGCAGAGAATTCGATACCCAGATGAACAGCCCAAACGGACAATTTATCTAAGGTATCTTGCAATGGTTTTTGCAGATCAATAGCTTTGGATTCAGTAACTGAAACCGACGCCATCATCTGCCAATTGTCTTAGTGTACGGGTTACGAGACAGCTGTCAATGTCGTTTACATAGAAATTATACAGGAGCGGACTGAGGCATGAGCCTTGCGGGAGACCCATGTAGCTAATTCTGAATGTTGCCAAATCGCCATGTGAAAAATACATGCACTTCTCTGACAAAAGGTTGTGCAAATAATTATTTATAACCGCTGCACAGTGGTCCGGATCCACAATTTAGGGGGACAAAAAAATTTGTGGCTTAGCCCTATACTTTAGAGCTATGATGTCTTCAGAACAAATGATCAGTGAAAGATAAGCCATATTTTAAAGCATATGGTATTAGGGTGGTTCTTATTATTAGGGTGATGCAAAAATTATTTTCCGAATGTGTTGAGATAGAGGACTGCACCCTTTGGCAAAATT
Source organism: Malaya genurostris (assembly GCF_030247185.1). Lineage (NCBI taxonomy): Eukaryota > Metazoa > Arthropoda > Insecta > Diptera > Culicidae > Malaya > Malaya genurostris. Next base: position 157,559,424 of record NC_080572.1, read on the forward strand.
GTAGGAAAATTTATATCAAGAAACTTTGCCGAAAACACTATTGTAGTATCTCTAACGGTTTTAGTGTTACAGCTATTTTAATAGAGCAACTTAGGATGTTCCTAAAAAAATCAGATTTTTTGCTCTAGCTTTCTTATTTTTCACTTCTCGTTTTTGGTGTCTTTTAATATCTTTTAGAGTTAGTTGAAACCAATTTTTTGAAACGCATTCAGGTAGCGTTTTCTGAACCGAAGTTATGAGCAAAAGTAGTTCAAAAACAGATTATTTTAAAACTGCTATATCTAACATTGGAGCAAATGAGAAAAAAATCTGTTTCTTTCATTTGATAGAAAATACTTTCGAGCATGTTTATAAAAAAATGGCGGAGGAGATATTTTTTAAATTTTTTAAATTGTGCTCAAACATTGGGTTTTTTCATTGAAAAATGTTCTTTAATGTAAGACATTTATTAGCTATATATATTAAAATAAGGTATTGCTGTCTTCTAGCGTGTTAAAACTAATTCAGCTGCATAATCGGGAAGATGGAGCACACTCACGTTGGTTACGGTTGTTACTCTATTCGATAATGCTGTTACAGGACCAGACGTTAAAAGCAATCGTTTGAATACATCCTCTAGATTCACTAAACCATTGAATTTCCGCGAATGGAACTGCCTATACTTGCGAATTGATTTATTTCGACTCTCTTGCGCTTCCTCACCAATAGGAAGCAAAGCATGTTTTATAATTGAAGTCCCATGCACCAGAAGTTTATGCACAGTTGGCGACAGAGCATATGGTCGTCAAATGGTGAGATAACTAAGTCCTTACAAGTTCCTATCTCATGCCTCCCCGTGTGTCTATGATGACATTTGGTCAATAGAACGGCGTCGACTGGGTGCTATCGCCTTCTGCGTTAGTAGCAGAATGAGAGGGTGCGAATTGACTCATAAGTTAAAGCCCATCCTAAAGTGCAATGTTTATCATCGTATATTACAACATATAATTCTGTTGTTTATTACATCATGTATTATTATTTTTATTATTATTATTATTATTATTACTATTATTATTATTATTATTATTAGAAGAGCGTAACTGACACTACCACATTAACTGTTATATTATATCATAGCATATTATTTCATATATTATAGTCTTACATGTTTTTTTTTGTCTTTTATGTTATTATATAATATGTTGTATGGTATTATATTGCATCATATTATATTGTATTATATTTTATTATAGGGTTTATTATGAGTAGTACTACAATCCTCTGCGCAAAATATAAATTTGTTTTCCTTATAAGTTAAGATTTTTAAAGTAATTTTTTAACTAAATATCAAGGTCGTCACAAGGTGAGATTGGTCCTCACTGGTTCCTGTTTCATGCCTACACGTGTGTCTGTGGTGACAATTGGTCGATGGAATGCGTTGATGGCAGAATGAGAGGATGAGAAATGACATTCATTGTACTATATTACATTGTTTTTTATTATCATTTTCATTTTTATATTTATTGTTATTATTATTAATTTGTCATTAATAATAATAACATATATTATTTTTATAGATGTGGATATTATCATTGTTATTAGAAGAGAAATATTTCACTTCCTGCAGTATTGCGAAGATAGAAGAGCATAACTGACACTCTACATTAACTGTTATTTTATATATTGTTTTATAATATACTATATTATATTGTATGACATTGTATTATATTATATTATATTGTATTATGTTATATTATATTATTTTGTAATCTATTATATCATTTTATGTTATATTAATTTCATTACACTATGTTTCATTGTATTTATCAATATAAAACATTTTGAACGGGGGCGTAAAGGGGAGGAAGCACCAGGGTATCGGACGGATTGATGACTGGACGAGGGATTGTGGATAGCCAGCCCAAGTAACTTGAAGGAAACTTGTTTCCTTCTGAAGGTTTGACATGAGTTTGACGCGCCCTTCTCAAACAAACCATCAGGCGAGTTCAAGCATGTATAGCGATATGCTTCATCCATGCACTGGATATTATGGTTGGAAGAGCATCTTTGTTCCCGCGGAATACGAGTAAGTGACTCTACTTACATACCCGCCCAACCCTTTTTGTTCGCTTTTCGGTAACAGCTGTAGTAAGAAGGTGAATGGATGAGTCATATCGGAGCTACTGTGAGTCTACCCGCATCCACTGGCAAGTCCTTGAACTGATGGTGGCTTCACTTCACATCACATCACAGTTGGCGACAGAGCATACCATCCATACAGCTCCACAAAACGAATTCTTGTTTGTTCAGCAAACTCCTGGAAAGCAGGTATCGAAATCTTCACATTGCTGTTTATCAACGTTAAGATTATAAAAAAACGTTCAAGTATATTTCCATTTAACTCGGTGGTTTGCGCTACTGTGTTATATTCTTTAAAAAATCTTCGGGATTCCATCATTCAAGTTGCCGCCTCCAGGTAATGGTTCACCAATACCAAACCCTGTCAACTTGGAGTGAAATCAATCTTCAGTATAGAAACGCCATCGCACGGTATCACATTCAACATATCATGTCAATTGAGTGGGTGCGCAGTGCTGCTATTTTGGCGCTCATGAATTTGACATTTCTCTTCCCTACTTCTATGTTCGAGATTCGATTCGGACTCACCTGAGGGCACCATGCTCGCAAAAAAGGATATTGTCAATGATTTATTCTGGAAATGTGAGAGCAGGATATCTTGTTAATATGATGTCTTTGCCAATACGCAACCCTAGCTGCTCTTTTAATGCCGTTAGTATGTTTGTCTCTCGCTCCTTGACATGCTGAATTTGTCGGGACACGCGCCATATCGGTTTCTCAATGTGCAAACAATAAATCACTTTTAGCTAAAGTTCCATAGATCGAATCATTGCGTGGAGAGGCGAAATTCCTAATTGATATTTGTCTGGATCCTTCTCATTTGTTTTAGTTCTTGAAAAATTTAGAGATTTTCCTGAGCGCTTGCATATGTACCAAGTTTGGGAGTGTGTACCGTCGTTTAACATTTTCGTATCGTTCAGGCAGAACACAAGCTTCGTTGTTACAAATACTTTCCCAGGTACTGTGGGAGAAAGCTCTGCAATTTCTGCATTTACTTTGTCCACTTCCTGCTTTGTTAGTTCCGTGTTTTCCTTTTGAAAGATGATTATTTTGGGCGGCAAAGGGAAACAGATGAAGGATAATTGTTGTTCCAGATTATCCAGCCTTCTTGCTCAACAATCAATCGCAAGGGAACCAAACTGATAGCAAATAATGTACAGTAAGGAAGCGCAAGAGAGTCGAAATAAATCAATTCGCAAGTATAGGCAGTTCCATTCGCGGAAATTCAATCGTTTAGTGAATCTAGATGATGTATTCAAACGATTGCTTTTAACGTCTGGTCCTGTAATAGCATTATCGAATAGAGTAACAACCGTAAACAACGTGAGTGTGCTCCATCTTCCCGATTATGCAGCTGAGTTAGTTTTAACACGCTAGAAGACAGCAATACCTTATTTTAATATATATATATATATATATATATATATATATATATATATATATATATATATATATATATATATATATATATATATATATATATATATATATATATATATATATATATAGCTAATAAATGTCTTACATGAAAGAACATCTTTCAATGAAAAAGCCCAATGTTTGAGCACAATTTAAAAAATTTAAAAAATATTTCCTCCGCCATTTTTTTTATAAACATGCTCGAAAGTATTTTCTATCAAATGAAAGAAACAGATTTTTTTTTCATTTGCTCCAATTTTAGATATAGCAGTTTAGAAATGATCTGTTTTTGAACTAGTTTTGCTCGTAACTTCGGTTCAGAAAACGCTACCTGAATGCGCTAGTCATCAAAAAATTGGTTTCAACAAAGTCTAAAAGATATTCAAAGACACCAAAAACGAGAAGTGAAAAATAAGAAAGCTAGAGCAAAAAATCTGATTTTTTTAGGAACACCCTAAGTTGCTCTATTAAAATAGCTGTAACACTAAAACCGTTAGAGATACTACAATAGTGTTTTCGGCAAAGTTTCTTGATATAAATTTTCCTACAATTTTGCCGAAGGGTGCTCTATCTCAACACATTCGGAAAATAATTTTTGCATCACCCTAATAATAAGAACCACCCTAATACCATATGCTTCAAAATATGGCTTATCTTTCACTGATCATTTGTTCTGAAGACATCATAGCTCTAAAGTATAAGGCTAAGCCACAAATGTTTTTGTCCCCCTAAATTGTGGATCCGGACCACTGTGCGCTGGAAGTCCATGTTGGTGGAGCTTGTCTGAAAGAACATCAATGGAAACTGAATCAAATGCTCCTTTAATGTCTAAAAATACAGAGGCCATTTGTTGTTTTTGAGCGAAGGTAATTTGGATGTCAGACGAAAGCAATGCAAGGCAATCATTCGTCTCTTTATTTCTTCGGAAGCCAAATTGAGTATTTGACAACAAACCTTTCGTCTCGACCCAAGTGTTGAGACGTCGAAGAATAATTTTTTCGAACAATTTTCTGATGCAGGACAACATTGCAATGGGTCTATATGAGTTGTGATTGGAAGCTGGTTTCCCCGGCTTTTGAATGGCGACTTTCACTTGTCTCCAGTCAGATGGAACAATATTTTGCTCAAGAAACTTGTTGGACAATTCCAACAAACGTCTTTTTGCGAGGTCGGGCAGATTCTTCACCAAATTGAATTTAATTCTGTCCAACCCAGAAGCGTTACTGTTACATGAGTGCTATGGAAAATTTCATCATTGAAAAGGGGCTATCAATGGAATCATCATTTGAAGATGACTCCCTAATAATGCTATGCGTAGGAACAGAATCTGGACAAACTTTCCTCGCAAAATCAAATATCCATCGATTCGAGTATTCTTCACTCTCATTTCCTACTTTACGATTCCTCATTCGTCTGGCCGTATTCTAAAGAGTGCTCATTGAGGTTTCTCTTGACAAACCTTCCACAAAATGTCTCCAATAGCTGCATTTCATGACCCGAAGTATGTTCTTGTACTTGGTTTCTAAAACCAAGAATTTTTCAAAATTCTGAGGAGGTCCTCCTCCTCGTTTTAAAAACGTCTTGAAATAATTTTGTTTCGCGTGTTTAGCATCTGAGCACTCTTTGTCCCACCAAGGATTTGGAGGTCTTCTGTTAGATGATGGACCAAGAAATCGTTTGGTTTGTGCTTGTTCAGCGGCCTCCAGTATCGAGCAAACGAGGAAGTCATATTCTTCAAGTGGGGGGAGCTCTTCCATGGAATTTAAGATACTTGACATATTACTTTGGAATTTAATCCAGTCAATATTTTTTGTCAAATCATATGGAATATTAACTCAATTAGCAATGTCTTTGTTACTGCTAATTGAGATGCTGATTGGTAAATGATCGCTACCGTGTAAATCAGGAAATACTTTCCAGATGCAATTTAGTCGAATTGAAGTCGAGCAAAGAGATAAATCTAATGCACTTGGACGTGCAGGAGGTCTTGGAATCCGTGTCATGCTACCCGAATTGAAATCTCCTACAATCAAACGTGGAGCAGGCTTCGACAATTTCATTAAGCTGTAGTTGTCCAACTTGAGCTCTTGGAGGAATATATACCGAAGCAATGCAAATGTCCTTTCCTTTAATGTTTATTTGACAAGCAACAACTTTTATACTAGAAGTCGAAGGAATGTTTAATCTATAAAAGGAATAACATTTCTTAATTCCTTAAAGCACTCCACCATACGGAGAGTCTCTATCGAGACGTATAATGTTAAAGTCATTAAAATTTAAGGCTATGTTTGATGTAAGCCATGTTTCGCACAAAGCAAATACATCACATTTTTGACTATGCAACAAAACTTTAAATGAATCAAGTTTTGGCATGATGCATGATTGAATCATTTGCGGCGGATGATAAATTATCCATCAAATGGTACAAAACCTGAAAGAACTGGCCATTGAGCTGATAACTGTTTCAAAAAAGTTCTAGATATTGGAAGGAATGCCGTTATGATAGTCTTTAGAGGTTCAGAAATATTGAATGCTGCGAAAATCCATTGTACAATTTCCGAAAACTTCAGTAATCCTGATGGTGGCTGTGAAACGGAGCCTACTGGATTATTGTCTTTTCTTGTGCTAGTTCCTGGATTGGTTTGTAAATTTGACAAACCAGGAGGCACAGTTTTTGGTTTTAAATTTGGCTTTTTAGCTTCAACACGGGGATCTTTTTTTGAAGGTGTAATTTTAGGTGTCTTTTTTGGTATTTTGTGGTTTATTAATCTCCTCTTAACAGACCCTTAAGGAGTGACAAACGAGGTATCTTCACTATTTCCGTCAGAGTCAGATTCCTCTGGTTCCGCCTGATTTGAAAAACCATTTTCGGATTCCAAAGGTGAGACATAAATGATAGTTTTGAGCATTTCTGCATATGCGCGCTTAGACCGTGCTTTTAAAGAAAGCTTCATTTGGTCATTACGCAATTTAAATGCAGCGTATACTGAAAGATCATCATGAGGACTCTCCCCACAATAAACACATTTTTCAATATCTTTATCGCAAAGATTATCCTTATGAGGCCCTTGACATTTTGTACATTTCGACTTACTGTAGTAACAGTAAGTAGCTGTGTGGCCAAATTTTTTGCAGTTCGTGGCATTCATAACATTTGGTATGAAAAGCCGAACAGGAAGGCGAACTCTATCGATGTGGACATGGCTAGGCACGGCAGATCCAGCGAATGTTACTCGATACGAATCTGAAGGTCAATAAATTTTGTTTCCTTCTTCGAAAAATGCTGAGTACAATTGCTTGCACTCGAGTATCCTTACTCCCTCAAGCATAGATTTTTTTAAACGTCCAACTCCATGCTCAAGCAACTCTTTAATCGAAAGACCCGCTTCGATGATAACACCGTCTATTGCAACGTCTTTCGAAGGAATATATACGCGATATTCGCGGATAAATAATTCACAAACAACAATCTCGTTAGACTGCTTTAAGGAATCGACTACAACGCGGATCTTGTCTTTATGGACTCTTACTATCTCTTTGGTAGCGGGAAATCGTGATGTCAATTCTTTAGATATATAAAATAAATTTAATGCTTTCATTTTACGCCGAAAATATACTATCCATGGGCCCGCAGAAGTTTCATTGTAAAACTTCGTTCTCTGCGAGTTAGGAACCGTTAAATTTTCGCCTGGTGGCAGAGATGGATCTCCTGAATTCTCATTCATTAGATCATCCATTACATAAATATGTTTAAATAATTGATCTCATCTGAATTATATAAACGAGAATATTCTTTGAAGTGAAATAAAATATAATTATAGATCTACCTGTTAGTCGCTTTCTGCTTTACACAGGTACTCGGCATGAAGCTCGCTCCAACTATTTCAAATTTGCTGTCTTCTATCTCCGTTGCTCTGCCGTCGTGGTCTTCGCTGAGCTTGGTTTGTACGCTGCTTGTACCTGGCCTTAGATACAGCGTTGTAGCTCTTGTTGACGATGATTTGTGATGCTTCTTGTGTAGCACCACACGATAATGCTCCGTTTTGTCCACCGCAACCGATACTGTACACCATACGATAACTGGTGGTTGTCTTTGCGGCTTTGCGCTGATGTGTCCTAGCACCTCTGTGCCTTAGCACCTCTGTGCCTTTACACCCCTTCGTCTCCGCACCTCTGTGTCTGAGCACTTCTATGCGTTCGCACCTCTGTGCCTCTTCACCTATGTGCGTATGAATGGGATGGCCTTCTTCGATTGCTTCCAAGTCGGGAACGCCCCGAATATTGGCTGTACACCAGAATTTGCTGCGTTTACAATTGGCTTAGGCGGGTTTTGTTTACCTGCAGCTAAAGTTGCCTTGACTCGGTGATAGCCGTTAACTCACAAGCCAGTAACACAACCTGTCTGCTTGAACGCTTTTTACTGAATGAGATTATTAATTTTAAAAACAATGAAAACATTTTTGTTGTACTTCGGAATAATAAAAAATCGTTCAAAATCTATGTTATGTTGTATTTAAATAACATTTCCATTTGAATTATGAAGTAATTCAACATAGTGGGTCGTTCCCACCGCTACGCAAAATTACCCACCTGGGCTTAACATGTTTCAACGGCCCTGTAACACGGATTTGATTTTTCTTATACTTATAAACACTGACCATAAGCCCACCAGGAATTTTACTTTCCTTATTGTCTGGACGCATTTATCAAAATCAGCCCAGGAACTGGAACATTCTGACATAAAATTGGAACAAAACCTGGGGGCAGTGTTCAGGTCTTGTCTTAAGTGTAAATAAAAGTTTGCGTCGTCACAAACACATCCAACACATCTTTATACTAGTATAGGTGCCGTTCCGAAATATGCACCGCCAAAAAGAATGAATATTCGGCTCATGCATTCCGAATCATCTATAGTAGTTTTTCATGAAATACAGTATTGTTCAAGAAATCCATGAGCAACCGAGAAATTGCGTAATCAATCAACGATCAAATCTTCGAAAATATCATTAAATGGGGCCAAGGATGCCAAGTATTAAAAACCTGTGTTTATCCACCGAGTGGTGTAATGATGCCTTTCTCATATCAATTATATTATCATGTATAATACTGTGGTATTCTTCAAAATAATTTTCTTCAATTCTTAAAAGAATAACCGAAATCGGTTTGTTTGACCGTCTACTGATAAAAACTATCAATTGGAGAAGATTCGAGGTCGATTTAGAAAATTTTGTGCGGTTTTTCGCCCTTTTCAGCAATGGTATAAAATTTTTAACACACTTCACCCTATATTTCCGAATCCGGATGAAATTCAGGACTTACGTATGGGACCACATTACCTTTCATTTGAACCTAAGTTTGTGGAAATCGGTCGCGCAATCTATGAGAAAAGTTAGAACACATATTTTTTTTTTGCACATTTTACCCCATAGCTCCGAAACCGGAAGTCGGATCCAAATAATATTCAGGAATATAGTCGGATCCAAATAATATTCAGAAATTTGTATGAGACCAGAAAACCTTTCATTTGAATCTAAGTTTGTGAAAATCGGTTCACCTTACCTTACCTAACAAGCTATAGGCCTGGGGTGTCCTTTGCTGTATCAAGCATACGTCTCCACATAGCTCGGTCCATGGCTGCTCGTCGCCAGCCACTCAAGGCACGGATGCTTCTGAGATCACCCTCCACTTGATCGATCCACCTTGCTCGCTGCGCTCCTCTTCTTCTTGTACCGGTCGGATTAGATTCAAGAACCATTTCCACTGGGCTGTCGTCCGACGTGTTACGTGTCACAATATCAACATCGCCAGCGAAGCCAAAAAGTTGTACGGACTTTCGGAAGATCGTTCCAGGGCAATATTGAACAAGATACAAGAAAGTACATCACCTTGACGTAGCCTTCTCCGAGATTCGAAGGGACTCGAGAGCATCCCAGATACTCGGACGTAGCACTTCACTCTATCCATCGTTGCTTTGACCAATCGCGTCAGTTTATTCGGGAAACCGTATTCGTGCATTATCTGCCATAGCTGTTTTCGATCGATTGTGTCGTATGCCACTTTGAAGCCAATGAGTAGGTGATGAGTGGGTACGTTGTATTCATGACACTTCTGGAGTACTTTTTTTTTTTTATAATAAAATTTTTATTGGGCTCATTTGCGTTAGCTTAACGTGGCCGATTGTCTTGTTGTTAGGTGGAAAAGAGTGGAAGCCGTATTATGGGGCGACCTGCTCCCCTAGAGTTAGTAAAGGAGTGTCAGGAGGGTGGGACCTATACTGTATTGATTTTGAACATATTTTGATATTACAAATCATTCATTAATAGCTTGCATCTTTTAAACACACTTTGCATTTCCGGGTTCTCGACGTTCTCCAGATTGTAACGAGGAAGAGACTATACTAAACTCGGATGCTTTGTTGGTGTACTTTGATGTTGGTGTGTCATTTATGGATGGTTTCCAGCAATTCAGCTTGACCAGTGTTTAGTTCGTTTGGGGTAGGACCACTGTAGAAGAAAGAAAGAGAAAGAGAGGGAACTAGATTTGCACGTTTATAGCTTTGAGGAAGTTGTAGAGGTAGGTCATGTAAAGGAGATCTCGGGTTGCCAAAACGTCACGGACTGGAACATAAGGTGGTCTACCTCGGGCCCGAAGGGAATCAATTAGCTGGAGTCTGACGTCGCAATACTCGGAGCACACCCAAACAACATGCTCGATGTCATGGTAACCGTCTCCGCAAACGCAAAGATTACTCTCACTAAGGCCAACACGATGAAGATGCGCTTTGAGCAAAGAGTGGTTGGACATAAGTCTTGACATTGTGCGAATAAAGTCCCGGTTCACATCCAACCCTCGGAACCAAGCTTTCGTCGATACCTGCGGTATAATGGAATGTAACCACCGTCCTAGATATCCATCATTCCAGGAGGTTTGCCAGCTGACGAGTGCCTCTTGACGAGAACGACTGAAAAATTCATTGAAGCAGATTGGTCTTTCATAGGTTTCACCTTGTAATGCGCCCACCTTGGCCAGTGAGTCCGCCATCTCATTACCCCTTACGGAACAATGTGATGGGACCCAAACCAAGGTAATCCGGTATGATTTTTCAGATAAAGCACTCAGTTGTTCCCGTATTTTCCCCAGGAAATACGGCGAGTACTTTCCAGGCTTCACTGAGCGAAGAGCCTCGATAGAGCTGAGACTGTCCGATACAATAAAGTAGTGGTCTGTGGGCAAAGTTTCAATGATCTCAAGGGTATACTGAATTGCAGCTAGTTCTGCGACGTAAACTGAAGCCGGATCACTGAGTTTATAGGAGGCGGTGAAATTTTCATTAAAAATACCGAAGCCAGTGGACCCGTCGAGATGTGATCCGTCAGTGTAAAACATTTTATTACAGTCGACTTCTCTAAATTTGTCATTAAAAATATTTGGGATCACTTGAGGGCATACGTGATCCGGGATTCCATAAATATCTTCTTTCATGGATGTGTCGAAAAACGCCGTAGAATTAGAAGTATCATAGAAACGAACACTGTGAGGATTGTAGGAAGAAAAATTATTGTTACGTAACATGAAATCAAAGTACAATGTCATAAATCGGGTCTGAGAATTAAGCTCGACTAGCCGTTCAAAGTTATCGATAACCAACGGGTTTAAGACGCTACATCGAATGAGTTGTCGATATGAGAGATCCCACAAACGGTTTTTCAACGGGAGAATTCCCGCCAGTACCTCGAGACTCCCCGTATGGGTCGACTGCATACAACCCAAGGCTATACGCAAGCAACGATACTGGACTCTCTCCAGCTTGATAAAGTGTATTTTCGCGGCTGAACGGAAACAGAAACATCCATACTCCATCACTGACAATATCGTTGTTTGGTACAGCCTTATAAGATCTGTTGGGTGAGCTCCCCACCAAGTCCCGGTCACTGTACGTAGAAAGTTGATTCTTTTTTGGCATTTTCGTTTCAGATACCTAATGTGACATCCCCAGGTACCTTTGGAATCGAACCAGACTCCGAGGTATTTGAATGTGAAGGCCTGAGCTATGGTTTGACCCATTAGTTGAAGCTGTAGTTGTGCAGGTTCACGCTTCCTGGAAAATACTACCAACTCAGTTTTCTCCGTGGAGAATTCGATACCCAGCTTTAGAGCCCATGTAGACAAAGTGTCTAAGGTAGTTTGTAATGGTCCTTGCAGGTCGGTAGACTTGGATCCTATAATAGACACCACGCCATCATCTGCAAGTTGCCTTAACGTGCAAGAATTTTCAAGACATTCATCGATGTCATTGACGTAAAAGTTATAAAGAAGGGGGCTGAGGCATGAGCCCTGGGGAAGGCCCATGTAACTAATTCGTGAGGTCGTCAAGTCTTCAGGTGTAAAAAACATGTGCTTTTCCGATAATAAGTTGTGCAAAAAATTGTTGAGAAATGGGGAAAGACCATGCTTGTGCAGCTTCTCCGAGAGAATTTTTATGGAAACTGAATCAAAAGCCCCCTTTATGTCCAAGAATACTGATGCCATTTGCTTCTTGTGGGCGAATGCCATTTGAATTTCTGTAGAAAGCAGAGCAAGGCAATCGTTCGTTCCTTTGCCTTTACGGAAGCCAAATTGTGTATCTGAAAGCAAGCCACTTGTTTCCATCCATTCATCGAGACGAAACAGAATCATTTTTTCCAGCAGTTTCCGAATACAGGAAAGCATTGCAATCGGCCGATACGAGTTGTGGTTGGAGGCTGGTTTGTCCGGTTTCTGAATAGCGATAACCCTCACTTGTCTCCAGTCTTGAGGAACAAAGTTCTGTTCGACGAACTTGTTGAACAAGTTCAACAGACGTTTTTTCGCGATATCGGGAAGATTTTTAAGCAAATTGAATTTAATTTTATCACGCCCTGGGGCATTGTTGTTGCACGATAAGAGGGCAAGAGAAAACTCCGTCATCGTAAAGGGGGTATCGTTTTCAGTGTATCGAGAGGACGCGACGCGATAGGTATTCGATTCCCGAACAAAATCCGGGCAAACTTTCTTGGCGAAGTCAAATATCCAGCGATTTGAATATTCTACGGGTTCGTTATTAGTGGTTGCATTTCTCATACGACGGGCTGTATTCCACAGAGTGGTCATCGATGTTTCCCTAGATAGGCCATTGACGAACCGACGCCAGTAACCTTTTTTTTTTGCTTTAATCAGATTTTTCATGGTCTTTTCTAATGATGCATATTTTTCGTAGTCTTCGCGCTTGCCACTGTTCCCGAATTTTTTATACGCGGATGATTTTGTTTTATATATTTCCGAGCACTCTTTATCCCACCATGGGGTTGAAGGTCGCGTAGTGATTGTAGTTTTGGGTACTCGTTTGGTCTGGGCTTGAATCGCGGCGTTGAGGATCAAGTCAGCTAGGGATTTGTATTCTTCTTCAAGCGAATCTGGTTGTTTCGTTTCAAGAGCTTGGGATACCGCGGTCGAGTAGGAATTCCAGTCGATGTTTTTCGTGAGATCATATGTCATATCGACTGATGTCGGTGTTTGTGCACCAGTGGATATTGAAACCAAAATCGGCAAGTGATCACTACCGTGGGGATCAGGGATTACCTTCCACTTGCAATCTAGCTGTAGTGATGTCGAGCAAAGGGATAAGTCCAGCGCACTAGAGCGGGCTGGCGGTCTTGGATTGCGTGTCATTTCACCCGTATTTAAAATGGTCATATTGAAGTTGTCGCACAGATCATAAATTAACGAAGAACGGTTATCATCATATAGGCAGCCCCACCCCGTACCATGCGAGTTAAAGTCTCCTAAAACTAACCGCGGAGTGGGAAGAAGCTCCATGATGTCTGCAAGTCGTCGATGCCCTATCGAGACTCTGGGAGGTATGTAGATAGAAGCTATACAAAGATCTTTGCCTCTAATTCTGCTTTGGCAAGCAACAACTTCAATGTCCGGGATCAAGGGGAGGTTAATTCGATAAAATGAATAGCACTTTTTGATCCCTAAAAGAACCCCTCCATAGGAGTCTCCTCGATCCAGGCGTATAATGTTGAAATTGTGGAAGTCAAAGTTTATATTTGAAGTGAGCCATGTTTCACACAATGAAAATACGTCGCAGTTACGCGAATTTATCAAAAATTTGAAAGAATCTAATTTTGGGATGATACTTTTGCAATTCCACTGGAGTATAGTGATCATATTCTCGATTTCTGTAGGTATTTCAGCCATCGATAGATACGATCGCTGTAAGGAGGGGCCATTGTTCAGTCAACTGTTTTAAAAATGTTCTTACTGTTGGTAATAAAGCCGTTAGAATACTTTTAAGAGGATTAGTTATATTGAAGGCTGTTAATATCCAGTCCACGATATCAGAGAGTTTCAGTAATCCAACGTTTGTCGGGTTTTCTGGTTGTGTTTTGGGATCACTTGGGATTTTCAGTGTCCCTGGAAGTGCTGGAAATTCCTGGTTGTAATTCGATTTTCGAAATCCAGGAGGTATTGGCTTCGGCTCTGTGACATTGTTATTTTGGTTCCGTTTTAATATTTTAGTTTCTAGTATTTTAAGACCTTTGCGAGGAAGCTTAGGAGAGGACATAATTGGTCGTTTCCTGTTTGTTCCTAGCTGAACAGAAGAAGGTCCTTCGTCGGGGTCATTTGAAACATCAGCGTCAGTCGACAAAAAAGCGAATGGGTTGTCAGAGATATGTGGAGTAGCTCGTTTGAGGATTTCCGCGTAAGATCGTTTGGAATGCTCCCTCACGGTTCGCTTGAGCTTTTCCTCGCGTTGCTTATATTTCGAGCACTCAAAAAGAGCATGCGGATTCTCACCACAGTAAATACACTTTTCGATTGACTTCCTCCAGGAGTCATCTCTGTGTCCCTCACCACATTTACCACATCGTGGTTTGTTACAACAGACTAGAGCCGTATGTCCCATCTGTTTGCAGTTTGAGCAGTGCATTACTTTCGGTACATACAACCGAACAGGTAGACACCCCTCCCACTACAACGTAATTCGGAAGTGCAGAACCGGCGAAGGTCACACGAAAAGAGTCTGATGGATGATACTTTCCATCTTGTGTCGATTTAGAGTGCAATTGCTTGCACTCCAATATCTTCACTGGTTGAAGGTCGGGATTTTTGAAGCGGCCAATCCCATCCTTCAACAGATCTTCGACAGTTAAACTTTCTTCGCGGACCACACCGTCGATCTCCACCATCCGAGAAGGTACGTAGACGCGATATTCCCTCGTGAAAATCTCATTGGTAGCAATCTCGTTTGCTTGTTTTAGATCAGTCACGACAACGCGCAGTTTGTTCGGAGATACCTTGTCCATGTGTTTTACTGCCGAGTAGTGTTTAGCCAGATCTCGAGAAATATTGAGGACTCTGAGGGATTTAGCTATGGGCCGGAAGTATACCACCCACGGGCCATCCGATCCGTCATCCTGATAAACCTTCCGACGGATTGGTGGTTTTCCCAGAGGGGGGGGCGGGGATATCCATTTCAGATGTATCACTATCAGGATATTCATCCAAACGTTCCTCATCTCTAGGTTTATCATCATCTTCCCCGAGGTTCCCCTCATCGGAAGACATATTTTCTGTGCAGGAGAAAAAAAGTCTCCTACACTATCAAGGAAAATAGAAAAAATAGATTGGATAGTGAGAAGTAGGAAAAAAGTTGAAATATAAAATGAAAAAAAAACTACTTCACCGGTATGGTTTGTTGAGCTGATGGGTGAGTTGGTCCTTTGCTTGGATTATTTCTCTCGCGTGACCTTGATGATCCAGTCACTCACTGCTGCTGCCGATGCTATTGAAGCGACAGGTAGAAATGGTCGCAAGCAAGTGTGTATACCACTGTCTGCTGCCGGTGTTTATCACTCGATCAACCACTGGATCTAAGAGAACAAAAAAAATGTTTCCTCCAGCCCTTGCTAGGGAAACACCTTCGCACTCGAGGTTTTGTAATCGATACCGTCCCGATACGGAGCGAAAAAACAACAAGTGTATCGCGGACGACTGCTCGGATACGAATGATTCTGGAGTACTTGTCTTATCGCGAATATGTGATCAGTAGTGGTGCGGGCTCCAGTAAATCCCGCTTGGTACGGCCCTGCGAATTCTTTAGCTATTGGTGATAGACGACGGCAAAGGATTTGGCCCTTATTGTAGACGGGACATACCACTTCATCCATCCATTCCTGCGGTAGAATCTCCTCGTACCAAATCCTAGAAATCATCCAGTGCAGCGCTCTAGCCAGTGCCTCTCCTCCATGTTTGAGTAGCTCGCCTGGCAACTGGTCATTGCTCGCGGCTTTGTTGTTCCTCAGCTTGCCGATCTTCTCACTTATCTCCGACAGATCAGGGGCTGAGAATCTGTCGTCGGCTGAGCGTGCACCCAGATTGATTCCTGTACCGTTCTCTGTATCTTGTGCTTCGCTTTTCAGATGCTCGTCATAGTACTGCTTCCACCTGTCGATCACCTAACGTTCGTTCGTGAGAAGGTTACCACTGGTATATCTGCAAATTTCGGTCTGTGGCGTGCAGCCTCTACGTGAGCGGTTCACCTTCTCATAGAACTTCCGTGTGTCATTTGAGCGGTACAGCTGTTTCATCGCTTCGCGATCTTGGTCTTCCTGGTGGCACTTTTTTCCGGAAAACCGTGTTCTGTCTGTTCCGTGCCTGTCTGTATCCTTCCTCGTTCGCTCTAGTGCGGTGTTTATTTATTTATTTATTTATTTATTCGGGATCCGGAGTTGATATCGTGGTCTATAAAGGCACAGTTTCTGTTTTAGCGAGCCAATGTTATTCGTATTCAATGTTATGTCTGTGAGTGACATTACCCACCCGTCTTTTCATATGGAAACCTATCCAGCCCATATTACGAAATTCTGCGATAGTTTTTTTTTGGAATTACTGGAGTATAGATAATTTTGCTAATCTCTACGCGACTTCGGTAGAAGATAAATGTTACATTCTGCAACATTTTGATGTTGAAAAGACTTTTGTAGTGAATGTTTTTCCTGGAGGTTTGATATTATAGAATTTAATTTTGCGACAAATATTTTTTTCATTGTATGTACCAGTACCGCTTTTACGTATTAATTATTTTGCAGATGGTAGCGAGAGTGGATTAGATGCAGAAGAATATGCGGCATCATTAGCTACTTTGCAATCTTTGGCTGCAATGTTGAACGCGGAATGTGTTGAATTGCGGCTTCGAAAAGGTGAGAAAGGTACAACTGGGCAGTACTTAATCCGTACGAAGGTTGACGATAATGATTTCACTGAGATACGCGTAGCAGTAGTAGGTAACGTTGATGCCGGAAAATCCACTCTCCTTGGAGTGTTAACACATGGTGAATTGGACAATGGTAGAGGTTTTGCAAGGCAACGATTATTTCGTCACAAGCACGAAATTGAAAGTGGTAGGACAAGCTCCGTTGGTAATGATATTTTGGGTTTTGACAGTCTCGGCAATGTCGTAAACCAACCAGATCACGGAACATTAGACTGGGTAAAAATATGCGAAAAATCGGCCAAGGTTATCACGTTTATCGATCTTGCTGGCCATGAGCGATACTTGAAGACAACGGTTTTCGGCATGACAGGTCATGCACCGGATTTTGGAATGCTAATGGTAATAATAGGAAAGTTCAAATTAATAAAACATTTCTAACATCCTAGCATATTCTAGATTGGAGCCAATTCAGGAATAGTTGGAATGACAAAAGAACATTTAGGTTTAGCTCTAGCCCTTTCAGTTCCAGTATTTGTAATTGTTACAAAAATCGATATGTGTCCGCCAAATGTATTGCAGGAAAATTTAAAACTTTTGTATAAAATTCTAAAGTCACAGGGATGTCGTAAAGTACCCGTAATGGTGAAGACAACTGACGATGTTGTACTCAGTGCAACTAATTTTGTTTCTGAACGATTGTGTCCTATATTTCAAGTTTCTAATGTAACTGGAGAAAACCTAAATCTGTTAAAAATGTTCCTCAACCTTCTAACAGTACGTACAACAGGAAATGACGGCTTGCCGACTGAGTTCCAAATTGACGATACATATGCAGTGCCGGTATATAAAAAAAAAATCAATCAGCATATTTTTAATTCCCAATTGATTTCAGGGAGTTGGCACTGTTGTTTCCGGAATAACTCTTCAAGGTGTAGTACGTCTAAATGATGTACTTTTACTTGGACCAAATCCACTGGGTGACTTTCAACCAATTACGATCAAGAGTATTCATCGGAAGCGAATGATTGTTCGAGAGGTTCGAAGTGGTCAAACTGCAAGTTTTGCTTTGAAAAAAATCAAAAGATCCCAGATTAGAAAGGGTATGGTACTAGTTAGTGCAGAAATTAATCCTCAAGTAAGTATACTCCGAACGGGTGAGCGGAAAAAATAAACATAAATTTCCCTTAAAAAACATTCTAATCTCACTATATAAAAATTTCTTTACTGTTTCGTCATCCATTGGAATAGTACTTTGGTCTGATTTTACAACCTTCATCAGTGTATTAGTTTCAAGTAATTTGTGATAAAATAGTGAAGAAATTTTAATACATGCTTTAGAATAGATTATTAATACACAATTTTGCGGTTGTCATAGGCTTGCTGGGAATTTGATTGCGAAATACTAGTGCTACATCATCCCACAACTATATCGAGTAAATACGGGCGTTGGTCGGCGATGGTGCACTGCGGTAGTATCCGTCAAACGGCACAGATTCTACAAATGTCGAAAGAATGCTTACGAACTGGTGATAAAGCCGTTGTTCGATTTCGTTTCATAAAGAATCCCGAATATATGAAACCTGGTCAAAGAATGGTATAGCAGTAAAATGGTTCGTTCAATCTAAATCATTATTTTTTCCTTCATAGGTATTTCGGGAAGGTCGCACAAAAGCTGTTGGAAATGTTATAACCCCACTATACACACCCGGTTCTGTACAACAGCGTTCAAAGCCCAACAAAATGCAAAGCCGTAGTTCAGCTTCAACGCAACAGCAGAATGCACAGAAACCTTTATCCAAAGGCACAAGTGAAATTATTACGGATTCGTCGTCAACACTGACTAGCAGCTCCGTTTTACTGGATATTGGCACCGATAAACGAAACATCCGACTGAGCAATGTACATAAAAAGCATCGAGGAAGAGCATCTTCCAGTAACACAATGTCAGGCGTAAACTCCGCAGACCTTATAGATTCGCCCACATCCTCTCAACAAAATTCGTTCACTAACGAAGCTATCTCTATTATATCTAATTAAGATAAATCAAAACGAATCCTACGATTTGGCTGAAATGCAAACTATAGTTTTGTTATGGGGTGATGTAGAATTGTCTTGAGAATATTTGAAATTTAATTACATCGACTTCTTCTTAACCTATATGACCTTACCGTATATTGTTTTAATATTTTCTAGTTAAACGAAAGTGTTATAATTCAAGTATCCATAATTCAGACTGTACCCCGGAATAAAATTGTACCCTGAAGGGTATATTATTTTTTATAACAGAAACAGTACATTTTGAATTCTACTGGAGAAATATATTTTTGTTGAGCAATACGAATTTGATAAAATGTTATTAATAAACATCCTCAAAAATTCGAAGAACATTCTTTGGAACAGAAAGAGACGTAATTGAAACCGATAAAACGGTAGTGGTAGAACCATATTCGTGCATTATCTGCCATAGTCGGTACCGTTTGCTGATTTAACGTGTAACTGCCCAGCGACTCTTCTATTTTTAGGGTTCTGTGGCACATAAAAAAGATTCACTTTTCCTATTATAGCCTCCCCAAAACCAAAATCAGTAGCTCGGTTTACGCAAAACCAGATGACCGTACAATGGCGGACGGTCGGTTCTGATCTCTTACACTTGTGGTGCCAACACTGGTTTACAGCGCACCTCGAAATACACCCCTGCAACCCCTGCAATCGATTTATTCGAAATCCGCTCTCGGTTCCCACATTTTGGTGACCCCGACGTGATAGCTGAAATCAGAAGTGCTAATGGCAAATCGAGACGAGCAAGAAAATGCTGCAGTTGCCGCAGGAGTGTCGGTCAAGCTTCCTGATTTTTGGAATTATGATCCGGTGATGTGGTTCGCTCAAGCCGAGGCACAATTTGCTTTGGCCAACGTTGTACGCGATCACACAAAATTCTATCACATCATTGCGAAAATTGACCAATCTGTCATCTGCCACGTAGCGGATTTAGTCACAGCTCCACCAGACGTGAATAAATACGAAACAGCCTAGCAACGATTGATTTCCCGATTCCAAGTGTCGGCACAGGGACGACTGGAACGACTTTTAAGTGCTTGCGACCTTGGAGACATGCGCCCTACTCATCTCCTCGCAAAAATGCAAGAAATCGCAACCGGATTAAATGTGACGGACGATCTAATGAAGATGCTGTTTCTACAGCGGATGCCTGCAAACATTAAGGCGGTGTTATCAATCAGCGATGGTACTATAGGAAAGCTTTCCGAAATGGCAGACAAGATGGCTGAGCATCCATCCTCGCTCGTTGCTGCACCGAATCAGTTGCGGTGTCCGAATTGCAAAACCAGATTGCTGCGCTCACAATGGAAATTTGCCATATCAAATTCGCAAGAGATTCTTCCAGAAGCCGATCCACGTCAAGATCCAGTAGCGATCAGGATCGTAGGTCACATTATTTAATGTTGGTTCCACAGGAAGTTTGCCGGACGAGCGCTGAAATGTCGCGAACCCTGTAAATATATTCAAAAAAACTAAAATCTTGTTCGCTTGAAACGGCGGAAGCGAACGCATTCACAAAAAGTCGCCGTATTATGTTATACGACCGTTCGTCCAAGATGAAATTCTTGATCGATACGGGCTCGGATGTATCAATTATTTCAGCAACAAATAAAGACCGAACTAAAGGCGCTACGTCATTCGTCTTACATGCAGCCAATGGTACAACAATAAAAGTATACGACAAACGATACGTCACAACAGATTTGGGCTTGCGTCGACGATTCACCTGGTCGTTCCTAGTCGCTGACGTGGGGGTGGCTATTATCGGTGCTGACTTTCTAGCTTCTTTCGGTATACTGGTGGATTTGAAACACCGACGATTGGTGGACGAATTAACCAAGCTATCATCGTCCGGCGGCACGGCTGAAGCTTCTATTTTCAACGTAACATTGATAGCTTCAGATCACCCGTTCCGGAACCTTCTTGCGAAGTTCAAGTAAATCACACTACCAACGCTTATCAAGACATCAGTACAGCACGAAGTTACCCACCATATACAAACCAAAGGACCTCCTGTCGCAAACAAATGTCGACGAATGGCACCAGACAAGGTGAGTGCAGCAAAAAAAGTGTTTCAAGTGATGATCGACCTCGGAATATGCCGACCCTCGAGCAGTTGCTGGGCAAGTCCCCTTCATTGTGTGCCAGAAAAGAGTGGAGAATGGAGATTTGCAGGGGATTATAGAGCATTAAATAATGTGACCGTACCAGATCGTTACCCTGTTCCCCACATTCATGATTTACTTAACACTTTCCGGTGCAAAACTATTTTTACAACCTTGGACCTACAAAGAGCCTATCATCAAATACCGGAAGAGATGGTGGATGTACCCAAGACTTCGGTAATTACCCCGTTCGGCCTATATGAGTTCACCCGGATGCAATTCGGATTGTGTAATGCCAGTCGAACGTTCCAGAGGTTTATGCACTGAGTATTCAAAGATATGGATTTCGTTGTCGTTTTCGTCGATGACATTTGCATTGCATCGCGGACGCCTGAAGAACACTACGAGCATGTGCGCACCGTATTCGAACGACTGAAATTGTACGGCCTTGTCATCAACGTCGAAAAAAGCTGTTTTGCAAAGACCCACGTTAATTTTCTGGGATACGTCATAAATAAAGATGGAATTCTTCCATTACCTGATAGGGTTAAGGCTGTTACAAATTTCCCGATACCTGATACCGTTAAGGAATTAAGACGATTTCTTGCTTTGCTGAACTCATATAAAAGGTTTATTTCGCACTCGTCTGACTTACAGGCAGACCTCCAGAGTCCTATTCCTGGAAACAGAACGAACGATTCCCGAAAAATCGTTTGGAGTGAAAAAGGACGATCAGCTTTCGAGCGGTGTAAACAATCATTAGCTGACTCAGCGCTGTTACATTATCCAGATTCAACGAAACCATTAAGCTTGTATATCGACGCATCAAATACTGCTGCGGGGACTGTGTTACAGCAGTACGATGGAAGTAGCTGGGTTCCATTAGGCTTCTACTCCGAAAAATTTTCAATGTCTCAATTAAAGAACTCTCGACGTTCGGCCGAGAGTTAACAGCGATGAAGATGTCCGTACAGTACTTTCGCCATATGCTGGAAGGTAAGAGGTTTACCATCTACACCGATCATATGCCGCTAACGCATGCAATGACGTCAAACCCGAGTAGCCGACTGCCACACGAAGACAGGTATTTGCGTTTTATCTCCGAATTTACAAACGACATACGTCATATCAGCGGGAACGTAGTGGCTGACACCCTTTCACGGACCGAGACAATATCAGTGCCGACACCGATAGATTATAACGCTATTGCTGATGATCACAAAAATGATAACGAACTAAAAACTACTGCGTACTACATCTACTGCACTTCAAATGGAGTTGCGTCAAACATCTTTAGACACAAAGCCTCTATATTGCGATGTATCACTGAATAAAGATCGGCCGTATATTCCTCCTCAACATCGATACAAAATTATGCATAATTTCCACGGTTTAGCTCATCCCGGAATACGCTCTTCCCACCGGATCATCACAGACCGCTTCATCTGGAAAAATGCAAACAGAGACATCAAAGAGTTCGTTCGAAACTGTATACAGTGTCAACGTTCGAAGGTTCACCGTCATACATACAATAGCACCCCTTCAAAGATACATTCCACCAAACAGTCGATTTTGTCACATAAATATAGACATTATTCATAAATATTTGCTTACAATCATTGATCGGTTTTCTAGATGGCCTGAAACAAAACCCCTCCAAGACATGATGACGGAAACAGTGGCACGAGCACTATGCGAAACGTGGATTGCCCGTTTCGGTGTACCAGAAACCATCACCACAGATCAAAGCAGACAGTTTGAATCTGAATTGTTTCTAGATCTAGCAAAAATAATGGGCTTCGAGGATATCCGCACAACAGCATACCATCCGCAAGAAAATTGCTTAGTCGAGAGGTTCCATCGTACTTTGAAGGTTGCGATTATGGCTGTCGATCCGAAGCATTGGTATTATTGTCTACCAGTGATTTTGCTTGGGTTACGAACATCTTTTCGACCAGATTTTGGTTGCTCGGTAGCCGAGTTGATATATGGTCAAACCTTGCGCCTACCTGGGAGTTTTTGGAATCCCCCGGAAATGACTTAGATAGAACAGAATTCGCAAAGGAACTGTTCTATCTGAGTCATTTCCGGGGGATTCCAAAGCACTGCACGCTAAACAAATTAAAACCGATCGATCCATTTTACCATGCGGAACCCGGCGTTTTCGTAAACCCTCAATTGGCCAAATGCAGCCACGTTTTTGTCAGAATCGAAGCGGTCAAGAAACCATTAGTATAACCATATGATGGAACATTCGAAATAGTTAAACGACACGTTGTATTTATGGACATACGTATCAAAGGAAAGGTGCAAAGAATTTCAATAGATCGTCTCAAGCCCGCTTTCACCGCTGATCAAGGAATCACCAAATATCCATTTCCTGACGACAAAACCAAAATTACACCATCTGGACACAGGGTCAGATTCTTGGTGTAATACGGGGGCTATGTGGTGCTTACTGCCAACACTGGTTTACAGCGCACCTCGAAATACACCCCTGCCAAAAGACAGTATGTATGAACCAGCAGAAAACAAGAGACAAATAAATTACACGTGATTATCAGTAAACGTTTGCAATAGATTTATTCGAAATCCGCTCTCGGTTCCCACACACTTATTGGATTTTTCTTGGGTTCTGGATTGCAGCACACTACAGTACCGTGTCGATTCGAGCTGCGATTTAAGCATCAAGCACTCGCATCCCACTTTCTCACTTCAAGAAGCTCTACACCCAGAACTGCTCTAGAGTTGCGCCTACTGATCGGTATTAACCATCGATTCCGTCCACCTTAGCTGCTACTAAGGTGGAAAACTGCTTTTTTAAATTTTCTTATTAACTAGATTCTGTGGTTATCTTGTGTATCTTGTGAGAGCCTCATCCGATCAAGCTAAACCACAATTCTCTCCTTCCGCCGGACATAATTAGGTGATTATTCATTTGTCTATCACTATAAAGGATGTGGCACTGGTTCTCGCTTGCTGGTATTGGACCAAAAACCAATCTCATTCGCCAATATCTATCCTGCATATGACCAGTGTGCGGGTACGCTATTGTTGCGACCCGATTGTTTCGCAATCTTTACTTTCCGAGCCCTATTTTAGTTTGATATTTGTGAATTATACTTTCTGTTCAGTAAGCTTTAGAAGATCTGGCCGGTGCTTTGCCACCAACACTGATTTGAGTTTTTGTTTTTTCTCATTTTTTTTTAAATCCAACGAAAAACACACACTGCATCAAAAGCTATCCTATTCTATTTTGCCGCCGGCACTGTTTTGAAATTTGAGAGACAAAAATAATGTCTTTGAAGACAATTTTATTCAAATTTAATTCTTGCCTGGAATTGGTCACCAATTTGAATTATCTTGATCTAGTTGGGATGAATATTAATATATAATATTCGTCCTGGACTGGTGAATTTAATTCAAAAAGGAAGACTATTGTTATCAGGAATAGGAGTAAATTGATATCTTATGAACCGTTTAGGAACTACCAAACCTTTCCGATCCGATTCGGTGTCGGTAATGTTTACAAGTTGCAATGACAGCGAGGCTGATTGATCGGGTGTAAATACACTCTCAAATCGAGAAAGGTTTGAATGTTCTTAGATTTCTCCCACTTTGACACAGATGTCACCTTCTAACTAAGACTGTGAGATGTGTGTTTCTGGAAGAGAACGGTTCACGAGGACCATTTCATCCAATCACACCTAGTATTTCTTCACGAAATACATGTAGCTCTCGTTTCCTGGATGCGTGCTCAACACTAAAAGGCCCAAAACTTGGTCTAGACCTAAATTGCTCTAAAGCGGTCAAAATGGTTGGAAGAGAGAAAGTCAATAATAAAAACTGTGACAGAATAAACACCACCTTCTTCCCCCGCAAAGATATCTACAAAGCCACCTGGAGATCACCTGATCAACATACGGAAAATCAAATCGACCACGTTCTCATCGACGGGCGATTCTTCTCCGACGTCATCAATGTCCGTACTTACCGCAGTGCCAATATTGATTCTGACCACTACCTTGTCGCAGTTTGTATGCGCTCAAAACTATCGACGGTGCACAATACTCGTCGCACAGGAACGCCAGGACTCAATCTCGAGCAGCTACGTAGCATTCGTATTGCAGAGGAATACGCGCAACAACTGGAGCTAGTGCTACCAACGGAAGAGCAGCTTGGCGCGGCGAATTTTGAAGACGGCTGGATTAACATAAGGTCCGCCGTGAGTAGCACAGCTGCAACCGTTCTAGGTACGAGGTTATCGAATCGAGGGAATGACTGGTTTGACGGCGAATGTCAGCAGTTGGTCGAAGAGAAGAATGCAGCAAGGGCGAGGATGCTGCAACACGGCACTAGAGCGAACGAGGAACGATACAGACAGGCGCGGAACAGACAGAACACGGTTTTCCGGAGGAAAAAGCGCCACCAGGAAGACCAAGATCGCGAAGCGATGGAACAGCTGTACCGCGTAAATGACACACGGAAGTTCTATGAGATGGTGAACCGCTCACGTAGAGGCTACACGCCACAGGCCGAAATGTGCAGAGATACCAGTGGTAACCTCCTCACGAACGAACGTGAGGTGATCGACAGGTGGAAGCAGTACTATGACGAGCATCTGAATGGCGAAGCACAAGTTACGGACACTTCTGGAGTACTTGTCTTATCGCGAATATGTGAACCGTAGTGGCGCGGGCTCCAGTAAATCCCGCTTGGTACGGCCCTACGAATTCCTTAGCTATTGGTGATAGACGACGGCAAAGGATTTGGGAGAGTACCTTGTAGGCGGCGTTCAGCAATGTGAATGAGAACGGTACAGGAATCAATCTGGGTGCACGCTCAGCCGACGACAGATTCCCAGCCCCTGATCTGTCGGAGATAAGTGAGGAGATTGGCAAGCTGAGGAACAACAAAGCCGCGAGCAATGACCAGTTGCCAGGCGAGCTGCTCAAACATGGAGGAGAGGCACTGGCTAGAGCGCTGCACTGGATGATTTCTAGGATTTGGGAGGAGGAGATTCTACCGCAGGAATGGATGAATGGAGTGGGAGTCCCGTCTACAAAAAGGGCGATAAGCTCGACTGTTGCAATTACCGCGCAATCACATTGCTGAACGCCGCCTACAAGGTACTCTCCCAAATCCTTTGCCGTCGTCTATCACCAATAGCTAAGGAATTCGTAGGGCCGTACCAAGCGGGATTTACTGGAGCCCGCGCCACTACGGTTCACATATTCGCGATAAGACAAGTACTCCAGAAGTGTCGTGAATACAACGTACCCACCCAACGTACCCGTACATCACCTATTCATTGACTTCAAAGCGGCATACGACACAATCGATCGAGAACAGCTATGGCAGATAATGCACGAATACGGTTTCCCAGATAAACTGACGCAATTGGTCAAAGCAACGATGGATAGAGTGATGTGCTACATCCGAGTATCTGGGACGCTCTTGAGTCCCTTTGAATCTCGGAGAGGGCTACGTCAAGGTGATGGACTTTCTTGTATCTTGTTCAATATTACCCTTTAAGGTGTGATTCGAAGAGCGAGGATCGACACGAGTGGCACGATCTTCCGAAAGTCCGTACAACTTTTTTGCTTCGCTGACGATATTGATATTGTGACTCGTAACCTTGAGAAGATGATGGAAACCTACATCGGACTGAAAGCTAAAGCTAGGCGTATCGGACTGGCCATAAATGCGTCGAAAACAAAACACACGAGAGGAAGAGGCTCTAGAGAAGAAACACTACGCCTCCCACCACGAATATTGATAGACGGTGACGATATCGAGGTGGTAGGCGAGTTCGTGTATTTGGGCTCACTGGTGACCGCCGATAATGACACCAGCAGAGAAATACAGAGACGTATTTTGGCAGGTAATCGTGCGTACTTTGGACTCAGAAAAACCTTCCGATCGAGAAAAGTACGCCACCACACGAAATTGACCATCTACAAAACGCTCATTAGACCGGTTGTTCTCTATGGCCACGAGACCTGGACTATGCTGGCAGAGGATCAACGCGCCCTCAGTGTTTTCGAAAGAATGGGACTGAGGACCATCTATGGCGGAGTGCAGATGGAAGACGGAACGTGGAGACGGCGTATGAATCACGAATTGCAACAGCTGCTAGGAGAACCACCCATCGTACGGACAGCTAAAATCGGACGTCTACGATGGGCTGGGCATGTCATAAGGATGTCGGACGACAGCCCAGTGAAAATGGTCCTTGAATCTAATCCGACTGGTACAAGAAGAAGAGGAGCGCAGCGAGCAAGGTGGATCGATCAAGTGGAGGGTGATCTTTGAAGCATCCGTGCCTTGAGTGGCTGGCGACGAGCAGCCATGGACCGAGTTATGTGGAGACGTATAGCTGTTAGGTAAGGTAAGTAAGACAGAATAAATAAAAGCTAGTGCAGTGTGCCTAAGTGCATATATCGTTAAATAAAGAATTAAAAAAGTTCACAGAATTTTAAGCAATCCTTCCATTGTTTACATATTGTGACTTTCCTGGGCAATCTAGTGTTAAATGCGCATCCTTACGTTATATAATTTAACAAGCTTACTAACACCTGATTTCATTTTATTTTCTTAACGAAAACCCAGCCTGCTGAAACAAAGGATTATCATCGAAGATTTAAGACCAAGAAACAGACCCTAGAATGTTCTCAAGAAAATGAAGAAATATAGGTATTTTATAAAATTACCTAACTTTTGGTAAGTAAAATGCCTTACGATTTTTACTATCTCTTTTATTATTATTATTATTATTGTAATTATTATTATTATCAATCTTATTATTATTCCTTCATTCTTGATAATCTACTAGCTTGTGATATTAACAGGTGTCTCCGGTATAGTAAAAAGCAATGCAATGGGGCAAAAGAAAAGGTAACGTAACATCGACAAAGATAGAAACAATTAGAATAGATTAGATTGGATAGTATAAGTAGACCAAACATATCTACATTGATTAGGGAACTTCAAAGTAATAATCGTAAGTACCGCTTCAGACATAAAGGACTATATAGGAAAGCAGGGCCAAGACCGAAGCGGATACAATGCGAAATTTTCCAAAGTATCATCGACGAGGACATTTAAGACACAGAAGCAGCTGGTAGGATGACAAAATACCAATACGATACAGACGCACGACTCAATGATTGACTGGTTACAGGGTGAAGCACACACTTCCTGCCCAAATGACAAATTCTCTGGCAAACTTGTAATAGAAAATATTCGTATCTTCCGTTGCAAATTGATAACCGTAAAGGAATCTGTCGCTTGGGTTACATGCTGGAGGATTTCCTCCTTCGTTACTAGTGTTCATTTGGGCACCATAGCCTAGTTCGTCTGGTATGGAAAGTGCGGATCGTTGTAACCACCCCCCTCGGCCAGAGCAGTCCATAAAGGGCAAAAAAAATAAATAAATAAATTATTTCAGGCATTATATCAACACCTCCCTACTGATGATACAATGTACACCCACAGACAAATTACAGACCATTTTTTGTCGCATCAATCTCTTAATCGCTAAAGAACATCGAAAAGCTCAGAATTCAACTTCCAGGTTTTCGATGTTCTGTCATTTATCACGAAAAAAGTTAGAGCAGATTACATAAATTGTGTGATAAATGTAAATCAATGGTGCGAATATTGCGAAGTAATGAGCAAACCTTATGAAAAGCTTCTGGAATGGAACACTTTAGCTTGTGTTTTTCAGTGAATTGTTCTACTTTTTGATCCATATGGTTGTTGCAAGAGGTTGGTAAAGTGCGGTATGATAGTTATTGAAAGTTTCCTTTGCACTCGACAAAACATTTTGATTCTATAATCTTAACAGCAAACTTTACGTACTTCAGAACTTGGTTGGAGTGCGACGTCGGAATTTTCGAATTACTCGATTATTCAATAATCGAGTATAATTTTGGAACTAATCGATTGAAATTTATTCGATTATCTGGATTATTAATCGATTAGTCGATTATTCAATTATTACTATTGGATTTTTTTTTAATTATTCGATTAACTCAATAATCGAGTATTAGTTTTAAGCAAATCGATTAAATATTAGTTTTAAGCTAATCGATTAAATATTACTCGATTATCCAAGTTATTATTCGATTAATCGATCGATAATACGACATCCCTAGTTCTGACGCCGGTTCTGAGGAAGTCATGGCCGTCAGTCGTTTGACCGACTGTTGACAACCAATGGACCGAATCTGCATGACAAAATAAGCTTTTTTCTTTTTTAAGCTAATTATTTTGTTTTAGTTTGGAAGTTAGTTTCGGATCGAAAAAAATTGGTTCAATTCTAGTCTCAATACTTTATAAAAAAAATCCAGATTTATATTCAATTGTTTTCCATCGGCTAGGAGAGGAATATTCTTGGAGTTAAGAGAATTAGTTTCTTTTCATGGTGGTTCCGTAGGCTCTGTAAGAAAAAAATCTACGTTGGAATTGGTCAACTCGATTTAATACGTCACGTGTATTACCAAAACGAGATCCATAAATCCATTCTGTTGGCGGCCGCCTGTGTCGTTATAACATGAGCAGTCCAAATAATATCACAGAATTCGCATCGCTGTGAATATAATTCAATAGAACCTTGAACATTTCCTTCGAGATTCATTGATGAAGATTTGGATTTCTCTTCGTCGATGATCTCATTCTTTGGTTCTTTGTCATTATCGAGATCGTAGAAGGGACGTTTTTAAGAAAGCTAGTGAGCCCTGTCGTTTATTCGAGATCTAAACGGAACTCTCTTTGAGCCTATTTCCTCTTTCATTTGTCCATGAACTAAAAGTTGATAACGAAATCCTTTTTACGATCTTGTGGATATTTTACCCTTTTTTGCCTCGATATTTTACCCTAGAAAAAACATGCTCAACAAAGCTATAACAAATATTACTAAACAACTTACCTTATTCATAACAATGATCAAATAAGTTGCTTTCATTGAGTGAACTTGATGTTTTGCCATAATTCATTAGGCTTAACCTAACTGGCCAGTCGATGTCGTACTTCTGTGAAGTTACCGAAAAAAAGCTCACCGACCAAAATTCTCATTTTTAAAAACTCTCTCTCAGAAAAAAGCTCAGTGGGAAAAAACTCATCCGAAATGAATCCCTATAAGAAATATACCCAATGCAGCGCCTCGCACCCTAGTGGTGGGAATCGTAAAAACTGGAAATCAACGACCAAAACGAAAATTCTATTAAAACCATTATTTCTGAAAATAAAGTAATCTATAGCATGATACTAAGTATTTTCATTTAAACTTATAGTTTCCTTATATTACATTTTGGTGGGGAAAGGGTTCCAATCAGCTTTTTACAGCCCTGTCCAAAATGTATTGCCCTCCCCGTTAATTTGTATCAGGCCGAATTAGCGCATGCGCGCCATATAAACGCCTCTTTCAATATGAGGAAATATTATTATTACCCAACAGTTTTTATTATTTATTTATGTTGGTTTTCTTACCTTTGATCATAGTTTATATTCTGTTTTACCTTAAGGTAGCGCTTCGCCGTGGTCAGGTCGAATCAAGACAACTCACTGCTTCCTCTTGTTTTGTCGCCGAAATTTCACCCTAAATTGCAAATTTCTAAAATACTAACCCGATTCACGAAAAATCAAAAACATGCGATTGTAGGTAAATGATTTTACTATGCATTTGGCGAAAAATATCAGTTAGAAAGCTTTTCTTTCGCGAGATTTCGTGCGAGTTTTGTTAAAATTTGGTTTTCTTTTTTCCTTTTCTCGCTATAAACAAATCGCATATGTAGGGATGTGCTACGTTTTCAACAAAGCGTCAAAGCTAGTAGCGATGAAAATCATTACTGATTTCTGGTTCTACTGAAACATGAATAGAAATTATTTTACAAAGTAGTAACACTTACTTACATTTTCTACTCATCTATATTCAACGTTTACGCAGAGAAAACGGACAACGAAAACAAAAGAAATGTTGTTAGCGTCTACCGCATGTAGCATTTTGCACACCCTAATGCATGCGTTGACATTGTGTGCGTGCGAAAGAATAAGGAAAAACTCATTTATTTTTATAACTCGCACGAAATCTTTCGATAAATATGTTTATCAGGCACAATTTATATACGAATCGATAGAAAAATTAATTATCTAGAATCGTATGTTCTTGGAATTTCCGTTTTCATCCCCGTTTTCTTACAATTTTGGGTAAAGTGCGTGAAACCCCGGGATAGGCAGCGAACTCCCGTGACCACGGCGAAGCGCTACCTTAAGGTGAAATGTAGCGTCATAAAATGCGCGCAAAATTTTATCCGCTTCAGTTGAACGAACCGTCGCACAAAGCGTACCAAGAAAAACGGCCACATAGAAACAAGAACTTTTTTCAATGATTGAGCGCAGTGGGTTACCTCTGGTTATATTGGCTTGTAAAAAAGACTAGACGTAATGGATTTTAGAATTCTTCACACTTTGAATATATGCTGATTCAATCATTATTGTTAGTGATTACTCTTACACTAGAACTATAAATCATGAGTAATTATGAATGATTAACATGAGGTTATATGTATATGTATTGACCAACTTGCTAACCGTGTATATGCTTGAGTTTAGTAGCAAGCATGGATTCTCCTTCAAAAGAACGATTGAAGACAAGAGAACATTCAAGTATTTTCGATATCTTTGCCAGTAGTTCACCAGGCCCTTCCCGCCGATGAGATAGAATTTACGTAAAAGTATTCACCATTAACTTTTTTTCGGAAGCGACTTTCGGAATTATATAGCATGATGAGTCTAGAAATGTCTGTTTCAACGATAACGAACCGAAGACCAAACAGACTCTGACCTCCGGTACCAGAAATCATCAATAGTTTAATAATTTCTTAGATTACATTATTGGAATACATTCCAATTATAACTAATAGTTCATCATACCATACAGTTAAAATTATTTAGTGAATCTCTTCTCGAGCACATATTTGGGGCACGAAATTGAATATTAAGTTATTTCGTAGTTTCTTATTATTCAATCGATTTTGAAAGCAAAATCAAGCGTTGATTCATTGTATTCATAATAATTGAAAAACCAATGAATTCCAATAAGTTTTCCATGCTGACTGGCTCGAAGCTGGCCCTCAATGTTTATCACATTGTTTGTATAAATGACAGCTACTTAGAAAATAAACGATTTCTTACAAACTCATTTTATTGTATTCAAGTCGTTTTTATTTCAACACAAAACCCAATGCTGCATAAATTTGCGTCATTATTTTATATCTATTTTTTGCTCACGATATAATGCCACCGTGCCCACCGTGCATTTCTCACACCACCTCAATACGAAACAGCAGCGCGCAAGCAATAAAAAAAATGCAGAAAAGTTTATGAAAACTTTTTCAATTTTCGGTTATTTTCGCTAAAATTTTATAATTTTGAGTTGCATTTTCAGATTCTTTGTGAAATTCTGCTACAAATACTACTTTTCAGTTCAAAAATCATCCCCGTGGGACGGAACAGTGACCGTTTATACATTTCAAAAACCAATTACGGCTCGGCAAAGCAAAATTTCAAAATTCTAAGAATACTTAGTTATGATAAATTTGATTTCGAAAACTTAAGTGTTTTTGGTTTTTCGAAAATCGGTCTAGTTTTTGAATAATTGATCAAAAACGCGATTTTCGCATTCCGCTACATTTCACCTTAATTCCAGTGTTCTATTCAGCTGTGATTCGTAAGTGTTTTTGTTGTCATTTTTCACTCCGTACTTTTGCTGACATGTTATGTTGTTTCCTTAAATGTAAAAGTTAGTTGTATGCAGTGGTGTTTATGTTCTTACCAATATTCTTTTCTAATTCTTTCAGCTTTTTCGTATTTCTTGTTCCTCATCCAGTCATTCGTTTCCAAAAAAAAAAAACAAATTAGTGTTTCTTTGATTTTTGTAGAGCAGCTCATCATGGTTTGACGGATAAGAACTGAGGACATGCGTTTTTATTTAAATGATATTACCACTTGGGTTTTGTTAGTATTGCTACAGCTTGTTCACATTTCGTTATCTTCGGTTGAATGTATATTGTACACACAAAAAACATAATGTATAATGTACACACAAAAAACACATATATACACACAGACACACACGCATACACACATGTATACATACCTACATGTATTCCACAAGCAAGCATCACAACATTGAGTTACTATTTCTATTCTAATAAATTCTAACTAAAATTTGTGTGCCTTTAGTCATCTCAATAGTAGTGTCACCATGTTATTTTACCGATTACTCGACTTTCAATAAGTTTATTGTGATAAAATCGAATACGAAATCTTTACCTCGTCTGTAAGAAGCAATGGCGCATAAAAGTAGTTCGGAAATGGTGCAATACTGCTCCAAATTTCATGTTACTCTTGAAATTAATCTATCAAACAGAGATAACAGATCTCACTCTAACTAGTGGTTCTCGTATATGAAATGACTAATGGATTTGAGATGAATGGGGGTACCGTTACCCAATTTCTATCTCTTCTAATGGTCGATCGTTAGTCCTGAGCTGAAACGGTGGCCTTTATTACCATTCTTGCATGCTTACACTTACATGCTTACTCTTACACTTCACTCACACATCATCCCACCCATCAGGTCCCAAACGATACATCCTCACAATATAAACTGGATGAACATCGTTTGACAGCTATCAGTGGTTTTCTCATTGGTTCGGTCATTATTATTAGTTCATTCTATTCTACAATATTCTATTTCATTCCACAGTATTCCATGGTACACAAACCACCAATAAACTTCAAAGATGGACTCGATTTACCGTTCATTTATTGTCATCGTGTGAAACCCAATTGGGATACGATTACTCCACTTAATTCTCACTTCTCACTGGTAATAAGGGCCGGTAGTATGAAAATAAAACATAAAAAAGAGCTCAGTTAAGCCCTACCGGCCTCTCCAACCCCGGATGTTGGAGCGTAATGCAATCAACATCTTATTCAAGTCGTTCCATATGTTATTCATTTAATTCAATTATGAAACTAAAAGCTGTAACGCATATCTTTATCAAATTGTAACGCTATATGATTGTATGTGATGATGTTTGCAATACCGTCAAGCCCACCAACCAATGGGAGGGACTAAGTATTTTCATTTAAACTAGAAAAAATTTAGTTATGTAAATATGTCTGAATTATATTTATTATTTCAAATAAATTAATTATATTTTTTATTTCAAATCAATTAATCAAATAAAATTCCCAAGCTGGCATACTGCTGAAAAGGTTACTGATATATTCAGCTATCTTCAGGTACAGTGGTTCCTCTGGGAAAAGGGTCAGAGTCGAGCAGTATGCTGAAGAGTATGAGTAACTATGAATTAACTCAATTATTTCGAACAGATGATATATGGGAACACAAAAATAGCCAAGCTGCATTACTACACCTTTAATTTGGATCTGAGTTTGTCAAAATCGGCTCAGCCATCTCCGAGAAAACCTTGTGAGGGTCAATTTTCACTGATCGATTTTTCAAGTGATTGCATAACCTTTCTATGAGACAAAAAAAGATATTCAAATAAATGAATATAAGAAAATCAAATTAACTCTGCTTGATTCGATACGGCGACACTGAGGATGAGCTTAATGATAGGACCATGATTGCGGATTGTAGCCCTCTGATTTATTACCCTTATAAATGTCGATTTCACGCGTTTTTTGATAACGGCCAATATGTCAGCAGTCAACTTCCACTTTCGAAAAAAAATGCAAGCGAGCGGGCAATGAAAGATAGAGTATTAAATTTAACACCAGACGAAAAAGAAAACTTTTCGCTGCCGTTCACTATTATGACTTACTCTCAGCGAGTGCCGAGTCATTCGAAATTACTCTTCAATGTGATGTACTTTCCGTTTGAAGCAAAAGCAACATTGCGAGCGGTGCACCTAATAAATTCATTATATTAATATATATACATATATATATATATATATATATATATATATATATATATATATATATATATATATATATATATATATATATATATATATATATATATATATATATATATATATATATATATATATATATATATATATATATATATATATATATATATATATATATATATATATATATATATATATATATATATATATATATATATATATATATATATATATATATATATATATATATATATATATATATATATATATATATATATATATATATATATATATATATATATATATATATATATATATATATATATATATATATATATATATATATATATATATATATATATATATATATATATATATATATATATATATATATATATATATATATATATATATATATATATATATATATATATATATATATATATATATATATATATATATATATATATATATATATATATATATATATATATATATATATATATATATATATATATATATATATATAATATATATATATATATATATATATATATATTATATATATATATATATATATATATATATATATATATATATATATATATATATATATATATATATATATATATATATATATATTATATATATATATATATATATATATATATATATATATATATATATATATATATATATATATATATATATATATATATATATATATATATATATATATATATATATGTATATATATATATATATATATATATATATATATATATATATATATATATATATATATATATATATATATATATATATATATATATATATATATATATATATATATATATATATATATATATATATATAATTAATACAATTATTATAAAATCGAGTTTGGTCTGTTCTATAGCACCAGTTTATTGATCAATTTCTAATTGATGCAAGCCTTCACTTACGTTTTTTCGTGTGTTTTTTAGCCGCTTCAATTTCCTGATTGATTTTGTTCTTGAATGTATCTAACATACGTTTGAAGTTCTCTGTGACATTTCCATCAATTTCTGTTCTTGAGCAATTGTTCGGGTGCGATAATAAGCACCCACAAGAAACTGAGCAGCTCGACGCATGATATAGCTATCTGCCATACGTTGTATTATCTGCTCGTTGTTAGCCAGGTATCGTAATATAAAGCGCAATACCATAGCTAAAACTGCACGTTCTTATATTTCTTAATTAGTTGTTGTTTCAATGCTAATTGTTTTCGAAGACTTTCTAAACGGCGTAATTGTTCCTCTTTGCTAAATTCTATTCCGGGTAACTGACGAACTATGCGTCGTGCTATTTCTAATCGCCTTTGCAATTCTAGTACCTATCGGAAAAAAGTGCAATTACAACTACTATAACGTTCCTAAATTTGTGTCAATATTTATACACAACTTTTTTTTAGTTACACCTGCAATTACCTTTTGACTGCAATCGTGACTTTCCCTCTGCTTGGCCGCGTTATCCACAGGATCTTTTTCAACACTAATTCAGATTAATCAAAAAAT
Organism: Malaya genurostris; assembly: GCF_030247185.1. Classification (NCBI taxonomy): domain Eukaryota; kingdom Metazoa; phylum Arthropoda; class Insecta; order Diptera; family Culicidae; genus Malaya; species Malaya genurostris. The sequence goes on from NC_080572.1 coordinate 157,595,872, forward strand.
TTATGTAAATAATTTCAATTGTCATTTTACAGCATACTGACCTTCGTATTATTTCATAAACAACCGGTAAAATTTCAATTTCTGCAGGTTTCTGTGATTCGGATGTTCCTGTAACTATTGTGGTTTCAACGATATTGCAAGCAGTAATTTGCGGTTTTACATCAACATGATCCATTTGCACCGATTCCATGATTATCGTATTGAGCAATTTGACGTCTCTGTCAGAGATGCCAGGTCATTTTTTCAAAAATCTGTGATCAAACCTAAAACCTGTCTGTGAAAATCTGTGATCGTTTAGTGAGCAAAAAAAAAACTCACTCCCACCCGTTTTCCGTATTTCCATTTCAGGTGACCGAATTCAATTTAGTGAGCAAAAAAAAAAAAAAAAGGTCTCACTACCAACACGCTCTGTACTTTTTGGTGCTAAACTCTATTCGATTACCATAATCTGTGAAAATCTGTGTTTTATTCAAAAATCTGTTAAAATCTGTGTCAGTTTTAAAATCTGTGCACAAAACTCAAAATCTGTGAAACACAGATTAATCTGTGCACCTGACATCCCTGGTCTCTGTTACTCACACCAGTCACCAGAGATGCCAGGTCATTTTTTCAAAAATCTGTGGTCAAATCCAAAACCTGTCTGTGAAAATCTGTGACCGTTTTCTGTACCCCAATAGCAGTTCAAAATCAAATTTGGTGAGCAAAAAAAGGTCTCACCTCCCATTTTCCGTTTTCTGCTGATCGAATTCAATTTAGTGAGCAAAAAAACAGGTCTCCCTACCAACACGCTGTACCTTTTTGGTGCTAAACTGTACTCGATTTCCAAAATCTGTGGAAATCTGTGATTTATTCAAGAATCTGTGAAAATCTGTGATCATTTTCAAAAATCTGTGTCAGTTTTAAAATCTGTGCAGAAAACTCAAAATCTGTGTAACACTTAATCTGTGAACCTGACATCCCTCCAGTCACACCGATGCAGAGTCCCACATTATCGAAATGACGGAATGCGTAATGAATTCTTACTCGACTGCATGATTTTTCAGTGCTCGATCGGTTCAGTGCTAGAATTTTCGCCTGAGCTGGCTGCTCGATCAACCTGATTGACAGTGACATTTTAAATGTCATTGAATATTCGCTCATTTTATGAATGTGTTAGTGTAAAATTTAGGCGACTCAAGCCATTTCATTACACTCCAGCTAGAGGAATGGATGATGCTGACTAAGGTAGGCCGTTTTGTTAATTTACAGCGAATTTCAACAGTTTATGTTGGAATTCTAAGAAGAACTGGTTATTTACTAGTTCTGTATAACCGAAAAACATGAAGATTTGAATGTGTATAATCAGTTATGTAATGTTTTCATTTAAAAATAAACTGAAAGTCAGCACGAAAACGTGCAAAATCGGGAAAGAAGAAGAAGAAGACAAATTGACAATTCAGTCCGCATCAGCGATGTCAGATCTACGGAGATCTCCGTAGATCTACGGATTCGAACATTTTCTACGGATCTACGGATCCGTAGACATAATCTACAGAAATTGGATTTTTTCTACGGAAATCTACGGAAATTAAAATTTATCAACGGAGAACTACGGAAACTAGCTTTGTCTTGCGAGCAAAAAAAAAGCTTTCCACAGCGAAAGCTTCCAAAAATGCCAATCTACGGAAATGACACTACTACTATCTGGCATCGCTGGTCCGCATATTCTCACTCAATTCCGACTGATTTCCGAATCAACCGGTTGTAGGCGAAATTCATTCGGAATCGGTTGTTGCACTGGAGTTGGAATTGATTCGGAATCCATTATGATTTCCACATGAAATTCCGAATGAAAATTTCTCGCCGATTCGGAATTGATTCGGAATTCATTCGGATCTGATAATGTGGGGTGCACCGATCTAGTCATAAGCGGCCCTTACACGAGTCATTAAAAATGTCAATAGTAAAGAAAAATATCATTTTAATGAACGTGTAGTGGTGCACTAATGACGAAATTTCTAACAAATTTGAATTACATCATTTAAATGACATCATTTAAAATAACATTTTTAATGCTCGTGTAAGGGCCGCTATATACGAAATTAGAATATGCCCACATTATCAGATCCGAATGGATTCCGAATCAATTCCGAATCGGCGAGAAATTTTCATTCGGAATTTCATGTGGAAATCATAATGGATTCCGAATCAATTCCAACTCCAGTGCAACAACCGATTCCGAATGAACCGGTTCGCCTACAACCGGTTGATTCGGAATTGAGCGAGAAGATGCGGACTGAATTGTCAATTCGTCTTCTTCTTCTTCTTTCCTGATTTTGCACGTTTTCGTGCAGATTTTCAGTTTGTTTTTAAACGAAAACATTATGTAACTGAATATACAAGTTTAAATCTTCATGTTTTTCGGATATACAGAACTAGTAAATAACCAGTTCTTCTTAGAATCCCAACATAAACTATTGAAATTCGCTGGAAATTAACAAAACGGCCTACCTTAGTCAGCATCATCCATTCCTCTAGCTGGAGTGTAGTGAAATGGCTTAAGTCGCATAAATTTCACACTAACACATTCATAAAATAAGCGAATATTCACTGACATTTAAAATGTCACTGTCAATCAGGTTGATCGAGCAGTCAACTCAGGCGAAAATTCTAGCACTTAACCGATCGAGCACTAAAAAATCATGCAGTCGAGTAAGATTTCATTGCTCATTCCGTCATTTCGATAATGTGGGTGTGCGAGCCGAAGTCAAAGTTTCCCGCATAGCGTTTTGGCTACCCGGGCAGCCATGGCCACCAGACGGATACCAAAATTGATTCAGTGACGGTTGTCAAATCTAATTTGACAAAACAAAGTCGCCTGTATCTAAGCTAACCGAGCGTATTCATCTTCTCATCTTCGCTGAAAATGTCAAAAAATTCAATGTGGAAAAATCCTGGCGGATACGGTTGTATCGTTTGAGTTGTATATCTGGCAGTGGTGAGGCAGTCGGTCACCAGAATGTGTGCCAGCCATATTATTCCAGCTGGCAGCGTTTAGTCAGCCATCTGACAGACATGCGTATGAGGGTTGTTGTTGGTTCAATTTTACACTGAGGTGAAAACATTTTTGACTCATAATCATACACTGCGGCAAATGCATATAGAGTTTCGTAAGCTATACACCGAAGAAAAAAAACTTATTAATTTCATAAGTTGTGACTTATGAACCGGCACAATTTTGATTTCATTGAAGACTTATGCATTCAATAAGCACACATATTAACTTCATAAGCATGAATTATGAAATTCATATCAATGACATATGCATTCCTTAAAACACAATTTATGATTTTTATAAAAGTCTACCACGTGAAAATGTCATTTCTCTTAAGAACAGTCAAATCATAAAAATGAGAAACGAAGACACTGTTGTTTTGCTTCAAAACTTTGTACAAAAAACTTTTTCATAATTCGAAATTACGACTGATAGAGTTGATCGCCTGTGAATATGAAGAAATAAATTCGATGCCTTAAAAATATCATGTTCTTTCAGGAATTGTTTGGAATTGGATTGAGGATTAGAAGAAAAAAATGCAAGTCTCTATTCATTTTTTCATTTCATGATACTTACACCTTGTTTATGCATGAAACAGCAATTAAAAAATATTGCGTTTGTGGAGGAAAATAACATCTAGAAATCGGAAGTTCTTGTTAATCCGTACTCGTTTTCACACGACTTAAATATAAATTCATCATTTTCTATCCACGAAATAGGAAATCATTGTCTATTTAGACCAAATGATATTTTTTTATAGTTGGTAGGTGCTTTTTTATTAATAAACAATTAATATTATTAAACACATTCACCATGGAAATCAGTAGCAAGCGTTATGAAAATCATAAGAAAGCAGCGATGAATTTCATAAGTAGGGGTTATGAATTATGTTCTACGTTAATCATAAGTCTACCTCACAAACTTCATAAGTATGATTTATGAAATCCATAAGTAGGTCCATGAAAATTTTTTTCTGAAGGTCATAAGATTGACTTATGATTTCCATATGGGAAACTTGTAGCGAAATATCATAAGAGTTTCTTATGGAATTCAATAGCTTTTTCCGTCCGTGTATGATCCGCTACGCATGGCTGCCCGATGGCTGACTAAACGCTGCCAGCTGGAAAAATATGGCTGGCAGACATTGCGTTCAACTGTGGTCCAATGATCCAAAGTATTAGACCAACGAAGGACCACCGTTGAACGTTTTTTTCCTAAGACGGCAGTACACTGGCACCAGCATGCTGGTAACCAGCAATAGTGTAAACGCTACATTAGCGTTGATGTGTTTTTCCTTTGGATGTTATGTGTTTTGTTATTGAGCAATTTGACGTCTCTGTTACCCACACCTATGCAGTGTAAACGGATATTGCCGGCAGTGTTGTCAGGTCGTTTTTCCAACAATCTGTATTCGGCGCAAAAATCTATCTGTACTAGAGTGACTATAATCAGAGTGACGACAGCTGTTCGTTTGGAATGACAGCTACCAGTTCCAATCGAGCAAACGACCTGTCAATTCAATGCAAAGCTAATAGAATGTTTTGAATTGTTGCCAACACTACGGATGAGAAGTCGTCACTCTGGTTATAGGCACTCTAATCTGTACCATATCGGTATCAAAATCTCGTCAACATTAGTTCACGAAAATGTCACCAAAGCTCATTTTAGCGAGCAAATAAAATGGTCTCGCACCAACCTTTTCTCATGTCTATCCAAACTATAAACGAAAATCGGTATTTATCTGTATGATCCGTGAATTATCTGTATTTTGGGAGTACACATCTGTATTGAACAATCCAATCAGCGTGCTCACCACGAGATAGCGTTTTGGTGATTGTTTTGACATATCCCATGTATTTAGAAAAAATTTTGACGAATTTTTCAATTTACTTGAGTTTGAAAGAATGCAGATAGCAAAACCTTACAAATATAGGTAAGAAAAACGATTATTCACGTGTTGTCATCAAACATATGATTTCAAATTGTCATATACTCTTGACAATCTTGGATAAAATTTGAAATTTTCAGTTCCCATACAGATTTGATTTAAATGATAAAACATGAGTAAATAGACTAGTCATAAAACTTTTGATCATAATTTATCAATTGATCTCAAAATCCAACCTAAAAACAAAGAACATCCCAGATATGAAAACAGTACCTAATCTCACTTCTTCGAATTTGGTATTTCATGTTACGATTTCTCCATAAATATCAATCAAACATACCACGGAAAGTTACTGAATCATTAATGATCGATTTTTTTATCAAATTTCCACACGACTTTGTATGTTAGTATTCGATTCATAAGAAAAAAGTAATAAAAACCCTGCATTTTGTTCGAATCTTCAAGCAAAATCTGAAAATTATCACCATCGCTTAGTTCAAAGCTCGCCACTCTGGCAGCGCAGCGATCGCAAAAGAGTTGGTTGAATTCTTCATTTGCGGTATTGAAGAATCCAACCAACTCTTTTGCGATCGTAGCGCTGCCCAAGTGGCGAGCTTTGAACTAAGCGATGGTGAAAAGTTTTATGACTAGTCTATTTACTCATGTTTTATCATCTAGATCAAATCTGTATGTGAACTGAAAATTTCAAATTTAATCCCAGATTGTCAAGAGTATTGATGACAACACGTGAATAATGGTTTTTTTACCCATATTTGTAAGGTTTTGCCATCTGCATTCTTTCAAACTCAAGTAAATTGAAAAAATCGTCAAAATTTTTTCTAAATACATGGGATATGTCAAAACAATCACCACAACGCTATCTCGTGGTGATCACGCTGATTGGATTGTTCAATTGAGCAATTTGACGTCTCAGTTACTCACACCGATGCAGAGTGCGCAGATCTATTCATATACGAAATTAGAATGTGTGCGAGCCGAAGTCAAAGTTTGTTGTGGGCAGAGATGCCAGATATTTTCATAGAAAATCTGTATTACTTTGCACAAAAAATCTGTATTAATCTGTATTCACTAATAAAATGAAATTCTTACAACAAAATGATGCTAAAAGATGTTATTCCAATAGATTGTGGTTGTAGGATGGTAGATTTTCATAGTTTTTTTTATTTTTTCTCCACAACAATTGAATTGAATTCCATATATTCATCTAGTTTGAAATTGTTGACATCATTATTTGACATGGAATTTTAACACCAAATATGCAACGTCAAGTCGGGTCATACCACCCCCCTGATATGGAAGCTGGTTCCTGAAACCGAGGCATTTTGTTTTGGTGGCGTTGTTGTCAACAATATTTTAAGCTACTTTCATACCATACAATCACACTGGTGTCAAAAGTTTATTTCTTCAAACCCAATATAAATATAACTCTTGTCTAGTATTCTCTGCAAAACAAGTAATTTGACCTCTTTTTGAATAAGAAAAAAAAGTGGTTTGTTATATTTTGATTATATTCCATCGAAATCATTTCCTTACGTTGGTGCAACCGCATGAAGAAAGATGTGAACACTGCTTAAACACAGCATTTGACAGCGAACTAGAACCAAAAGAACCAAAAATTTCGGCTTCAAGCCAATTGTATGCAGATGACAATCGCACCACCGGGGTGCATACAACTCTCAGTTTGACAGTAAAGTTTCATGATGCCATTCAAATTGATTTCAAATTATAAAATAAATGGAATTCACAACAGAGTTCCATCAAATATATTATATATCAATATGGATCACTTTAACGAATTCAATACAAATCGAAAAGGACATCACAGTAACACCATCTCGTGACGCTCAAGGCTATTAGTTCAGTCAAATTTAATAGTCTGCGTTTATCGTGCACCCAGAAGTGAAATGTCACAACTAATTGAGCATGATGCCCAAATAGAGGTGTGAACATTTTCATGTGTTTTTCTGACGAAAGTAAATATTGCCTATAAATAATGTAGAATTACGTTCTTTAAGACCTATCGTCTTAATCACCAATGAAAATGAAAATTTTCGGAGGATGTTTCACTTTCTTCAATTTCATTTGTAATAAATGTTCATAGTGGCAGCACTGTGTAATTAAAATCAGCCGTTCTTCTTTCTAGTGAATTAATGTGTAAGCAAAAAAGATTTGTTAACTGTAAACTTACTATGATTTCGACTTGTTTGTCTCACGGATAAACAGTAAATTAAAGACATAGAGCAATACCAGTAGTGCCAACAGCATTACAAACAATAATATACCGTAGTATTACATATCTGCTGTTCAATGATATGCTCTGAACAAACTGGACTGGAATCGGGAATCATTATCACAGTAAACCTGAATACAAATGGATTAAATTTTCAAATCAAGAAATTGCAATACTTAATTCGGAAATGTTGGTAAAATTTTGGAATTAGCATTAAGATTAATTCGTTTAGTTCTGCGTTTACATTTCACACTCATTTATATAAATAGGGAATTTTTATATAACAATGTGTTCTCTTCCGAGTTAGTATCAGATTGCAATTCTAAACCGTATTTACAGCTTATTTTTTCGTGCAGTGTATATCGAGAAATATTCCGTATATTTGGGTTTGTTTGATTCAGTGTACTGAATCCATGGCTGTCATATGTGCATTAAAAAATTTGTAGTGTATTAGTAACCTTTTTTACCACCGCACTTTACTGTGATGTCCCTCGTGAATCGCAAGAGTGATGCATATTGATATATAATATATTTGGTTCCATATTAATTTGTGATTTGTCCGTTGATTGATAGACTTTTATCTCGTCACAGGAATCAAATACTTTTTTTCCCTGCTTGCTTTTTGTGAGATCTGTATAAATCTGTATTAAATTGAGGAAATCTGTATAAAATCTGTACTCTGTATTAAATCTGTATGAGCAGGCAAAAATCTGTATAATACTGAGAATTCTGTATAAATGGCATCTCTGATGTTGACAGACCTGGAAGTTAGATGGGCGAAGATAAATAATCACCTGGTCGACCTCAACATAGAACGCCTGCTTGTAGTTCTAGAGCTGAGGTATCCCGAAGATTCAAATCTAACCGATAATTAATTCAATCTACTCACCGTGATGGCGTGCTAGATCACGGGGGTCACCCCCATGCGCGTATCAGATTTGAACCTTCTGCTACACTCAGAAAAATCCTCACTTCAGTGCTACGTGAAAACGTATGTGATTTTTATCCATAGAACTTTTCTTGTAATACTTATGTGAAGTATAGATAGCACAGAATGAACTCATGAACTCTTAGTCCACATTTGTATCACGTAATATCTACGTCACTTTTTTCGTAGATTCTATAGAATACTTTTGTGAAATTTATACAAAGTTCATTTAAATTGTGCTGTAAAATTTATTTCATTTGACCAGAATTTTACTTAATAGTCACATTATTTCCATGTAATTGTTACTATAAAGTTCTATATTGAATCTTAATATTGGTATATTGGTATTAAAAACTAATAGATTACATAGTCTGTTGGACATAACATTGCGATAAATTTTGTTCGCACGCAGATATTCTGAAAATTTTACTTTTAAATTCGTTTCTGTTGAATCACTTGCGAAAAATATCAAAAATACAGAATGCATTGTTCTAAATCCTTTCTCCGGAGCAGCTAAACTGAAGCAAACATTGTTCTCTTTAAGGAATGCATTTAGCTGGAACTAGTAGTTCAAAATGTGCTTGATGTGCTGGAACACAATCTAGAAGTTTTGCCTTTTGAACTCCGCTGTAGAAAAAAAAACAAAATTGAATTGTGTTTCAGTTTCGTATTTTTAGAGCACAGAATTCGCGTAATGCCAATTGGTCATGCAAATAATTTGTACTAAACTCACTAAATGGTACATTCGCTTCTGCTTGGTACTAAAGTTAGATCTGAAAGTATAATAAAAATTAGCTAGACTTCATAATTGTCGATAAAATCAATGAGCAATTATTTACCCTAAAATCACTGTGATAAATACCGTAGAACGGTCGAAATGGATTTGGCCTATGTTGTTTGTTATAGGTTTTTCAACTGACGCCATATTGCGAGCACAAAATGAACATGACAAAATGAATTCAAGTAAGTGCGTGACACATAAAATATATGTGACAACAGCAATAATTCTGACATATGATTCATTTCATATTCAATCATGATCCGTTGGTTGTTAAGAAGATCACGTAAACTCCGATGACAAAGCCATTTTTGGAATCTACGTGTTTTTTCTCATAAGGTTAACGTGTGGATTTTTTTGAGTGTAACTAATTAAACCGTGTTACTTTGTAATAAGTATCAAATTTCATTGTGTTTTCTTGTTTGTCGAAATAATTTAACACCCATTAAAATATAGTTCATTGTTTATTATAATTTCCAAAGTAGTTAAAAGAATTAAGATCTTTTTTTATCGGCCTCGGGGGAAATGTTACATGTGACCATTTACCATAAACTTTGCTCTATATATGTGTAGTTTAAAAACTGTTTATAGGAGCGACAAGGGAAAATAACTAGATAAATAACCGTCGTTTCAAATCCCGAGTTGCTATCAAATTCCGGAACGTATTCGACTGGCAACACCGATCTCAACGCGTATTGGACCATCCGCAGAACTCACTCTCTTATCTCGTGGATGCCCACCAGGACAGATCGTTCTTCCTTGTCGAGCGATAAAACAAGTGCCGGAAAAAGGACCGCTTGGTGATTCATTATACGATAAAAAGCATCGGGTTGTCCCAAATGGTCAGTGAAGGCCAGATTATCGTATGTTAGTGGACCGGGTGAGATTCTCCGGGAGATGCGCTATCGGTCGAAGAAATCACGTGCGAGAAAAAAAAAACACCAAAGTGAAGACCGAAGCAAAGAAAAAGGGAGAACGGTCTAGTGGAACAGTGTTAATCATGCGGCGTTGTTAATGAGTATGGCCGTGTGATAACGAATAAACCCGGTGTGTGTGCTACCTAATTAGGTATATCGCCCCTCTCCCTCCGCGTAGTGCTTGATCACTCGTGAACCGGGTGAAAATTGTACCTTCTTGGTAATACGCAACTCTCGGATACATCTAAGGCCACTTGTCCGTCCTGGCCCAGCACCCCAAAACCGACAAAGGACGAGAGTGAGTGCCCAGCCTCCGGTCGATGCAGAGTACACTCGGGCCGTCGTGAAACGGCGGCCAACGTTTAAGAACAGAAGCAGATAGGTGCCCCTGAGATTAAGTTCGAGGTAAGTCTCATGCTTCATTTTAACCAAGTAACAGTCTTAGTTACAAGCCAGAGAGAAAGCGACACGCGACGAGAAGCGATGCGAAGCTTGACAGATCGCACGTAGTCGCTCGGCAGAGCTCCGTCCATTCAAGTTCAGCAGAAAAATGACATGTATGTTAGAGTGAGTGCGATGCGATCGGTCAGTAGTCGCTCCGCAACGCAGCGAGTTCACTCATACATACTTGTCATTTTTCTGCTGAACTTGAGTGGACGGAGCTCTGCCGCGCGATCTGTCAAGTTTCGCATAGCTTCACTTCGCGTTGCTTGTCGCTTTCTCTCTGGCTTCACCCTAAGGCTACACGATATCTACAAACTGATAGAGTTGTGAACGAACCCGAATAACATATGGCCTGTACGCACAGACGTTAGAAAAGCACGCGCCAGCAGTAAGACGCCAGTGTATTCAAGGCGTGGAGATATCAGCCACCCTGTTACCAATTTTCGAACCGCTGACATTGCAGCAGACATCCGGCCGTCGTGGTTACATCAGCCAAGAACCTTTAGTAATTGCATCAGCGTAAACCACCACGCCGCATCGACGACTTCGACATGTTCGGACAGGATAACCGCTGATGCAAAAGTTTAGGGCTAGGTAGTCAGGGCTAACGAACATTCAGGCAAGACAAGCTAGTCAGTTCGATTTGAGAGTTAAGAGATGAATTGTGATTGTTTTTAAAAATACTTTAATAAACCAAATAATATAAATATAGATCTCGATAAACTTATTGCTATTAAACGAATGGCTTCGATTAGTGGCACACTGAAAATAATTTGCACGCTATCATCATGTACACAGCATTTGAACTATCACTTTTTGTAGAACACATGGAATTCATGAAAATATACACTTAACTCATAAAATAAGTGTAATAATTATTGATATTTAGTGGAAATCATACTACATTTATCTGAAATGCACATCGAAACGATCGTTACCTCTAGATTCTATATAAATTTTATATGAATACCACATTGTTGTCCACATAGATTTCAATTGAAACACAGTAGACAGAATCAAGTGTTTTGCACAGTAGTCATTTCCACTAGGGATGGGTATCGATACTTAAGCCTAAAGTATCGATTTTTTAGGATCGATACCGTGCAAAATGGTATCGCGTGGTATCGATATTTTCATGGTCGATACCTGTCGATACTAGCTTAAAGTAAACATTTTCTAGATCCCACTCTAATACTCAATCAAAGAGCAACCAGCGACACCAAAAGCGCCCATTTTGTCTGGCACCCAAAGAAATGTCAAAAGTATACAACTCTTAGTAAGATCATTCCCATTGTTAAAATGATTTCTGATGTAAGTATGTATCGAAGTTCTGTAAGAGCATATAATTTAAAATAATCGACCTAACTATTAAAACATCTAATTTGAATGAAGGTTTTTTTTTACAGAAACCCGGTACCAAGAACTTGCAACCCTCTGCATACATGGGAATCGATTTGCCATCAGTTTCCTCATTAATATCAATTAGCAAAAAAAAATACTTCAGTATTGGGGACCTCAGTACCATCCGTACGCCTATTTTCATTAGCCAGTAGGATAATGTGCGACGAAAGTTGTCGTTTGACGTCTTTCACTTTCACTTTCAATGAGTGTTCTTATCCAGTTTGGATAACGAATTTTGGTTTTCATAGAAGAAAGCAACTAAGAAGTGAGATGATACCGTTTTTAATAACTCCGCAAGCGCGAACTTGTTTGATAAAACTCATCTATATCTCGTTGGAAAGGTATTCTCGCGAGGTATTGAAATATAAAAAAAAGTTCTTGATCAATTGCAAAAGATATTCTCAAATAACTGAAACTGTCTGTAACTCAAAAGGTGAACAAAGGATCTCAAAACCAATCAACAGCGTTTTGGATCTTTGGGGAGGTCATTATTTGAAGACACGACGTAAAATACACTGGTGGCGTGATAAGACAGTTTTGGTTGTGTTGGTAATTTTCTCACGAAATTAAGTATGGCGCGCCGGGATTCAAGCATGTAAACATAAACAAACGACCAGTTCAGATCGGGATTTCATTTCTAAGTTACTCTAGTTGTCGCGCAGCCTGGCGAATCTTTGGCACTAATTGAAAATCTGGACATTTTTTCTTCAAGGGCTTGCAAGGTAACGTCGAAATATAGAAAATTTTACACACATCCGATTCTGTTCATTTCGTTGGAGGAATGATTTGGCGGATCGCACTGTTGTATCTATTACAGTTATTATGGATAATGGAGTGATTGTGCTGTGGGTGGCATTTCAAATGCAGGTGATGAAAACGATTGAAACATCCCGGAACAAAACACCGCATTTCACTGTCAATATTTTCGCAAACAGAATCAACTCGAAATATTTTCATAAAAGCAACTCCCGAAACGTCATTTGTTTATGTTTTTCTTCACGTCTCTCTGTTATTCCAAAATAAAATGACAACCGCACTAACACATAGAAAAACGTGATCACCAGGTATTTTACATCGTAATTTGAAGACTAGTTTAATCAAAATCGGCCTAGCTTGCATTTTTGATCGATACCGATACCGATAATAAGTATCGATACTTTTTCCTACACTCTCATTGAACAAAACTTAAAATTGAGTGACACGTCACTCATATTCATAAAAAGTGCATGTACTCTAAACTTGAGTTATCACCTATCTACTCATTTTTGCGTTAAGGGACGAAATTGTCAAAACTTGAGTAATTTTTACTCATAATAAGAAAAAAATATTTTGTTAAAAATTTGAGTAAGTTCAACTCAAAATTTGAGTTCCTGGCTCTCAAAATGAAGAAATTTTGCTTCGTTAATTTTCATATACAAAGTTATTCTTCTTGCTTTTGAATGCACAAAATAGTGATTCAAAACCGTTTCCTTTTGATATCCTTATGTTGCGCTCTTCACTAAGCATAATTGAAACCACAAAACATCTATGATTGACGTTGATTCATGTTTTTAAAACCGGATCTAGAAACGGCAATGGAAAACGATGTATTCTTGCATTCCTTATTTCGATAAGAATATTCCGAGAATGAAAACGCAATGAACTGCAAGAAGTATTTTTTTTCACTCAAATGTTTAAAAACTCAACGCTTACTCTAATGTATGAATAAATGCGAGAGAACTTATGGCAACGAGTTTACTTTACTCAAATCCATACTCAAATTTTGACATATTGTTCCAGTTTATGAATTTGAGTGATCTCAACTCAAACCATGAGTTATGTTCAAAGAGCGTGTATAGTATCGATACCGATACCTGAAATTACAAAACGGTTTCGCGATACCAAGTATCGATACTTTACCTCTCGATACCCATCCCTAATGGGTATCGATACTGCGATACTTCAAGGTATCGATACTTAAGCTTAAAGTATCGATTTTTTTAGGATCGATACTGTGCAAAGAAGTATCGCGTGGTATCGATATATTTTAATGGTCGATACCTGTCGATACTAGCTTGGAGCAGAGATGCAATTTATACAGATTTATCTGTATTAAACAGATTTTTACATGCGCATACAGATTTAATACAGAGTACAGATTTCTTACAGATTTCTTAAATTTAATACAGATTTATACAGATTTCACCAAAAGTATCAAGGAAAAAATTAAACTATCTATTAGTATTTGAGCTATCTATTAGTATTTGATTGCAATGACGAGATAAACGTTTAGGAATCAACATACAAATCACTTTTTAAAGTATATATTTTTTGTGTAGATATTTAATGAAGAACACTGGAATCCATTTATATTAAAATTTGTAACTAAATTGAACTTAAAAGTTAGACAAGTCTTGGCATCATGGAACACTATTGCCAGACTGAGTTGTATTACCTGACTTGACGTTCCATATTGGGTTTTGGAAATCCATCTCAACTTATGAAGTGAACATTTTCAAATTAGACAAGTATATGGCACCATAATTCAATTGTTGTTGATAGGAAAAAACTATAAAATTTCGTCGATGAGTATAATATAAGGTATGAAATTTTAACATAATTGTATTGTAGAAATTTCATTTTATTAGCGAATACAGATAAATACAGATATTTTATACGAATCAATACAGATTTTCTATGAAAATATCTGGCATCTCTGGTCAACATGCCTCATTAATGTTGATTTAGGGAAGAAGGTTTTCCATTTTATGAATCATTGCTTGTACGCATCCCGACGTTTAGCGCCTCATTCGAAAATCGATGAAATAACCACTCTCCACTCGCAATTCACATGATCACTCGAGAAATTCCTAATCGGTTTACCATTTTTCCTTAATGAAAAATACACAATAGATCATTTCCAACGATTTAGATCAAAGTAACCAATACTGATTTGTATAAAATTTAATTGTACGGCCGGCCGTTAAAATATTGACGGTCTGGTAAGGACAAATGCTCTATTTCTATTCCAACAACTTATAAAAGTGAATTAAGAATTCAACAATGAATTGTTACCAGAGAGTGGTGCCTTCTAGGTATGTTTATTTCTTCTTTCCTCTCATTGAGAAGATCACTAAACATCACCTAGGGAGTATTTACCTTATACCTAACAGATCGCTCTCCACTCTCTATGTAGTTGGGGATCCAGCCAACGAAGCTGAGAGTATTATCTACACGAAGGGAGTGATCGTTTTCCTAAATTTTTCCTGAGGGGGGAGAGGTTGGTACAAACAATGAGTGAATGAGTACTGAGTACTAGAATAACGATAGTGCGAAATTGTGGTTTCAGATACTCAGCCGGCCAGATTCCTAGATTTTTCCCGTCGAGATCTTCGAGTTCATAGGAGCTAGATCCGCGTTTGGTGAGTACCCGACAAGGAATCTATTCTTCCTTCCGTCTCAAGCGGACATGATCATCGCCACAGAGGGCAATCTCATGATGTCGCGTAATGAAAAACGGAGTGAAGCCGGTAGCGGAATGGACCGTATTATTGAAAACATGTTCAATTTTAGCGATGTTGATGTCCCCGCAGCGTTGATCTTTTTGGAAATATGTCCGTATAGCGGCATTTATTGACCTATTCAGACGTTCGACTGGATTTCCTTGGTTATGATGCCGTGAGGTGTGTTATTTTATATTGTTTTAACAATTCACCAAACTCTTTAGATAAAAAGGTTAAAGCATTATCGGTAAGCACAATTTCCGGAGTCGAGTTTCTAAAGAACCAACTCTCGCGAAGTGTTTTACACAGTAGTGGAAGTCAGAATATTGGGTGGGTTCGTCTTGAACCTTCCGTACAAGGTCACTGAAAGATGTTGTCACACTGATGGTACAAATACTTCGGGACAGCGCGTCGGGGACAATGTTATCTGCCCCACGGCGGTGTACAATTGTCATATCCCAGTGCTATAAATCTAGGCTCGAACGACTTAGACGGGAAGATGGTTTCCATTCATTGTTTTGTATGTACTGCAGTGCCGAAGCGTCTGTCACCAAGGTGAAATGGCTGCCTTCGATATAACCTCGGAATTGATCAATCGAAAGTAATGCCGCAAGAGCTTCCTTTTCGGTCGCTGAGTAGTTTTGCTGTGCTGAGTTTAACTTCTGCGAGAAGAAACTAATGACCTTTTCCGTTCCGTCTTGAGCCTGTGTCAAAACCCCTGCCACGGCTCGGTCGCTAGCGTCGGTTTGCACGGTGAACTCGACTTCGAAATCTGGATTCTAGAGAATTGGTGCGGTAATGAGTCGTTCTTTTATCGTGGCGAACGCGATATCTGCCTCCTTGGTCCACCGAACAACTTTAGGTTTCCCAGATAGGAGGTCAGAGATGGGGGCTGTGATGGCGCTGAAATCGGGGATGAAACGGCGATAAAAATTACCCATCCCGAGAAAGCGGTGGATCTTGCAATCCGTTTTGGGTGCTTCGCAATCAAGAATACCCTGCACTTTTGACGGATCTGGTCTGAGTCCATCACATGACAACAGATACCCTAAAATGGGACTTTTTATCTGCAAAATTGAGATTTTTGTATGTTTATCGACAAATTCGCCTCACGTTAACGACGAGTCACTTCTTCTAGAAGTCGAATATGTTCTTCGAAACTATCACTAGCCACGATAATGTCGTCCAAATAGACAAATACGTAAGGTTCTAGGGCTCCTGCTCCCAAAATCTTATTCATTAAACGGGATAGCGAAGCGGGGCTGTTATTCAGACCAAAACGAAGACGTGTGTATTGAAACATACCTCTGCCTTGGATGCAGAAGGCTGTCAATGGTTTTGATTCAGGACTTAACGGAATCTGAAGAAAAGCGTCCTTCAAATCTATCGTACTTAGATAACGGGTCGTATCCAGTCTACCCAGTATTCGGCCGATATGAGCTAGAGGATAGGCGTCTCGTTTAGTTCGCACGTTTAATTTTCTAGCGTCCAAACATAGCCGAATGCTTCCGTTAGGTTTTTTGATTGGTACCACATTCAACGCCCAATCCAAGTAGAACTCTTCGATTATTTCTAGAGTAAGTAATCGATCTAATTCTTCATTTAAGCCCTTCTGGATTTTGGGTGAAAAAGGAAACGGAGAAATTCGAATGGGTGCACTGAGCTAAATTTTCATTTTCACATTATATGATATTCTAATGATTTTTCACTATTAGCATTTCCAATGATAGCTACAAAGTGTGTTAAACATCATGTCAAAAATATAATATAATTTTATGAAACATAAAACTCTTCGTAACGTTATTTTTACAAGATTTTCATAAAACGAATGAAATTTTTAGTCTGAGTCAAATTTATTGGCACGCCCTATAACCATTACTAGATATCCACACAACATATATTGAAACAATTTATGAAGCGCATATTATATTGATTTCGAATTAATATAGATAGGTTTATCTATACCATATGACTAGTTGTATAAAATTTATATATAATTTGTAATGGAGGTCATCCCAGTTCTATATAGCAGTTATATATAGATCAAATGATTGCTATTTGATTGAATACATATAAGATTCAAATTTAAAAAAAAATACTGGGATAATGATTATGGATTAAGGGAATCAAAAACAACAATAAAAATAATTGTCTTATCAAAAACTTATTGTTATATTTTTCGTATATAAAGATTTTCATAATGAAATATTATTTTAATATTTCAACTACACTTACTTCTTTGGGAGTGGCTGATTTCATCGGATATTTACTGGCACCAGACGAATCAGATGCACTCCCAAAAACTGATAATCGGAAACTACTCCTTTTTTCGAGGATTCAAGCTATACTAGTCATCAGTTCTATAAAGCAGCACCTCCTGATATTTGCGGATGCGACGTGGGATCCAGAAACTATAAATGAAAAACTTAAATCCTTATACTAGACAGACAGAGTAATGAAACGTACCGGATATTCATTTCAGGGTCATATCCTTGAACGAAGTTGAATGAGCTGTCTTGTCAGCGATTTCAAATAACAGAACTTCCTAAAAAACTGTCTGAAGCAGTCGATGAATATCGAGGACACAACTCTTTCTTCAGCTTCAAGTAGTACAATTTACAACTATTATTTTGTCAAACAAACTCCTTTATATGTCTAAGTTAAATTATTATTTCTTGTTATTTTCTTCAGCTGTCTCGTTTTCTTCCTTGTTGCAGATTTGATGTACGCTTCCAATTTTTGCAAATCGCCTTTAAAGAAATTTAATTGTTCGCCGGTGCATTGGAATGGCAAATATGCTCCAGCGATGAAATAAATTCCATGAATGGTTTCAACTTCGATTCTCAAGCTTTCAATAACTTTAGTATTGAAAGAAGGTAAAATTCGATGTTTAATTTGCCGTTGGACAAAAATGGCAGCTCCACCACCCATTCCAGTAAACCTGTCAAATCGATGAACCACATAATGTGGATTACTTTTCAATTTGACATTTGGTTTAAGAAAAGTTTCTGTCACAATGGCAATATGGATTTTGTGAACTTTGAGAAAATTATAAAATTCATCTTCACTCGATTTCAAAGATCGAACATTCCAATTTAAAATATTCAAATAATTATTTAACATCACTGTTAAATTTTAAATTCATTATAATATTATTTGCAAATTGCCATCCGATTTGAAATGCTTCAAAAAGTGATGAAGTCGAATTCATTTGGATGATCATTTGAAAAAGTTGATCTTGTAGATAGATCATTTTATTTTCAGTTATATCGCCTAAATCAACTTCATATAAAGAAGCGAATGGCATTGAAGGAATATTTGTAGGTAGAAGATTTGGCCGGTCTACCTATTAATAAATTGTTTTCATTAGAAGATGAACTGCGAGGCGTTTCTGTGTTTTGATTATTTACATTAGAATAAATAGGTGGTAAATTTCTACCTAATATACCAGCATAACTGACCTTAGATGAAGATGATGATGAGGTCGATCTACCTGTCAATAAATTGTTTTCGTTAGAAGACGAATTGGCAGGCGTATCTGTTTTTTGTTTTGAATTCGAAGAAATAAGTGCCTTAGAAGAATTAGGCGTGGCATTTGTAACGGTTTTTTGATTTTCAGGTATGTTCTGTAAATTTAAGGTCGTTGATTTGACTTGTTGTCTAAGCGAACGAGCGTTTAAAATTTTTTCCCTGACAGGACATTTTAAATAATTGGATTTATGATTTCCATTGCAATTTGAACATGAAAATTTATCTGTGGTTTCATTCATTGGACAAACGTCTTTCGAATGCGATTTACCACAATTCAAACACCGTATATCCATATGACAATTTTTGGTTCCATGACCGAAGCCTTGGCAACGACGACATTGCGTTAAGTTTGCAATACGATTATGTCGTTTAAAATATTCCCAATGAATTTTAATGTGGGAAATGATATATATATATATATATATATATATATATATATATATATATATATATATATATATATATATATATATATATATATATATATATATATATATATATATATATATATATATATATATATATATATATATATATATATATATATATATATGTTTATTTATTTAATCAACAGACAAATTTAAGTCCTAATGATTGTTTCTAAGAATATTTAAAAAATTTTCCCTTATTCGGCTGCGGGAAAAATGAAAATCGAATCCCGTCGAAACACCGTTGAAGGTTCGTTGCAATCCAATGACGGCACCGTTGATTCCGTAGTTAGTACGACGTAGAGGCAATCTGAGGAGGTATATATATATATATATATATATATATATATATATATATATATATATATATATATATATATATATATATATATATATATATATATATATATATATATATACTATCTTTTGCTGATGAAGTTATACCAAATAATCAAGAGTGCAGATCTGGATACGTCGTCTACTGAACGATTTGAAATGCACACAAGTAGGAGCGACAGTAATGTTTGAAGATAACATGAGCTGCATAAATTTCGTAGAAGTGCAGCGTCAGTCACGTCGCTCAAAACACATTGACACACGAATGCACTTTGCGTGTGATCTGGTTGAAAACGGGACAGTTATCTTGCAGTATTGTTTATCGGAAGATATGACAGCGGATTTGTTGACGAAGCCAGTGGGAAGCATCAAGCAGAAAAGATTGTCGGCGGCAATGGGTTTAGTCGGCAACGATGGCGAGGTAGCAGAACCGCAGTGAAATTATTGAGGAGGAGTGTCGGTGATGTGGGCATGAACAATATTTCCCCTGCGACACTGGACTAGAATGACAACCCACATCGGTTGTCAGCAGCGATGCCAGATAGCAGTAGTGTCATTTCCGTAGATTGGAAAAATTTTCTCGGAAGCTCTCGCGGTGAAAAGCTTTTTTTTGCAGACAAGACTAGTTTCCGTAGTTCTCCGTTGATAAATTTAAATTTCCGTAGTTTTCCGTAGAAAAAAATCCAATTTCCGTAGATTTTGTCTACGGATCCGTAGATCCGTAGAAGATGTTCGAATCCGTAGATCTACGGAGATTTCCGTAGATCTGACATCGCTGGTTGTCAGCACTGAACTGGGTAAGGAAGAGATAAAAAAAAGAAGATTTATTTTCTTTTCTTTATTCCTGTAACGCTATCGGTTAAATACAAACGTGTTTGTACAAGTATATATTCTCTCATTTTCATTCACGTTCCGCGAACACGTTTATCCGAATTGTCCACCGGTATTCGGTCTTTCGGTATACACTGTATAACCCGGGAAGTGAGTCTGTCATCTTGGTCTCATCTTTGCCATTAAAAATTACAAAATGTTGTTCGTATGATGCTTCTTATCATGCAAAACATTTGAATTTATTCTGTTGAACGATAACTCTGAAAAAAAATCATATTTCATCATAGATGTTGTACAGATTGATTTTACTGATTTTGCCGACAAATACAGATTCTGTATCACGCGTTTTTTTTTTGAGAACGGCAAATAAACCACCTGTCAACTTCCACTTTCGAAAGAAATTGCAAGCGAGCTATGAAAGATAGAGTATTAAATTTAACACCAGACGAAAGGGAAAACTTTTCTCTGCCGTTTTTTATTATGACTTACTCTCATCGAGTGCCAATTCATTCAGAATTACTCTTCAAAGTGAATGTTGATGGATGGCTTATTGGACGTTATAAAAAAACGCGTGGTATAAAAATAGTTGACAGCTCTGATCGTGCGACCACAGATGCCATTTATACAGATTGATCTGTATTATACAGATTTTTACATACGCATACAAATTTAATACAGAGTACAGATTTTCTAAATTTTATACAGATTTATACAGATATCACAAAAAGTAAGAAAGAAAAAGTTAAACTATTTCGCCCGAGCTATCTATTAGTTTCTATTTTTGCGTTTCGTCTTCGGCTTGTCAGTGCTTAAAGCAGTTCAAACTTAACTGCCATCTCGCGCCTAGTAGTTCAAATTATACCGCTAAGCATACGCAAAGTTTGCACTATTTATGTAACCTTCAAATAATATTGCAAAAATGCCATATTATTTCAGACGTCTCAGGTGTAAACGAGTGACGGTTTATTACTGGTCGTCGCAAAATGTGAACATTTAAGCACATACTAACAGACATGACAGTATGAGTAAATTCTTATAAAAAAATAATTTTTCGTGATGCACTAGCTCCACCTATATTGTACTGCGCGAACTATTTACTATCTATACACCCCTTGTGTTAAGTAAAAGTTTTTTTTACTAGTTGGTTTCCCCTCGTTTGTCAACACCGATCAGCTGCTTCCCGCTTGTGAGGAATTCTGGCAACCGTCAGAAGGCTGGCTGCATTCCGGCTGCTGTTAAAATTGTGCAGGCGAAATTGCGTCATTTTTCCGCCGTACTTGTCTTATTTATTTCCCTCCTTTTTTTTATTCGAGTTCATTTGATATTCGTCAACCCCGCATGTACGTACAAAAAAGAATCTTGAGACGAGGTAAATGAGATTGAAATATGGGTATGTTTGGTAGTGAGAAAGCAATGTTATTGGCAATAACAATTTCCATGATTAGTATATATTGAGGGCAATAAATTATTGCCTTTAATATTTATCTTTTATTGAAAAAGTAAAACCAAGACGCTTAAAATGTAGAACCGATTCAAAACGGTTCTGCCAATCTTGTATGGCAAGAATCCGACAGAAACGAACCGTTTATAACCGCTAGGCGAAATTCTCTGCCAGAAACGGTTGTTGCATTGTTGCCAGACTTTTGCCGGATTTCTGGCAGAACTCCGGCAAAAATGGCTGGCAGACATAGCCAGCCGTCTGGGGGGGAATCTGCCCGCCGCGTGCAAGTGGGTTGCAGGGATGCCTGATTTCATCAAAATATTTGAAAATGAATCGTCACAATAAATTATTGGATTCCGTTGATAAAATATTTAACTTTTTCGCGATGTTGGAAGGTAACCATTTATTTGACTCAACGTTGTTCATCTAGACTATTTTTTATTGTGTTGGTAGTTTTCACCAGAAATTAAGTGGCGGCAGACCAGAAACAAGTAAATATTATAACAGAACGGGTTCGATTTTGTCTTGCGTTGGAGGATGCGAAATAGGCACAATTATGTATATAGTTTTGGCAATATGTATTAAACCGGTATCCTGCATGAAATTCGCATGGACGTATACAAATCAATACATTACAGGTAATTCTGTATGAATGGCAACTCTGTTGGTAAATGAAAAATATAAACACAGTCTAGATGACAGACAGGATGTTTTTGATAGGGTAACGTGGCGCCATCATGACACATGTGAGTACTGTCCCAATTAAAGGAATATTCGAAATGACCGTTAAAATGATTGAAGAATCTAATTTGAGTGTCCTGTCTGTTAGCCTGTGATTCAAGGGTTTTTTGGTTTGTCAAAAAGCGCATATTTTGTTTCTATCTCTTCGCGTTGCGCCTTCGATGAAGCAGTGCTTAAAGCATTTCACAGTTTTTGCAGAAACCAACAAAACCCGAGGAGGATGACACTTAAAAACTTCATTTTAAACCCTAAAGGATAAATCGTCTTTTTTCTGTGGTGCACTTTCTTATAACTTATAATCTTTACTGCGCATAGTAACGGATGGTTTTGGATCGGTTGTTTTTTGCTGTTTTTTCGGGTTAGAAACATTACCATGGTGATTTATACGTTGTTTATAGTAATATTTGCTTGTGTAAATTAAGCTAATTAGCAGAATGACAACTGGGCTGAATATTCACAGCTTAGTAAATATTAGCTAGAAACTTGATCCAATTTGGTTAATTTCAGACGAGTAAAGAATATCCCAACAATGACATCGAGACAACGCTTTTGTCCAGTGCCTATAATTACACAGCTCATCTGGAGAAGTTACTCCAGATTACCAATGAACTGGAAAATCGAACCGATATTATGTTCAGCTCCAATTCCTGGCTTCTAGCATTTCGAAACTTTTTTAATGAAGAGATACTTAACAATATATACTTTCTGGATCATCAAAATTTCTATTATTACTATTAAATAAAATTCAAATTCGATACAAAATAAAAGTGAGGATCTCCGGTACCAAACATCACAGTCAGTACAATCGAATTTAAGTTGTGTCCAAACAGAGAACGAAGAGAGCTCCTTCCATCTAAACATGCGGTGGAGAATATACTTTTGAAAACGTCGGTGTATCTTTGCAATTATGTTGTTTAATGTTGGAACCGGTATTCTATACCGTTTTGCAGCTCATCGTCGTCAAGCAGATATCGAAAATTTATCTAAATATTTCAGAATAGTTCTTAAATCTTAGATGGATAATTTTTAATAGGTCTAAAATTCTTATAATCATGCCATAAACTAATATAAGGCACTTTTGTTACATCTTCAAGCTCTCAGGAAATTTTGCGCTAAGGAACTTAAGATCATGACGGTTTTACCAATTCGAAACCAATATTAATTTACTCTCAGCAAATAGTTAAAAATAGTATGACCGTCAGAGGAACAGGGACAGAGATATCTTTGGTTAAACTTTCAAAGGGTCACAATAAATTGAAAAAAATTAATATTATCCATATACACGTTCCCAGCTATTGAATTCAACGTTTTTGCTGTTTTTGCAACAGTAACAACAACGTTTGAAGAGATCGCATGTTCTTTGACTTTCTTTTCCACAGTTAGCAACGCTTTCAAACGGAACGATTTAGATGTTTGGTGTAGTTTTTTTCGCTTCCCATTTACTTTTCGTGTTGTATTTAAAGAAAACCAGATCTGTCGCCCCCCTCGGCCGAACCCCAAAATGTATGTATTAGTATTTGATTGCAGTGACGAGATAAAAATTTATTAATCAACGCACAAATAACACATTGAAATGGAGATCTTTCGTGCAGATGATGAAAACTAAAATACAATTTGGAATCAATTTGAACTGATATTCAAGTCATGGTATCATGAAACTTTGTCAGTCTGAGAGTTGTATGACTTGACTAGACGTTAAATATTGGGCGATGGGTTTCAAGTCAACTTATGGAGTCAACATTTTCAAACTATTTAATTTCGTCGATGAATTCTGAGCGCGGCAATGACTTACGAAATTGTGAAGAATGAATGCTTATTATATCTGTTATTTTAGCATTATTTTATTGTAGAAATTTCATTTTATAATATACAATACAGATAAATACAGATTTTTTACGCAAAGCAATACATCTTCCTGGTGGTGGTGTTCTGTCTCAGTTTGCTGATGATACTGCCATTCTTTACAAAGGTCGTGTCATTAATGTTCTGGAGAATAAACTACAGACAGGTCTGGACGTTCTAACTGAATATTTTACTAGCTGGAAAATTGTGATCAATGCAGCAAAAACTCAGGTCATCTTGTTTCCACATTCAAGATCTCCAAAACTTGTTCCATCTGACGAATGTCAAATACGATTCGGTGATGAGGTCATCCAATGGTCCGACGAAGTTATCTATCTAGGACTCACCTTTGACAGACATCTGATATTCAGGTCACATGTTGACGAAATCGTTTCAAAATGCAGCATACTCATCAGGTCTCTGTATCCGCTGATTTGTAGAACATCTAAACTGTGCCTGAAGAACCAGATGGCTGTATACAGAGCTTAAAGAGAGCAGTCTTATTTTTAATGTTTTACTGTCTTATTCGTAAATGACCGACACCAGAACAAACGAAGAGAGACGAAGAATTTTCGTTTCTCATCGAAAAAATGAGAGAGCATAATTGCCAACGTCACTCTTTCCTCTGTGACAAGACGAAACCAAACTAACGTCTTCAGGTAGCAACAGCAGAATTTCAAAATTCTCATTCTTTCATCAATGAATTGAAAATATGTGACGCTTGGCTATAAAAAGTGACTAAAATATGGCAAATCGAAGTAATTACATCCCAGAACTTCTTTGGAAACCAAAACTACTACAAATTCGAGCACCAACAGTTAAAACTTATTGTGAAACTTTTTTCTGTCGTTTTCAATTCTCACAGCTTTGGTTGAATATTGACACTGCATACTATGGGATTTTCATTGAAAACAGCAAATGACTGAAAGGGCAAATGAAAGAAAAAACACAATTTTGAAACTACTGTCCCGCTTATGTCATTGACAGGACATGGATTTCGTTCTCATAGTTTGCAAGCAAAGCTGAGAGTGACAGTAATTTCTTGTCATTTTCGTCTATTCTTCAGTCAATGAAAATGACTTTTTTTAGCTCTGGCTGTATATAAATAAATCATCTACCCCGCAATTGAATACGCAGTCCCTGTTTGGCGGGGCTGTGCACGAACACACAAACTTAGGCTTCAGAGCATTCAAAGTAAGATCTTAAAGATGATTCTAAACCTACTACCTTGGACAAGGACTAGTGAAGTACATGAGATGGCCTCCTTGGATATACTAGAACAAAAATTCGAACAATACTGCACCAAATTTGAAGAGAGGTGCTCAATCTCTGTAATACAAATAATTCAAAATTATTACGTATTAGATTAGGGATAGTTATAAGTAGGTAAATATTTTATTAATAATTAAAAAAAATATTATGATTAAACATTAGTATGTAAAACAAGAGTAACTAAAACACCTATTATTATTAACGAATCGTATGAACAACAAAGATGAAAGGCCAAAGGGTCAAAACTGTTGGAGTGTACACTGATGCACCTTAGCAATACAACATCTTGTACTACCTACCATATTATTAGTAGTGGGCGGTTGCCAACATTGACAAGTAAAACAGGCAATTGCCTCACGTGAATTATTATTCGTATTATTAATGTAACACGCGCTCCCAAACGAAATACACGTACGTACTTGTACTCTACTCGCATTGTTTCTTTCTCCAAGTATCACACATTCCGGTTTCGGTTCTATTATTCGGTTTCCGTTTTTCGTTTCCCTGTGCTTCACGTTTGCTCACAGGTTATTGGCCCAGTTCGGAGAACGCGAAAAGTGTTACGAGTGCGGTCGTGAAAATTGTGAGAAACTTTCGGATCTCGTGCGACCTTTCACTGTCGGTGATTAGTTCAATTTATTGTGTTCTCGCGCGTGGTCTTGCAAGGAACAGCAAGATGGCTGAAAGTGCGAAAATTTCATTTCCCAAGCTGAATGCTAATAACTGGTGCTCTTGGAAACAGCGTATGGAGTAGCTGTTAGAGCGGGAAGGTCTTTGGGAAGTAATTAGTGAGCTCAAACCCGACGAAGAAGAAATTACTGATGAGTGGAAAATTTCAGATAGAAAGGCCCGCGCAAATATAATACTGTTTCTTGAAGAGAGCTAATTTAAATTGGTGAAGAATGCCGATAGCGCCAAGGGAATGTGGCGTGCTCTTCGTGATCATCACGAAAAAGCGACAATGTCGACCATTGTTTACTTTCTCGGTCAGTTGTGTAGTGCGAATACGTCAGAAGCAGATGATATGGAAGTGCATCTATCAAAGACAAATTAGTGGCTGCTGGTCAAATAATGGAGGAGCCTTTGCAAATAGCGATGATATTTCGTAGTGTTCCTCAATCGTACCATTCTTCACACTGAGCTAAATTTTCTTTTTCACATTATATGATATTCTAATGATTTTGCACTATTAGCATTTCCAATAATAGTTACAAGATGTGTTCAACATCATGTCAAATATATGATCCGCATATCCTTGAACGAAATTGGATGAGCTGTTTTTTCAGCGATTTAAAATTACATTGAGATGCGGAACTTCCTGAAAAAAAATGGTCTGGAGCAGTTGACGAATATCGAGGACACAACTATTCCTTCAGCTTCAAGCAGTACGATTCACGACTTTCATCGGATTTCCATATAAATTATATGGGATATTTTTATAACTTTCATTATGATAACGTCCATTCAGATTTGACGTACACATTAAATAAAGATTATAAGTTTCTATATAATTTCTATGAATTATATTCGGCATATGATTCATATGACAAATCTAATGAATATAAATAAGATTTTCATTTCAGTGTAGTGCAAAGCCTGCAAAGCAGGACCGGCGAAGATTGGACGGTAGCGTTGGTCAAAACGCGTTTACTCGACGAGTATCGACAGCGGCAGCAGAGTGCGGAGTCTTTCACTCAAGAGCCGCGAGCATTGAAATTGGATGCAGCTAAGGATAAAATTTGTTTTTATTGCAAAAAGGCCGGTCATTTTAAAGCAGAGTGTAAAAAGTGGTTAGCTAAGAAAAATGCCAGTGATTCCGGGAAAAAGAAAAATGTCAAACTGGATGGTGACTGCCAGAGAGCAAAGCAAGCTAAAGGATTAGACGGTTCATTTTGTTTTTTTAGCTGGAGGTGAGTGCTTTGACGGCTGGGTTATTGACAGCGGGGCAACCAGCCATATGACAAGTGATTCTGGGTTTTTCTCGTCTCTGCGCACCGATATCGACTCAAGTGTAACTCTCGCAAACGGTAATAAAACCAAAGCAAGTGGTATTGGTAACGGTATGGTATTCGGTGAAGACGGTAGTGGAAAGCGTATCGAGATTACTCTGAAAGATGTACTCTTTGTTCCGGATCTGGATGGTGGTTTAATTTCCGTGAGCCGTTTGGCTGAAAAAGGATTCTCGGTGTGTTTCGGTCCTGTTAAATGTCTAATTATGAATTCAAGTGGTGAAACCGTGGTTATCGGAGACAAAGTTGCAAACCTTTATCGTCTTCGTACGTCGTAGTGCTCCCTGAAGGTATCTGGGAAGCATCACGAACCCAACCCAACCCATGCCAACACATCTGGCATCGCCGGGTAGGCCATCGTGATCCAAATGTGCTGAAGAAGATAGATTCTGAAACGCTGGTAAGTGGATTTAAGCTTTCTGATTGCGGCGTTCGAGAGACATGTGAATGTTGCCTGAAAGCAGACCCTGTCAGCTTGGAGCGATCTCGATCTTCAGTTCAGCAACGCCATCGCACGGCGTCTCATTCAACATGTCATGTCAATTGTATGGGTGCACAGCCCTGCTATTTTGGCGCGCACGAATTTGACATTTCTCTCCTCTACTTCTATGTATGAGATTCGATGCGGACTCACCTGAGGGCGACATGCTCGCAAAAAAGGATGTTGCCAATGATTTGTTCGGGAAATGTGAGAGCTGGATATCTTGTTAATATGATGTCTTTGCTGAAAGGCAAACTTGCTCGAAAGCCTTTTCCACCAGTCATGCAGCGTAAATCGAAGCGACCTCTTGATTTAGTTCACACAGACCTCTGTGGACCAATGGAAACCATAACCCCATATGGCAATCGATTTCTAATGACACTTGTTGACGATTACAGTCGATTTACTTTTGTTTTTTCTCCTGATGCACAAAAATGAGGCCGCGCGCAAGATTAAAGAGTATGTATGGTGGGTTAAGAATTTGTTTGGACGGAAACCTCTCGTCATTCGTTCCGACGGTGGAGGTGAATATCAGAATCGAGAATTGCGTGAATTTTATGCATCAGAAGGTATGAAAGCACAGTTGACTACTCCGTATACACCACAACAAAATGGTGTGGCAGAGCGTAAGAACAGGTCACTCCAAGAAATGGTAATTTGTATGTTAGCGGATTCCGGATTGAATAAAATGTACTGGGGTGAAGCTGTGTTAACAGCGGCATATTTACAGAATCGTTTGCCCTCCAGAGTAGTACATAAAACCCCTTTCGAATTATGGAACAGTGCGAAACCCGACTTGTCCCATTTAAAAGTTTTCGGATGCACTGCATATGTACAAATTCCTTCTTCAAAACGTTTAAAGCTGGATCACAAAGCGGCAAAGCTTACTTTTGTCGGATATTCGGATGAACATAAGGGATATCGTTTCGTGGATACATCGACAAATTGTGTGACGATCAGCAGAGATGCGAGGTTTATTGAACTCGGTGATGGATCTGAGGAAGTTTGTCAACAACGAGAAATAACTACAGAAAGTTGCTGTAATGAAATTGAACTTCCAATAAAAGATGATATTACTGAAGCGACACAGTTCGAAGCTGATGTATCATCTAATGAATGGGGCGATGCAGAAGATCAAGAACCTGAACCAAACGATGTTAACTTACGGCGCGCGGAGCGAAGTACTCGAGGAATGCTACCAAGTCTTCTGGAAGATTTTGTCGTTGGTGTGGCGCTCGGAACGGTGGATGAACCTACCAATTACCGTGAAGCGATGCGCACTGAAAAGTGGAAACAAGCAATGGATGCGAAAATGCAATCGCATGTGCAGAATGCAACATGGGATCTTGTAAAATTGCCAGATGGGAGCAAGGCTGTCGGATCACGGTGGGTATTTAAGCTAAAGCGGAACGAGCAAGGCAGGATTGTCAAGCACAAGGCCACACTGGTAGCACAAGGTTTCTCTCAGCGCAAGGGAGTGGATTATTTCGAAGTTTTTGCTCCAGTTACGCGGCACGAGGCATTGCGAGCAATGCTGGCGGTATCATCAAAGAACAAAATGTATTTAAGTCACTTCGATGTTCGAATAGCTTACCTACACGGAACAGTTGAAGAAGACATTTATATGCGTCAAGCTCCTGGCTACGTGGTCAAGGGAAAGGAGGAGTACGTATTGCTTCATTCAGTTTTGATTAAGTTAGGATTCAGGCAAACTGAATCTGATAATTGCTTGTATATCCGAGGAGATGGTCACGGGAAAGTGTTATTATTGGTCTATGTAGACGACATGTTAGTCGGCTGTCAAAACCCTAAAGTTATTACCGAGGTTTATGAGGGTCTGGCGGAACAGTTGGAAATAACGAATTTAGGAGCAGTGAAGCACTTTCTGGGTTACGACAAAGGGATATACAGTATTCAGCTGACCAGCTACATCGAGGAGATTTTAAAACATTTCGGCCTTGAAGATTACAAGCCTGTGAAGACTCCGATGGAACCCGATTACATGAAAGCAAACAATTTAGACAAGCCTTTCGATAACACGACACAGTACCGAAGTTTGTTAGGCGCATTACTCTATGTGGCCGTTACTGCTCGGCCAGATATATCAGTGAGTCTCAATTTTCGGTCGAAGAGTAAGTGCGCCCACGGAAATGGACTGGAATGCTGCACGGCGAGCAGTTAAGTACCTCAAGAGAACTAAAGAGATGCAGCTTGTGATTGGACCAGGAAACGGTTGGAAGCTTGTCGGCTATTCGGATGCCGATTGGGCTGGTGATCAAGATAGTAGGCGTTCAACCACAGGTTTTGTATTTCTTTTCGACTGTGGGTCCATTGTCTGGACAAGTCGAAAGCAACCCTGCGTCAGCTTGTCTTCAATGGAGGCGGAGTATGTCGCGCTCAGCGATACTGTTCAAGACCTAATCTGGCTGCGACGATTGATGATTGATTTGGGAGAAAACCTTTCTGGTCCAACGGTTGTTTATGACGACAATCAAAGCTGTCTCAGTTTCGTTCAGGCAGAGCGAGTAACCAAACGCTCGAAACACATCGACACTAGACGGCATTTCATCAAGGATCAATGTGAACGTGGTGAAGTATAACCAAATACAAATAATAATACCCCTAAGTCCCATACAAACGAACCGCCAATGTTTGGTTCACAGCCTGAACAAGTAAGCCTAGCAAATTACTCCCTTTCATTGCGATAGTTTGAAAATGTGGAAGGAGATCGTTTCTGGCAACGCTTTATGCTAGTTGCTACGGTGCAAAACGAACTTGTTTGTTTATGTTTATCGTTGCTGCATTAAACTGCAACAATCAGTCTAAATATCACCGGCACTAGCACAAAAGATGAAAAATGAACACAAACACCCACGAATCTACAAATATCAATACAGCTAGTAGTATATTCATGGTGGCTTAACTATTCTAGATTATTGTTTAACTTACATTTCGCTTGTGATCTTGATTATCAGATAAAAACTGTTTGTTTATTTATTTTTCACTATAATAAACAGTAACTATGGTGAACTTGTTCTTACCCTTCAGTGTTGCTAGTTTTATAGAAAACTCGTTAAAGTACATTGTCGCTCTGACAGTGTATCATGACAGTGTACCGCACGATGCAAAATGTGTCCTTGAAAATTTGTCGAAGTATTCCGTATTATAATTTGTATTTGGTATAACTATTGTACTGTCCTTCGGAGGAAATGACTGCCGATGCTTTAACTAAACCACTTGGAGGAATCAAGTTTCGGCGACTACTGGGACAGTTCGGATTGGTGGATGGCCAAGGTCATCATTGAGGAAGAGTGTTGGAGTGTACACTGATGCACCTTAGCAATACAACATCTTGCACTACCTACCACGTGAATTATTATTCGTATTATTAATGTAACACGCGCTCTCAAACGAAATACACGTATGTACTTGTACTCTACTCGCATTGTTTCTTTCTCCAACTATCACACATTCCGGTTTCGGTTCTATTATTCGGTTTCCGTATTTCGTTTCCCTGTGCTTTACGTTTGTCCACAAAAACACTTCACTGAAATGAAAATCTTACTTATAAACATCAGATTTGTCATATGAATCGTATGCAGAATATGATTCACAGAGGTTATATGAAAACTTATAATCTTTATTTAAAGTGTACGTTAAATCTAAATAGACGTTACCATAATGAAAGTTATAAGAATATTCCATATAATGTATATTGAAATCCGGTGAAACCTGACTCGTTACATAATTTATATTCATTGGATGTGTCTTATGAATCGTACGCAGATGGTATTTTACAAAAGACATATGACAATTTGTGACCTTTAATCATAAAATCTAACTGATGTTCAATAAATTTTATATATTCGTAATCTTTATGATATTGATAAACATACCATATACAAGTTATGCGAAAAGTCGATAAAACTTAAGCCAATATAATTTTAATATTCATTACATTTTTCTATTAATCGCATGCTGATTATGTTTAAAAAAAGTCATGTGAAAACTTATAATTTTCATTGGAAGCGTACATCAAAACTGCAACAAGGAAGAAAACGAGACAGCTGAAAAAATAACAACAAATAGAGTTTGTTTTTACAAAAGAATAGTTGTGAATCGCACTACTTGAAGCTGAAGAAAGAGTTGTGTCCTCGATATTCATCGACTGCTCCAGACAGTTTTTTAGGAAGTTCTGTTATTTGAAATCGCATACAAGACAGCTCATTCAACTTCGTTCAAGGATATGCCCCTGAAATAAATATCCGGTACGTTTCATTACTCTGTCTGTCTAGTGTGAGGATTTAAATTTTTCATTTATAGTTTCTGGATTCCACGTACCCTCCGCAAATATCAGGAGGTGCTCTTTTACGGAACTGATGACTAGTACATCTTGAATCCTCGAAAAAAGGAATTGTTTCCGATTATCAGCTTTTCGGAGTGCATCTGATTCGTCTGGTAACAGTAAATATCCGATGAAATCAGCCAGTCCCAAAGAAGTAAGTGTAGTTGAAATATTAAAATAATGTTTTATTATGAAACTCTCTATATACGAAAAATATAACAATAAGTTTTTGATAAGACAATTATTTTTATTGTTATTTTTGATTAACTTAAGCACCATAATCCCAGCATTTTTTTTCAATTTGAATCTTATATGTATCACTTATTCAATCAAATTGCAATCATTTGATCCATATATAACTGCTATATAGAACTGGGATGACCTCCATTAAAAGTTATATATAAATAACTAGTCATATGGTATAGATAAACCTATCTATATTAATTCGAAATGAATATAATATGCGCTTCATAAATTGTTTTAATGTATGTTTTGTGGATATCTACACACTTAAATTGTTTAGCTGAGTCTCGGCAAAAAAATGCCGAGATTCGCACAGCCGAGTAATCAGCAATCATCTCGGCAAAATTAAAATTACTGAGCGTCTCGGCACCCTCAAATTTGACAAACGTCAAATATTTCCGAAATCGTCAGCATAAGATTTACTGTTTGCTCAGTGAAACGTTCACTGAATATTCGGCAATCCAATAAAACGAAAACCGAATCATCAGTAATTAAAAATCTAGTCAATTATTTTGTTTTTAATTTCTCAACATTATAAACACGCCATTCAGGATCAAAAATTCATTTTATTAACACTTAAAGGAGGCTTACAAATTTGTTGCCAGTTGTGCTTAAAGCCTCTACCTGAAAACATGTAGCATAAAAAAGCGGCGTTCCCAGATGCGACCACCTTGAGTCGAGCTGGAAATATGAAAATAAAAATATATATTGATTTTTGGCTTACAACAATGTTCAATATTTAATGATGCATATACGGTATTGTTCAAAAAATAAACTTACTTTGATCTATTGCATTATTCCATGCATTGGGTTATTTTTTCGCATATCCTCCAAAGTTTTGTCTCGATGACGCTTTGAGCCCCGTGTTGGGTGCTTTCCCCTTATAATCGCGAGTGCTGATAAAGTCGCTTCTTATAAAGCGAAACATGTCACTATATTTATTCAATATTTCTTCTTGTAAGTGGATCCACGCTTCTTCGAAGATTATCCATTTTTTCACTCGAGAATTTCATCAGAAAATAATCGCACAATGCGAAGCGAAACTGTAACGCGGCAATAAATGACAGCTGTCGTGCTGAATCTCAGCAACAGCTAGCGCATATTCCGAAATCTCGGCAAACGTCTCTGCTGATGTCGGCATATCTGTTGTTTACTGATAAATTCAGCAAGCAATTATGCCAAATTTCGGCAAAGTGAAGCATTTTACCGAAATATCAGTGAATGCATTTAACGAAGTTCAGAAACATGCGTATTGATTACTGAGCAATCAGCAAATTTACGTGTTGCTGATCAGTTTCGGCATTTTATTATGCCGAGCTCAAGAAATGGTTTTAAGTGTGTAGTAATGGTTATAGGGCGTGCCAATAAATTTGACTCAGACTGTAAATTTCATTCATTATATGAAAATCTTGTAAAAATAACGTTACGAAGAGTTTTATGTTTCATAAGATTATCTTATATTTTTGACATGATGATTAATAAACTTTGTAGCTATCATTGGAAATGCTAATAGTGAAAAGTCATTAGAATATCATATAATGTAAAAATGAAAATTTAACTCAGTGTTGTACTGTAAAATGTTGATGTAATACACAAAAATAAGATTAATAAACAGATATTCATGCAAAAAAATGCAAAGCTATACAAATTTTCCTATGAAAATATCTGGCATCTCTGCGTGCGGCCAAAAACATCTTGCGCTTTCCCGCATACGCAAGGCTGCCAGATGGCCGACTAAACGCTGCTAGCTGGAAAAATATGGCTGGCAGACATTCTGTTGACCGACTGCCTCACCGCTGCCAGATATACAACTCAAACGATACAACCGTATCCACTAGGATTTTTCCACATTGAAATCTTTGTGACATTTTCAGCGAAGATGAGAAAATGAAAACGCTCGGCTAACTTAGATCCAGGCGACTTTGTTTTGTCAAATTGGATTTGACAACCATCACTGAACCAATTTTGGTAGCCGTCGGGTGGCCATGGCTGCCCAGGTAGCCAAAACGCTATGCGGCTTGGATTGAACATCCAGCGTTGCCAGGTTGTCAGATTTGTCTGGCAAATACCAGATTTATTTCGCTTCGTCAGACACTCAAACTAATCAGATCTTTCGACAGATTTTCCAAATTTTTCCAGATTTTCCTAAATTTTCCAAATTTTTTAGATCATTACGGTTTTGGTCTCTATATGATACACGCAGAGAAAAAAATTATAAATATAACCGAATTTGGGTTTCACGCAACTATTTTTTTTGTTAAAATAGAGACAAAAGAAAATCTGGTTAGATTTAGAAAACATTGCTGCTTGAAACTACTAAACATGATAATCAATTTTACTCAGTGGGTTAGTTTGTTTCGAACGACATTTTGATAAAAACAACAAATATTTTACTTGTGCGTTCCTGTCAATTCCTTGACAAACAATTTCACAGTGAATTCAATTTGAAAAATTTTTAATGAATGAACGAACATTTTAGTTGAAATAAATTACCCTTAATTTAGCTATTTCAACTAACGCTTTTGTTTGTTGAAATCATACATTTTTGTTTGTTTTTAAGAATAAAATGATTTCTTTCAAACTAATAATTTACAAGGTAGTTTTTGATACTACTTTTATTTATATTTGTATTCCTTTTTAAATTCCTAAAAAAACAATTATTTTCAATTTTGGAGTTTTTTAAGACGTTTCGTCAATGCCGTTGCTAGATGGTCGATTGACATACCATAATTCGGTTCAATGCTCTATCAGTCCGGCCAAAATAAAGATCCTGTATCAAATAATTTATGTAAAGAAAATGTGTTATGTAATGATATACAAATTTCTAAAATATTCTTAATTATCAATACGTACACTTGAATTGTTGAAAACCTCCTCGAAAATGAAAGAATCCTTTGGTTAATGCGCGCGAGAAAAAAATGCTCTGGTTTATATGAAAAATAAAACTTATATGGTCCATTTAAATAGTAAACTTAGTTGTATTATTACACAAATAAGATTATAGATCAATTGAACCAAATTTTTTCTTCATATAAATGTATAGAAGGATTGAGTCAACAAGGACATTGCCGATAAAATTAACTCCACTTTGGTTGACA
Source organism: Malaya genurostris (assembly GCF_030247185.1). Lineage (NCBI taxonomy): Eukaryota > Metazoa > Arthropoda > Insecta > Diptera > Culicidae > Malaya > Malaya genurostris. The sequence continues at coordinate 157,631,593 of NC_080572.1, forward strand.
TGCAATAATTAGTTAGTTTATTTCAACAATAAACTTAGCCTAATCAAATATATTTTTCGTTTGGTTGAACCAAAATTTTGATTCAAATCAAACAGAGATCATTGTTTTTGTTGAAGGGAGAAATTGGTTTGTAACAATCATATTCTAGCTTGAAATGAATATAAATCAAGTTTAAAAAACTACTAACTGTTTTGTTATTTTAAACATGTTCAATTTCTCTGCGTGTAGGTGGGGAGACCTTTATTTTGCTCACTGAAAATGGAGCCAGGCAAAAATTTCCGTGTATATAGGATAACAGAGGTTTTTTGGCCCACTTTAGGATTGATTTAATTTTGGCCCACTTTATAAAAATATCCACCAAATATCTTTAAAAACCCCTTCCGCAATAGGTAATTTAATATGATTAGCTTCAAATTGATGCAAAATGAGTTACTCAACATCGATAAAATCCGATGAAATCGATAAAGTTTGTTAGGTGGGCCAAAATATATGAAGTGGCCAAAATACCTCTGTTACCCTACACGGAACCGCAAATCAACCTAATTTTAAGTACATTCCACCCAATTTGGGGGTTTCGTTCAATAACCTAATTTTAGGTAAAGTGGCTCTAGGTAGTTTTCGTAAGACACGTGCAAAAAAATACTCAAAGATGAGTTATATTTACTCTATAGTTGAGTCATATTGACTCAATTTCAAGTTAATACGGTTTACTTAATTTTAGCTTATTGAACGAAACTCTCGCTGTTGGGTGGTTTTGCTCTTTGTATTTTGACAACAATTGAAGGAGCGAATGAAAGGAAGAACTCAAAATTAGGTAAAAAGAAGTCAAATAATAGGTAGTTTTTATTTTCCGTGTAGTATACCCAGACAAATCCAGATAAACTTTTCAGTTTTGACAGATTTTTGAAAAAAAAACCTGGCAACTCTGTTAACATCGCCAAGCTTTGCCGATTCCAGAGATGCCAGATCTGCAGATTTGTCTGCAAATTTGCAGACTTCACAATGTGGCTGCAGATATGTTTTGTTTAGCGTATCATAATTTATAAAGAAATTGCTGCCAGCAAGAGACATACACTGAGCTAAATTTTCTTTTTCACATTATATGATATTCTAATGATTTTGCACTATTAGCATTTCCAATCATAGTTACAAGATGTGTTCAACATCATGTCAAATATATGAGATAATCTTATGAAACACAAAACTCTTCTTAACGTTATTTTTACAGGATTCCCATATAACGAATGAAATTTCCAGTCTGAGTCAAATTTATTGGCGCGTCTTATAACCATTACTAGATATCCGCACAACATACATGAACAATTTATGAAGCGCATATTATATTCACTTCGAATTTATTTATATAGGTTCATATATACCATATGACTAGTTTTATAAAATTTATATATATATATATATATATATATATATATATATATATATATATATATATATATATATATATATATATATATATATTTATACGAATAGCAGATAATTGCCAACTACTACTTTTCTTTGAGGATTCCAGCTATACTAGTATTCCATTCGGTAAGGGAGCACCTCATGAGATTTGCGAAAGAGAAGTGAGATCCCGAGACTGAAAATAAAACAATAAATCTTACGAGACAGATAGAGTAATGAAATGTACCGGATATATATTTCATGGTCCCTTAACGCATATCCTTGAACGAAGTTGGATGAGCTGTCTTGTCAGCGATTTAAAATTACATTGAGATGCGAAACTTCCTGAAAAAAAATGGTCTGGAGCAGTTGATGACTATCGAGGACACAACTATTCACGACTTTCATCGGATTTCCATATAAATTATATGGGTATTTTTTTAACTTTCATTATGATAACGTCCATTTAGATTTGACGTACACATTAAATAAAGATTATAAGTTTCCATATAATTTCTATGAATTATATTCTGCATATGATTCATATGACAAATCTAATGAATATAAATAAGATTTTCATTTCAGTGTACTTGCTGATTGCAGTTTTTTTTTCGGATTTACAGACTTTTACAACCCTGTCCGAAGATGTTTGAAATTTTTAACTGGCATCAGAGTTGCCAGATTATTTTTTCAAAAATCTATCAAAACTCAAAAGTTTATCTGGATTCGTCTGGGTTTACTATATACAAGGAATTTTTTTGCTGGGCTTCTATTTCAGTGAGCAAAATAAAGGGTCTCCCCACCTATCACATGAAGGCCAAGACCGTAAAGATCTAGCAAGATCTGACAAAATCTAGGGAGATTAGGAAAATTTAGAAAATCCGACAAAGGACCTGTTAAATGAGCGTCTGACGAAGCGAGAAAAATTTGGAATATGCCAGACAAATCTGGCAACCTGGCAACGCTGGCTGGCATCTCTGGCAGAGTTACCATATTTACAGATTTTCTGTATAACCAAAGATATTTTTGCCTATTTGCACATTTTTTTAAAAATTCACAGGTTTTTATGGATATTTCATAAAAATGACAGATTTTCGAAATGTTATTCACGGATTATGATCAAAAATATACAATACAGATGGTACACAGATTTTTCAAGTTAAAACACAGATTTTAAAATGGCAACTCTGATCTCTGGCCGATTCATTTAGTTCAGTTGATGAGTGGAATCGGTTGCGTTTGGGATTGTTATTGTGTTGGTCGCTAGTTCGAAATGTTTAACATTGTTCAAACTAATATTAATACATCAATTGAATTCCATATACTGTTTTGCAGTGTATAAAATTATTAAAACTTAGATTCTACGTTATATTAATACAAAATGAAAATTATGTTGAACTTATTATTTTCTTTGTGGTGTCAATCAGAACGGCTAAAGCCGTTCTCGGTCCATCTTGCCTATGTTGAACTTTATTGCAGAGTTGTGTATGGATAAGTGGTAAAAGGCGAAAAGGATGCTGACATCGATACACTTGTATGAGTGTTAAATTCGTTTGTGCTTGCGAGCTTACTGCGGCTTGTGTATAGAGAAAACGTTAAAAAGAATTCGCGTAGTTCATTTCCACATACAAATCATTCATTCTCATTTGCAGGTGTCCATACAAGTGAATCAAATTAAAAGCTTTTCTGCACCTTGATGAATGAAAGTGCTAACGAAACAAGAGCTAACTGATATAGGAAAAATTGGTAAAACGAGACAAGTTTACCTGAAACTTCTAATGGTTTAATAAATAAAAGTTCGTCGAAACATTGAATTCGCAAATCGAAGTGTTTATGTTTGTAGGTGATAAATAAAAGTGAATTACAAAGAAAATTTTTCTGTACCATAAGGTATGAAAGTTCAACGTAAAATGAGTGTAATGAAATCCTATGCTAATGCTAAATAGTTTTACCCCCTGTTAAGGGTTACAAAGAAAAGTGTGAAACAAATTCACCTTGGCAAATAATGCATTACTGAAAAAGCAGGCCTTCTGATTTTGTACGAGTAGAGTTACTATTGGACTATACTCGTGGATTAAAATAATTTTCAATATAACGGTAAGTGTAAAGTTCTTTGGCATCTCCAAAAGAGAAATATCAGTTTGATGAGAACGTTTTCCTAAACAAACATGTTTTTGCCTTTTTCATATAGAAAGGGTATGTAATCACAGTGAAAATCGACTTTTCAACCGAGGTCCGGAGGGCCGAATGTCATATACCACTCGACAAACTGAGCAAATATATATATATATATATATATATATATATATATATATATATATATATATATATATATATATATATATATATATATATATATATATATATATATATATATGTATATGTGTGTGTGTCTTAAAAATATGCACTCACTTTTCTCGGAGATAGCTGAACCGATTTTCGCAAACTAAGATTCAAATGAAAGGTCTCATGGTCCCATAGCCTGCTATTGAAGTTCATTTTGATCCGATTTTAGGTTCCGGAGATATAGGATGATATGCACCAAAAAATGGAAAAAATATGCACTCACTTTTTTCAGAGATGGCTGGACCGATTTTCACAAACTAAGATTCAAATGAATGTTCTTATTGGTCCTATTGAATTTCATTTAGATCTGAATTCCGGTTCCTAAGTAACAGAGTAATATGTGAAAATTAGAGAAAAAGTGTGCATTCAATTTTCTCCGAAACAGATCAACCGATTTTCACAAACTAAGAATTAAAAGAAAGGTCTTATAGTTTCCTAAAAATGTGTAGAACATTTTATCTAGATCCGACTTTCGGTTCCGGAACTAAAGCGTGATAAGTGGAAAACTACAAATTTCATTAGTATTTTTTCACGAACGATGGTCAAAAACAGGTACAAATCCCATAAAACTGTCTGATCAATTCTTGTTAGTTTGTGGGCATAAAAAAATTGCTTAAAACTACATAAAAGAATTATTCGGCACTTCTGGTCTTCCCTTTTCCTGTTCCGGAAGCACCGAAAGTGGTGCAGAAAAACAAAAAATAGAACTCACTAAGATTTCTCTGCGATGCTTGAACCGATTTTCACAAATCTTGATTTGAATTAAAGCTCATATTATTTTTAAAGCTTCTGTGAAATTTCATCCGGATCCGACTTCCGGTTCCGCATTTATAGGGCAATGAGTGTAAATCGCCATATAGAACGACAATATGAACCACACCGAAAGAATAAGAAAACACAAAACAGAATATGCGTCCTTTGTTCTATTTCGTTCACGCTATGGAGAAATCCCGGGTTGTCGGTTCAATGCATAGGACGCTGGTCTTACAAGCCAGCTGTCGTATGTTCGAGCCCCGACCTTGGAATGATTCTTAATGTCAGTAGGATCCATAGTACTAGCATGCAATGACTCTGTACGCTAAGAATCGGCTGCGAAGTCTGTTGCAACAGAAAGGCCAAATTCCACGAAAGGAATGTAATGCCAAGACTTTGCTTTATTAAGAAATCGAAACGGTTACGGATGTCTGCTATTAGTGTGTAATATTAGTAAAAGACGGTGCTGCGGTTGATAAACATTTTATGATCAATACGACCGAAAGAATAAACAAATGTCAATGAATTCTGTATACAATGTTTATTTCGACCTAAGTAACAATGAGAGATTCTCTAAGTTTACTTTCTCTTTCGATTATTACGGTACTTTTAGCAATCCTTCTCTCCAATTATTTACCAGTTACAATAACTAAAGCTATCATCTTTGTATATGCACTGAAGAAATTACCGAAAAAGGTAGAAATATTTCGCAATAATCGAAAGAGAAAACAAACAAAGAGAATCTCTCATTGTTACTTAGGTCGAAATGAACAAATTCTCACATCCGGTAGTGCAGTAATACCGTGCCGGTGGTAAAGTGATGTCAATAATAATAATAATAAAAATAATAATCCTGCTACATGTTTTATGCTGCTGATTCATGCTGTTTAGCTTGACTTACATATGAAGAAGTAACAGAAACGCATGTTTGTTTCGTTTGTTAGATTTAGTTTAATTGATTTAATCGAGATAGAGCATGAAATAGTAATTCTAGGTTTAACTAGGTTCAAAACTGTTCCAATTTTTCGATCATATTTGTTGCTGGCAAACAAATCAACTTCGGCTATACCGGTCATCTGAATCCGGTTTCTGAAGAATTGGAAATGGTGATTCAAAACTGCAAAAGGGATTCCCTCACTTTCGTTCAAGATGGCCTAATCGATGTTCACAAACTTATAGGTTCAAAGGAATAGTCTTACAGTTTCATACGGAATTCCTAAATTTGTTTTGGAGAACTGCAGGGTGAACCGGATTTTATAGAGTATGTTAGATTAAGTCGGTTCTATAACATTTCCACGAAAACCATTTTCCAGAACATAAAAAACCGAAGCTTTTTCCCCAGAAATTTATTGCCCAGAAAGTATTAATCTCCAGAAATACAAACTCTAGAAAGTAAGAAAATCAAGAAAAAAATCCCAGAATGTACCAAAGTCCAGAAAACCATACACTCGAAGGCATTAGTCGCTAAAATAGTATTATTGGTATAATATCGTTTGGCATGATGGTACCCTGGGCGTTAGCACAACCTTGAGACAGATTGAATGATGCTGTCGCGGTCCCAGGGCTTGTCTGTATCTTTACTCAATGGAGAAGGATGCACACTAATGGTGCCATGGGTAATGTCTGACAAGAAGAGGTAACAATACACAGAATGGGAACAATAAAATGGATACGTTCCTCTTTCTGAGAGTGCCAAACTTGTCAGGCATTGTCCATGCTACAACAAATACTACACTTTGATCTAGGGTAGAGAAGCGATCTACTAATCAAGTTTGATCTCTTTTGCAGTATGCAGTTGGTTTTATGATGACAGAATCATATACTATTTGTTACCTCTTGGAACCGCAAATGGAGTGGATAACAGAGCCCGAAACATCCAAACATAGATTTTTGGTTGTTTGTTGGAAATAACTCTCTCTTAGATTACATTGTAGTATACTTGGCGCTTTCTCAAACATTCGACACTTTTACTTAGATCCAAACTAATGATTCACTCACTCATCAATCATTACTCATATGCTACTATGCAAAACATATATTTATTTCCTCTTCCAAGATTGTAGATTAAGTACACCATCAAGCCATATTTAGTAAGTATAATTTCAATTGAATATCTTCTTTAAATATTTCAGCAACGAATTTGCTCATGGTGAAAGGATCAATGCACAATTCCTGGCCGCCAGTGTTCAGTTGGTCAACATAGACTAGTTCGTCTGACAAGGAATTGAAATTGTATATCCTGGATCCATAAATGGGCCCGTTTTAGAATCTGCGCTATTCAGCTGCCCGACTGGTAAACCCAGGAAAAAAATATGGTTTGGTATGATGGTTATTTGGCATAATAGTTATTTGGCATAATGATCATTTGGCATAACAGTTCAACATGCTGCTTAATAGCATTTGTTCTAATTTACTGCGATTTTGAAAGGTCTAATGCGGCTACGCCTCCTCGTTTTTAATGACCTGCTGTTCGACCTCGCTGCCGCTCGTTCGGACTTAATTGAGGGATAGCCCCTAGCTTTAGGTAATCCAAGCAAACGCACGCAACTAGACAGAGGTGATTTCTGCGGGGGCGCTGCCCCTCCGCAGTGACCGGCGCAGATGTTTTTATCGAAATCATTTCTACCGCGCCATCTTCAAGCGCGTTTACAAAGTTAATCTATGCATTGAAATATTAGCAGGTTGATAAGATATTTAAGCTGTCCAGTTTAACAACGTGTCCGGTCTAACCCCTGTATCCCCTAATAATTTCTTAAGTTTCGGAGGGGGGGTTTAATCTCTCCCCCATGTATACGCGCCTGATTTTAGTAGATGCTTTTCTGGTAAAAGATCTGTTCCTATGTTGTATCTGTATTATTTTCCATTATGGGGAAACAGTTTCTAGGTATTTGCTTCTTCTGGGAGATGGTATTCTGGGAAATGGTATATTCTGTTGTATGTCTTTCTACTAATTGATACCTTCGTGACTATGGTTTTCTGGAGAATGGTACATTCTGGGGAAAATACTTCGTTGCTTTCTTTTCTGGGAAGTGGTTTTCGAGAGATTGTCGTACAACCGATTACGTCCAGAAAAATTTTCCTATTTCTATTCAATGAACAGTTTTAGCGAATTCCACAGTAATATTTTTGATGTTATGAGTAATATGAGAGAGGCATTATTACACCACTAGGTGGATTAGAACAGCTTTTTTTCAAAGAGAACTGATTTTGCGTTTTTTCAACATTGATTGTAAGTCAATCATCGTCAACTGTAAACTGTACTGTAAAAGTGTCTATCAAATGAGATACTCCGTAATTATATGACCAAGTAGAAGTATACTCAGTCAAAGACGAGGCAACAGCAGTTTTTGAATGACGATCAGGGTGATAAGTGACCGGGAAAAGTCGGGAATTTGTGAAATTTCATCCGGATCCGACTTCCGGTTCCGCAGTTAGGCATAGGGCGCTTGTCTTACAAGCCAGCTGTCGTATGTTCGAGCCCCGACCTTGGAATGATTCTTAATGTCAGTAGGATCCATAGTACTAGCATGTATTGATTCTGTACGCTAAGAATCGGCTGCGAAGTCTGTTGCAACAGAAAGGCCAAATTCCACGAAAGGAATGTAATGCCAAGACTTTGCTTTATTAAGAAATCGAAACGGTTACGGATGTCTGCTATTAGTGTGTAATATTAGTAAAAGACGGTGCTGCGGTTGATACACATTTTATGATCAATACGACCGAAAGAATAAACAAATGCCGATGAATTCTGTATAAAATGTTCATTTCGACCTAAGTAACAATTTGGCCCTTCTGAATGCCAGATATTTATCTCGTACGGCATTTTGATAACTTTTTTCACTGAAATATTTAAATCCAAAACAAAATAATTGACATCAAAATCATGTATGTTTCTATTTAGAACAATAATTGTATACCCAGAGAATTATGCGAAATTTTCTTCACTATACTGTACACGTTTGTAGTAGAACTTTCTGCTAATTTGCTATATAAAATGCATAGCACCGACTAAGAAGCCATTAATGAAAGATTCCTTTCAGAACAACCAATATTTTTTCATAAAGAACTATACTGGTTATTTCGTAATATTTAATTGTGTGTCAGAATGTTTAATGTAACTAATCTGTACTTCAGTTTAGGTGTATTGCTTCAAATTCTAGTAGTGAAAAAGAGGAAAGCTTGCAAATTTCACACAATCGATCAACTAATTGATATTCGAAAGTATAAAGAAAGACTGTCAGTTTTTCTCGTATTCACATTCAGTTATGTCTCTGACATTACACACCCGTACTTTTTTTGAGTACTCTAAGTTCATATGAAGTTAGCTAAGCCCCCCACCCAAATGTGCTTCATAACATATCGAAGCCCAGTTTTAATCTGTTGCTCATTTTTTGTAATTTTGTTTTTGAGTACTACTCTAAGTTTATATTAAGTTAACAAAGCCCCCCCTCCCAAATATGCTTCAAAACAAATCAAAGCCCAGTGGATAGTTTGTTGCTAATTACCTACGGTAATTTTGAATTAGTTTCTAATTTTTTATATTGCTTGTGTTCAATATATTGCTTGTGTTCAATATTACACCGGCGAAACAAAACACGTAAAAATTTCTAAACTGGTCTCCAAACTACACAAATCGATAGTCAACTTGATTTCGGCTATCCTGGTTCCTGGGGTCGAATCATGTAAGGTGATAAGTGACTATCACCTCCTGGTGATAAAGAGGTATACCATTGATATTAGGAGAAGTAACATATGAAAGTGGCGTATACCCATATAATATTTTAAAATCTAAATTTTCATTACTATAGTTTTCAACCCTTTCCATTAATTCGAGTCATGATGATTTGTATGGATCGAAGAGTAACGTTAAAAAAAATTGCTCGGCGAATATGGCAAACTGCGCACGAACAAATAAAAAAAATCACTTGTTGGTTAATTCAGTGCCGATTTTTATTTATCAATGGAAATCAATGTCACAGTCAGTTCTTTGGGATAAATTTGCTAGCTTTGAAATGACACGAATTGTTAGATCTTCTTGATGTTTCACAACGGATGGCATTCCTCTCAAATGAGAAAAATCCGTTAAATAATTTTGTGTATTCAGAATCAATTCACTTTTGCTCGATATGACCACCTTTTGCCTCGACTTGATGACTTGAGAGAGCGAAGGAGTTGCTTCGTTTGGCCGAAAGCGGTCAATTTCCGAACATTGTATTTTCTGACGAGAAAATTTTTCCAATTGAGCAATTCGTAAACTCTCAAAACGATAGGGTTTACTTGACCGACCGTTCATACGAGAATTTGAGTCATCGATTGGCTACCAGGAGGCAGCACCCGCAACAGATTATGGTTTGGGCCGCTGTAACCGCAGATGGGCGCTCTCCAATCGTTTTCATCGAGCCTGGCGTCAAGGTAAATGCGACATATTATCGGGAAAGTATTCTGGAGGTTGCTTTGAAGCCGTGGGCAGACAAACATTTCGGTGGCAGACCATGGACGTTTCATCAGGACTCGGCACCGTCTCACAAAGCTCGAATGAACCAAGAATGGCTGAAAAACAACGTTCCGAACTTCATCACGTCCACACAATGGCTCTCGAATTCACCAGATGCGAATCCAATGGATTATTCTCTTTGGGCCATTTTGGAGAGCAAAGTCCGAACTAAAAGATACACCAGTCTCGAGGCGCTGAAAAAAGTTATTGTCCGCGAGTGGGCCAAAATACCTGCAAGTCACATTCGGCCAAACGAAGCAACTCCTTCGCTCTCTCAAGTCATCAAGTCAAGGCAAAAGGTGGTCATATCGAGCCAAAGTGAATTGATTCTGAATTTTGTATTATTTTTACACATTTTGTACTTTGAATTAAGTAAAAGTAATTTTCCAAACTGAATTTATGGCCTTTTTAATTGGTTACACTTCGAGTGCCGGACCCTGTAGTTTTCATTCACTTTACGATTATGGCATTTCACAGAGCTTTCAATTGCTAGTTCCATTTTGGAAATTTTACCCACCGGACCTCCACTATGATTAGCAGCAACTAATTGTCCAAAAATATTGCCTTATTTAGTTCAACTCACAAGAAGAAAATTAAGAACGCAGTTTAATCTTTTTTACTCGTTCATTTGAACGAGACGGATATGTCGCTCACTAAGTCACGACCATCTCATTCTACTGAAAATGTTAGCATAGATTTTTTATGTTGTTACGTTATGTGCAACAGGAGATATCTACATTCATAAACTTATCATTTTTCCAGAAAGCAATTTATCTTTGACTCTACGAATACCCCAATGATATTCCTTCAAATAATAATACCAACATAAGTGAATTGATTTAATTGATAAATACTACCGTTCATTCTATGAATTCTTTAAACTATGCAAACTAAGTTACTTTTTATTTTGGTATTTAATTTTGACACAATATCAGTACGAATTTTATTAAAAAATTATCCTCTCCGACCAATTTTGGTAGGTTATGTTTATATCAGTGGCTTAAAATTCGGACAATAATTTATAAAGCCACTTCTCGAAAAATCAAATCACTACTAAAAGTGATAACTAAATTGCTATCACCTCCATTTTTACATGAAGGTGATTAAATCGTGGTGACTATCACCTTACGTAATGCCAACATTTGATAGTGATGTTAGCCTTTCAGCAGTGGTGACAGAACTGGGTGATTATCACCTTACATGATTCCAAATTTTGAAAAGTGATAATCACTTGGTGATAATCACCTTACATGATTCCACCCCTGGTCTCCATACGTCGGTTACGTCATGTTGGTGGCCGTACGAACCGACTTCGATACTGGTTCTCGGGTTCCGGTGCTGGAAGTACATATAAAAGTGAAGCCACTTCGTTTTCTAATGGATGGCCTAACCGATCAGTGAACTGTTTCCTTCTCTATGTTATACTAGTTAATGAACAAACAATCCCTTGGTTTCTTTCAAAAATCGAAGAGAAACATTTTTAATAGAATACCACTGTATTATATATAAGAAATGCACCCATTCATTACACCACTAGGTGGAATTAAACAGGTTTTTTGTCTATTTCGGTTCGATCATATGAAGTTAGCGAAGCCCCCCTCCCAAATATGTTTCAAAACACATCGAAGCCCTGTGAATAATTTGTTGGTAATTAGTTGCGATAATTTTGAATTTGTTGCTCAATTTTTTTGAGTACTTTGCTAAGTTCATATGAAGTTAACGAGGCCCCTTTCGCAAACATGCTTCAAAACAAATCGAAGCGCAGTGCATAATTTGTTGCTTATTAGTTACGGTAATTTTGAATTTGTTGCTCTTTTTTATTTTTTTGAGTACTTTGCTAAATTTATATGAAGTTATCGAAGCCCCCCACATAAATGTGCTTCAAAACAAATCGAAGCCCAGTGAATAATTTGTTGCTAATTATTTACGGTAATTTTGAGTTTGTTGCTCAATTTTTTTCATATATTTTTAGTACTTTTTAAACATGTAATAAAACAAACGGTTCATCCGATTTCAAAATTTATTTTTTCATATTAAAGTACAATCCTTCCGGTTAATTGTGGAATATAATTTCTTTCAAATTGCAAATCGGCTGGCCTTGCAGTGCGCCATACTGTCGGTCCAGTTTTTTAGTAGATTTTCGGTTGTATGCAACTTTATCTCAGCTATGGCTGCACGAATGTTGTCCTTCAAGGCTTGAATTGTCTCTGACTTGTCCACATAACATTTATCTTTGACAGCCTCCCAAAGATAATAGTCTAACGGCGTCAAATCACAACTCCGAATTTCGACTGATAATTCGATCTTCGAAGACTGTGCGCAGAAGATCGATCGTGACGTTGGCTGTGTGGCACGGAGCGCCGTCTTGTTGGAACCAAATGGTGTCCAAGTCTTCCTCTTCAAGTAACGGGAAGAACCAATCGCCAATCATGGCGCGGTAGTGCTCGCCATTGACCGTGGCGGCAACTCCTGCCTCATGACCCAATGATGCCGCCAGACCAAAATCTGCACCATTTGCATGCATCGGCTTCTCCATGATAACATGCTGGTTTTCCGTCGTCCAGATGTGACCCAGATTTTGCTTATTAGCATACCCGTCGAGATGAAAATGTGCCTCATCCAAGAAGATGATTTTTTGGCAAAAATCGGCGTCTTCTTCAAGCTGATCGCAAACCCACTTTCAAAGTAAAACTGCACTATTTTCACGCGTTCCTCAAGCCTATACACAAAAATTTTCGTTCAGCGGAAGGATAGAACTAAGTTTCTGTCAAATCAGAAGTGACATTAAGGTTACCAATGTCGAAATAACCGCTAGTTAAAAAAAGTTAGATGGCGGACCCTGTACATATGAAGTAAACAAATCCCCTCTCCCAAATATGCTTCGAAACAAATGAAAGCCCAGTGGATAGTTTGTTTCTAATTAGTTACGGTATTTTTGAACTTGTTCCTCATTTTTTGCCTTTCTCATATAGAAACAATATGCTATCACCGTGAAAACCGACTTTTGAACCGAGGCCCGGTGGGTCGAGTGTTATATAATGCTTTCAGAAACTTACGGTGATGCTGCTCTGAATAAAAGAACGTGTCGGGAGTGGTTTCAACGTTTTAAAAATGGTGATTTCGATGTCGAAGACAAACATGATGGTGGAAGAGAAAACACCTTCAAAGATGAATAACAATTTACTACGAGCTCTTAAAACCGGGTGAAACCATCACAGGAGATCGCTACCGAACGCAACTGATGCGCCTTAGTCGCGCGCTAAAAGAAAAGCAGCCACTATATCCAGAGCGACATGACAAAGTCATCCTCCAACACGACAATGCTCGGTCTCACGTCGCAAAAGTGGTCAAAAAGTACCTGGAAACGCTGAAATGAGAAGTCTTGCCCCACCCGCCGTATTCCCTAGATGTCGCCCCTTCTGACTTCCACCTATTCCGTTCGATGGCACACGGCCTGGCAGATCAACATTTTAAATCTTTCGAAGAGTTGGAAAAATGGATTGCTTCATGGATAGCGTCAAAAAAGGACTCCTTTTTTCGAGCCGGGATCCGAAAATCTCCGGAAAGATGAGAGAAAGTTGCGGCTAGCGATGGACAATACTTTGAATAATACATCTGTAAGCACTTTTTCGCAATAAAGCTTTAAATTTTGAAAAAAAAAACGGCGGAAGCAAAATTGTACACCTAATATATTTTTGAGTTCTACGCTTAGTTAATATGTAAATAGGTAGACAGAGTGAGCGCGAGAAGCTGAGTCGAGCTTGATGCTGATCGAAGCGTAAAATGTACTTACAGAAAATCCAAGTATACCTCTCGCTTTTGGTCTGCTAACGTCAGTCACCTGCTCGGACAGTTTATCATCATAACTACATTCGTACTACAGAAAACCTGTTTTAATCCACCTAGTGGTGTAATGATGCCTTTCTCATGTACATATAATATTGTGGTATTCTATTCAAAAATTTTCTCTTCGATTTTTGAAAGAAACCAAGAGATTGTTTGTGTATAACATACAGAACAAAACAGTGGGGTCGTCAAATGGTGAGATAACTAAGTCCTCACAAGTCCCTATCTCATGCCTCCCCGAGCGTCTATGATGACATTTGGTCAATAGAACGGCGTCGACTGGGTGCTATCGCCTTCTGCGTTAGTAGCAGAATGAGAGGGTGCGAAATGGCTTGTAGGTAGAAGCCCATCCCAAAGTGCAATGTTTATCATAGTATATTACAACATATAATTCTGTTGTTTATTACATCATGTATTATTATTATTTTTATTATTATTATTATTATTATTAGAAGAGCGTAACTTACACTGCGACATTAACTGTTATATTGTATAATAGCATATTGTTTCATATATTATCGTCTTACACTATTTTATGTGGTTATATACTATGTTGTATGGTATTATACTGCATTGCTTAATATCATATTATATTGTATTATATTATATTATATTATATTATATTATATTATATTATATTATATTATATTATATTATATTGTATTATATTATATTATATTATAGGGTTTATTATGAGTATTACTACGTACCTATGCGCAAAATATAAATTTGTTTCCCTTATAAGTTATCATTTTTAAAGTAACATTTAACTAAATATCAAGGTCGTCACAAGATGAGCTTGGTATATTATTTATAGATGTGGATATTAGTATTGTTATTAGAAGAGAAATATTCTACTTCCTGCAGTATTGCGAAGATAGAAGAGCATAAATAACACTCTACATCAACTGTTATTTTATATATTGTTTTATAATATATTATATTATATTGTATGACATTGTATTATATTATAGTATATTATGTTACATTATATTATTTTGTAATCTATCATCTATCATTTTATGTTATATTAATTTCATTACACTATTTTCCATTGTATTTATCAATATAAAACATTTATCACGTAAAGGGGGGGGGGGAGCATCAGGGCATCGGACGAATTGATGACTGGACGAGGGATTGTGGATAGCCAGCCCAAGTCACTTGAAGGAAACTTGTTTCCTTCTGAAGGTTTGAAATGAGTCTGACGCGCCCTTCTCAAACAAACCATCAGGCGGGTTCAAGCATGTATAGCGATATGCTTCATCCATGCACTGGATATTATGGTTGGAAGAGCATCTTTTATTCCCGCGGAATACGAGTAAGTGACTCTACTTACGTATCCGCCCAACCCTTTTTGTTCGCTTTTCGGTAACAGCTATAGTAAGAAGGTGAATGGATGAGTCATATCGGGGCTACTGTAAGTCTACCCGCATCCACTGGCAAGTCCTTGAACTGATGGTGGCTTCACTTCACATCACATCACATCAACATACAGAACAAAACAGTGCTTTGATTGCGTACGTCATCCTTAAGAAAACGAAGTGGGTTCACTATTATATGCACTTCTGGCACCGGAACCCGAGAACCGGTATAATCAAAGTCGGTTCGTACGGCCACCAACTAACATGACGTACAAACTCTACTATACGCACTCTTAATTACGATTTAAATGTTTGTTCCATCTGAAAATATGCATTAATTTTTGGTAGGACCATAAGACCTTGCAATTGACCCTAAGATTGGGAATAACGGTTTAGAGTCCAGTTTATAACATTTTTTACGGATTTTGTTCCGCCGGTTTAAGTGACGGTGTACAATATTGAACACACTTTATCCTATAACTCCGGAACCGGAAGTCGGATCCGGATGAAATTCAGGAATTCCGTATGGGACCAGAAGACCTTTCATTTTAATCTAAGTTTGTGGAAATCGGTCAAACCATCACTGAGAAAGTTAGTGAGATCTATTTTGGTATATATGACCACAATTTCCGGTACTTCCGGAACCGGGAACCAGGATAGTCGGAATCGGTTTGTTTAGTTGCCTACTGATAATGACTATCGATTTGTGTAGTTTTGAGACCAGTTTAGAAATTTTTTTACGTTTTTTGTTTCACCGGTTTAAGTGACGGTGTAAAATTTTGAACACACTTTACCCTATAACTCCGGAACCGGAAGTCGGGTCTGGATGAAATTCAGGAATTCCGTATGGGACCGGAAGACCTTTCATTTGAATCTAAGTTTGTGGAAATCGGTCAAAATTTTGAACACACTTCACCCTATAACTCCGGAACCGGAAGTCGGATCCGGATAAAATTCAGGAATTCCGTATGGGACCACGAGACCTTTCATTTGAATCTAAGTTTGTCAAAATCGTCAAAGGAACAATGGATAGAGTGATGTGCTACGTCCGAGTATCTGGGCCTCTTTCGAATCCTTTCGAATCTCGGTGAAGGCTACGGCAAGGTGAAGGACTCTCATCTTGCTCAACATTGCTTTGGAAGGTGTGATTCGAAGTGCGAGGATCGACACGAATGGCACGATCTTCCGAAAGTCCGTACAACTTTTTGGCTTCGCTGATGATATTGATATTGTGACACGTAACCTTGAGAAGATGATGGAAACATTCATCGAACTGAAAGCTGGATGTCGGACGACAGCCCAGTGAAAATGATTCTTGAATCCAACCCGACTGGTACAAGAAGAAGAGGAACGCGGCGAGCAAGGTGGATCGATCAAGTAGAGGGTGATCTCCGAAGCATCCGTGTCTTGAGTGGCTGGCGACGAGCAGCTATGGACCGGGTTATATGGAGACGTATTCTTGATACAGCAAAGGGCACCACTGGACCGTAGCTGTTAGGTAAGGTAAGGACCCTATAATTTCAAAGTTGGATGTCGGAATCGGATAAAATTCACCAATTTTCTATGGGACCATCAGTTAACATTACTTTGAATTTTTGCTTATTAAATTCGTTTTGCCCTTCTTCTCTATTCCCGATACCTTCCGAAATCGGTGTAACCGAAGTCAGTTGAATTCGCCTAATGGATTATCAAGAATTTCTTTAGATTCGCAATATTTGAAGCGCTACATTCAGCCTTAGAGAACTCGTAGTGCACATGAGCTACATAAAATTTTTGGGTCCTTCCGGGATCGAAAACCGAATACTGGTAGAACTGAAATAAGTTTATTTGGTCGTCGACTCTCAAAATCTGTGATCCCGATAAACCCGATAAATTTATGTGAAATTTGTACACTAATCACCCTGAACCGGAAGTCGAATCTGATTAAAAAACAAGTACTTTTTATGAGATCTTAACACCTTTTATTGGAATGTTAGATGGACGAAATCCGGTCAGCATCTACTAGCAAAATGAGTGACATTATTTTAATTTCATTACATATATCATCCTGTTTTTCCGGAACCAGAAGTCGGATCCAAATGAAATTCAGAAACCTTATATGAGAACATGGTACTGTTCATATAAGTCTAAGTTTGATATTATTTTCCACACACTGCTTATCTCGATGAACTTCTTCGAAATGTATAATAGTTTTTTTTGTTTCGATTATAGAGGTTTTAACCTTAAGGTCATTCACCTCTTCGGGTCAGAAAATTTTCTGACTCTATGTGCGGGGTTGGGAATCGAACCCAGGCGGGCTGCGTGAAAGGCATCGACTTATTCATCACGCTATTCCCGTCCCCAATGTATAATAGTGTTAGAAGTTGTATTCTTCCAGCAATTATTGTTGCAGGTAGTATAAATCAATATAAGTATGAAATTGTTTTGAATTTGAAAATATTGCTATCTTTCTAATACATAACATATGTCATGTTCGAACGATTATGTTGCCAAAAACGAACCGTGCTAAAATCGAAACTTTATAAAAAAGGACACTGTGCATAATATTTTAGTGCTAAGAAACAATTACATAAAACAGCATAAAAAATCATGTATCACTGTGCTCCGAAACATCGCTTTATCATCAAGTGCATAAAACTCCTACTACTGGAATTAGAAATGGAATGGGAAATATTGATATAAAACTTCTCAAGAAGTAAACCTCCGTTCTCATAACCATTCAATAGCGTTTAGGGTGACGGGGAGAGCTTTCATTTGCGACTACTTTGATCGAAATCGTTCCGATCATCTCTGAGATCTCGATCTCTGTTGACAACACACACACGGACATTTGCTCAGTTTGTCGAGCTGAATCTATTGGTAAATGACACTCGAACGTCCGGGCCACGGATAATTTTTTCAAAGCTTGAGCGAATTCAACACCTATTTTGCATATTTATAAAAAAGGTAAAACGATTAAGTTAACGAGAATGTTATCGTAAACCTATTTCCATCTCCTTGGGTGGACAGTTTCCTCAATTTACATAAAAATATGCTCACCATCTTGGAATTCAGAACCACCTCAATCATCATTTTCCGACACCTATTCATCAAACCCGTTCCGAAAATACCCATATTGTAAGGGTTTTAAAGGAATATCAATAAACCGGAAGTCGCCATCTTGGAATTCAAAACCACCTCAAACATCATTTTCCGACACCTATTCATCAAACCCGTTCCGAAAATACCCATATTGCAAGGGTTTCAAGAAATATCAATAAACCGGAAGTCGCCATCTTGGAATTCAGAACCACCTCAATCATCATTTTCCGACATCTACTCATCAAACCCGTACCGAAAATACCCATATTGTAAGGGTTTTCAAGGAATATCAATAAACCGGAAGTCGCCATCTTGGAATTCAGAAACACCTCAAATATCGTTTTCCGACATGTACTCATCAAACCCGTTTCGAAAATACCCATATTGTAAGGGCTTTCAAGGAATATCAATGAACCGGAAGTCGCCATCTTGGTATTCAGAACCACCTCAAATATCGTTTTCCGACATGTACTCATCAAACCCGTTTCGAAAATGCCCATATTGTAAGGGTTTTCAAGGAATATCAATAAACCGGAAGTCGCCATCTTGGAATTCAGAACCACCTCAAATATCGTTTTCCGACATGTACTCATCAAACCTGTTTCGAAAATACCCATATTGTAAGGGTTTTCAAGAAATATCAATAATCCGGAAGTCGCCATCTTGGAATTCAGAACCACCTCAATCATCATTTTCCGACATCTACTCATCAAACCCGTACCGAAAATACCCATATTGTAAGGGTTTCCAAGGAATATCAATAAACCGGAAGTCGCCATCTTGGAATTCCAAACCACCTCAAACATCATTTTCCGATCGTTTCTATGAGAGGGCACCACTAGAATTAAATCCATACCATTTTCAGTTAATACCAAACTTCCAAAGATACGTGTATAAATTTGTATCTGATTATTAGTTTGTGAGATATTGCATTTTGAGTGAAGCTACTTTTGTTATTGTGAAAAAATGGAAAAAAAGGAATTTCGTGTGTTGATGAAACACTACTTTTTGATGAAAAAAAGTGCCGCCGATACCAAAAAATGGCTTGATGAGTGTTATCCAGACTCTGCACCAGGCGAAGCAACAATTCGTAAGTGGTTTGCAAAATTTCGTACTGGTCATATGAGCACCGAAGACGATGAACGCAGTGGACGTCCAAAAGAGGCTGTTACCGATGAAAACGTGAAAAAAATCCACAAAATGATTTTCAATGACCGTAAAGTGAAGTTGATCGAGATAGCTGACACCCTAAAGATATCAAAGGAACGTGTTGGACATATTATTCACGAATATTTGGATATGAGAAAGCTTTGTGCAAAATGGGTGCCGCGTGAGATCACAATCGATCAAAAACAACAACGAATTGATGATTCTGAGCAGTGTTTGGAGCTGTTATATCGAAATAAAACCGATTTTTTTCGTCGATATATAACAATGGACGAAACATGGCTCCATCACTTCACTCCGGAGTCCAATCGACAGTCAGCTGAGTGGACTGCACGCGATGAACCGAACCCAAAGCGTGGAAAGACTCAACAATCGGCCGGTAAGGTTATGGCGTCTGTATTTTGGGATTCGCATGGTCTAATTTTCATCGACTACCTTGAAAAGGGAAAAACCATCAACAGTAACTATTATATAGCGTTATTAGAGCGTTTGAAGGACGAAATTTAAAAAAACGGCCTCATTTGAAGAAGAAAAAAGTTTTGCTTCATCAAGACAATGCACCGTGTCACAAGTCGATGAAAACCATGCTGAAATTGAACGAATTGGGCTTCGAATTGCTCCCTCATCCACCGCATTCTCCAGATTTGGCCCCCAGTGACTTTTTTCTGTTCTCAGACCTCAAGAGAATGCTCGCTGGTAAAAAATTTAGAAGCAATGAAGAGGTAATCGCTGAAACTGAGGCCTATTTTGAGGCAAAGCACAAATCGTACTACAAAAATGGTATCGAAAAGTTGGAAGATCGCTATAATCGCTGTATCGCCTGTGATGGCAATTATGTTGAATAATAAAAATGAATTTTGGCAAAAAAATATGTGTTTCTATTAAACGATACGAACTTTTCAGCCGAACTGTTATATATATATATATATATATATATATATATATATATATATATATATATATATATATATATATATATATATATATATATATATATATATATATATATATATATATATATATATATATATATATATATATATATATATATATATATATATATATATATAAGGTTGCCAATATTTTGGGATCACCTCTAATTTCGTAAGCACCTCGAAAGATGTCCTCATGCAACATTTGAGCTAAATTGGACATGCGTAGGTGCTGGCCGCGGCGGTTAGGGTTTGAAAATTTTCGATCTTGAAAAAGCACTATAGGGGGAAGTACAATTTCCAAAATCGAACATTTTTTTTATGCCGAATATCTTAAAACTGCATGAAACGTCGAGATTTAGTGTCATCTCAAACAAAAAATTTTTTTTAATAAATCGACTTTCTGGGACTTGATATTTTTTCTAATTTCTTTTCTAATTTTGATATTTTTTCTAAGTCCCAAAAAGTCGATTTAAAAAATAATTCGGGATGTCACTAAATCTCGACTTTTCGTGCAAGCGCTTGATTGGAAAAACGATACCAAGTATGTGACATAAACACTGAAGCATGCTTTTGTGAACCACTCGAATCAATCTAAATTAATTGGTGTCAAAAATGAGCCAAAATTAGTGTAAGAAATTATTTCATAAAATGATAAAAAATTCATGAGACTGCTTTGAAGAAAGTGAAAGGCATTATCAGGCCCCTCACAAATAACCACTTTCCAAAAAGTGTCGATTCTCTTCAAATTAGCTAAATTTCGTCACTGACCACCTTCAACAACAAGGATTCACTGAGTCAAAGGGATCATGCTGACTTTGACTCAGATCATCTTCCTGTAACATTCAGACTTTCCAACGAAGCTATAATTAATCCAATTAGATCTATATTCAACTATCATAGAGCTAATTGGTTGGATTACAGATCTCACATTGAAAATCATGTGGATCATGAAACTATTTTAGAAAATTCTGCGGACATCGACTCAGCAATTGATAATTTGAATCATTACATTATCGAAGCAAGAAATCTTTCAGTTCCCAAAGCTCAAACTAAATTAAATTCTCCTATCATCGATGACAACTGACTGCTCATTCGGTTGAAGAATGTTCGTCGACGACAATATCAACGTTCTCGTGATCCTGCTATGAAAAACATAGATAAGGATTTACAAAAAGAAATTAAACATAGATTTACTCTTTTGCGAAATGAAAATTTCGCTAATGAAGTTGAACAAATTAAACCATATTCCAAACCTTTCTGGAAACTTTCTAAGGTTCTTAAGAAACCTCAGAAACCAATTCCTGCTCTCAAGGAAGGAAATCAAATACTTCTTACAAATGGCGAAAAAGCTCAAAAACTTGCTCAGCAGTTCGAGAGTGTCAACAATTTTAATTTGAACGTTGTGAGTCCTATTGAAAATGAAGTCTCACAGAAATATGAGCATATTTCAACCCAAGTGTTATCACACGATGACATTATTGAGACGAATTTTGATGAAATTAAATCAATTATTAGGAAACTCAAAAACATGAAGGCTGCTGGTAATGATGGAATTTTCAATATTCCTATTAAAAATCTTCCCGATGTTGCCTTGAGACTCCTGGTTAAAATTTTCAACAAGTGTCTTTCATTAGCTTACTTCCCAAAAAGATGGAAAAACGCTAAAGTAATTCCTATCCTCAAACCTGATAAAAACCCAGCAGAAACATCAAGTTATCGACCAATTAGCTTACTTTCTTCTATCAGTAAACTTTTAAAAAAAATTATCTTGTTGAGAATGATGTCTCATATAAATAATAATTCAATTTTTTTACCAGAGCAGTTTGGATTTCGTCATGAACATTCAACTACTCATCAACTTGTCAGAGTAACGAACATGATAAAAGCAAATAAATCTTCTGGGTTATCCACTGGAGTTGCTCTTCTAGACATAGAAAAAACATTCGACAGTGTTTGGCACAAAGGTTTAATAGCAAAAATGTCTGATTTCCAGTTTCCTATTTATTTGATCAAAATGATTCGAAATTATTTAACTGATCGTACTCTTCAGGTTAGCTATCAGAATTGTAAATCTGAATTGCTACCCTTACGTGACGGTGTTCCGCAGGGTTCGAGCGTAGCTCCAATCTTGTATAATATTTTCACTTCTGATCTTCCAAATCTACCTGGTGGTTGTCAGAAATCGCTATTCTGTGACGACACAAGTCTGTTAGCCACAGGTAGAAATCTAAGAGTGATCTGCAGTCGCCTACAAATAAGTTTAAATATTTTCAGTGATTATCTGTCAAAATGGAAAATTAAACCAAATGCAGCAAAAACGCAATTAATTATTTTTCCTCTTAAGCCAAGAACTTCTTTTCTTAAACCAAACAATAATCACATTCTTAAATTGAATGGCTTGGAATTGACATGATCTGATCAAGCTAAATACTTAGGTTTAACATATGACAAAAAACTCACTTTCAAGGATCACATTGAAGGAATCCAGGCAAAGTGTAATAAATATATTAAATGCTTATATCCTCTTATAAACAGAAATTCTAAGCTCTGTCTAAAAAACAAATTGCTAATTTATAAACAAATTTTCAGACCAGCCATGCTTTATGCCATGTACCAATTTGGTCAAGTTGTTGTTCCACCAGGAAGAAAACGCTTCAAAGGATTCAGAATAAAATTCTAAAAATGATTTTGAAGCGTCCTCCCTGGTTTAGTACAAATGAGTTACACAGACTCACAAATATATAACCATTAGATGTAATGTCACATAATATTATAAGCAAATTCCGACAAAAATCGATGCAATCTTCAATTCAATCGATTCGCTCTCTGTATTAGTTAGTAAGTTAGCATAGAAGTTCCTTTTCCCCATTACACAATACAAGTAGGTTTAGAATTTTCCCTACACAAAAATCTCAGAATTGCGGAAGCAAATAATGTCCTCATGGTAATAACCAAATCATATATATAATAGGACTGAAAAGTCACCACTTGTGGCTGAACACCCAATTTAAATCTTAATAATTTAATTTTAACTCATATTCCAATAAATAGTTATTAAAAAAAAGAGTCAGGGATGCCCCAAAAAAGTTCAACTGTTCTCACCAGTACATCTGCAAAACATTGAAAAGACTCGGTATAAAGTACCGAAAGAAGACACGAGACCCGGGATATACTGACGCACAGATTTCAACGCTGAATTCCCAATGCCGCTGGTTGATTAAAAAATTTTCCGGAAAAAGTTTTGTTTTGGACGACGAAAGTTACTTCCCTCTTTCGAAGACGCAAACGATCGATACTATTCAACTGATAGTTCTACTGTACATCCGAACATAAAATATTAGTTTAATTAGTTAAGTTTGAACAGAAAGCGATGCTGTACATTGTCATTTCCGAGAGAGGCATTTCTAAGCCATGGTTCACGCCATCTGTGTTGGCAATCAATCAAGATGTGTACCAGAACGAAAGTTTGTAGAAAGTTTTAATCCCGTTTTTTCAAAAACATCATGCTGATGGACAATACGATTTTTGGCCGGATAAAGTGTCATCGCATTGCGCCAAAAAACACAATCGTTCCTGAATACCCAGTCGATCCCATTTGTACCCAAAAACCACAACCCGATAAATCTACCTCGCCGAACATCCGATCACGGACCGTTTTCAAATGTTCACTTTTTTTTTTCAACAATGAACAATGTATCATTAATTTCAATAAATAAGATCTTCTCCAAGTATGTTTGTCTTTTTTGACAGCTTAAGAAAGAAATTCCAAAATTTTAATTGCCACCCGTTACTACGACTGTGATTAAGAGTTGAGTGATAAACGTAAAAACCGCTTGGTAATTAATAGAAAAGAAAGTAAACAAAGAGAAATTGTCACTTGCTTATACGCCCTTTTGAAAAATTAACCGACAGATAAAACGCTGCTGGGGCTGCCAGTTTATTTTGTTACAATTTCTAGATTTAAATTTTAAAACTGATATAAATTATGCATCTAGAACTAGAACACTCCTGAACATGCCCTAAATGTGTAATTCAGGATCCACACTCTAGAGATACCGAATAGTTTTAATTTTATGGCATTCATGCGCAAATCCATTCACAGAAAGTCTTGTTAGAGGTAAGCAGACACCATTCTAATTTTGAAGCAGTGTTAGTGTAGCCAACCGCATGCTTTCCGAAGTCCGAACTCAGTTGGATTTTTACATTCATTCCTTATATCATAGCTTTCGCTGTTGCTTTCTTATTGCAGCCCGGATACCGGCCCGTTGTTACTTCTAGTTTTGAACAAGTGATAGTGTACCGTAAAACAACACAATTGAATGTGATCCAAGCAGGCAAAGCACTGAACAACATTCTTACGGGTTTTGGTTTTCAGAAGGGTGTAAAACGAAGAAAATCAATATCATTCTATTTTGGTTGGGGGTGAAAAGGGATACCATGATTCATTCATATTCATATAACATTTGAGCAGTTCCACGCAAGCGACAGATTTTTTTATAAATTGAAATTTTGTATATTTTGATTTAGCCAGAGTGGCATGTGACCGGGAAAACCGGGAAAAAGTCGGGAATTTGATTTCACCGGGAAAAAGTCGGGAATTTTAGTGAAAAACCGGGAAAAATATTACTAGTTCACCTATGAGTAACAGTTGTTAGCATAATGATTTTTTTCAACAATTGAAAAGTAGGAGATAATACCCAAGTTTGCGTTTGAGCGAAATGTTCAGTACAAGTGTTGAAACAACTTATTGTCCATTGGAAATTGGGTCAATACCCCATGCCTCGTCCAACGATTTTTAGAGGCTTGCAGGCAGTTTTAAATGAAACAGGAAGCATCAGAGTTTTTTAGTTGTTATCAATAACAGCATAATGAAAGGTCATTTTGAAAAATAAGGATAATTTTAATGCATCTGTTGGATTTTTATTAAATTCTTTTTGAATAAGTTTTCAACACACCTGCAAAATTTATTGCAAAATCTCAAGGTAACATAGGGAAAATTTTTAATAAAATTATTAAAACTGGTTTCTGAGGACCAGTATAGAATCTTAGAGATTTAGAAAATGGATTGATTTGTTCAGTGAATCTATGTTTAATTTTCTTTTAAAGGTCCTCAACTATTCCACAGCAGGATCACAATAACGTTGATATTGATGTAGATGAAGGTGAATTGAATTTAGTTGGAGCTTTTGGAACTTCAATAAAGTAATGATTTAAATTATATACGGCTATATCTATATTTCCCAAAACAATTTCAGGGTTTACATTCGATAGTATTCTAGTCGATTAGTTCTAAGCTAATTGAACTAATCATTGCTTAATTTGAAACCCTGAATGTTATTGATTGATCTGTTATAATCAGATCAATTGTAGAAAGATTTCGCATAGAAGATAAATTAGTTAAGCTATTGGAAATAAAACTGATTTAAAACCAGTGGAGAGTTCGTCATGAAGAACTCGTACTTTCAGATTATTTTTCTGTTTACTCTACGAGCATTTAGAATCCTATTAGAAAAAACAGATCGTTATATTGTGCATTTCACAGCTATCATTTGATTTATTTGCCCATCAACTCATTGAAATCGTAAACATTGCTTATTGACTAACAGATACATTAGAAAAAAAGAGCAAATTAGAAGCAGCCGAACGGTTTTGCGAAATCTTAGGTATACATACATCTAATGATTTTAAATTCAATTCTATTACATGAAAATTTCCAATTTTTGGTCTGACAGGACTTTGTTAATAATTGGTTTTATGGTTTTCATCACAATCACATGATGATCTGAGGGTATCGTTCATTGAACAGATGTGCTTGCAAGCGACATAATTTAAACAATATATGTCCATATAACAATTTATTGTACCATGGCCGAAGCCCTGGCAATGACGATATTATGTTAGATTCGCTGTGCCATCATCAGTGTTGATGATTGTCGATAATTTGGCAGAAAGCGGCTCAATATTTCTCTACATTGTATATAACATTTTCAATCTGGTAGAAGATGCTACAAGAACTCGCTGTCTCTCAATGCATGAACCGTGAGAGAATTTTTCTACATTTCTTCGCTCCACTTCATGTTCTGAGTATTTCACAGCCCTTAGCAAAATATATACAGTTCAGCAATGATCCAAGAGAGAATTGCAAGTTGATAACTATCGCAGATAATTCGACTTGATGATTCCCATCCTAGGTTACAATATACAATATTTCAAAACCCTGGTCTGGACCTTTGCCAGCTATTTTCATAGATACAACTTATACAATGGTTATATGCACATAGTTAGAATAAGGGGCAATAGTAAAATGATTCTATCGCAAGTATCCATTGCCCGTATAGAATCGGATCACAAAACGGGAATAAGCGACCGTTTGTTGCTTCAGAGAGAATCCCCACAGCAGCGTGCTAACCCGTGATGCTCAGACAGGTCTGATTAGATCATCGAGAGAAATTCGCTTTCGCACTGGTGTCCATTTTATGTTATATGAGCCATGACGGTGTTTTGTTGCTGAGATGATATCCGTCTCTCTTTGATGGCACTGATTGAATCGTTTGAGGAGTTGGTAGAGAGCGTTCTTTGATACGATAAAAGCCATCCTTAGCCATCATGCCGTTTATAATTTTCCCACCGAACTGAGATTTCCACTTTCACTTCCGGAAGGAGCGAAGAAAGCTCTGTGCAAAATGATTTGAAGTTGCAAGCATAGATTGTTGTTGTTTTTTTCCGAATGACGTCCGTTTTTGGGATTGTTGTTCCTTATTGATTTATTTTCAATCATATGTATGTATACCAAAAAAATAATAGAAACTGTCATATGCACTCGGAAGAAATCAGTTACGTGTAACCAAAACTCCTGAATAACTTGAAAAAGGCTTTATGCTTTTCTTATATGCACATGTTATAATGAATATTTTCTATTTATATATCAAAATGCCTGGAAAGTATTTGAATCCTCAATTAGCGGGCCTATTATAATGATCCTTTTTGGACATGGGATATCTGTTTAAAGTTTGAATTAAAAAATGTTCAAAAAAAACTAAACAGGGGCGATTTGAGCCTATTCCGAAAAACCGGGAAAAAACGGGAAATTGAAATCTGCATTTCACCCTATTCTCAGAAAACCGGGAAAAAAACGGGAAATTGAAATCTGCAATTCACGGAAAACCGGGAAAAAGTCGGGAATTTCGTTTCACCGGGAAAAACCAAGAAAAAATCGGGAATTTTAGTGTAAATCCGGGAAAAAAATTATTATTATTACCCCTAATCTTAGTAAAGATTTTCAGTATCATGATTTTCTTGATCAAACAAATGAAAAGTTGGAGGCAATACTCCATCATATGTTTGAGTGAGAAGTTCAGTAAAACTTTTGAAACATCGTATTGTCCCACACAGGCTTTATGGTACACAATCCATTGGAGATGGGGCCAACATCTCATGTTTCATTCAACAATTTTTGTAAGGGTTTAGCAGCAATTTTTAATGGATCAGAAAACATCAAAGCTTTCTTAGTTGTTATCAACAACAGCACATCGAACGGATGCTTTTGCTGGATTTCTATTCAATTTCAGAACAAATTTGCATAATATGATTGCAAAAGAAATGTTAGGTAACATGTTTGAAAAATTATGGAAAATTCTTAGGACCCTTCGTGTTTTTGAGTGGGTTAATGATTGTCCGAATTTCATCATAATTTGTCTTAATAATGTCATCTTGAGACAATACTTGTGTTGTAATCTTGGTATTGATTTCAATAGGATTCACAAAATATAAAAAGCTGTCGACTTTGACCTTGTCCACCGTTTGCAACGAGTATTTGATTTCCTTCTTTGAGAGCTGAAATTGGTTTCTGAGAGTTTGCGATAAACCTTAGAAAGGTTTAGAAGATGGTCTGATTTGTTCAGTGAATGTTTAATGTTTAACTTATATTAAACATCATTACCTATGGATTTCATAGTAGGATCACAAGAATTTAGATCATCTCAGTACCTAGAGGCATTGTTTTTCCAGAGCGACAAGAGTCAATTTTAAGAATTTTAGAAGGATTTAGTTCTGTTTCACCAAAATTCAATTTTGAAAGAATATCTTATATGTTGTTAGATGGAATCGGGAGTAGAATTGTTTCTTGTTCGTTTTTAACCTTAGGTATACTTTTTTTAGACTATGCTAGGCTGATATAGTATTGGAATACACTAGAGATGGGTAATCCGCTCACGAACAGTTCAACGAGTTATTTCTCCTCGAAGAGTGAGTGACTTAGGGTTCTTTATTCAAGAATGATAGTTCTTTATATAGAAATGAATGTAATCTAATTCTTTAACGATGTATACAAGTTAGTTGCGTTGTAAAGAACGGTTTTGCCCATCTCTAGAATACACTCCTAGCTTGAATTCTAAGAGTCTTAAGAACTACTGATTTTCCAGATAGCCTTCATAAGACTCATTTAGTAGTAGTTTTAACAAATACTGAATCGTTCGGAAAATCACAATTTCAATTTTAATTATAAGACTTCAAATTTAAATCCAAATTATTTGGCTTTCAAATGCCTGATGGTATTTCTGGCAACCTAGAAAACACAAACAATAATTTGAGGTAAAAGCTGCACTTAAGATCATTATTAGAAAGAGAATGGAGTCTGAATAAAATTGGTTAATTTTTCAACAAAATTGCACGAATGTTAATGCTGTATTCCTTCGTGAAATGCAAGATTTATCACTTTCATCATACGAACTGATTCGAATGGTATTCAACACTCAGCCCTGCGGGCCATGGTTCCAAAATCGGTTTTCACAGTAATTGCATAACTTATCTATATGAGAAAGCCAAGAAAGACTTCTTGCCATTGTTATGTGCACTTGGCATAATGAATATTTCATATTTCTAAATCGAGATACTACTCGAAAAAATACTTTTTTTTCAACTCTCGATGTTCTTTTGGATATGAGATTTATTTAGAAATATTCTAAAAAATACTGCCTGTTCTAAAAACCGGGAATTTTTTATCTCGCTCACCGGGAAAACCGGGAAATCGAAATCGGCAATTCACTTGCCACCCACATTTGTGTCAAAATGTCTAATCGTCAAAGAATTTACGACACAGATAAGTATGAAATTTTCAAAGCAAATTTTATGACTATTTGAACTTGAAGGGTGACTATTTGATAAACGAAAAAACTTTCTGCGACTGTGACGGTCTCCGAGTTACGGACCTGTAAATAGTTTGTCAAAAAGTCCAATGAGACTTGCATCGATTTCAAATGAAATGTTAATGAGGTTTTTTTTATAGCACGTGGAAAAATATGTATGTCGTCAATAAGTCAAACTTTATTATAGAAACTACTTCTTCGATTTCGTGTTAATTCTGGAAGCGACGTAGTAAATGTTGCGAAATTCAATTAAATTCTACTCGTATTCACGACCTCCAGTTATGTATATAACATAACCAACCCAACTTTTTGCCATGCTGATATTGAAAGTTCATGCAATCACTGTGAAAAACGACTTTCGAATCAAGGCCCGGAGTTCGAGGCTCCGACTCTGTTCGTCGAGTACGCAAAATGTCCGTGTGTATGTGTGTATATGTGACTTGTGGTCCCATTTTTACAGACTTAGATACAAATAAATGATTTTACGGTCTTCTTTATAAAACTTCTGAATTTCATCTAGATCCGACTTCCTGTTCGGGAATCATAGGGTGATTAGTGTAAACATTTCAATTTCAAATTACTAACCCACTTTTCTCATAGATGACGTGACCGAAACTTAGATTCAAATGAATGGTCTTACGAGCTCATACAAAACTTCTAAATTACGTTCGGATATGACTTCCAGTTTCGGAATTATAAGGTGAGGTGTGTTAAAAATTTTATACCATCACTTAAAGGGGTGAGACAAAACACCTAAACAATTTATAAACTGACATAATAATTATTCCCATCGATAGTCATTATCAGTAGACGGCCAAACAAACCGATTTCGGTTATTAAATCAAGAATAGAAGAAAATTATTTTGAAGATTACCATTATAATTACTAGGTGGATTAAAACAGATTTTACAGAGAGTACAAACTACAAAGTTTTGGCATCGGTAAAACTTTTACTATGTGTTCGTCTCTTTGGATTTAAGATTAAACTTTTTTACTCAAAAGCAATATACTGCCGGAACGGATGTGTGTTCATATTAAATAACAAATTGAACTATCAGAGAAAAAATATCTGTTTCGAAGTAATGTTAAATCTGTCACTTTTGATTCCGGAGACATAAAGTAAGTGACGTAACTGATAAAGTGCGTTGTTTTATGTTTTATTGCCGCTGAGTTTTCTCAGAGATGGCTGAGATGATTTTAACAAACTAAGGCTTGTTTGAAGTTACTATTGGTCCTTTGGCAAAGTTCGAAGATCAAATAGCTATAACTGACTTAACCGATAAAAGGTATTGTTTATATATATATATATATATATATATATATATATATATATATATATATATATATATATATATATATATATATATATATATATATATATATATATATATATATATATATATATATATATATATATATATATATATATATATATATATATATATATATATATATATATATATATATATATATTATGTATGTATGACCGCTGTCTTCTGATTGGCCTGGAATCGTTAGAGCGACGAAGAAAGATGCAGCAAGCGTTACTTGTGATTAAAGCATTCAATGACGAAAATTGTTATCTCTCCTTGACTTCCGCGCTTCTCAACTATCTCTACGCTCGACAAGTCTACTTCAACCAACATGAACCAATGATAGCATTTTCCAAAGTTCAACATCTCTTTGAATTTGGTGAACCAACGCACATGTTCACACAGAAATTATAATAAGTTTATCCTTTTTATAAGTTTGTCGTTTTGTTCAGGTCGTCAAATGGTGAGATAACTAAGTCCTCACAAGTTCCTATCTCATCCCTCCCCGAGCGTCTATGATGTCATTTGGTCCATAGAACGGCGTCGACTGGGTGCTATCGCCTTCTGCGTTAGTAGCAGAATGAGAGGGTGCAAAATGGCTTGTAGTTTGAAGTCCATTCTAAAGTGCAATATTTATCATAGTATATTGCAACATGTGGTTCTGTTGTTTGTTGCATTATTTGTTAAATATTGAAGGGAATTATATTAAATTGTATTATACACTGTTCTTATTATTATTATTATAATCATTATTATTATTATGATTATTATCATTAAAAAAGAATTATTTTGTTATGTTATATTATGTTGTACGGTATTATACTGCATTGCACTATATCATAATATTTTGTATTATATTATAAGTATATGTATTGTATTATATTGTATTATATTACATCATGTTATATTATCTTATATTGTGTAATGTTGTATTATAATGTGCTATATTATATTGTTTTATGCTGTGTTATATTATATTTTATTATTTCATATTTTGTTATATCACAGAGAACAGATATCCAACAGACATTTATACGTGCAAAGTCGTGTGCAACGGTGATTTTTAACGGATTTTCACTCGTATGCTTCACACAGCTTTTTAAAAAAGTTTGTACTAAAGCTGCTATATTGAATTATAATATATTATTTTGTAGTATACTGTATTGCATTATATTATGTTATATTATATTATATTAATGTTATATTGTATTGTATTATATTCTATTATATCGTATTATGTTTATTGAATTATATCATACATTGTTTTGTATTGCATTAGGATGTGATATATTATATTGTATTGTGTTATATTACATTTCTTATATTAATTTATATTATATTATATTATATTGTATTATGCTCAATTATATCGACAACGGAGAGGGGCAGGGAGTGCATCAGGGTATCTTACAAGTGAATAACTGGATGATGGAGTGGATTGCCGACCTGAGTCACGTGGGGGAAGCTTTGTGTTTCTCCCTGAAGATCTGAAATGAGTAAGACGCACCCTTCTAACAAACAAACCATCAGGCGGGTTTAAGCTGGTACAGCAAAATTCTTTATTATATGGCCGGATGTTCTTGCTGGAAGGCGCCGGGTCCTCAAACCCCATTTTGGCCTGCTTAACAGCAGTTATATAAAAGCTATCTGATAATCAAATTCGGATCTACTGTAAGTCTACCCGCATACACTGGTAATGCCTTGAACTGATGGTGGCTTCACACATACATACATACATTAATAAGTTTCTTATTGTTATTCATTAAGACTTTTGATTGTCAGATGAATTATTTTAACAATATATATATATATATATATATATATATATATATATATATATATATATATATATATATATATATATATATATATATATATATATATATATATATATATATATATATATATATATATATATATATATATATATATATATATATATATATATATATATATATATATATATATATATATATATATATATATATATATATATATATATATATATATTGTTAAAATAATTCATCTGACAATCAAAAGTCTTAATGAATAACAATAAGAAACTTATTAATGTATGTATGTATGTGTGAAGCCACCATCAGTTCAAGGCATTACCAGTGTATGCGGGTAGACTTACAGTAGATCCGAATTTGATTATCAGATAGCTTTTATATAACTGCTGTTAAGCAGGCCAAAATGGGGTTTGAGGACCCGGCGCCTTCCAGCAAGAACATCCGGCCATATAATAAAGAATTTTGCTGTACCAGCTTAAACCCGCCTGATGGTTTGTTTGTTAGAAGGGTGCGTCTTACTCATTTCAGATCTTCAGGGAGAAACACAAAGCTTCCCCCACGTGACTCAGGTCGGCAATCCACTCCATCATCCAGTTATTCACTTGTAAGATACCCTGATGCACTCCCTGCCCCTCTCCGTTGTCGATATAATTGAGCATAATACAATATAATATAATATAATATAAATTAATATAAGAAATGTAATATAACACAATACAATATAATATATCACATCCTAATGCAATACAAAACAATGTATGATATAATTCAATAAACATAATACGATATAATAGAATATAATACAATACAATATAACATTAATATAATATAATATAACATAATATAATGCAATACAGTATACTACAAAATAATATATTATAATTCAATATAGCAGCTTTAGTACAAACTTTTTTAAAAAGCTGTGTGAAGCATACGAGTGAAAATCCGTTAAAAATCACCGTTGCACACGACTTTGCACGTATAAATGTCTGTTGGATATCTGTTCTCTGTGATATAACAAAATATGAAATAATAAAATATAATATAACACAGCATAAAACAATATAATATAGCACATTATAATACAACATTACACAATATAAGATAATATAACATGATGTAATATAATACAATATAATACAATACATATACTTATAATATAATACAAAATATTATGATATAGTGCAATGCAGTATAATACCGTACAACATAATATAACATAACAAAATAATTCTTTTTTAATGATAATAATCATAATAATAATAATGATTATAATAATAATAATAAGAACAGTGTATAATACAATTTAATATAATTCCCTTCAATATTTAACAAATAATGCAACAAACAACAGAACCACATGTTGCAATATACTATGATAAATATTGCACTTTAGAATGGACTTCAAACTACAAGCCATTTTGCACCCTCTCATTCTGCTACTAACGCAGAAGGCGATAGCACCCAGTCGACGCCGTTCTATGGACCAAATGACATCATAGACGCTCGGGGAGGGATGAGATAGGAACTTGTGAGGACTTAGTTATCTCACCATTTGACGACCTGAACAAAACGACAAACTTATAAAAAGGATAAACTTATTATAATTTCTGTGTGAACATGTGCGTTGGTTCACCAAATTCAAAGAGATGTTGAACTTTGGAAAATGCTATCATTGGTTCATGTTGGTTGAAGTAGACTTGTCGAGCGTAGAGATAGTTGAGAAGCGCGGAAGTCAAGGAGAGATAACAATTTTCGTCATTGAATGCTTTAATCACAAGTAACGCTTGCTGCATCTTTCTTCGTCGCTCTAACGATTCCAGGCCAATCAGAAGACAGCGGTCATACATACATAATATATATATATATATATATATATATATATATATATATATATATATATATATATATATATATATATATATATATATATATATATATATATATATATATATATATATATATATATATATATATATAAACAATACCTTTTATCGGTTAAGTCAGTTATAGCTATTTGATCTTCGAACTTTGCCAAAGGACCAATAGTAACTTCAAACAAGCCTTAGTTTGTTAAAATCATCTCAGCCATCTCTGAGAAAACTCAGCGGCAATAAAACATAAAACAACGCACTTTATCAGTTACGTCACTTACTTTATGTCTCCGGAATCAAAAGTGACAGATTTAACATTACTTCGAAACAGATATTTTTTCTCTGATAGTTCAATTTGTTATTTAATATGAACACACATCCGTTCCGGCAGTATATTGCTTTTGAGTAAAAAAGTTTAATCTTAAATCCAAAGAGACGAACACATAGTAAAAGTTTTACCGATGCCAAAACTTTGTAGTTTGTACTCTCTGTAAAATCTGTTTTAATCCACCTAGTAATTATAATGGTAATCTTCAAAATAATTTTCTTCTATTCTTGATTTAATAACCGAAATCGGTTTGTTTGGCCGTCTACTGATAATGACTATCGATGGGAATAATTATTATGTCAGTTTATAAATTGTTTAGGTGTTTTGTCTCACCCCTTTAAGTGATGGTATAAAATTTTTAACACACCTCACCTTATAATTCCGAAACTGGAAGTCATATCCGAACGTAATTTAGAAGTTTTGTATGAGCTCGTAAGACCATTCATTTGAATCTAAGTTTCGGTCACGTCATCTATGAGAAAAGTGGGTTAGTAATTTGAAATTGAAATGTTTACACTAATCACCCTATGATTCCCGAACAGGAAGTCGGATCTAGATGAAATTCAGAAGTTTTATAAAGAAGACCGTAAAATCATTTATTTGTATCTAAGTCTGTAAAAATGGGACCACAAGTCACATATACACACATACACACGGACATTTTGCGTACTCGACGAACAGAGTCGGAGCCTCGAACTCCGGGCCTTGATTCGAAAGTCGTTTTTCACAGTGATTGCATGAACTTTCAATATCAGCATGGCAAAAAGTTGGGTTGGTTATGTTATATACATAACTGGAGGTCGTGAATACGAGTAGAATTTAATTGAATTTCGCAACATTTACTACGTCGCTTCCAGAATTAACACGAAATCGAAGAAGTAGTTTCTATAATAAAGTTTGACTTATTGACGACATACATATTTTTCCACGTGCTATAAAAAAAACCTCATTAACATTTCATTTGAAATCGATGCAAGTCTCATTGGACTTTTTGACAAACTATTTACAGGTCCGTAACTCGGAGACCGTCACAGTCGCAGAAAGTTTTTTCGTTTATCAAATAGTCACCCTTCAAGTTCAAATAGTCATAAAATTTGCTTTGAAAATTTCATACTTATCTGTGTCGTAAATTCTTTGACGATTAGACATTTTGACACAAATTTAATAAGTTCCGCGAAAAAACTATTCCAGTCAAATGTTTATTATAGAGACAAAAACTTTGAATTAAAGCTGGTTGATACACTTGTAACAAATTGTTTCATCGATCATTGATCCGGTTGGGCTAACCCCTCCACTTAAGCGTCAAGCAAACAAAAAGGTTCGCCTGCATGTAAAGGGGCACGATTGTTTATTACTCGGCGAGACTCTCAAGGCGAGTCCTTCAAAGTTCAACCGATTCCGACAAATCGAACCACAACAACACAGACTCCAAATCTTACTCACTAGACGGGATAATCAATGGGGAACCACTAGTGATTAACGTAAGTTGTAGAAATAAAACTATTATTTATCTTCTCTCTTCTCTATCGACAGTCACGAAAAATACGAAGGTCGGTATATTGCATCAATTTTTGGTTATGGTTTATCACGAGTTCTACTATACCATTTCTTATCGGGTGAATACTGGCCACAATTAACATTTGTCTGACAATACTCGGTGACGATTCTTTATGTGTACATGGGTATTGATTACTTTTATATCTTCACGTTAACACTGTTGTATAATTCTGGCTTTTCTGTACAGATTACAACTTAATGCTGTTGAGATGATCTGACCTGTTTTTTAATTCATCTCGGTGATCGACGTGGGCGTACAATCTGGGAGCTTGAGAAGAGGCGGTCAGTGGTTCGTGTCCTGGCTTGAATGGTTATCTTTTCTCACCGTTCGTACGTACGTTTTTCTTTTTGATGGCGGGCCCGCTGATTCCACTCGCGAGTGCTACTTCGAGGTCTACAGTTGAGTGTGTCCGGCAATTGATGCCCGATCGCCACTCCGGAAGCAGCGGCAACCTCCGACGGCCCGTAGATGTGAAGGGCAAAATCACTAACTCGCCACGAGCTAAGCTTCAAGCGGTCGAGTCTTCGGATCACCCAGAGACCACACGGCGTGCGTAATTCCCTACACCTACCTGGACGAAACACCTTCACTTGAAGGAATTTCTGTCATTCAAGCGAAACGGATTTATTACTCTCCAGTCACATTAGATATTTTCATATAGCATTCACCTTGACCTCGAGTTTCTACTATTACTCATTTATACTGGCTGATACCAAATGGATTTTTCCTAAACTAAGGATGTTGGATGTTAGATTAATAAACACAAGTTTCTAACTCGCAACTCACTTGGTCCTACCTGACTACTGGGCACCTTGGGCCTAAGTCACGTGCTCAACCGCTGGATACTATCTCGAGTACTGTAAGTTTATAAGAATCGATAATCTATAATTCTTGTTAACTTTATTCTAGCTTTTTCAGATCGAACTCACTTTATTGCTTCGATCGGCCATTCGCACTTAGTTTTGATAAACTTTCCTAAACTTGGAAACTACGTCTGTTCACTGTGCCGTTCGTATCGAGAAAAGAATGATAACAGTACAATAGGAAGGTGAAATGTAGCGGAATGCGAAAATCGCGTTTTTGATCAATTATTCAAAAACTAGACCGATTTTCGAAAAACCAAAAACACTTAAGTTTTCGAAATCAAATTTATCATAACTAAGTATTCTTAGAATTTTGAAATTTTGCTTTGCCGAGCCGTAATTGGTTTTTGAAATGTATAAACGGTTACTGTTCCGTTCCACGGGGATGATTTTAGAACTGAAAAGTAGTGTTTGTAGCAGAATTTCACAAAGAATCTGATAATGCAACTCAAAATTATAAAATATTAGCTAGAACAACCGAAATTTGAAAAAGTTTACATAAACTTTTCTGCATTTTTTTATTGCTTGCGCGCTGCTGTTTCGCATTGAGGTGGTGTGAGAAATGCACGGTGGGCACGGTGGCATTATATCGTGAGCAAAAATTACATATAAAATAATGACGCAAATTTATGCAGCGTTGGGTTTTTTGTTGAAATAAAAACTAGTTGAATACAATAAAATGGGTATTGTAAGATATCGTTTATTTTATAAGTAACTGTCATTTATAATGCTAATAATGTGCAATTCTGTTGAATTCAATGCATTGCAAGGTCTTGGTATTACATTTATTGTTGAATATGACCATTTGTTTCAACAGACTTCGCAGACAAAGAGTGGTGGAACAGTAATGGGAGAATACTGAATCTACACCAGGAAAATGTCTGGGTGTGAAAGTCTTAGAATTACATTTCTTTTGAGAAA
Organism: Malaya genurostris; assembly: GCF_030247185.1. Classification (NCBI taxonomy): domain Eukaryota; kingdom Metazoa; phylum Arthropoda; class Insecta; order Diptera; family Culicidae; genus Malaya; species Malaya genurostris. The sequence continues at coordinate 157,669,776 of NC_080572.1, forward strand.
TTTGGCCTTTCTGATTTAACAGAATTCGCAGCCGACTCATAGCATAGCTTCGATTACATGGCTAGTGCTACGATCCTATTGACACAACATAAATAATACTTTCTACTTATTCGAAGATGATAATGAAAGTCAATTAGAATGGAATATATTGGCATTGATTGTATTCGATAAGTAAATTCGACCGCGCTCTATCATGCATGTCAAGTAAATACTTTTACGTAAATTCTATCTCATCGGCGGGAAGGGCCTGGTGAACGACTGGCAAAGATATCAAAAATACTTGAATGTTCTCTTGTCTTCAATCGTTCTTTTGAAGGAGAATCCATGCTTGCTACTAAACTCAGGCATATACATGGTTAGCAAGTTGGTCATCACATATACATATAGCCTCATGTTAGGCTAGTAGTCATTCATAATTACTCATTATTTATAGCTCTAGTGTAAGAGTAATCACTAACAATAACGATTGAATTAGCATATATTCAAAGTGTGAAAGATTCGAAAATCCATTACGTCCAGTCTTTTTTACAAGTCAATATAACGAGAGGTAAACCCACTGCGCTCAATCATTGAAAAAAGTTCTTGTTTCTATGTGTCCGTTTTTCTTGGTATGCTTTGTGCGACGGTTCGTTCAACTGAAGCGGGTAAAATTTTGCGCGCATTTTATGACGCTACATTTCACCTTAAGTTCCCGCTGTTCCCTGTGTACGCGTACGTGCATATCCTCATTTTTGTACACTGGCTATACTGCCTAATTTCATATCGAAGCGATGTGATTTGCGTTTCGATCCTTTAATGCAATGATTATAATTCTGGCCACTAGGAACGCCGCGATCCAATAAAAGAACTCGAAAAATTTAAATCTTGCTACTTGTTTAAAAGAAGGCTAACCTCCTGCCTATTTATAGCTCATACAACGAAACTACAACTTGTTTGTATTACGGTGTCGGTATTGAATGTATGTTTATTTGCTGTGTTATTACTTATTAGATTAATAAAAGATCTTAAGATTATTGTAACACTGTTACACACTTCTCATACATTATTTCAATCGAGTCAGTTAAACGAAAATGAAACCAAACGAAACCTGTGTTCCTGTTACTGCTGTATAGAAAATTCACGTTTAATTGGAATATTATTCAAGCAGCGTAGTGAAACATTATTTGTGATTGGATTTGTATTTTTGTTGTTATCAATTATTAATTATTTGTAATTACAGCCGATGAACTCGGTTGTGCTTTGAAAAAACGTTGTAAGTTTTCGTTCCTTTTCGAAGCACGCTGTGTGCTTGGTTCGCGAAGACGGTGCTGTTTTCTTCTTCCATAGCAGCACGCACCGATGCGTATCGGTTTTACATCGCCATTTTATATGACCGTTTGAAAGTTTTGACACTCATCGCCCTATAATTTCGGAAGAAAAAGTCGGATCTGGATGAAATTGCATAGTATCTTCGAAGATAATGAGAGCTTTAATATGAATCAACATTTGTGAATATCGGCTTAACCGTTGCTGAGAAATCGAAGTGTGTTGAGTATTATCGGTGCTTTCGGACCCGAAATCCGGAGTAGTAGTCCAAATATAGGTTTATATATCCTCCAGCTAACAAGAACTAGAACAAACTAAAAGAATTTACTAGTCAGTTTTAACAAAAATTGCACCTCATTCCGCCATCACTTGTAAAAATATGCTCATGAAATTTAAAAATTTTCACTTATCGCGCTGTAATACTGGAAGTCGGATCTGGATCGACTTTTCGGGAATTTTTTAAAGAATTCCAAAGCTTTTATTTTCATCTTAGTTTGTAAAAATCAGTTAAGAAATTTCAGAGAAAAATTGAGGGTTCCTTTTTTTTTTTAATTGAACTTGTAATTCCGGAAGTCCCTGGGCTTTGGATGATGAGCTACAAAGGCGCGTACCCCCCTTTGGTGCATGGGGGTGGGAGTCAATTTATACTTCGTATTGACAAAGTCGGATCATACCGAGATCGATCGATCATTCGCTTATAAAAGTAAAAAGATGAAAATTGTTATGTTATCTGGATAGATCTCGGTGTGGACAGGACTAATACTATTTGAAATTGACAATAGGTCATTAGGTGGTTTCGAGCATTCTTATGCCTGGAATTGGTCACCAATTTGAATTATTTTGATCCAGTTGGGATGAATATTAATATTTCATATTCGTCCTGAACTTGGTTAATTTAATTCTAAAAGGAGGACTATTGTTATCAGGAATAGGAGTAAATTTATATCTTATGAGCCGTTTAGGAACTTTCAACCCTTTCCGATCCGGTTCGGTGTCGGTAATATTTACAAATTGCAATGACGGCGAAACTGAATAATCAGGTGTGAATTCACTCTCAAATCGGGAAAGGTTTGAATGTACTTAGATTTCTCCAACTTGGACACAGATGTCACCTTCTAACTAAGAGTGTGAGATGTGTGTTTCTGGAAGAGAACGGTTCACGTGGACCATTTCATACAATCACACCTAGTATTTCTTTACGAAATACATGTAGTTCTTGTTTCATGGTTGCGTGCTCAACACTAAAAGGCCCAAAACTTAGTTTAGACCTAAATTGCTCTAAAGAAGACAAAATTATTGGAAGAGAGAAAGTCAATATTAAAGGAAGTTTACTAACACCTGATTTTATTTTATTTTATGTTATTAACGAAATCCGAGCCTGCTGAAACAAAAGATTATCATCGAAGATTTAAGACCAAGAAACAGACCCTAGAAACAGACCCCCCTTCTCAAGAAAATGAAATATAATAGGTATTTTATAAAATTACCTAGCTTTTGGTAAGTAAATTTTGGTATTATTATTATAATTATTATTATTATTATTATTATTATTGTAATTATTATTATTATCTATCCTATTATTATTCCTTTATTCCTGATAATCTACTAGCTTGTGATATTAACAGGTGTCTCCGGTATAGTAAAAAGCAATGCAATGGGGCAAAAGGAAACGTATCGTAACATCGACAAAGATAGAAACAATTAGAATAGATTAGATTGGATAGTGTAAGTAGACCAAACATATCTACATTGATTAGGGAACTTCAAAGTAATAATCGTAAGTACCGCTTCAGACATAAAAGACTATATAGGAAAGCAGGGCCAAGACCGAAGCGGATACAATGCGAAATCTTCCAAAGTTTCATCGACGAGGGTATTTAAGACACAGAAGCAGCTGGTAGGATGACAAAATACCAATACGATACAGACGCACGACTCAATGATTGACTGGTTACAGGGTGAAGCACACACTTCCTGCCCAAGTGACAAATTCTCTGGCGAACTTGCAATAGAAGATATTCGTATCTTTCGTTGCAAATTGATAACCGTAAAGGAATCTGTCGCTTGGGTTACATGCTGGAGGAACCTATCAATGATAGGCCGGTTTCCTCCTTCGTTACTAGTGTTCATTTGGGCACCATAGCCTAGTTCGTCCGGTATGGAAAGTGTGGATCGTTGTAACCACCCCCCTCGGCCAGAGCAGCCTATAAAGGGAAAAAATTGAACTTGTAATTTCGGAAGTCGAATAAAGATGAAATTTAAAAGCAGGCTATGGGACTATTAGACCTTTCGTTTGAATCTAGGTTTGTGAAAACCGGTTCAGCCATATCTGAGAAAAGTTAGTGACCATTTTTTCGGATTGGGATGAAATTCAATGGGACCTATGTTATGAAACAATAAAACCTTCAATTTGAATCTGAGTTTGAGAAAATCGATTCAGCCATCTCTGAGAAAATTGAGTAACCTTATTCGTCACATGTACACACATACACACACAAACATTTTGTGATCTCAACGAACAAAGTCGAATGGTATATTGAACTCGGCCCTCCGGGCCTCAATTGTAAAGTTGGTTATCTCAGCGATTACATAGCCTTTCTATATGAGAAAGGTCAATACAACAATTTTTTAAGTAGATTTACAGATAACCTTTGCATATTTCTTTGAGAATGATTTAATTTCTCTAAAAATAAACTAATTGTGTCTTTCATCCAATGTTTACAACTGTTGAATACTATTTACCATCATTTATTTATCTACACCTGAACCTAACCCTAACTTGCGGAACTGAAACTAAATTCAAGGACTACATTCGGAACATGGAACATTCTCAGAATTCTGTTGCAAAATTCAGCGACACGATGAATGCCATTACTGACAATCTGTTGTTTCTGCTGTCGCCCAAAAATGAAATGAGTGCGCGACCTGAGTGTTTGAGACCTCATCCCCCGCAGAAGGTCTGTTGTTGCTGCTGTTAGTGGGAACTAACAATTTCAAAACCATCGGGTACGGGAAAGCAACCATGCGTGATGAATTTTCCTCATTGTTTGCAAAAAATTGAGAAAACCTAATTTTTAATTATTTAAGGTTATCTCACACTATTGAAAACTTTATCATAAATTCCTGATTGCACGGAGAAAGAATTATATTGTTGCGTTTAGTACACTTTAACTGTTCGTACACCGCAGCCAAAACCCTAAAGATAATTTAAGATTTCGACTTCTTCTTACATTCCAAAAATGGTTCTGCAGACAACTCTTTGAATGTGACAAGGAACTTAAGAACGCCGTTAAAAGCTGGTTCAACTCGCAGGCTGTGTTTTATGCAGAGAGTTGAGTAAGTTAGTGCAGCTGTACGAAAATGATTCGTAGGAAACTAAATGTGCTAATAAAACCTATTATATATGATAGTAAAATTGTTTATGACAAAATGGCCTATACATCCAAATTTTCGGCTTGAAAAATGTCTTATTCTTCATTATACGGGGCCGGGTGTCAATTAAAAGTTTCAAAAATAGTCGCGTAACCTTTTTCTGTCGCGATTTTGAACGATAATAACTCATTCATTTGTTGATGTATTGATATAAGTTAACTACCAATCGATTCGGAAACATTTAACTTGAACAGGTATGGCAACGTTGTTTCAGCATTTCAGTAGCATACAATTGAAAAATTGATTTTAATCGACCTATGTTTTCACGAGCCAATCACAGCACGCCATCATAATGTCATCCGTTTGATTTATGTTGCACGGCCGACGATTTCAATCGTTGCTTACTCCTCGAATTTCATTTAGTAGCAATTCCATTTCGATCGGTATAGGGAGGATTTACGTCATGCAAAAAAAAAGTATCGCTCCCTTCTGCATCGTTTGAACCTGGGCACAAAAGGGAATCTATAAACATATGCAATTGCTATGTTCGACATAGAAAAAAGTATTTACTATTCCTTATAAGTACTTATAACAGTCAATCAGAGCGAGTCAATCTAGCTCGATGAATGGATCTCAATGATTATTGTTGTCGAAGCTGTTTCAAATCTGTACATATGTGTATTTTGGAATGGGTTCGACGAGAAGGTTTCGAATTTGATGTTTCAAGTCACAATTAAACCCAAATTGGTGACTTCCACTTTAAAGAGGTTGCTGGAAATTCATACATAAAATTATTTTTGGTACGGGTATGACTAATTGATATCAAAATGTGATATATCACCCTTTAGTTTTTTACTGCAAGGCTGCAAATAACCTGCATCTCCAATTGCCATTAGCATGTGGTAGTAGACAATACCAGGTACAAACCACGTCAACTCTATTGTTTCTGACATTGCCCACCGTTGTTGTTTTTTTTTATTAAAAGTCAGAATGAAATGACTCGTTGCATCGTTCGTTCAAACCAATCAGAGTAACCGGGAAAATCTGAAAAACCAGGAAAAGTGGGGAATTTTATTTCACGGGGGAATACCGGGAAAAAGTCGGGAAGTTTAGTAAAAACCGAGAAAAATATTACTAGCTCAAATATGAGTGACAGTTGTTAGCATCATGATTTTTTTCAACAGGTGAAAAGTAGGAGACAATAGCCAATTTTACGTTTGATAGAGATGTTCAGTAAACTTGTTGAAACAACTAATTGTCCCTTACAGATTCTATGTTGATTATTCCATAGGTAACTGAGCCATGTCTCGTTCACAACATTTTTTAGGGGTTTAACAGAACTTTTAAATCAATCAGGAAGCATAAGAGCTTTCTCAGTTGTCAAAATTTTGAAAAATAAGGATAATTTGGACGCTTCTTTTGGATTTTTATCAAGTTTTAGAATAAGTGTTCAACCAACTTGCAAAATTGATGGTAAAGTCTAAAAAATGACATAGGGAAATTTTTTACTAAAATTTTTAAGAGTTCTTAGGAGTCTTCATGTTTTTAAGTTTTCTAATGATTGCCTTTATTTCATCATAATTTATCTCAGTAATATTATCTTTAGAAAATACTTTTGTTATACTCATATTTTTGTTAGATGTCAATAGGACTCACAAAATTGGAAAAGTTATCGACTTTGATCTTATCCACCGTTTGCAGGGAGTATTTGAATTCCTTCTTTGAGAGTCGAAACTGGTTACTGAGGACCAGTACAGAATCTTAGAAAGATTTAGAATATGGATTGATTTGTTCAGTGAATCTATATTTAATTTTGTTTTAAAGGTTCTTAACAGGATCACAAGAACGTTGATATTGATGTAGATGAAGAAGAATTGAATTTAGTTTGATCTTTTGGAACTAATAGACTTCTACTTTCAATAAAGTAATGATTCGAATGATGTATCGATATTTCCCATAACAATTTCAGGATTTACATTGCTCCCGTTATTAGATCTGTATCATAGCCAAATGGTTCTAAGGTGGTATACTACGTAACTAATTGAACTAATCATTTCCTGATTTGAAACCCTGTTATTGGTAGATAATCTGAATAAAAGTCAGTTCACTACAAATGTTACATTTATCTGCTAGAATAAAATCAATTGTAGAAGGACTGGCTTAAAACCAGCGAAGAATTCATCTTGAAGAACTCGTACTTTCTGATTACTCCACGAGTATTTAGAATCCTATTAGGAAAATATACATATTGTGCGTTTTTACAGCTATCATTTGATTTATTTGCTCATCAATGCATTGAAATCGTAAACATGCTGCATTTCAAACAACACTAACAGATACATTAGAAAAAATGGCATTTTAGAAGAGCAAGTCGTGGCAGCCGAACGGTTTTGCTAAATTTACTGATTTTAAATTGAATTTTATTGCATGAGTATTCAATTTTATTTGTCTGATAGGACATTGTTAATAATTTTTATGGCTTCCATTATAATCAGAGCATGAAAATTCTTCTGAAGGTATCGTTCATTGAACAGACGAATTACCACAATTTAAACAGCGTATGTCCATTTGACAATTTGTTGTATCTTGACCGAAGCCCTGGTAATGACGATATTGTGTTAGGTTCGCTGTGCCATCATGCCGTTTATAATTTTCCTACCAAACTGAGATTTACACTTTCACTTCCGAAAGGAACGAAGAAAGCTTTGTACAAAATTCTTTGAAATTGAAAGCTATTCCTCCAGTTCCGACACTAACAGATATGCAACCTCATGTTATTTGGATTTTTTCACCTTTTCTATGGACCCTTGGATGAAGGACAACTTAAGGGATTTTATTAGGCTGGTTTGCGACAAAAATGTCTGCAAAAGCACCTTACCATCTTTTTTATATTCGATCGATACAAGCTTAAAATTTTTTTGAATGATTATTAGAATTGAAGTTACAGGCAAAACAATCGACAGTTTAGATTTTAGTTGAATAATGATTAAAAAATGATAAAGCTTCAAACTAAATTCAACCTGTTCTTATATGAAAACGTTAAGTATAACGGAATGTATGCTACATACCAATGCTTCAGAACTTGTTTTACCACTGGCAGTAGTGTCTGTGCTACTTTTTATCTATCGATGAGAGCTTTCGTTTTAGGCATCAGTGTTCGATGTTGAGATTGGTTGTATCGGCGAAACATGCTCAAGTAAGATGTAATTTTGCATCATTTATTCAAGTGTAACCCATTTGTCTGTATGCGTAACGATTTTCGTTAACCACTGCTATCTGTGTGTAGCTTAGACCATCACCAATTTTCACGGACTGCGTGATTTTTCTGCTGATAGGGACTGAATCTCAATAGGAGCTCAACATTGCCGTTCCCCATTATGCTTTGGAGCTGTTTCGTGGTTTGTGCTTTTCATGTACATTTTTCTAATAAGAGTATTTTCTTCCTCACTTCTGGTTGGGCCAAAGACACCGGCAGAAATTATACTGATATATAGAAGTAATGATTCGAGAGTATTTTTTTCAGTTCTACCTACATGAAATTTCCGGAATCGAATATTTGTTTTTGGTGCCAAGTCATAAAATTGCACGAAATGTCGAGATTTAGTGTCATCTAAAAAAAATTTTAAAAATCCACTTTCTTTGAGAGAAACTCTGTGAGAAAAGTTTTGAGCTTTCCGAAACAAATTTTTTTTATACCAGATGCCTTAGAATAACTTGAAGCTTGATTTTATGTAATACCGAAAAATTTTTTTAATCTTGTTTTTTAGATTTCCGAAGTAGATTTTTTTTTATTTTTAGATTTCCGAAATTGATTTTTTGTAGTTGTTTTCGAGATAACACATGCAGTTCTAATACATTTTGCATGATATTTCGATTTAAAAAATCTCACTTATTTTCGAAAATAAAAATTCCCGAAAAAATTTTTCGAAACTTCCTGAGATGACAATATAAACGGGAAGAAATCGTTCGTTGATAGTAATATCTTTGGTTATATGCAACACGTGGACAACTTGACAGCTTCCATACAGAGATGACAGGTTTACAGATTAATCTGTGTGACACTGATTTTAATAATAACAAAGACTTACACAGATATCGGGAAATCGATCACAAAAATCCGGTTAAAAAAGTCGCGTAGAAAAACAAGATATATATATATATATATATATATATATATATATATACATATATATATATATATATATATATATATATATATATATATATATATATATATATATATATATATATATATATATATATATATATATATATATATATATATATATATATATATATATATATATATATATATATATATATTACAAATCCCATAACAATTAGTTTTCTTGGAATATCATCAATTTTTCGAACTAGTGGAACTTCAATAGAATAAATACTTGCGAGTATTTTTACCTCTTCAAGATGGAAAAAAAGGTTGGTAAAAATATATAAAATCGATGATTTGCCGACACGTGAACAGGAAACATAAAAACGTGTACAAAAATAGGTAGAACTTAATCAAGAATATGTCTTGTTGTATTCAAACCAGCAACATAATTTCTTCCCCATTTCATCGGAAATATGTTCATTATATTTTAATAAAATTTTCAGCAGTGAGATATTCAAAAATAACTCAAAGTTGAAGTGATCTAAAATGTCTGGTATGAACAAGCATTAAGGTGAAATTCAGTGCCGCAAAAAGATTATCAAACGATTTGCTATTATAAATTACATTGAAGAAAAAATAACATTTATGTTTGTATGTACTGTACATGATCTTATAACTATTTCAGTTTTTTGTATCAGTGCATCACTTTAAATTCAAAGTAAGATAGCTGGCTATTGGTTTTATTCATGGAAAAGGAAGGAGACTAACATATAGAAATAGAATTAAATTGAAACTCAAATGGTCCTAATATGAAATGATACCCAGATAAATCTAAATAGCAAACGAAGATCAAACAAATTTTACCATAATATCATGTCTTGATGTTTCTGTGCTGTCGAAGCGATATTTGTTTGTTTGTTTGTTTGTTTATTGTCCAGTAGTGTAAGATAAGACATCTTTTGATTATTACTACCTCCGATTTCATCGTTCGCATATTCATTCTTATATCTAATTTTAATTTCTTATTCTAACAATTAAAATACTACTAGGTACTAGTTTCGATTGAAAAAATCGATGCAGCCAACTTTAAAAATTGTTTCCGAGGGAGAGCGTCTTACTGCAGGTGGCAACAAGTTCCAATTTATCACACCTCGAACAAACAGTGAACTAGCGTAACACACCGTTTTATGAGCAGGAATCACTAAGTTTTCCAAACGACGTCCTCGAGACTGAATAAGTTTTCCATAGAGTACAGCGGGGAACTGAGTTTTCTGAAGGAAAACGCAGGAACGATATGCATAAAATCCATTTAGAGTACATCCAATGAGGTTCTGTTGCAGATGACTAACGTGGTCATAGCGATTTAATCCATATACGTATCGCACACAGCAGCTCAATGCTACGCGTAGCTGGTTAAATGAGTTGGCACTAGGGGAGACATGAAGAACATCTCCGAACAAGAAATGTGGCAAGATTAATGATTTGAACAGTTTCAGTTTTGTTGATGACGGGGCGGTAGGAACACATCTGTACAACGATCGCAAGCTGGCATAAATTTTTCCGCATTGTTGCTTTATTAGTCTATCCCACTGCAAGTCACTTTGAAAAATGAACCCAAGGTTATTTGCGTTTTCGGACCAATCGATTTGTTGCCCGTTCAAGACAATCGAGGGTACTGGTAGAGCAAATCCGTTGGTTCTACGTCGCCGGTTAGTTATAAGTAATGCTTTGCTTTTATTTGGATTCACGTATAAGTTGTTTCGTCGAGACCAGATTTCGACTTGCTCAAGATCACTATTTATCATGGTTATCAGTTCACGCACGCACGGTCCAACCCGACCAACATAGAGTTGCACATCGTCAGCATAAATCTGAATCGAACAGTACTTCAATACCGTTGGGACATCATTTATATGGCAGCAGAACAGCAGGGGACCAAGAAATGAGCCTTGCGGAACACCAGACATAACATCAGCACTGTTTGAGTAACGATTACCCCAAAAAACGGTTTGCTTTCTTCCCGTATTTTCCTCAGGAAATACGGTGAGTGCTTTCCAGGCTTCACAGAACGGAGAGCCTCAATCGAGCTGAGAGTGTCCGTTACAATGAAGTAGTGATCTGTGGGCAAAGTGTCAATGATCTCAAGGGTATACTTAATTGCAGCTAGCTCTGCGATGTAAACTGAAGCTGGATCATTGAGTTTAAAGAAAGTGGTGAAGTTTTCATTGAATATACCGAAGCCAGTGAACCCATCGAGTTTGAAACAATTTTGGGATCACTTGAGAGCGTATGGGATCCGGAATGTATCGAAAAATACAGTAGGATTAGAAGTATCCAAGAGTTGAACACGGTTAGAAACATTTATATTATGTGCCATGTAATCAAAATACAGGGACATAAAACGGGTTTGAGAATTAAGCTCGACAAGCCTTTCAAAGTTTTCAATCACCATTGGATTCAAGATGTCGCATCGGATGAGCAGACGATATGAGAGATTCCAGAACCGGGTTTTCAACGGTAAGACGCCCGCCAGCACTTCAAGACTCATTGTATGAGTCGATTGCATGCACCCCAAGGCAATGCGCAAACAACGATACTGGATTCTTTCCAGCTTAATGAAATGGGTGTTCGCGGCGGATCGGAAGCAGAAGCATCCATATTCCATAACGGACAATATCGTTGTTTGGTACAACCTGATCAGGTCTCCTGGGTGGGCACCCCACCATGATCCGGTTATTGTACGAAGGAAGTTAATTCTCTGCTGGCATTTTTGTTTCAGATACCTAATGTGACATCCTCAGGTGAAAGCAAGCCATTAGTTTCGACCCAATTGTCTAGACGAAAGAGAATCATTTTCTCCAACAATTTCCGAATACAGGAGAGCATAGCAATCGGCCGATACGAGTTGTGGTCGGAGGCTGGTTATCCTGGTTTTTGAATAGCGATAACCTTCACTTGTCTCCAGTCATATGCACAGATAAAAATATTTTGTGAATTTACATCTATTTTCATGCACATATTTGGAGCAGGCAATTAAACATAAAATTACTCCACAATTCTGTACGTTTCAATACAATTTAATCACAAAACTAAGCGTTAATTGAAAGATACAGTTCTATTTATTTAAAATTCAATGCAATCCAATTTATTTTTGCATCGATGATGGGTTTCAATGAAATATTCGATTCAACCCATGTCTATTCCATGCTAATACTGATTTACATGTCGTGTAAATTTCATTATTTCTTTCTGTGTGCTACAATGTTACCCTCAAGAAACATGTTGAATAAATTCAATAAGCGTCTTTTAGCAGAATCAGGCAGATTTTTCAACAAGTTTAATTTAATTCTGTCTAACCCTGGGGCTTTATTGCGACATGATAAAAGTGCAAGTGAAAACTCCATCATTGAAAACGGTGTTTCGTTCGAGCTCGATGTTGGGACTTGGTATAACTTCTGTTGCGGGACAGAATCAGGGCACACCTTCTTGGCGAATTCGTATATCCAGAGATTTGAATATTCCTCACTTTCGTTCGCGTGATTACGATTGCGCATGCGTCGTGCCGTATTCCAAAGAGTGCTCATTGCTGTTTCTCTCGTTAATCCGTCAACAAACCGTCGCCAATAACCGCGTTTCTTAGTTTTAACCAAACTTTTCATTTTGAGTTCTAACGCCGAGTATTTCTGGCAATTTTCAGGTGTTCCGTTGGTTCTAAACGCGATGAAAGCTGATGCTTTTTTCTCTCTCAGCTCTGAGCACTCTTTGTCCCACCACGGGTTGGGAGAACGAATGTTAGTTTTCGCACCGGGTATACGTTTCGTCTGCGATTGAATTGCGGTGTCGAGAATCAAACCAGCCAAAAATGTATATTCTTCCTCCGGAGGAAGCTCCTGTGATATATCTAGTTTCTCAGATATCTAGCTCGCGTAGCTTTCCAATCAATGTTTCGCGTGAGATCATACGAAACATTGATTGTCTCCGATGGTCTTAGACCACTGGTGATTGAAACCAAGATCGGCAAGTGATCACTACCGTGAGGATCATAGATTACCTTCCACTTGCAATCTAACTGTAGCGATGTCGAGCACAGGGATAAATCCAGCGCGCTTGTGCGGTAAGGAGGTCTAGGATACCGTGTCATTTCTCCCGTGTTAAGAATGGTCATATTGAAGTTGTCACACAGATCTTGGATTAACGAAGAGCGATTGTCATCATACAGGCAGCCCCATCCCGTACCATGGGAGTTAAAGTCTTCTAAAACTAACCGTGGTGTGGGAAGATGTTCCATGATGTCTGCGAGTAGTCGATGCCCTATCGAGACTGTGGGAGGAATGTAGATGGATGCTATACATAGATCATTGCCTTTAATATTGACTTGGCAAGCAAAAATTTCAATTCCTGGTATCGAGGGGAGATCAATTCTATAAAATGAATAGCACTTTTTGATTCCTAAAAGTACCCCTCCATAAGAGTCGTCCCGATCCAGGCGGATAATATTGTAATTGTGGAAGTCTAGGGTAATGTTAGAAGTAAGCCATGTTTCACACATGCAAAATAAGAGTATTTAGCAGGTATTTGAAAGAATCAAGTTCTGGGATGATACTTCTGCAATTCCACTGGAGTACAGTGATAATATCCTCGATTTCTAATGATAAATTAGCCATTCAATGATACGATCGCTGAGAGGATGGGCCATTGTTCAGATAACTGTTTTAAAAATGTTCTTACTGTTGGTATCAAAGCAGTTAAAAGATTTCTAAGAGGATCAGTATTATTGAAGGCTGTTAGTATTCAGTCCACGATATCAGAGAATCTCAGCAATCCAGATTTTGTCTGATTTTCTTGCTGTGATTTGGGGTTATTAGGGTGTTTTGATACCCCTGGAAGTGCTGGATACTCCTTATTATAGTTTCCCAAACCTGCTGGAATTTGTTTCGGTTCAGAGTCAGCACCTTTCGTTTCTTTTTTATTATTCTGCGACGAAGACAGTCTAACGCCTTTACGAGGAAGCTTGGGAGAGACGGAGTTTGGTCTTTTCCTGCTTCCTCCAGGCAATGGGTAAAATATTCCTTCGCCGGGGTCGTCAGAGCTACCTTCATCAACTGGCAAGAGAGAAAACAGGTCCTCAGGGTGCGATGAAGCCGTTCTTTTTAATATTTCCGCGTAAGACCGCTTCGAACGCTGCTTCATGGAGACCTTTAGTTTTTCTTCCCGCTGTATGTACGTTGGGCACATCGAGAGATCATGAAGACTTCCGTCACAGTAAATGCATTTTTCAGCAGTCTTCCTGCAGCAGTCGTCCTCATGGGCCTCTCCACATTTACCGCATCGCGGTTTATTGCAACAGAAGATGGCCGTATGTCCAAACTGTTTGCAATTGGAACAGTGCATCGCCCGTGGTACATACATGCGTACAGGCAGACGAACCCCTCCCAGTACCAAATAATTTGGGAGCGCAGAGCCGGCGAAGGTCACGCGAAATGAGTCTGATGGGTAGGATTTACCGTCTATCGATTTGAAGTGCAATTGTTTGCATTCCAGTATTTTCACTGACTGAAGGTCGGGGTTTTTGAAACGGCCTACTCCGTCCTTCATCAGATCTTCGATTGTCAGGCTCTCATCACGGACCACACCGTCGATCTCCACAACACGAGACGGGATGTACACTCGGTACTCCCTCGTGAAAAGCTCACTAGCAGCAATCTGATTTGCTTGCTTCAGGTCGGACACGACGACGCGCATAGATTTTATTGCCGAGTAATGCTTTGTCAGATCTCGAGCAATATTCATAACTCGAAGAGATTTTAATATGGGCCGGAAGTATACCACCCACGGACCCCCCGAGCCATCGTCCTGATAAACTTTACGACGAGGAGTTGCTCTACTTCTTCACCCACATACGAGGAATCCTCCTCTGGACCATCTCCATCGCCATTGGTAGCCATATTTTGTGTGTGGGAGCAGTGGAATCTCCCACACTTTTGAAGGTAATAGAAAAAACAGAAGTGAAAACATTAAGAAAGTAGTAGAAAGAATAAAAAAGTTTTAAAGGCACTTAACTAATTTGGCACGATGAGCTGTTGGATGATTCAATCCTTCGTTCCTTTTTGCGTAACCTTGAATCCACCGGTCGACTTGTAGATCGCAAACAATTGCGGTGTTATTGCCCAATAGTGTTCGGTGAAACAAAAGAATTCACTGCTGCTACCGATGCGACGTCTCTGCACAAAACTTGCTTGGTTAAAGCCACAATCTTCGCTGCTATATTAGAGTGCTTATACTTCAGCCCTTGCTGAGATAAGCACCTTTGCCGATGTCGATTATAAAAACGCGTGTTTGCTTATCGAACACTCGTATACGAATGTATATGAGAGTTTGCAGCGGAACGAAAACAAACGCATCCATATTCCATCACTGAAAGTATCATTGTCTGTTATAATTTTATTAAATCTTGCGGATGAGCTCTCGTTGAAGTTGTCAGTGCGAGGGGAGAAATTTTGCTTGCTCTTCGTCACACAGAGGAGATGGACATCTCTGATAGTGAGAGTGTGCTTGAAGATAGTACCATCTTCAATATTCTCCATCAGGCTCGTTTCGGGTGACTTTTGCTGGATCTGTTCTTCCTAACTTCATCCTTCTGGACAGAGTTCGCTTACCGGTTCGACTTTTTGTGCCGCGGGTGATGAATTGCACCAACTGCAAGCAGTTGGGCCATACAGCCACCTACTGCGGCAATAAACAGAGATGCATCAAATGTGGAGCAGAGCATGTGGATAATTCCTGTGGTAAAAATGCCGAAAAGTGCATTTACTGTGTTCCACATGAATTAAGTTCATGCCCCACGTACAAACTACACGGGGAAAATTGAAGCGATCTCTTAAGGAACGTTCCAAGCGCACTTTCGCAGAAATGCTGAAGAACGCCGTGCCACCTATCGAATCGGTAAACCTTTACGATTGTTTGCCTTCTGATGAGATTGACTCCCTCAAGAGAGAACATCCTTTGCTATGCCTAGCGGTTCTAGGAAAATAAAGCCATCCTCATCTCCTAAACTACCTTGTAAAGGCCCAAGAATGTCCAACAACAATCAACAAAGTTACAACACGGGGAAGTGCTTCACAAAAACTGAAGCGAAATGCTCCTGGTCTGGCAAACTTAAGATCAGACTAAAAATTCCCATCACTTCCTGGTGCATCAAAAACCCCTAGTACCCCTAAAATTCAACTAGAGAATCAATCAAGTGCTGGACTACTGACTACTACTACTCTGATATTGTGGACTGTATTTTCAGAACCTTCACTGATTCTCTTAAAAGTATGATCATAACATTTATGCCAACAGTGAAATCATTTTTGAAGCAGTTGACTGCAACATTGCCCCTCCTTTCAGTGATTGTATCCTTCGATAGCTAACTCATCGAACGGGGTTGAGGATTCAATCACTGTCTTGCAGTGGAATTGCAGAAGTATTATCGTGAAAATTGACTCATTCCAAATTGTAATAAACTTCCACGATTTTAACATTATTCGCTTAGATCGAGATAACCCCTACGGAGGAGTACTTTTGGGGATCAAAAAGTGCTATTCTTTCTATCGAATTAACCTCCCCTCGATATCAGGTATTGAAGTGGTCATATCACAATGAAAGGCAAGGACCTTTGCATTACTTCCATTTACATTCTTCCAACAATATCAGTTGGGTTCCAATGACTCTGCGATATCGTGCAACTCCTTCTTGCGCCGACGTTAGTTTTAGGAGACCACCAGCAAGACCAAGTGCGCTGGATTTATCCCTTTGCTTGACCTCGTTACGTCTAGATTGCAATTGGGAGGCAATTCCTGATCACCACGGTAGCGATCATCTACCTATCGTAATTTCAGTCGCTAGGGGATTGAGACCATTGGAGAGAATCAATGTTTCGTATGACCTCACACGAAATATTGATTAGAAATGCTACGCAAATTCGATATCTGAGAAACTAGAAACAACACAAGAACTTCCTCCGTTTTTTTGCTGGCTTGATTCTCAACTCCGCGATTCAAGCTCAGACGAAACGTGTACCTGGCGCAAATGCTCACATCCTTCCTCCCAACCCGTGGTGGGACAAAGAGTGCTCATCACTGAACGCGGAAAGATCTTTAGCATTCAAAATGTTCAGAAAAAATGGAACACCTAATTACTATCGGAATTACACGGCACTAGACAAGCAAATGAAGAACATAGTTAAAGTAAAGAAACTAAGTTACTGGCGACGGTTTGTAGAAGGATTAACAAAAGAAATATCGACATGCACTCTTTGGAACACTGCTCGACGAATGCGTTACCAAAACACGACGAACGAAAGCGAGAAATATTCTAACAGCTGGATATTCGATTTCGCTAAAAAAGTATGCCCCGATTCTGTTCCGGAACAGAAGATCTCCCACGTCGCGATATCGAATACAAACGAAACACCGTTTTCGATGGTAGAGCTCTCACTTGCGCTTCTGTCGTGTAACAATAAAGCTCCGAGGCTAGACAGAATTAAATTCAACTTGTTGAAAAATCTGCCTAACTCTGCCAAAAGGCGCTTGTTGAATATATTCATCAAGTTCCTCGAGTGTAATATTGTACCACATGATTGGAGACAAGTGATCGCCATTCAAAAACCTGGGAAACCATCCTCCGATCACAATTCGTATCGGCCGATTGCTATGCTTTCCTGTATCCGGAAGTTGTTTGAAAAAATGATTCTGTTTCGTTTAGACAATTTGGTTTCCGCAAGGGCAAAGGAACGAAGGATTGTCATGCGTTGCTCACAACAGAAATTTAAATGGCATTCGCTCGTAAAAGAAAATGGCATCAGTTTTCTTAGACATCAAGCCCCCTTTGACTCGGTTTCTATAAATATCTTATGTGAGAAGCTGCATTAGCACGGTTTTTCACATGAATCATCGATGAATGTATCAACACACCTTGCACGCTAAGACAACTTGCCGACGGCAGCATTGTGTCTATTATAGGATCTAAAGCTGCCGATCTCCAAGGACCATAACAAGATACCCTCGACAACTTGTCGACATGGGATCTTCAAATGGGTATTGATTTCTCTACGGAGAAAACTGAACTAGTTGTATTTTCAAGGAAGCGAGAACCAGCACAATTACAGCTTCAACTAGGGGGTGAAACCATAGCTCAGGTCTTCACATTCAAATATCTCGGGGTCTGGTTTGACTCCAAAGGCACCTGGGGTCACATTAGATACTTGAAACAAAAATGCCAGCAGAGAATCAATTTCCTTCGTACAATAACCGGATCATGGTGGGGTGCCCGCACAGGGGACCTAATCTTGTTGTACCAAACAACGATATTGTCCTTGATGGAATACGTATGCTTGTGCTTCCGATTCGCGGCGAACACCCATTTCATAAAGCTGGAAAGAATTCAGTATCGTTGTTTTCGTATTGCCTTATGTTGCATGCAGCCGAGTCATACGATGAGTCTTGAAGTTCTGGCGGGCGTCTTACCGTTGAAAACCCGATTCTGGGATCTTTCATATCGATTTCTAATCCGATGCGATATCCTTAATCCGATGGTGATTGAAAACTTGGAAAGGCTTGTCGAGCTCAATTCTCAGACTCGTTTTATGTCCTTGTATTTTGATTACATGGCTCAGAGCATAAATTCTTCATCGAAATTCGTGGAATTCCGGATCACATACGCCCTCAAGTGATCCCTTATATTTTTTACAATAAGTTTAAAGCAGTCGACTGTGAAAAGGTGTTTTACACTGACGGATCAAATCTCAACGGGTTCACGGGCTTCGATATCTTCAATAAGGACATCACCGCTTCATACAAATTCAGTGACCCGGCACAGAATTAGCTGCTATTCAGCATACCCTTGAGAGCATTGAAACCTCGTCCAAGACCATTACTTCATTGTCACGGATAGTCTAAGTTCAATAGAGGCTCTCCGGGCAATGAAGGCAGAAAAGCATCCCCCATATTTTCTGGGGAAAATACGGGCATACTTGAGAGCTTAGTCTCGACGTTCTTATAACATTTCTTTAGTCTGGGTCCCTTCGCATTGTTCTATTTTGGGCAACGAAAAGGTATACTCATTGGCCAAGGCGGGCGCATAAAATGGTGAAATTTACAAAAGACCAATTTGCTTCAACGAATTTTTTAGTATATCTCGTCGAAGGACGCTCAAAAGTTGGCAAACTTCATCGAGTAATAGAGAGCTGGGACGATGGTTACACTCCATTATGCCGAAATTATCGACCTTGGTTCAGAGGGATGAATGTGGGTCGATATTTCATTAGTGTGATGTCCCGGCTCATGTCTAATCAACACATCTTGAATGCACACCCTTGGCGTATCGGCCTCGTGGAGAGCACTTGCACATATTGTCTGGGCATGTACCGAGTATTGTGGCGCCAGATCGCAGCTAATGGACTCCCTTTAGGCCCGAGGTATATCGCTCGGGGTTCCAGTACGAGACGTGTTGGCTCATCGAGACCTTTCCTATATGTTATTCTTGTACCAGTTCATAAAAATCATCAACTTACAAGTCTGATATGTGTTCTCTCAGAAACCTTTATCCCATTCCACGTGGATGTTCAAGCCAATGAAATAAAAGCAAAACTAGGCCTTGTTTTGTTGCAAAATGAACTAGTATTCATCAGAAAGCCTTCTCCTATCCCCCGATGATATTTCAGTTCAACCTGGACCCTAACATTTCGTGGATCCCTTAAAAGGAAACTTATTTCCACTGGAACTTCACACCAATAAATTAGTTAATTGCAGTGTTAAAATTTTTGTCAGTGTTAATGAGCTGAGATTAGTTGCGTCCATTACCAGGGGGCTCCTTATTGAGCTTTTTGGTGTGGGGGAGTGTGGTGGGCAATTTCGCTTTCTTACCCCCTTTTCCAACAACATTTATTTCTCTCTGTTTCACTCCGCAAAATTCAGCACCACGGAGGGCCACACCAGTCGATGATCAACATGCGGGCCACCCGCCGGGTTCTCATTGCGCGGGGGTATTTCCCGCGGATCTACACGTAGTATGCGACCAACATCGGTGCGTACCAACGTCACCAGATTATTTCAGCATACAAGTTCCAACCGACCAGCCGCTGTCGATGACCAGTTGGAGACTAGATCACGAAATTGAGGAAATTACTCTAATTTTAAGTAGTAAAAAAAAACTCTCGTAAAATTGCTCACCCCACCCTACGTTCACTCCGAAAAACTGATGTAACTCGATCAAATGAAGAGATAGGAAAGTGACTTTTCCAGCAAAATTTCTCAAAATAAAATTTTCTAAAACTTCTCTGTGATCTACTATTATTTTAAAATTTAATTAAGCAAGTTAGATTCCAGATTTCAATCCAAATTTGAGCCACTCTAATGACATTTAACATCAAAAGATGCGCTAGTTTATTGCAAACAACTGCAAAAAAATAATATTTATGAGAAAATATTTTTATCTCGCTAATTTTCCATTTCGGACCACTGTGCAATGGTTTACACTAATAGTAGTATTTGTAACTGATTGCAGGTTACTATTCTCACGATCTTTTTTTTCCATTTCAGAACTGATCAACGATGGTATGACGAATCATAGAACAACACAAGTTATTTTGATTTACTCAAAATGAAGCTTCCAGAAACTCGAGCGGCAACTTTAACACTAATCGTTATTCAAGTACTATTAGCTTTATGGCGATGCGTCAGCGGCTATATGGTTATCGTCAGTGAAAGTGATGAGCCTGGGAAAATAGTTTTTAATGCATCAGTGTACAAACTTGGATCCGAGCGGCATTATAAGATTAATGCACATAAGTCCGCCCATTTTGTTCATCATTTACTTAAGGTTGACCCGCATAATGGACAAATCTGGTTGAGGAAATCTTTGAAATGTGATGGTATCTATTATCCTAACTTATTCACGTTTTATGTGGATTCTACTTCAAATAGACTTCGAAGTATAGATTATTATAGCTTACCATTACGTTTATTCATCGCTGGATCAAATTGTACGGATGATAAGGTTGCCGAAGGCTTTAGAAAAAATTTCGAGGAAGATGACACAGGCTACAATCGAAGGCGAAAACGAACAATAGACGAACATGATCTACGAACGTATGGCCAATACCTGGGAAGTAATAATGCTAATTACTATACCCAACATTCACATTCAGTGACTAACTATACTGCCTTTCAAGATGGTGATATTCTTTTTGATAATAGCAAGAAAAACAAACTTCGTCATGTAATAATTGTAAGAAAAAAACGTGGAATGATTGAGCCGGGCGAAGAACGAATGCACCGTCAAATTAACGACGCCAAACAGTGGATATCAGAAACGTATGCCTCCTATGCCATCCACACTACAGATAAATGGAACAAGATTTGTCTAAAAAAGTCTCAGTATATTAATTCAATAAACTCATTTTTGCCGAAAACTGTTTTGCAATATTGTTTCGTGAAATATTTAGACGTTAACGATGGTAGATTTAAAATCGAGACTCTATCAGGCGATTTAGTAGTTTCTGATGATCTATGCATATCAGAATCGCTATGGAAAGTATCCGTTACTTATAATGTAAAATGTGATCGTAGGGATATCATTGACGCAGACCATCGATTAAAGATAGTTTATCATCATCATGAACTGAACGACACAGATATAGCGAAACGTGTTAAACGAGAACTTAGAAATCAAAGCCCTTATTTTGAGCAGGCATTATACGTTGCGTCAGTGCAAGAAGAACAAACACCAGGCACAGCAATCACAACAGTTCGTGCTCGAGATCCTGAGGATTCTCCTGTAGTTTACTCAATGGTGTCGTTATTGGATTCCAGGTCACAATCAATGTTCAAAGTAGACGCGCGCACGGGTATCGTAACTACGGTAGCTAGCCTTGATCGCGAATTAATGGACGTTCATTATTTCCGAGTGATTGCTACTGATGACAGTTTCCCACCACGATCAGGCACTACCACGCTTCAGGTTAATGTATTAGATTGTAATGATCACGCCCCAACATTCGAGTCCGAGGAGTTTCAAGCCAGTATTCGAGAAGGAACCAGTGTAGGATCGACCGTTATTACCATTCGTGCTACGGACCAGGATATTGGTAAAAATGCTGAAATCGAATATGCTTTATTAAGTATAAGTAGTGATGGTGCTATAACTGTTGACCAAGACGAGCAGGTATTCCGAATAGATGCCCGCAGTGGAACAATATCAACTCGCAGTGCATTGGATCGAGAAACATCGGATGTTTATACAATCATTGTCAGTGCCACCGATATGGCCACCCCTCAGATGGAAAGAAAATCTGCAACAGCAACAGTATTGGTGAAAATTTTAGACGATAATGACAACTATCCACAATTCACCGAAAGAACGTATACTGTGCAAGTGAAGGAAGATAAATGGGCAAATGAGAATAACGTTATCGCACATATTCATGCTACAGACTCGGATCACGGAAATAATGCCGCTATTAGGTGAGTAGATTTTCAGAATTCTCTATCTTGAGGCGCTGTTCTTCAGCCGCTGTGTACTCCCGTTGCACACGCATCTTCCTCGATTGCTCACAATTTGCGAGTGCGAGGTTTGCCTCATGATCTCTTCCAGCTTCATTGCTGATCCTTGTTCTTCCAGCTTCTTTGGTAATCCGGTGTTTTATAAGTCTTCCAATGTCCATATGTTTGTATACCCTGTATAGCTCGTGATTCATGCGTCACGAGCGTTAAATGATTTTACTTGGATATAAATACTTTGTTTACATTATGCCACTATATAGTAAGTCTACACTTTTCTTGAGTAACGTTGATAGTTTGAAAACAGAAGAGTTCTAGACGTGTTACTTGCGAATGTAAAATGCGTTTTTTTTATAAGTGCACGTAAACTGTCATTTTTATTAATACCATATTGGGAGTTTAGAGAAAAAAATTTCTATCCAAGCAAATTAAATTTTGAATAATATACAGTCAACTTATGCTTATTTCGGTTCTCGAAATGCTGGTCCTTAAATAATTTCGACTGCATGCTATAACGTCTTCACAGGAATGGAATAGCTGTGGTAAGGCTTTCGTCTGAATGAAATACAGAAACTGTAAGTAAGTTGGAAGTCAAACTAAAACTGAGCCAGCTCATCTATTTCCAAATAGTTTTATGCTTATAAATTAACATAGTGTGAGTGTGTCAAAGCACACTGTAAATTCATACTAGTTACATTAATTTATGTTCAGGAAATAAGTTCTAAATCGAATATGCACTGAAAGAAATAATCATCTGAAAGCGGATATAACAGCTCTTTTCCCTTAAAATAAAATTCAATAATTTGCCTGAACTACAAAACTGTAAATTCGAGATCGACATAAATCGACAGTTTCCTTTTAGTCTTAAACTTAAATGTTTGCTTAAGGCAATAGATATTAACAAATATTAATATTGACCTTATATCCAGCGAAATCAATATACAAAATCTTCGTTCATCCTTTTCGTCCTTATTCGTTTCGATCGCCGAGTTTGGCGAATAGGTGAGTTCACCTCTTCTAGTCTTCTTTTTATGCCTCTTCCTATATCCTCCTCCACGAATCCCTTAAATTCATCTTTGCTATCATCCTGTCTTTCTTCCATCGTTGGTTTCAAATCCGAATTGGAAATAACCACATTCGGTCTCATTGCCTTATTACTCCTGTCTATTCGTATTTGGGTGCGATGCGCCAGCACCACGACGTTTCCAACAATAATCTGAAAAATATGATGAGAATACCTTTTAATATAACTTGCTTTGATCCTATTTGCATGATTATGCGGATTGTGGTTTTTATACCACAATTCGTCTCCTTCCATCAGTCTATCCAAAGAGTCAATAGCTGACTCCTTCGGAAGATAACCAACATTGATTGGAATATCCTTCTCATCATCATGCGATTTATTTAAAAGAAATTGTTTATAGTGTTTTTTTGGATTTAGAAGATCGATAATTGTTTTAGGAGCAAAAGAAAAAATCATACCAGACGGAAAATTTCCATCTGTCGTCGAGCAATAATTTCTATAGTTAATCAAAAATGAATTAATTTGGTCCTCTAAATCTAATTCTTTAATGTCCTGGTCCAATAAGAATTTCTTTAGTACGTCTTTTACCGTCCTTACTAGTCTTTCCGCCTGTCCATTACTAGCAGGGTTGTAAGGGGGACTGTTGAGAACCTTAATTCCTTGTCTTTCAAGAAAATTAGTGAAAGTAAAAGAATTGAATGGTGGGCCTCCGTCTGAAACCAAAACATCCGGTAGGCCAAATCGTGCAAAAAATGCTACGAGCTTTTTTAAGACTTTATTACAATCCGTACCTCTTTTCATCCATTCGACTTCAATCCATTTGGAGTAACTGTCCACAACCAACAAAAATGTGTGATGTGTGAAATGAAAAAAATCAATATGTATTCTACTGAATGGTCTTACAGTCGGTGTCCATTTAGATACAATTTTCTGCTTAGGAACAATAGCCATACCATTGCATGCTTCACATTTCGCCACAAAATTTTCAATATCAACATTAATTCCATACCAGTAGACAAAACGCCTGGCCAGTTGTTTCATTTTTACTATTCCAGCATGGTTGGCATGTAAGTGTCTTAAAATTTCGCTCTGTAACTTTTGTGGTATTACAACCCTGTCTTGATACAGCAAGCACTCATCTATAATTTCTAATTCATGTTGGTTTGAAAAAACATTGACAAATCGTTTGTCAATTTTCTCCGGCCAACCCCTTTGCATAAAAATAATAATTTCCTGCAAAAATTTGTCATTTTTCGTCTCTTTTGCCACTTTAGGACAATCTACTGGTAATTCTTTACTGAAATTGATATTTTTAATTAGTTCAGCGTCAAATTCCTTCGGCACCGTCTGTTCTAATGGAAAACGCGAACAGAAATCAGCGTTACCCATTTTAGCAGAAGGCCTGTACCTTATATCGAATTCGTAAATTGATAATTCCAAAACATAGCGTTGTAATCTCGTAACGAAAATCGAATTTTTCCCTTCTTTCCCAAAAATTCCTACCAGTGGTTTGTGATCTGTATATACAACAAATTTTTGACCGTATAAGTATTTATGAAATTTTTTTATGGTACACACCAGTGCTAACGCTTCCAAATGAAGAATTGGATAAGATTTTTGAGCATTATTTATTGAAAAGGATGTGAAACAAATGGGTTTTTCCAGTCCGTCAATTAAATGAGCAATTACTCCACCCAAACCGTATCCCGAAGCATCAGATACCACTACCAGTTCTTTTTTTGAATCATAGAACTCAAGAAAATCGGCAGACAAAAGAGATTTTTTGCTATCCTCAAATGCTCTACTACAGTTTTCATTCCATTCAAATTTTACGTTATCTCTCAAAAGATTGTACAAATGATACAATTTTGAGGACAAATGAGGGATAAACTTGTGGTAATAATTAATTTAACCCCAAAAAAGATTTGAGTTCAGAAACATTTTTTGGTATTTTAGCATTCTGTATGGTTGAAACTTTATCTGGACATGGCGAAAGACCCTTATCGCTGATTATGTGTCCAAGATAATCCAGCTCTGTCACAAAAAACTTGCATTTCTCTAAATTTACTTTAATTTTGACTTTATCCAATCTTTCCAAAACTTGATATAACTTCTTAGTACAATCTGCCATATCAGCACCCGCTATTAAAACATCATCTAAGTAGCAGAATACGTATTCAATTCTCTCTAACACCTGATCCATAACTTGCTGGAAAATCGATGCACTAGAGGAAGCCCCTTGCGGTAATCTGTTATATGTGAATAGCCCTTTTATAGTATTTATCACTACAAATTTTCGAGATCTGCTCGACAGCAAAAGCTGTGTATATGCCCCTTCTAAATCGAGAGCACAAAAACACTTGCAGCCTGCTAATCTAGCGAATAAATCCTGGGCTGAAGGTAAAGGATATGTATTTGGGATGATGCATTTATTTATTGACACCTTGCAGTCAATAACAAGCCTGATATCGTTATTTTTCTTTGTAACAACAATTACTGGGGATGCCCACTCACTAGTTTTTAATGGAGTAATTACTTTTTCTCTTTCTAATTTGCCTAAATAATCTAAAACTTTCTCCCTAAGTCTATAAGGAAGGTCATAAGCTTTTTTGAAAATAGGTACGCTGTCTTTCAAAGCCAAATCAGCTTCGAAACCGTCTATAGGAATTGAAAAATTTTTAATAAAAACGTTTGGAAACTTTTGTTTCATGTCATTTACAATTGACACACATTGATTCTCGTTTGACACCACATTATTAACAGACAATTTATCCGAAAAAAATTTTCGCCAACCAGAAAAAAATAAATCCAACCAAGGACGGCCTAGTAAAGGAAAGAAATCATTGTCACAGTTTAGCACTAGCAGTTTCATTTTTGCTTGTTTCCCTCTACATTTGACCATAACGTTAGCCTCTCCCTCAATATCAAGCTTCGCTCCATTGACAACTATCAATTGCTTGTTAGATTTCGATAAGGATTTCTGAAAATTCGAAAAATACTGTCTTTTTCCTATCACCGAAACTGATGATCCACAGTCTACCTCCATTTTAAAAGGTTTACCTTCGATTTCTAAATTTATTAAACATGGATTGCTCATGCGATTAATAGACGACACGAGCATGCATTGTAGTTCACCTGAATCGTTCTTGTCTTCATCGCTGTCCGAAAGATTGGTATCCAAACGACTGAACAAATCACTCCAGAGTCTACAAATTGAACCGTATTCTTGCGAAGGTTTTTTAACTTGAAACACTTTCTCTTCAAATGTCCCTTCACGCCACAAAAATCGCAGACACGGTTCTCATTTCGTTGTGCATCTTGTCCACTCCTCCATTCAGCGGGACGATATCCTGTAGAATAATGAAATCCACCCTCCTTTCCCCTAGAATAGCTATATGGTCTAAAACCTAAACGATTTTTTACTGAATCTCTATTCCTGGCTGGCCGTGATTGTACATCTTCCGCTCTGGCCCGAGAGAACGTTGCTGCCAGTTTCTCCAAGGTTGTATTTCGCGGTTTTTGAATGTCATTTTTCATATAAGAAATTTGTTCTGCCTTTGAACCAATTCCCAACGATCTGGCATTTGCCCCTGCCATCTCCCATGTGGCTATCAACTTTTCCGCTGAATCTAGCGTCAAGTTTTGCTCATTGAGCAATCGTTGTTGGAGAACCTCATCCCGCAAACCGGCAACGATGCGCTCACGAATCGCCTCATCCTTAAAATTTTTAAAATTGCAAAATTCCGCTTGCAACTTGATTGCAAGTACAAAATCCTCAGCCGTTTCGTCCGGATGTTGCTTACGATTGTTAAATTTGAAACGCTGTATTATGTCAGATTCAACCTTATCAAAACGTGCTTTAAGTTTTTCAACCATTGTTTCATAAGCAACATCCGCCAAATTGCTGTTAGGAAACAATAACTTCAATTTGGCGAAAACTGATGGGCCACTAAGGGTTATAAAATGAGATTTCTTTGCCTCTTCCGCAACATTGCTCATTGCAAAAAAATAACCGAGACGTTCTATCCAGTCCGAAAAGGAAGCTCCTTTTCTATAAGGCTCAATCATGGCCGCCATATTCATTTGAGCCATCTCTATTATAAAATTGTCACACAAAAATAAAACAATAGATGTAAAACAAAAGATTTTCGCTTACCAAATGTATCCTTCAAGGTTTCCGCCGCCAAATTTTAGCGACCAAACTGCAACACTAATCCCAACAATGGAATATATTTATATTCTTCAAAAACGGGAACAAACGCTATCCAACCAATAATCTTCCTCAGCCAGTTAGCTGGAAAATCTTCCTGCGTTAATTATACAAGAAAATTCACCGTTAATATCAATATATAAAAAGTCGTAATAAAAATATACAGATATATATATATATATATATATATATATATATATATATATATATATATATATATATATATATATATATATATATATATATATATATATATATATATATATATATATATATATATATATATATATATACATATATATGTATATATATATATATATATATATATATATATATATATATATATATATATATATATATATATATATATATATATATATATATATATATATATATATATATATATATATATATATATATATATATATACATATATATTTTTTTAACAATAAAAAAAATGAGCAGGACTCTACAGATTCCCGCGACCTGTCGACAACACTCACTGGTCAAAATAACTGCATTACCCTTAAAAGAAAACGACGCCGCCTAACTAGGGATGTCGCGTTTTTTTAAATACTCGATTAGTAAATAATCGAATACAACTTTTCAAACTAATCGATTTGCTTGATTAATCGTACAGGATTACTCGATTAATCGATTAGCTTGCGATTAAGCATGACTAAATTTGATGGGCGATCTAACGTTGTGTTTCACTGCTAGATGCGTACGTGTGCGAGGATGATGATTGCAATATTAGCTGTCAAAATACAAGGGAAAACGAATTTTCACTTGTAAAATCCTTTATAACTTACATACAACGTCATTTTTTCAAGTGAAAAGTTAATTTTAGTGTGAGAAAAATCAATTTCTACCTATGTTATTGTAGCAGCACCCAAGATTCTGTTTTAAACCATGCATATTTTCAGATCTGATCTTAGCATGCGAGAAAAGGTTATGTTGATAACTTGGAATGATTTTATTCGTTGCGTACATTATAAAATATTACTTGAAAGACCGCACAGATGCGCAAAACTAAGCGAATATGCGATATTATGATGAGGAATAGTTTTTTACTAAGAACTAATTCCGGATCTCAATATTGATCAACATATCATCTTATAAAAACAAAAATGATTACACGAAACGAAAGAAAATAAATTTTCTAACATTTTAAAATAAACAGTTCTTATAATAAGGCCTAGAATTCTACAAAATAATTGAAATTATATACGGAAATATCAATCTTAAGAAAGGTTCAAATAATGAAACATAGATGGCGGGTCAGGTGAAATTAGTTCTACGTTCGATTGTCAATTTTGTTTAAGTCGATTTGTTGTTTCAAGTGGTGCCAGATTGTTTTCGAAACAACTTACTTATTTCACGCACAAAAATTAAACAAATGCCTAGTAATTAGAATGAATAGATATTCTAATTTGAATCAAATATTGGTCTCGTTTTTATAAACACCAATAAGTCACATGGCAAAATTTTCTTTGAGGAAATGCAGGCGAACTATTCAAAATAGAGCATATTTTTAACGACTAAACGAAAAGGAGAACTTTTCTTCTTCAATTACTGTTATGATATACACTCAGCCAGTACATAACAGATCTTCAAGTAAGTGGCAGGGTTCTTAGTGCCTTTAAAACAAACACGACCTATTTTTGTAATAAGCACAATTTATTTGGAGCAACTATGTCCTCGATTGAAGTAATAACATTCGAGTTTGAATCTATTGATTTGATGTTTGATGAGCAACTAACCGTTTCATCGATTTCATTATACTGTTTTTTTCCTGAATGAAGTTTAAATTACTTAATTAGGCCCTCGGTCCTCGTACACTAAGATTACTAGAAATCAATAAATCAATTTGAGGTATATAAACTCAAACACTAGTAATATAAACTAGTAAATATGTATATAATAGCTTTTAATCAAAATATGGCTCTTTCAAACAAGAACAAACTAAGAAAATCAAAAAATCACTCGAAACAATATACATTTGCTTGTTTGTTGCGAATGATATCCTATGTAGCAAACATAATTTACTATTCTCATCGTTTGAATAGTAAAATACTGTTAAAATCATAGTTTTGAGTAACGCAAAGGTTTATGTGACAAATCATATCCTTCGAAAAGGTGAATGTGAGAGCATGGAACTAAAGCTTTCAGAATGTCAATTCAGGAAATTTGAATTATCTCAGGTTTAAAATTTTTAAGTAGACGATTTATGGGTAAAAGATTCAAAACAATTTTGGTTTAATTTTATTAAAAATATTGTGCGATTAGTAATATAAATAAAGAAATGTCAATATTTTTGATAAAAAAGCAGTGTAAATATTTTTGATGAACCAGATCTATTAGAATAAAAAAAATCAACAGAATTTTAAGCAGTTTTTGATAACTGTGTACAATGAAAATCTGTGCACATGGCATCCATTAAAACCTCTCAACTCATTGACAAAATGAAACGAAACCAAATTTGAGGAATACAATTGAGAAGATTATAATGAACATAAGTGAAACTGGAGTCATTTCTTTCATTTTATTGTATTGTAATTTTCACTGGCGGTTAGCAAAGACTGCGATGCGCCAAAAAGCGACAGAATGCCGCAAAGGAAGCGAACCTGTCATTCGCATCAATTCATCCTCTTCGAGACCCCAAGTCACAAACATAATTTTTAAATTGGTATTAATCGAAATCTTTGTGTTCACCTATTGCTTTACTTGAAACACTTTCGATTTTAACTAAAAAAATATACTACTATAAAAAATTGTATATCATCTCCTTTAAAATTAAAGTCATCTTTGACAGATACATATACTCATTGAGGCTTCAAATGAACAAATAAATATTTCTTGTCGTAAAAGAAAATTGCATGTTGAATCTGTAATTGCCCTTGGTTCACCAGACGTTTTTTTTCTAATCGATCTAGATTAGATGACTGTCTGAAAAAACTTCGAAAACCTCTAAAAGTCTGCAAAACTGCATAGTTCGCTAAAAAAGAAAATTCATCAAATTCACATAAAATCTGCAACTTGGTATCTGTGATTCTGACGCTCATTATTTCGCAATTCTGCGACGATTCCGTCGCATTCTATGCTAAGCTGAAATTCACAATACTAATCGAACCAATAATCGTAGGAAATTAATCGATTACTGCGATTATCTGAAATAATTCAATCGATTAAATTTCATTCGATTAACTGTGGCTTTACTCGATTATTCGATTAATCGATCGATATTACGACATCTCTACGCCTAACAAAATGGCTATCGCAAAAGAATTTTTCACTTTTGATTCTTATCACTGCACTTTTTCCACTTGTCAAAAAGCAAATTGGAACGTGTACTTACTGTTGTAGCCCACGAAACAGGTCAATCCAAAATAAGTTCTTAACACACGGTGACCTTTTTTTTTACTTTTACACGTGCTGCTGGGGAACCCGAACTGGCGTTTCCTCCAAGACAAAATGAAGTAACCGTCCTTTAACCTTGATGCCACCTGCCTAATATCAGCCTACAAAATCACGTGCACCTGAACTTTTTCTCGTCGCCACTTATAACGTCTTCACAGGAATGGAATAGCTGTGGTAAGGCTTTCGTCTGAATGAAATACAGAAACTGTAAGTAAGTTGGAAGTCAAACTAAAACTGAGCCAGCTCATCTATTTCCAAATAGTTTTATGCTTATAAATTAACATACACTCTTACCAGCCGCTACCTAATTTTGGGTCAAAACCTACCCAAAATCAACTAAAGTGCATCTCCCCAATTTTGGGTAAGGAGTGACGACCTCAAAATTTAGGTAAATGTAAGTTTAGTACAAGTGTTATGCCATAAGAAAGCACACTATCCATTTTTACCGATCAACTCAAAGTTTGAGTAGATATCGACCTAATTTTGGGTAACTTATAGAAGAGCTCGATTATGAGTGAGTTCTCCTCAAAAAATAGGTAGAAATGATTTTCAGTGTAGTGTGAGTGTGTCAAAGCACACTGTAAATTCATACTAGTTACATTAGTTTATGTTCAGGAAATAAGTTCTACACTGAAAATCATTTCTACCTATTTTTTGAGGAGAAATCACTCATTGTCGAGCTCTTCTATAAGCTACCCAAAATTAGGTCGTTATCTACTCAAACTTTGAGTTGATGGGTAAAAATGGGTAGCGTGCTTTGTTATGGCATAACATTTGTACTAAACTTACAGTTACCTAAATTTTGAGTTCATCACTCGTTACCCAAAATTGGGGAGATGCACTTTAGTTGATTTTGGGTAGGTTTTGACCCAAAATTAGGTAGCGGCTGGTAAGAGTGTAAATCGAATATGCACTGAAAGAAATAATCATCTGAAAGCTGATATAACACATGCGACCAAAGACATCTTAGTTGCGATAAGAACATTTATGTATAAAGTGACAAGGAAAAGAGTGTGTCCATGTTCCTGCGTACCAGAAGAGCGTAAAAGTGCTATGCAGTATTGCGTCACCTCTGAAACTCGCGAGCAGTGCTGGGAACGATGATGAAAGTCGCATGTGACAGCCATGAGCTAGCGCAGCGTGAATGTAACGGCGACAGTCTTACTTGTATTGGGCGATGAATGTAACGAAAGAATGATAATCGTCATTAGGATAGGAAGCATTTCCCTATATCTGTTTATTAATCTTATTTTTGTGTATTACATCAACATTTTACAGTGTTTTGACCCTTTGGCCTTTCATCTTTGTTGTTCATACGTATCGTTATTAATAATAGGTGTTTTAGTTACTCTTGTTTTACATACTAATGTTTAATCATAATTTTTTTTAATTAGTATGAAAATATCTACCTACTTATAACTATCCCTAACCTAATACGTACAAATTTTGAATTTTTGTATTACAGAGATTGAGCACCTCTCTTCAAATTTCGTGCAGTATTGTTCGAATTTTTGTTCTAGTATATCCAGGGATGCCATCTCATGTACTTCACTAGTCCTTGTCCAAGGGGGTAGATTTAGAGTCATCTTTAAAATCTTACTTTGAATGCTCTGAAGCCTAAGTTTGTGCGTTCGTGCACAGCCCCGCCAAACGGGGGCTGCGTATTCAATTGCGGGGTAGATGATTTGTTTATATACAGCCATCTGGTTCTTTAGGTACAGTTTAGATGTTCTACAAATCAGCGGATACAGGGACCTAATGAGTATGCTGTATTTTTGAACGATTTTGTCAACATGTGACCTGAATATCAGATGTCTGTCAAAGGTTAGTCCTAGATAGATAACTTCGTCGGACCATTGGATGACCTCTTCACCGTATCGTATTCGTCATTCGTCTGATGGAACAAGTTTTGGAGATCTTGAATGTGGAAACAAAATGACCTGAGTTATTGCTGTGCAAGCTTCCGGCCGAGCGGTGGCGGAAGAGGAATAACGAAGAGGATGTTTCTTTCAGTTCTATACGGAGTAACACTCTCCAATTCGGTTTCTCTTTTATGTCATTGTATTGATTCATCTATTCACAACACTTCATGGTGATCTCGTCGAATATATGTCTCAACATTTACTTGCTTACATTAATAAAAGAAGTTATTCTTCAACACATACCTCTGTTGTCGTATATTATCAACATTACCCTGACACGAGCAATGGTTGTGTCTAACTATTTTGTTCTTCTCGCATATGAGTATCGAACACTGCACATGAAACTGTTAAATCTTCACTCATTACAGCAATCTTTCACTCAATTCTTTAGATGCCTTCAGAAATCTATTATATCCCATTATAAACAATATTCCTTACTTGATTTTGAGGTCACTTGATTCTTTAATGCCAATAAGGTGAAATTGAACCATAATACAAAATTATAATGCGAACCATTTGTGTAATTTCGGCGAACTACCTCAAGCCTCACAATGCACACTATGTACACTGTATCTGAACTGGCTACTAACTTGTCTACGGGCCGACGCCCGAGACTAACGGATATTTTCCGTGCACTCTGAGACTGAACTGCCTCGAACTCTTCCCAACTAGGGGTTTTTTAAGCTCCTAGCATTTTCTTTCGGGTGAAGCCCGAAGATTTTAGTACAAGCCGAGCTTGTGATTTCAAGTAGGAAGTTCATCCGATTTTCTCCCGAAGTTCTACCGAAAGCCGGAACCACTGTCGCTAGGCCAGAGGCAGTGTCCGTAAAAATATAACTTTGTTTTTACAACATTGCCGCGCTGACTAATGCCCGGAACTGTCTATGGTTTTATAACAATAGTTTTTGTTTTACAACATTGCTATGCTTATTAATGCCCGGAACTGTCTATGGTTTTATAACAATAGCTTTTTTTTGTTTTAAAACATTGCTACGCTTATTAATGCCCGGAACTGTCGATGATTTTATAACAAAATTTCTTAAACATCGTGGCACTGACTAGTGCTCAAAAATGTGCACGCTTCGATAACAAATTTTATACTTGGAGGTTGCAGCTACGCTGATATGAGAGTTTCCTTCACATTTTCCTACTTTTTCTACAATATTAGTAAATTCGAAGGAAAATTTGCTAAGGGCGCTGCATGCCCCCTTACTTACTGAGCTTGATGTTACCTGAAGGGTAGACATCAAGTCGAATGCGCTGGATTATAACATTAAGGTTTGTAGCTGGATCACAAATTTCCGTATTTATAATTTTTTTTTTCATTTTGGTTATACGCAAATTAAATTCCCTAACCTTACGATGGTCCGCGTGTGTGTGTTCTCCTCTGACGCCACCCTGTCCCATGGTATGCTTCCCTTGTTGCTTTATCTGTGGGGGTGATCGAGCGGTTGCTAGTCTCGGACTCTGGGTTCCGTGTCGTTCTCGTTCCTAATAGCTCGTTCTTCTGTGTTGGTGATACGTATTAGGGCTTCTCATTGTTTATGTACTCGCTTCATTGGGCATAGTTGAAAATTGACCGTTGACTCCTTTGCATTTTGGACATCATTGGGATTACTGTCAGTAGTAATATTGGTATTCTGTATTGTTGCTTCTCATCCTGGCTTCTCGTTTGGTACAATGTGTTGAGGCTCCTAGCAACTTTTATGCATTGCATTTGATTTCGTGGTTATCTTCTTTGTAGTGTATTTTTAAACAACCAACTGTTTAATTTTTTCACGTATTAATAAGCTTTGATTTTCCAATAATTGTTTATCGTATTCAGCTGAGCTTTGACGATGCTCACTGAATAAATTATAGGGTAGCAGTTTGTAACGCTGTTGCATACCCGCGCAAGTCATCTTTAACTGTGTTGACTGCATTTACTTCCTTCTTGTTTTGTTATCATTTGTCTTTGTTGATGTAGCAATTTGTAACGTTGCCATTATTTTGATTGGTTATTACGTCTTCCATGTTAAACTTTTCCGCAATTTTTCGGCCTCGATTTTTCAGCTCTGCTGTTCTTCCTTCTGACGTCTTGGTGATTCCCCGGTTCCCTTTGTCTTCAACTTGCCACCGCATCCGATCACACCCTCTCGTTCTCTTAGGTAGCTTGGCTAAGCTACTGACATCCTTCCTTCTGCGACGACTATTTTCGGGCACACACACAGTTTGGGACTCCAAAAAAAAAACTCCTATTCGTTTTGCATGACTCTGTGCCTTTAGTATAATCATTTTTCTATTCTATGATTGTTATTTATATATATATATTTTTTTCTCTTAATAATCGCATTGTGCATCATATTCTCTTATATTTTTTTCGTTATCATAACTTTGTGCATCGTAATTTTTTTTTCCATTATCATATTTCTTCTTTCTATCAGTTGAATCTATTTTTTTTTTCATTAAGTGTTTCTGCGATATATTTATTTGTCTATATGTTGTCTCGTGTACTTTTCCATCAATCGAGAGGTTTTTATGTTTACTTATATATATATATTTTTTTTGTTGAGGTACCTTTAACCTGTAGATACAGGTCGACAACCCGTCTGTCGACAATACGTCTGTCTGTGGATATACAATTGTTGTTAAAGTTGCGGCATGCGCATGCTTGTTGCAGGTTATAATGAATTTTTCTAAACCTTTTTTTTTTCGAAATTTTTCCCGCAACTGGCTTCTATGCCGTGTTCATTTTAATGGTGTCTTACCATCCTTGCCTCCATAGATTCAGAAGTCGTCCTTCCGTTCTAATACTGGTCGGTTGTGTAGTACTCATGCCGCAGCTTCTCTCCCCCACTACTTGAGCTGGTTCTTTCGGTACGTGTTCCTGTTTTTCCTTTCTAAAAATAAATTGCCTTCCATTCCTTTCTAAAAATAAACTCAAATCTGGGTTATAATATTTTTCCAATAGTAATGGGAACCTCTAAAGTATTAAAATATTATTAGTTTGTTAGTGGCAGAGTTTTCATATATATATGTATTTTTGTAATCCCCCATGAATTCTTTGGTATATAATATTTTAATAATTTGTTGTATCATACTTTCATTGTGTTTTCGTAACTTTTACATGTTCATATTGTCGTATCTGTATTTTATTGACAATTTGATTTGAGTGCGTAATTTGCACTTAAGAAATCCTCAATTCATTCATATTGTATGCATCTTTCATTTTTTTCATTCCGGGGTCGCGATCCCCTTGTCCGCACACACTTGATCACTCATACTAGTATCATTGCATAAATGCATACATTATATAGAAATTATTTGCTGGCCAGCGTCGTTTTGATAGTCTGTTCGCTTGTGTCTTATCCTTTTCTTGTCGTATCAGTCATATTTCATCACTATTTTATTTATTTTTTTATTCGAAGTATTCTTTTAGTATATTTCCAGTGTTAGTTTTATGCTATTGAATGATAAACCATTTTATTTCACCATAGAAATTCTCCTTATGCATAACATTGTTTCCGTATTCTATACCATTATGTTTACCTTCCTTGTGTAATGTACGCTTCTTTTTTTTCTAAACGCATTGTAACTTTTCCCCAGTTCATTTTTAATTTGTAGCATTATAGCTTCCTCCCAAAAACACATTTTGCTCACATCTATAATCTTCCTCTTGAATTCAACTTTTTTATTTTCTTATGACCAGCACGGTATTGCTGTGTATGACATGATTCCCATGTTTATAAAATATTAGAATATTCTAGATTGGTTGACTCATCTAGGATCATTAAAATCCCATATTTTCCCATAGTTTGTTTCCACTTTGTATTACTTCAACCATATGTTTGAGTTTCTTTAAGTATACTCTCTCTTTTTTCTTCTTCATATGTTTTCCCCCCATTATATATCTTCTTTGACAATGTAACCTATTGCTTTATTGTCCCTCTGATGTATCTTTATTATCATCAGTTTATAATCATCAGTTTCACCTTATTTTTTTTCTTCGTTTGGTGTCCATTTGTTTTCATTGTGTTTGTTTCATCGCAGAAGTATAATTTTATTTCTTATTGACTCTCGTACTTTTTTTTTTTAATAACATCGTAAAACATGTGTATATTACCCTCTTAACGGTTTTAATATCCTTCTGCTCGCAATCATGTTTTTTTTTCGTGTTCGAATTGATTCATTTCGACTTTCATCTTACATATGTCGCTGACATTTTTCCCTTCTTGGTATATTTTTCATGTTTTTATTTTATCCATTGTTTTCCTTACACTGTGGTTTTAAGTTTTTCGTTGAATTCTTATGTCAACGTATCATTGTATGATGTTTGCTGTTAATTTCTTTTATAACTGTATCCTATTTTTCTTTATTTCAATTACTCTCAGAGTTTCAATTTAGTTTTGTTTTCACTATTATTCCTTTGTATTTAGTTTTTCGATGAAACTTTTAGTACAATATGTTTATTTTCGTGTATCACTTTGTATACATGTTGAATCTTTTTATTACTTTTCTAATGTTTCTTGGATAATTTCTTAATCATCTCAATATTCTGTGATAAGGTTCAGTTTCTCAATCCGTATACTTTTTCAATCGGTTATTGTGAACCTTTTCTAGTCTATTCCCATTCTTTATAGTTGTTGTTTGCTCACTAGGAAGAGCAACTACTTCATACGGTCCTCTCCAAAGTGATTGCAATTTTTGTCCTGCGCCTGTGGGATTGGCTTTTACTAACACTAAGTCTCCCCACATTGGCTGCCATTCGTTGGAGTTTTTATCATATAATTCTTTGCGCTTGTGTTTAGACGCAATTAGATTCTCCCGGGCTTGATGGTGAAGTCGTTTAAATGTAGATCGCATTTCATTGACGTAGTCCTCATAGTAGAGACCATCATTATCGTATTTGTAGACGGAGTTTGGGATGTTCGCCCGTCTTCCGTATAATAATTCAAAACGGTGTATAACCCGTTGAGGAATTTACAGTGGTATTATATTCGAAACTGAAGAATGGGAGTAATTGATCCCATGTTTTCGGTTCGTTACCTACGTATTGTCTTAAATAGGTTTTCAGTTCCCTATTCGATCGTTCCACCAAGTTTGCCTGTGGATGATATGTACTTGTAGTAATTTTCTTAATTTTTAAAATTTTACATACATTTTTCATAAGAGAACTAACGAAATTGGTTCCATTATCGGTTACCAATTCGACGGGTGTTCCATATTTACAAATATAATTATTCACGAAAGTTTGCGCGACCGTGGCACTCTCTTGATTTTCCATCGGTGCTACAATTAGATATCTAGTCAGATCGTCTTGCATCACAAGTCCGTATCTGTTCCCCCATTCTGACTCGGGTAAAACCACTATGTCCATATACAATTTCTCGAACGGTTCGGACGATGTCGTGGTAATTCTCATTGGAATTTTGTTCGCTCGACCGATTTTGTTTTTCTGGCACGAGCTACATTGTTTAACATAATTTTCAATATCCTTCCGCATATTAGTCCAATGGAATAGTGGACTCATTCTTTTCAACATTCGTTTGCTTCCAACATGTCCGCCTAGAGGAGCATCGTGGAATTCTTTCAATATAGTTTCGCGGTCTTTTTCTGGCACCCACATCCTGTCTTTTTCCGGTGCATATAGTGTGAAAATTTTATCAAATTTCTCGGCAATAAATCTCAACACATTTGCCTCAGGGGTTTTCTGCATGTTTCGAAAAGAGATAATTTGCATGTTCTTTGCATTTTTCATGTCTTCAGGGCAGTTAGTGAATGCATCTACTAACCCATCTATTAGAATTCTTGTATCGGTTATTGATCTACTCGAGCCATTTAGAACCAATCCCCATATTTTACGATCTGGGATTGAAAATACTCTTCCATTTAGGTAGTCTTTTAAACCGTGTGGTAAGTGTATCAGCTCGGCTAGTTCTTTATATGCTGATCTACTGTTTACTATTACGAAAGTACCATCAAAATCACTTTCGTTAGTTTTTTGTTTTGAAAATTTCAGCAGATCAAAGGCTATAGCAGGATAAGCATGTGAAATCTGCCCCCAAAGGGAATTCATATTGTTATACCACATTCGAAAGGTCATAGACTGGAAACAATTTTCTCAAAGTTTCAACCCTTTAACTGCCATATTGACGGAGCTAGGGTGGTTCTATTGATTTTTATTTTATTTGATTTTTGAAGAAACCGCTCCTCCGAAAAATTTGAAAAAAATCAGGTATATTTAAGGCATTACGGGGAAGGTTTACAATTTTTTTCAAATTTTTTGAAGATGTATTTCTTCCATTAAAAAATACTACAAAATTTTAAAACATATTTTTTCCCTCTTCCAATTTTTGCACCACCCTGGATTTTTTAGTGATAAATAAAGAATTTTTGGACACGTTGAAGTAGTATGTTTTCATATTTTTAAAAAATGTGGACGACCACAATATTTGATTTTTTCTAAAAAAGAAATAACAGTCGACCATGCGTCCCCATCAAATTACGAGAGAAGAAAACGCATGGTGCTTCGTTCTAGCAGTTACTAGTAGTAGTCAACCATGCGTTCCCATAATGTTCTCTTAAAAGGGAAACGCATGGTGCTTTGTTCTAGTAGTTTATGATGCAACTCAAGTGCAGGGCTTAGAAATCAAAGTAACGTAAAGGAGGAAATGAGTATCAACCTTTGCATAATACATACACGATCATACTCCGGGTACAACCTAGAAAGCTGCAAAGCAAGAACTTACTGGTATGTGGTTCATATATGAATGGTAGTAATATATGAACGTCGCAAGTATCACACATATGAAATTCTGTTACGGCAGTCAGGAACTAGAGCGGGTTTCAGTTTTTTACGTGTTGCTTATGGATGTAACGAAAGAATAATGAAAGAAAAAATGAAAATTTCATTACAGCGTCAAAAGTTATCACAAAGGTATGTTATCGAGGGATGTCTATAGTTTTCTGGAAAAATGTGTGATAAGGATAAAGTTGGAATTTTGTGTTTGAAAACGTCAATCGAATATCTTCATGATGGTTTTCATGGTTTGTAGACTGAGAGCGCTATGTATTTTTATATTTATTTTAAAATTTGAAACAACAACAAATATAAAAAATAGTGATGCGTTATTTGTCGTTTTTGAGTTATAATCCTTTGCATATTTTCAAGTCATGCATTTATCGTCCATTAAAAAACTTGATTCGCTGAATCGATTTCTTTTGTTTTTGGGCATATTGTGTAGAAAGCTTTCCAGAAAATATCTGAGAATACATAATGACGTAGCTTTCTAGATTGTTCCCGAAGTATGATCGTGTATGTATTATACAAAGTTTGAAACTCATTTCCTCCTTTTCGTTACTTTGATTTCTAGGCGCTGCGCTCGAGTTGTATAACTACTAGAACAAAACACCACGCGTTTCCTTCAAACTCACTTAATGGGAACGCATGGTTGACTACTACTAGTAACTGCTAGAACGAAGCACCATGCGTTTTCTTCTCTCGTAATTTGATGGGGACGCATGGTCGACTGTTATTTATTTTTTAGAAAAAATCAAATATTGTGGTCGTCCACATTTTTTAAAAATATGAAAACATACTACTTCAACGTGTCCAAAAATTCTTTATTTATCACTAAAAAATCCAGGGTGGTGCAAAAATTGGAAGAGGGAAAAAATATGTTTTAAAATTTTGTAGTATTTTTTAATGGAAGAAATACATCTTCAAAAAATTTGAAAAAAATTGTAAACCTTCCCCGTAATGCCTTAAATATACCTGATTTTTTTCAAATTTTTCGGAGGAGCGGTTTCTTCAAAAATCAAATAAAATAAAAATCAATAGAACCACCCTAGCTCCGTCAATATGGCAGTTAAAGGGTTGAAACTTTGAGAAAATTGTTTCCAGTCTATGACCTTTCGAATGTGGTATAACAATATGAATTCCCTTTGGGGGCAGATTTCACATGCTTATCCTGCTATAGCCTTTGATGTCATTGTTATTTATGCATATTTCATACTCTTCGAAATGTGAGAGTACTCCCAAATCTTCCTTTTCGTCCCATCCAAAATCGATATTTTCTAATCCGTCCATGTGCGGATTCCATTCTGTCTTTTGTTTATTTTTAAATAGCGTAAACCTGCCTAATTCGTCTTTCAGTTGTTTTGGGGAAGTTGTTTCATTTTCCGCGTCTTTCCGCTTCGCAAGTTCATTTTTTTCTGCTTGCTGCTGTTGTCGACGCTTTTGCTGTCTAGTGACTATCGAAATAGGGTGTAAGGACTCGGCCTGTTCGGGCAGTCTGGATAAAAAGTCTGCCACAACATTGTCTTTGCCTTGTTTATAGCGAATGTCCATTTCCAACCCTTGAAGTTTCAGACGTAAACGCGTTAGCGTAGGCGAAGTTTCTTTTAAATGCCATATTGAAATTAGCGGTCTATGATCAGTGTATACAATAAATCTCTGATTATAAATAAAATGTTTGAAACGGTTCACTGCCCATACGATGGCTAACAACTCTTTTTCAATCGTATGGTACTTTCTTTCAGCACCTACTAGACCTCTGCTTGCATATGAAATAGGCCTGTCGATCGATTTTTCATTCGAGAGTACTGCTCCAATAGCGTACTCGCTTGCATCTGTCGTGATCACGAACGTATCTTTATAGTTCGGTCTAACTAACAGTGTGTCAGAAGTTAAAAAATTCCGCAATTCCTCAAAAGATTTTTGACACTCTTCTGTCCAAGTAAACTTAACATTCTTTCGCAAGAGATCGTTCAAAGGTTTACGTTTCTCTGCTATGTGAGGTATGAATTTTCCATAAAAATTTACTGTTCCTAAAAATGACCGAACACCTTTGACTGTTTTTGGTGCCGCCATCTCTTTAATTGTTTTTATATTGTCCTCCATAGGACGAATTCCTTCTTTGTCAATTACATGTCCTAAATACTTTATTTCATTTTTCAAAATTTGGCATTTACCTGGCTCGACTTTTAGATTATGTCGACGGAGAGCCTCTAAAACTTTGCGTAAGTTTTCATTGTGTTCTTCGATAGTAACACCGAAAACAATTATGTCATCCAGATAGACGATTGCTTTAACCCCTTCTATCTCATAAAGTACCGTATTCATCAATCTTTGGAACGTCGACGGGCTGTTACGAAGGCCCATAGGCATTCTTGTAAATTCAAAGTGGCCTTTTGGAGTTGAAAACGCAGTCTTGGCTGCATCTTTTGAGTTAATTGGTACTTGGTAAAACCCTGATTTTAAATCCAAGGTAGAAAAATATTTACTGTTTCCAAGATTATCTAGAATCTCGTCAATTAGTGGAATTGGGTATACAAATGGTTTCGTAACTAAATTTAAAGCCCTGAAGTCAACCACGATTCTGTATTTCTTGTTACCAAATTCATCGTCCTTCTTGGGAACACATAAGACTGGTGCATTCCACGGACTTTTGCTAGGCCTTATGATACCTTGTCTACGCATTTCTTCAATTTCTTCATTAATGTGCTTCTTTGTAGCTTCTGGAAATCTGTATTGCCGTTTGTTGATAGGCACGTTTGACGTGGTCTCAATTTCGTGCACTGCCGCATCAGTGATAGTTAATTTATCCCCCTTCAGATAGAATACATCGCTATATGATGCCATAATCTTCTCTATATCCCTAAAATTTTCTCTTTTTAGATGATTCATATTTAGTGATTCTAATACTTTTTCCGTTCGGTCTCGACCAGTTATTTGACCGTATCTTTTATTTTCCGTAAGAATTACGTCTTGATTTGAATCTAAATCAAGGAAACATTTGTCTTCCTCGTCAATCTCTCTGTCTATATAATCTTTTTCTTCTTCATTAGTAATATTACTTCCACAACGTGGAAGCATACTATCTGAACGATAGTCGTTTTTGTATAACTCATAGTTGCTCTGATACGATGCATTAATGTTATCATTTTTATTCACGTGCTTTTTATTCACTTCATATTTATTATACTTCGCTAAACTGCCCTCCAAGACTTCAGCATTGACGATAATTACTTCATTTTTGACACTCTTTGCATCAGTTTTAATATGTTTTTCGGTTGTCCTATTTCTACTAGGAGATTTTTTTATTTCAAAATTATTCTTTGCTTTAGTTGCACTGTTTGAAGACATCTTTGGCGTCTCCTTATTATCATTTACTTCATTATTTCTTTCATTATTTATGCGGGTGGCTAACTCAATGTTGCACCCATTATTATCTGCAGGACGCATCCCATAATGCTCAGTTGCATGTACCTTTTCTTTTCCTGTTACTGGTATATTTGCTACATTATTGTGCTCGTTTGGTACACTTAGGCATATGTACTCGAAATTCCGAGTGACATAAATTGTGTATATCTTTAAAAACTCTGCTCCAATGATTCCAGGAACACACAAATCTTTTACTATATAAAATCTAACTCTGTAATGAGTTTTTCCAATCACCAACGTGACTTTCACTGATCCAATAGTCTGTGATTGAGTTCCATCAAAACCTGCGATGTATAAATTATCTTTATAGTTTATTTTCTCTGATCCTATTTTCGCGACAGTATCCCATCTCATTACGTTATAAAATGCTCCAGTATCGAGCAAGTACTTAATTTTTTCGTTAGGTCTATTTGCAGCAGCAACTTTTACAAATAACTGGTTGTTTTTAGCACAATCTATTTTTAACATTTCGTGAGGCGGCATACCTTCTTGCCATTGCCCCGTATATTTTTTTGTCGTTTCTGTACACTGCGTACCCTGTGGACTAAGCTTGGATTGATCATACGCTTGGTATTTTTCCTGTATTTTGACATTG
This sequence comes from Malaya genurostris, assembly GCF_030247185.1. Classification (NCBI taxonomy): domain Eukaryota; kingdom Metazoa; phylum Arthropoda; class Insecta; order Diptera; family Culicidae; genus Malaya; species Malaya genurostris. Next base: position 157,713,477 of record NC_080572.1, read on the forward strand.
TTCTCTGCCTCATATTTCGCGACTCTCTTCTCCTGTTTTTGATGAGCTTCATATGAATCTGTTTTTGGTTCAAAGGTTAGAGGTATTTTCCGTAAGCATATCCAACCTTGGTCATTGTGTATGCTAGTCACATACTTATTCATAAATGTCATTCCCAAAATACCCCCTTGAGTCAAATTCTCCACTACGTCAAACTTTGTTTGGAAAAGTCTTCCTGCGATGATGAAGTTTAGTTCTACAGTACCTAATGTTTTTCTAACAGTACCTGTTACCCCGGAATATTCTATGATTTCGTTTTCATTAATTGTATATGCTCCCATGTACTCTGCATTTCGTCTACTTATCAAGTTGCCAGGTGCTCCAGTGTCTACCAGCAACCGCATCTCGTTATTTGGTTCGTTTGCCGATCTCAACAACATCATAAATTCGTTGTCTTTCGTCTTATGTAATTTGACCCATATCCCTTCTTTGCGTTTTTTGCTATCTTTTTCTTCGATGTGATTGTTCACATCACTATTCATTATATTTTTATTCTTCTCGTATCGATCCCAATTTTGCTTTTGACGTGTTTGCTTGACTAAATTTGCATTCGGGTTTCTTGATGCTCCATATCTCATTTGATCAGGCATATTTCTGGTCCTGATATTATGATCATATCTTCGAAATATTTTTCTATTACTGTATGTCATGCAATTTACCCATAGTTTATTCGAATCGTTTTCGAAATGATTATTATAAAAATTGTTATCTTCGATTAAGCACCCGTTGTTGCGATAATATTCGTTGCGTAAGCTTCGGTTGTGTTTATGAGAATTTTCGATTTGCTCCCCTGGATAACATTTATATTTATTGTTTGACAAGAGTTTTGGTTTATCAATTGCATGGTAGCATAGCAGCCGATTTTCAATATTTGATAATAAATAGCTGAACTCCGCCTCCTCTTTTAGGAATTTTATTAATTCTTGAAACTTAAGCTGCCTATGATTTTTGGCTAATTGTTTTAAACTTTCATTCAATAATCCTGCTATAAAATGAATCGTTAATCCTCTTTCTGCGAAGGATTTCTGTACTTTTTCTTGGTCTTGATTCCCTTGCTGAGTGTCAATATATTCCATTATTCGTAGCGCTCTTTCAGCGTACTCTTCAAAAGGTTCTCCATAATGTTGTTCGAGTGTTTCGATCCTCATCAAAATCTCTTCTACTGTGATTTTCAAACCGAATACGTCTCTTAAATTCCTGAACATATCCTTTACTGTGTCGGCTCTTATTCTATTAATAAAGGTTGCCGCTTTACCTTTTAATTTCATTAGTACTACATTTAGTAGTGGATTCTGGTTCTCCCCTTCCGGGATGTCTTCTGCAAAATACTCTATTTGCACAATAAATGGCTCTAATTCGTCTACTGACCCGTGGAATTCCGGGATACATTGTATTGCCTCTAGCATCGGAAATCGATAGGCACCACCGCCTTCAATATTATTTTCGTTCGCCATTGTCAATGTGGCTTTAATTCGCTATGCCGCTTTATCTTTTTAACTAGTAGCTCTTTATTTCATTTTTATACTCTTGTATTTTTGTAAAACCTCAGTTGTATGTTTTTACAAGCATCATTTTTAACATATGCAGGAATTTTTCAAACACGCTTTGCGCTTCTAATAATTTTGTTTTCACTACCCCCCACCAGTACGATTTCCGTCGACTACCTATCATTATTTAACAGTGAAAAACTACGATCTTGACCGTGGTCATGGTCGACAAACAAAAAGAACAATCATCGTAAACAAACTTGACCTAGTTTTAAATTACATGTCATTGTATAATATAAAGCTTTAACTGCTACGAGCCCTGCGTGGTCAAATTTCGTTCGCATTGGCATTTTTTTGTTGTTTATTATTGAGCCAGCCCAACTCGGTGCTCTCAAATTTGTCATGCCCGCCGTGTGCGCAAACTAAACTGTCTTTGTTAATTCCGTTATAAGGGTCGACGGCATAGGCTTCAACATCGCATCGTACCATACTCGTGGTTTAAAATTATAGTTTACCGTACGCGACTCAAAGTCAATGTCGGTTTATTATTATTATTGTCATATACCGCTACTGTACTCTGTTTTTATTTCGGTTGCCAGACTTTTACCCTTTTTTTTTTTTGTTTTTGGTGTGTTACCTAGCAACGCATTTTGCTATAGGCTCCGCCCATACGGGTTGGTTCTTCACCAAATTTGAACATCTACTTCGTGGCATGCACTCCTGGTACCTAGCTCACTGACTTGCTTCGTTATGTCAGACGGCTACTTTTGCTTATTCGCAAAATGATGATTCAAATTACCGATTCCTTCGCTCATACGCGTGAGGTTCGGTTGGTCACCTTGACCTTATAATCATTACACCAGTGCTAACTGTTCAGCTGGTCCTGATTTTCGTGTTTTTTCAACGTAGGCAAAAAAAAACTTCTTAGGCCTTCATGCTAGTATGGCCACTTTTGTAAGTATTATCGCGGTTGTTTTTTTTTTCAACACATGCGCTCGTATTGACCGTGGTTAAAACGTAAACAAATCAACTGTGAGCGTAATCTATACGTCCGCAGTTTTCAAATAAACTTGAACCAATTTTTTGCTTGCCAAATGACTCAACAACGGAATGTATATAACTGTTCTAGAAACCCGCTGTAGGCATGAGAAAAAGTTCTGATATCGTTTACCAGTTGATGGATTGTGAGTAATGTAGTTAGAAAAATAATATTGGTCCTTGCGAGCGCGAGCTAAACAAATCAGAAAAATTTTCGCGCTAATGCCATCTTTATTTTTTATTTTTTTTTTTTATGATTTAGCGCTCACAATAAGTGGCAACATTACGCGATCAAAACAACGAGAAAAAAAAAATAAAAATAATGGGGACTCACCATACTAATGCTAACATCCTTAATTCCGAATTCCTCGCTCGTAGTCCTGGCGTGTCCTTGCTGCTATAGCACGTATCGCTGTCACCACTTGCAAGCTTCCGGCCGAGCGGTGGCGGAAGAGGAATAACGAAGAGGATGTTTCTTTCAGTTCTATACGGAGTAACACTCTCCAATTCGGTTTCTCTTTTATGTCATTGTATTGATTCATCTATTCACAACACTTCATGGTGATCTCGTCGAATATATGTCTCAACATTTACTTGCTTACATTAATAAAAGAAGTTATTCTTCAACACATACCTCTGTTGTCGTATATTATCAACATTACCCTGACACGAGCAATGGTTGTGTCTAACTATTTTGTTCTTCTCGCATATGAGTATCGAACACTGCACATGAAACTGTTAAATCTTCACTCATTACAGCAATCTTTCACTCAATTCTTTAGATGCCTTCAGAAATCTATTATATCCCATTATAAACAATATTCCTTACTTGATTTTGAGGTCACTTGATTCTTTAATGCCAATAAGGTGAAATTGAACCATAATACAAAATTATAATGCGAACCATTTGTGTAATTTCGGCGAACTACCTCAAGCCTCACAATGCACACTATGTACACTGTATCTGAACTGGCTACTAACTTGTCTACGGGCCGACGCCCGAGACTAACGGATATTTTCCGTGCACTCTGAGACTGAACTGCCTCGAACTCTTCCCAACTAGGGGTTTTTTAAGCTCCTAGCATTTTCTTTCGGGTGAAGCCCGAAGATTTTAGTACAAGCCGAGCTTGTGATTTCAAGTAGGAAGTTCATCCGATTTTCTCCCGAAGTTCTACCGAAAGCCGGAACCACTGTCGCTAGGCCAGAGGCAGTGTCCGTAAAAATATAACTTTGTTTTTACAACATTGCCGCGCTGACTAATGCCCGGAACTGTCTATGGTTTTATAACAATAGTTTTTGTTTTACAACATTGCTATGCTTATTAATGCCCGGAACTGTCTATGGTTTTATAACAATAGCTTTTTTTTGTTTTAAAACATTGCTACGCTTATTAATGCCCGGAACTTTCGATGATTTTATAACAAAATTTCTTAAACATCGTGGCACTGACTAGTGCTCAAAAATGTGCACGCTTCGATAACAAATTTTATACTTGGAGGTTGCAGCTACGCTGATATGAGAGTTTCCTTCACATTTTCCTACTTTTTCTACAATATTAGTAAATTCGAAGGAAAATCTGCTAAGGGCGCTGCAGCTGCATTGATCACAATTTTCCAGCTTGTAAAATATTCAGTTTAGAGAGTCCAGACCTGTCTGTAGTTTATTCTTCAGAGCATTAATGACACGACCTTTGTAAAGAATGGCAGTATCATCAGTAAATTGTGACAGAACACCACCACCCGGAAGAGGTGGGATGTCTGATGTAAAAATGTTTTATAGGATGGGACTTAGGATACTTCCTTGGGGTAAACCAGCAGGAATAGTATATCTTTCTGAAAGTGCATTATTCAGAGAATCCTGGAATGCTCTATCTGCAAGATAATTTTTGATAATTTTAATAAGATACATCGGAAAATTATACCGATGCAGTTTAAACATCAGGCCATCGTGCCACACATTATCGATTGCCTTTTCAATATCCAATATTGCCATGGCAGTCGTTTTGGACACTGATTTGTTTTGCTGGATGACGTTGGTAACCCTTGTGAGTAGGTGGATGGTGGATCTTCTTTTCCGGAACCCAAACTGTTCTTCCAGTAATATATTCTGTTTATCTGCGAAAGCAAGAATTCGCCTTTGTATTGACTTTTCAAACAGCTTGGATATGGCAGAGAGTAAGCTGATGGGCCGATAGCTCTTGGAAAAGCAAGGATCTTTCCCTGGTTTCAAAATTGGGATAACTTTAGCTAACTTCCACATTGAAGCTACCAGCACCTGTTAAAAATTTTAGCTAAGAAAACAAATGAGCGAATACTCAAATGTTTCAGGTCAATGTTGAAAGTGTTGTCGAAACCGGGGGCCTTCATATTTTTGGATTTTTTCACAATAGCCATCAGCTCATTCGCAGTGACTGTACTTTTCTCAGGAACCAAGCTTCTGATTGGTCAACCTCAGTTTCGCTATCAGCAACGGGTCTTTCATGTGGACTAACAATGTTGAGTCCTAAATTGTGAGAACACAAAAAACTGTAGGCCTAGCGCATTTGCCTTCTCTACTGGTGTGCTTAAAGGTATTTTTTCAGTTGCGTCCTGGGGTAACATCAGAGGAGGAATAGGCTTCGGTTTTTTCTTAAGAACCTTCGTTAAGTATCAGAAGGGCTCTGAATAAGAAGAGAATTCCTCGAAGCTTTTGCTGGAAGTTCCTGTTGCGAAGCTCAGTTATCCTTTCCTGGATTATCCTAGTTAAGATGTTATAAGAGGTCTTCTTATCTAGAATACCAGTTCATTGATACTGCCTCCGGTAGATATTTCGAAGTCGGATGAGTTTCTTGGTGACAGTGTCAATTTGAAGAGAGGAACTCGGCAAATGTTGTACTGGAAAAGGCAGACAGAAGCCTGTGCTGAATGGATCGTTTAATGGTAATTTATTTATTTATTTTGTCAAGCAAATGTAGACTACATATAAATTGTTTACAATGTTCACTTACATACTACGCATTATTTCTACGACAAAGCTGAGATTTGATTTGATTTTTTGACATAGTAAGGTCAAGATGTTCGCAGTATTGATTGTAATGGCGCATTATTCGATTGACTGGACTGTATTTTGCATAATTTGTTCTAGTGTTTCTTTCTAAAAATAATTTCCTGGTTCGTAATTGACGGCTAGGTGTATAAAAATTTAGTTGCGATAATAAAGAAGGTGATTGAATGCGTTGAGAAATAATGTCGCTGATAAAATAAAGCATTGCAAGGTCGCGGCGTTCTTTAAGTGTTTGTATATTGATGAGCATGCAGCGTGCTTCATATGATGGTAGAGGAAATGCTGTCCAGTTTAATTTACGAAGTGCATATAAAAGAAATTGTTTTTGAATAGATTCGATGCGTTCTTCGTGAATAATATTATATGGACTCCATACTAGGCTGCAATATTCCAAAATAGGTCTGACATATGTAGTGTATAATAATTTTATTGTGTATGGGTCCTGAAAGTTATGACTGAGGCGTTTAATAAAGCCCAGCATGCTATTTGCTTTATTGATTATGGTATTGTAGTGTTCCACAAAAGTGAGCTTGAAGTCTAAGATTACGCCTAAATCTCTTACAATTTTACATTTTTCTACAAGTTGATTTCCTAGATGTATGTTTGTGGGTATAGTTTCATTTTTCCTACTGAAAGTTATTGAGTTACATTTTTTTACATTAAGTTGGAGTAGACTTTTGCAGCACCAAATGTAGAATAGATTGATTTCGTTCTGGAATATTACAGCGTCGTTGATATTTTTTATTTCCATGAAGAGTTTCATGTCGTCTGCATATATAAGCACTTTCAGATGTTTGAGTATGAAGGAAATGTCGTTTATATGTAAAATGAAAAGGAGAGGCCCTAAGTGAGAACCCTGAGGTACGCCAGATGTTACATTAATTGGTTCAGACAGAATGTTTTGGAAGCGGACTACCTGTACACATTTCGTTAAGTATGATTTGAGCCATTCAAGAAGAGTATGTTTTATGCCATATTTTTGTAGTTTGTGTAGAAGTAAAGGTATGTCAATACGGTCGAAGGCTTTGCTAAAGCCAGTGTAAAGAGTTTCTACGTAGTTGCCGGCGTCCATTGCATTCAGAGTGAATGTCATAAATTCTAAAAGATTTGTTGTAGTAGAGCGGCCTTTAAAAAAGCCATGTTGTTTGTTTGTTATTAGGTTTTTAAGTTGATGAAAAAGTTTTTCGTTTACAATTTTTTCAAATAATTTTGGAATGCATGAGATAATGGCTATTCCACGGTAGTTCCGAATGTTAGATTTTGCACCAGATTTAAATATTGGTATGTTCTGTGATATTGAAGATGTGTTCACATAGTTAGTGGATGGTGCAGCTTCGATGTCATTACTTCCTAAGACCGGAGTAGTGTTGTTTTGAATACTTCTTGTTCCTTTGTAAGGGTTGATGGTTTCACTTTTTTGAAAATTTATGAATTTTGAGGCAATATCTGCACCTGGATTCCCGGAGAATTGAACCCGTGCAGCTGCTAGTAGGTCTTTGTCCAATGGTAAGGTATATTGTAATGACATATTATTGTTATTGTTGTGGCAGGTATTGTTACTATTAGTGTTCAAGTTGCTGTTGTAGTGCACATTATTGTCGTTGTTGTTGCTGTTGTTGTTGTTGTTGTTGTTGTTGTTGTTGTCGTGTTTGCTGTTGTTGGTGTAGTTGTTGTTTTTACTGCGTATACTGTAATTTGTATTATTTTGTTGTTTCCGCTTTCGATGTTTTCGTCTGAGGTTTGCTTTTTCAGCTTGTTTTTCTTGCAGCCGTCGAGTGCGCTGTTTCTTGTCATACTCACTCCAGTCTCGTTTCCAGATTTTTTTACTTCCAATGAAGCGCCAGCCACTGTCGCATGTTTGAATTTCCTTCTCTTTGAGTTCTTCAGCTAGAGACTTAGGTTTGGTATTTTGGCTTTGACTTCATCTCTCAATTCTTCCAGAATAGTGTTAGGTATTATTGCAGGGACTTCAGATTTTGTAGGAAGTAAGAATTTTTCTTCGAGGCGAAGAAGCCGTTCGCTCATTTCCTTGATGTGCTGGTCATTGACTTTACTAAAATCGCTAACGTTTTTTATGGCACTGTGTAACGAGGCCTCGAATGACTGCATGCGCTGACCTACTTTACCGCAAATGTTGTGGTCGTTTCTGCTGATACTGGACAATGACTGCTTCACGTCGATGAGCAAGCGCTCGACACTGTCGAATATTTCCAAGTAATGGGTTTTCATGTCTGCAGTCCGGTGATACGTTTCCGTTTGATTTTTTGTGTGCTTTAGAAGTTGCTCCTGTAGATGAAGTAGTTTTAGAGTTTCAGCTCCTGTCCTTATTAAATGTTGACAGTCGGCACACACTGGTACCATAAATGCCAGAATAAAATTTTCTTGATGCCGCTGCACGCCGATGCAGGCTGAATGGTACGATTTTTCACAGAATTCGCATTTCCAAAGGAAGCGATCGTCAATATTAACACACGATTTTACACCGCACTTCATTATTCTAGATAAAATTTGTCCGAAAAGCTATGAAAAAAGCCCGCGCGCGACGTAGGCTACGCGTCAAAAAATAAATAAATATAAATTACTTGCGGAGCGCTCGAAAAAGCGAACCGCGCCCGATGACTGTTCGAGGCGAAAAAAAAGCAACTCCCCCTTCTCTGGTAGCAGTCCTGTCGAGCCTGTGAATTCTGTAATTGGAAATAAAAATAGAAATTTCAGGTTCAAGAGGAGTTTCAGTTAAAATAGCAATATCGGCATTCTTCTCTTGAAGAAAGTCGGACAATTCAGCAGTTTTGCTCCTGAGTGAGCAAGCATTCCAATTTACTACAACCAACTCATATTGCATATTCGTTGATGAATTTGCCTAAGGTGTTTATTTGATCTAACCGCGTTCGGCAGTTTCGTAGTGTTGTTGTCATTGTTTCGAAAATGACGATCAGTTGTTCAGCAGAGAATAAGTCACCAGAGTCATCTTTTACTTGTGGTTGATTATTGCCCCATCCAGGAGGGGTTTTGGAGGAAGAAGCTTTTTGTGACCCAGCGGCTGAATCTTTTGGATTGCTGTGAGGAAGTGGCAGCAAATCTGGAATATCCCTCCTCGGTGGGAGCCGTGGGAATTTAATTTCATCCTTCTGTGGAACATTCTTGCGCGTTGATTGTTTACGGGACGCTTGTTGTCGAATATTTATGAACTCAGCAAGTTTGGGACACGATTTGCTAGTAGATGAATGGTCGCCATCACAGTTCACACATTTTACAGCGATGTCATCTAGTAGGCAATCGTTGGTATTGTGTGGTTCGGCACATTTCCCGCACCGACTTTTCATGTGGCAATTCCTCGCTCCATGGCCGTAGTTCAAACAGTTCGTGACATCCCGCTGTACCGGTTTATACTTTTTCCATTCGATGATTATATGGAATAACGATTTCATCGTTTTCAGTTGAATCATGGTGATAGAGCCCTTCTCCAGATGAACCAAGTACAGTTGATCTCGATACTTTTTGTCCATGCTGTGTCGTTTCATTTTAAACACTATCAAAGGCTTTAGTCCAGCCTCCGACAGTGCCTGCTTTAGTTAGGCTTCCATCATGTCGGGTAGTCCTCGAAGTACAACCTTCATAGGTTTGTTTGCGGCAATATCGTGTGTGAAGTATTCCGCTTTTGTCTGCTTCAGGTAACATTCCACTGCTTTGAAGTGGTTCAAAGCCGGAACAGTTATTTTGTAGCCTTCAGTACATAAACGGATTGTTGCCTATAGTCCTTTGCTGATCAGCGTGTTGAAAGCGTGAAGTCGGTGGGAAGCCTTTCAGGTAGAAAGGTGACAGTTCCTCTTCGACATCAACTGGCAGATCAGCGTATTGGTTGTTACTCAGCAAACGGTCGTTTATCTGTATATCACTTGGCTTCAGACGCTTAGCATCCTTTGGATCCTTCTCGGGTCTATGGCGCGTTTTACCCATAGCTTGGGTAGGTAGACAGCTGCGGATAAAAGATAAAACAAAATCGAAATTAGTCGTAGTAGGTTATTCGTCTATCCACATCGAGTGTTAGATGACGAATGATCTTGACAAAACTTTAAACTACGATTTTTTAGCTCCACAGCAGCACTTTCAATTTCAACCATTTCATGGAGTGGTTTCGAGATGAAAACTGATGTCATGAATTTCTTCATGAAAGTTTATTACTAGCAATGAAATTCGCACTGAAAATAAAATGCAGCCGATTCTATTGATGACTATCATTCTTTTATTACATTCATCGCTTAATACGAGTAAGACTGTCGCCACTAAATTCACGTAGCGCTCGCTCATTAATGTCAAATGAGCAATTCCATGCGAAATCTCAGATCGATTTTTTCTTGTATTGTTTTATTTGATTCAAATTTTGCATATGCATTGTTTATGATCAGAAGAGACAATTTGCGTCAGAAGTTTTACAATTATACTTTTGAGATGGTACTAAGCAAAAATCTCTTGAAAATTATATGTTTCAGAAACGGTGGGTTCGATCGATATAGTATCTTCTGCAATGTTGTAGGTAATTATAAGAACCATGTAAAACAATTTAGTACGGTTGGACAAATATTGATGATAGAATAATTTTTTTTTAAACCATTGAATTCTACTATAGGTATACCACATTCAGTATGTATCTCACAACACTTTTAAAACATGTATAACAGACGTCACATCACAGATACGTATTTCGAATACTACTTGTATTGATCATCAGTGTAGTAGGTTTCTAATTAATTAGTGAAAAAATTGATTTTTATTTTAAAAAGAACACTTAAAATTCAAATATCTCAGAAAATGTATTTTTGATTTGATATATTTTCTGATATGTTGTACCTGAAGTCCAAAATAAAATACTGTCAAATTACTAAAATTGAGAAATAATATTTTCAAACGTTTCCTGTTTTCAAAATAATGTAAATTTTTGAAAATTACGAAAAAAAAATTTTCGACAAAATTTGTTGGAAGAACGTTAAATTGTTCATTGAATAGAAATAGGAAAGCTTGTTCGGACTTAATCTAAAAAACTCAGCAAATCCTGTTTACCCTGTAGTTCCGGAACCGGAAGTAGTATCCAAAACAAATTTAGGAATTCCGTATGAAACCGTAAGACTTTTCCTTAGAACCTATAAGTTTGTGAAAATCGATTTTGCCATCTAGAGGAAAACTGAGTGAGATCCTTTTTGCAGTTTTTATTCACCGTAATAGCCGAAGTTGGTTTGTTTGCCAGCAACAAATATGACCTAAAAATTGGAACAGTTTTGAACCTAGTTAAACCTAGGCTTACTATCTCATGCTCTATTTCGATTAAATCAATTAAACAAAATCTCGGACCATACCGAGATCGATCGTTCGCTTATAAATGTAAAAAGATGAAAATTATTATGTTATCTGGATCGATCACGGAGTGGACAGGACTAATACTTGAAATTGACAATAGGTCATTAGGTGGTTTCGAGCATTCTTATGCCTGGAATTGGTCACCAATTTGAATATAACATTCGTCCTGAACTGGTGAATTTAATTAAAAAAAGATGACTATTGTTATCAGGAATAAGAGTAAATTGACCTCTTATGAACCGTCGAGGAACTTTCAAACCTTTCCGATCCGGTTCGGTATCGGTACTAATGTTTACAAATTGTAATGGCAGCGAAACTGATTGATCAGGTGTAAATATACTCTCAAATCGGGAAAGGTTTGAATGTACCTAGATTTCTCCAACTTTGACACAGATGTCACTTTCAAACTGAAAGTGTGAGATGTGTGTTTCTGGAAGAGAACGGTTCACGTGGTCCATTTCATACAATCACACCTAGTATTTCTTTATGAAATACATGTAGTTTTTGTTCCCTGGATGCGTACTCAACACTAGAGAGCCAGAACTCAATAGAGACCTAAATTGCTCAAAAGCAGTCAAAATGATTAGGTTCTCTATTAAAAAAAACTGTCTCGTCCAACGATTTTTAAAGGCTTGCAGGCCAAATTGAAATCGGCAATTTACTTGCCACCCTGCGTTTCATTCATGCAAACATCATCTATTCATACTGCTAGTAACCAGTCAGGTATGCGCAATGAAGGCAATACTTCAGTTTTAGGAAAGACACAACCAATTCAAAATACGACACACTGCCCACAGTTTGTAAACACACACACTTCTCGATTGCCTCTCACTACTTTAATTACTGGCTCTAATAACAATAATGCTGCCATCACAGTTTTGTCTGATACTGTTATCAAGCCAGCGAATGTACAACCTACTACCACTACATCACTTGCTAGCTCAGACGTTACATCGACTCTTGCCGTAGCCATGCCATTCAAAAACGAGAAGTGGTTCTATGTAACTCGATTTCTCTACGAATCTGAGTCAAATATTGTTCGTTATGTGTCGGTTCATGCTAATTGTAATCCAAACCTCATCCGCTGCCATAGGTTGGCACGTCAAGATTCTAACATACGTCCTCTCTCATACTTTCATCCAACTTCTGGCCCGAAGGTGTTTCAATCACTCCTTTTTTGGAGCGCAGATCAAACTCATTCAAGCAAATAACACTCAACTGAGATTCTCCATTGACACGCACACCGAGGAATACTCAACGTTTTCGGAAGTAGGATACATCGTTTCCCTCGCACCAACAGAGCTTGCAACCAACTTATCCGCAGATTCGTCGATCAAACCAGTCCACACTCGTTCAGAATATTCGCAGAACCAGCTCGATTTCTTAAACGCACAGACAGTCCACAATAGCATCTCGATCGATTCGTCCGAGCAACCTGTACCATTTGAACAATCATACTCGATAGTCACATCGCTCAAATCGAACAATTGGACCAAATCAAATAGCCCTGATTTGATAATGTTTTACCAAAACGTAGGGGGGATTAATAGCTTTCTTATCGACTATAATCTTGCTTGCTCTGATTGTGCTTGCGATCTATATATATTGGGGCTACAACGTTTGGCCCCCGCAGTGGCCGGCGCTTCCGCTTCGATCTCGAGTGATATAAGTTGCTATTTAAACATTTTGCACTCAAGGATATTAATGTCAGATGAAAGATATCGTCTCAGTGATAATACGTTCAACAAAGCAAAGAACGTAATAAGTGGGTTTTTCCCTGATCCAAATAACAGAATCAAACGATGAGGAGGAAAAGAAAGACATTCAGAGTAAAATCTGGCAACAGAAGAAGGCGCTATTATAATTGAAACTGAAATTAAAAAGAGTGAATCAGATCATCCTGATGTGGTCTACCTTAAAATTTTTCTTACCAAGAAGGAAATGTTTGCCGAGAAAGAAGATGTTGAAGCAAAAAAAAATGTTTAACTTCTTCCGAAATCACAATTGTAAGTATTTTTATTTTCACTGTAACATTTTCCGTACACGGTTTACTTATAGAAGCTACGAAATAAAATTCTGCAAGAGGAAATCCATATAGGAATGTGTTTGTTGCTAATCAAATGTGTCAGTGGAAGTAAGCTGAAACTGAGATAATTTTTCACGAGCTGTTCTAAGGAAAACCGAAAAGTTCTAGACTAAGACACTTTTCTTGAATTGCAATTTTAAGCAGAATGAACTGATTGGTTTATTTTTCAACCATTTGGAAGATTTATTGATTAAAATCAGGAAAAGAAGCGCCGGAATTTGTTTTTACGCACATATTGTTGACATTACTCATACGCTTGCAAAAAGTCTTGCAAGATGGAGAATAAAAATGAAATCGTTTTCATCGGGTTTCTCGAAGTGAAGTGCTGTATGCGGACTTATTTATTGTGTTCATATAACAAATTTATGCAATTTTTAAATTATATTTAAGTGAATTTTCACGTACTGCGTAAAGTATCACCTGCATGAAAATAGTTGTCTTCGCTTCACTCGAATATCGCGCGTTTTAGTTTTCAACTTCGCGCGGATTTCGCGCGTTTGAGTTTTCGACTTCGCGCGGATTTCGCGCGTTTTGATTTTGAAATTTTTCGTAACAACCCTGCAAATGTATGTGACAGTATAAAAATCGTGTTTTATGCTGCTCCCAAGCATTCTTTGCCAGACAGCGCTCAAAACTTCTACTGCTGGAATAGGGGAAAAAGTCGCTTACACAAAAATCTCGATATCTAGGACGGATTTTAACAATCTATGGCTTGTTGGATAGGTATTACCGTGCGGAATCTAAGATGTTCAAATAGTATTTTGATTCCACTATGGATACTGTTTAATAGCTCTTTGAAAGCAGGTCATTTTCCGGCCATATGGAAAAAATCATACATTTTTCCCGTCGTTAAGAAAGGCAGTAAAACCGTGATATGAAATTATCGTGGAATAGCGGCGTTATGCGCAGTATCCAAATTATTCGAACTAATCGTCTTGGACTTCATCACACATAAATGCTCAAACTATATATCTGAAAGTCAACACGATTTTATCCCGAAACGATCTAATAATACAAATCTCGTATCTTACACTTTATTTATCATTAAATCTCTGCAAGCGCGACTGCAAGTAGATGCTATATATACTGATTTTTCTGCTGCTTTCGGTAAGATCAACCGGATCACAATTTCGAAATTGAGTAGACTTGGAATCAATGGATCTTTTCTTAATTGGCTGTGCTCATATTTAACTGATCGCTACATGTCAGTGAAAATAGGAGATTGCACTACGTCTTCATTTACTGTCAATTCCGGAATTTCTCAAGGCAGTCATCTTGGACCGTTCATATTCCTACTCTACCTACACGATTTAAACATTTTGCTAAGATGCATGAAGTTATCGTATTTAAAACTCTTAAACTTTATCACCTTATCTAAACCGTCGAAGACGTTAGATTCTTGCAGTCACAATTGGACATTTTTACAAATTGGTGTGGAGTAAACTGAATGACCGTTAATGCTTCAAAATGTTCTGTTTTTTCATTCACTCGCAAACATTCTATGATTGAATTCGACTACACGATCTTACAAACTGTTCTTAGACGAGAATCGTGTATTAAAGACTTGGGAGTTATCTTGGATTCGAGAATGAATTACAAACAGCACATTGAATATACTATCAATAAAGCCTCGAAACTGTTAGGGTTCGTCTTTCGTGTGACATATATTGCCTCAAAGCATTATATTGTGCTTTGGTCCGTTCTACACTAGAATATGCAGCTGTTGATTGGTCACCCTACTACCAAAACGACATTCAACGCATAGAAAATATTCAACATAAATTTATTCCTGTTGCGCTTCGCCAACTACCATAGAGAGACCCCCTAAACCTTCCGAGTTACCAAGATTGCTGCAAGCTCATAGATCTCGATCAACTGTCCGTTCGCAGAAATGTGTTCAAGGCAGTTTTAATTGCTGATCTTCTCCAGTCACGAATTGATTGCTCGGAGCTGTTACGTTTGCTAGATTTTGATATTCGTCGTCGTTGTCTCCGAACTCATCGTTTCCTACGCATTCTTGCCGCCAGAATCAACTATGGCCACAACGAGTCATTTGTCAGTATGTGCCGAGTGTTCAATCGCTATTCATGTCAGTTCGACTTTCATCTAACTCGTTATACTATCAGGAAATTGTTTTGTCGAACACTATCTTTTTAGAAGTTTATCGTTAGTTCTGAGTACTTAGCTATGTAGTTATAATAGTTAATGATATGCAATATGTTATAATAGTTCATAATATGAAATGTATCATTTGGGTATTCTGTAATCTGTTGGTACAAAAGATAAGGAGGTTTTATGCCTACTGGAGACATAGTGATAGATTGATAATAACTTATCTCCAGTGGGCTTTTCCCTGCTCCAGAAATAAATAAATATATCAATAATTGGGGAAATTGAATTGAGAAATATCACTAAGGATAGCGTTATCCTATCCTGTTAAATTTAGCCAGGAGTGAATTATTCCAACGCTCTAATCAGTCCTGGTGCCCAATATGTAAATATTATGAATACTAGTGATATTTTTGCACAGATTTCTTTAAATGATTTACTAGAAAAAATTGAAGTAATCCCAGCTAGCAACTATGAAGCAGCCGGAAACGAAAATCAAGACTCTAAATAAAAAATTAAGCAACGGATACAAAAATTGCAAAACCAAATTGATATTAAAAATATACCAATTAATGATCAAGATAAAATCCTATGCAACAGATATAACGACATTTTCGCACTCAAGGACGATTCATTAAGTGCAAACAATTTCTACAAACGGGAAATTAACTTAGAAAATAACTCACCAGTATACATAAAAAATTATCGAACACCTGAAGTTCACAAAAAAGAAATAATTAACCGAATTGATAAAATGCTTGATGAAGGTATTATCCAACCTTCCCTATCCCCGTACAACTCGCCCCTTTTATTAGTACAGAAAAAATCAAACACTGAAGACGAAAAATGGCGATTAGTAATTGATTTTCGAAAATTAAACAAAAAAATTATTGCAGACAAATTTTTCTTACCAAGAATCGTTGAAATACTTGATAGTCTAGGTCGAGCGAAGTATTTTACGACACTCGACCTGATGTCAGGCTTTCATCAGATTGAATTACAAGAAAGCTAAAAAAAATACATAGCATTTTCGAGTTCAAGAGGCCACTACAAATTTACTAGATTACCTTTCAGTCTAAATATTTCACCCAATAGCTTCCAACGTATGATGACAATCACATCTCAGAAAAAAATTATTCTACCAGATTAATCCAAATTGTCTGCAATAAAAAATTATCTTACCCCTACTAATGCAGATGAAGTCAGACGATTCGTAGCATTTTGTAACTACTATCGTCGCTCCATAGAAAATTTTGCGAAAATAGCACACCTACTAAACAAACTACTTAGAGAAAATACAAAATTTGATTGGTCGCCCGAATGCGAACAATCCTTTCAAACACTTAAAAATAAACTTTTGACGCCAAAAAATTTACAATTCCCCGTCTTTAACAAGCAGTTCATCGTAATCACAGATGCTTCCAAAATGGCCTACGGTGCAGTTCTAGCCCAAAAGCACGATAACTTTAATTTGCCGATAGCGTACGCAAGTAGTCGTTCACCAAAGGCGAATCAAATAAGTCGACTATTGAAGAGGAGCTGACATCAATCCATTGGGTCATCACACATTTTAGACCTATTTATATGGAAGAAAGTTTCTTGTCAAACAGATCACAGACTATTGGTTTATCTGTTTTCGATAAAAAATCCTTCTTCAAAATTAACAAGAATGCGTTCGACTTCGAAGTAGAATACGTACAAGGTAAATTAAATGTAGGAAAAATCAACACAGACATGCTAAGTAATGTCTATTTTAAAGGTTCAAACTAGAGCCAATACAAGAAAATAAAAAGATATAAATATTATTCAGCAAGAGAACAACCCTCTTGATTCTTTACGTACTGAGCCTGATCAACTCGAAGTATTTGAATCAATCAATATAAATTAAATACATAACATGCCAAAAGCTAATAAATTGAATATTGGAAAAATTGCTCTAGCGCCAGGCCTGAACGCAGATCGTCTAAGGAATGGGAAGGGATGTTAGTCCAACACTTGTTGTTACTAGAGGCCGTATATACTATTGCGCACTCCACAAGTGTCACGGGAGAAGGACATTTGTTAGTAAAAATTTCAGTATTGGTATTATTCGCGCGCGACTCAGTATGTTCCGGTTTTAAGATGCTCGGATGCACAACTAAACTCACTGACTTCCCGAGTGAACGTTTCAACAATATCCTATACTGAAGTCCCGGGAAGTATTGATTCACAGCTCTTATTCGAAGAAACTGAGGAAAAATTTGCAACACTATCGCGTAAAGAAAAAAAACTTCCCTATGTTTGCCTTTATATATATATATATATATATATATATATATATATATATATATATATATATATATATATATATATATATATATATATATATATATATATATATATATATATATATATATATATATATATATATATATATATATATATATATATATATATATATATATATATATATAATTAAAATAGGTATAGAATTCGCTCAAACTTTAGAAAAATTTTCCGAGGCCCGGAGGGTCGAATGGCATATACCAATCGATTCAGCTCAATGAACTGAACAAATATGTCCGTGTGTGTATGTGTGTTGTCAACTAAGAGGTCGAGATCTCAAAGATGGCTGAACCGATTTTGATCAAACTAGTCGCAAATGAAAGGTCTCCCCGTCACCCAGAACGCTATTGAATGTGTTTGAGATCGGATGTTTACTTTTCGAATTATACGAAGTTTTATGTCAAAATTTTTGAATATGTTTTGAAGCCATAGATTGTTAAAATCCATCCATTTTCAACGGAGATATCGACATTTTTGTATAAGCGACTTTTCCCCCTATTCCAGCAGTAGGAGTTTTGAGCGCTATATGGTAAAGCAATGCTTGGGAGCAACGTGAAACGCGATATTTTATATGTTACATACAATTGTTTCTAAGTACCAAAAAGACTGTGTACAGAATCTTTTTTTATGACATTTTGCCTCGGACCGATTTTAGCACGGTTCGTGTTTGGTAACATAATCGTTCGAATATGGCATATGTAAACCAGATGATATCAGCATTTTCGAATTGAAAGTAATTCCATAATTATATTGATTTAAACTACTTACAGCAATAAATGCTGGAAGAACATAACTTCCATATACCATACGACTCAGTTCGTCGAGATCAGCAAATGCGTGTGTGACAAATAACTTCACTCAATTTTCTCGGAGATGGCTAAATCGTTTTCTACAAACTCAGACTCATATGAAAAGTAGTATACTCTCAAACAAGGTTCCTGAATTACGTTTAGATCCGACTTCTGATTGCGAAACCACAGGAGGAACAAAATTAAAATAATGCAATTCATTTTCCTGGTAGATGGCTGATCCGATCTAAGATTCAAATGAGAGGTCCTATAAAACATCTTACTTTTTAGTCAGATCCGACTTCTGGTTTAGGAGATACAGAGTGATTAGTATAAAAATGTTCATTTCACATAAATTAATCAGGTTTATCGGATTTGCAGGTTTGGATAGTCGATTACCAAATAAATTTATTTCAGTTTAAGCGGTATTTGTTCTTGGATTCGGAATATACCCCCAAATTTTAATTCGCACTACAAATTCTCAAAGATGTCTACACACTCCTCAGGTGAATTTAACTGATTTCGGTTACACCGATTTTAGAATTCCGGTTCCAGTATCGAATCGTTTCTAAAAGCTCAATCATTTTCTCAAAAAGACCAAATCGAACTTCAAAAACCAAAATTCAAAGTAAAGGACTTAAGGTCCCATGCAAAATTGGTGAATTTTATCCGATTCTGGAATTACAGATGATGAGTTTTTAAAATTCATACCGATGTATGAGATTTAAATTGTTTGGCGTATTAATTTATGGCCATTCGAATCATTTTGGATTATGCTAGTTCCTAAATACCAGCTCTGGAAGTACCATAAATAATGACGAAAAACTCTCAAGTGGAACTTAATTCAACATCTCATGGAATGTTCAATCGAATGTCACACGTTAAGATTAAAATTCGATACGATTTGCAGTTTCGACATTACAGGGTAAAGAGAGATTAAAATCTCAATTTGCCGTTTAAAACGACGATAATTAAAATAATGTCATGAGAACTAAAACACCTTAGAATATCTATGCAAAAAACATATGCGGATTGAAAAAAAAGGTATCATCTCACTGCTAGGTGGATTAATCACGTTTTTATAAACTAAACTACGTGATACAACGTGATTTATAAACTAAACTACGTGATACAAAATAAACGAGCGAATAGGATTTAGACAAAAAGTTGATTCATTGCATTGAAATATTCTAAACAGTTATTATAAAATCATTTTAAATCACCAAACAAAGGTCAACAGATTTCACACGCGTATTGATTCATTATTATTTCCGCTTTATTATTTTAATTATTTATTAAAATTATTAATTGGTTATATTGGTTGATCTGGACAGCCGGCTACCGAGAAATATATTAATTCATTGTTTGAAATATTAATATCAAGTGTTTTTACTATGTATTCAATATACCGATATATGTTATTTCTGTTATTAACTTTGTAATATAAACGGATCTGCGCAATGGTTGATTTTTATCATTCATTTTATAATCCTGAAATACAATCAATAACATGGATGAAGAAATCATTCCTAATAAAACTTTTCTCCGAAGCTAGACGAAAATTGATAGGTTGAATAAAGAGATAATTTAGTAAAATAGTGTAATCAGAAGTGAAACATTGAAAATATCTGATAACTGAAAGGAAAAACAAAATCCTGCAATTGTCACCTTTTACGACATGGAAGCAGGAACCCAGTGGATCTATTCTTGGTTCATTTTTTCCGCCGGATTCCACACGGCATCTAGGCTGGTACAGTCCGGAGAGAGCTAATAGGTACTATCAATCTCCTAGTGGCCCCAGCCCATTCTATCAATCGCTACGCGAGATAGATGATAAAAGCTTAATTAAAAGAATTATCCAAGAAAACCACGATTCTGCTATTGGCGGACACGTCGGAATTAACAGACTCTACCGAAAACTTAAGTGTCATTATATATGGACAAACATGAAAAAATCCATTGCAGATTATATCCATAATTGTATAAAATGCAAAGAAAATAAACATACCTTTAGAACAACAGAAAATTTAATTCTAACAACAACACCACAAAAATCTTTTTCTTCAATATCGATAGACACCTTAGGACCCCCAATAGTTGCACTATTTATGTACCATTTAATTCCACTATTTCACTGTCACGTTATTACACTTAAGGTAGCGCTTCGCCGTGGTCAGGTCAAAGCGAGACAACTCACTGCTTCCTCTTGCTTTGTCGCCGAAATTTCACCCTAAATTGCAAATTTCTATAATACTAAACCGATTCACGAAAAATCAAAAACATACGATTGTAGGTAAATGATTTTACTATGCATTTGGCGAAAAATATCTGTTAGAAAGCTTTTATTTCGCGAGATTTCGTGCGAGTTTTGTTAAACATTTTGTTTTCTTTTTTCATTTTCTCGCTATAAACAACTCGCATATGTAGGGATGTGCTACGTTTTCAACAAAGCGTCAAAGCTAGTAGCGATGGAAATCATTACTGATTTCTGGTTCTACTGAAACATGAATAGAAATTATTTCACAAAGTAGTAACACTTACTTACATTTTTTACTCATCTATATTCAACGTTTACGCAGAGAGAACGGACAACGAAAACAAAAGAAATGTTGTTAGCGTCTACCGCATGTGGCATTTTGCACACCCCAATGCATGCGTTGACATTGTGTGCGTGCGAAAGAATAAGGAAAAACTCATTTATTTTTATAACTCGCACGAAATCTTTCGATAAAAACGTTTATCAGGCACAATTTATACACGAATCGATAGAAAAATTAATTATCTAGAATCGTATGTTCTTGGAATTTCCGTTTTCCTCCCCGTTTTCTCACAATTTTGGGTAAAGTGCGTGAAACCCCGGAATAAGCAGTGAACTCCCGTGACCACGACGAAGCGCTACCTTAAATGCAACTATTGAATATAATCCGCTAACGGCTCCAGGTAAAAATAGTGACAATAGGATTATTTACAAAATCAAATTCAGGAAATAGTTGCGCGCTAACAATTCAATGCGATTTATCAAAATATATCGTAGTAAAACCAATTCCAGAAAAACAAGCAGAAAAAATAGCCAAAGCTTTTGTCGAACACTGCATTCTAATTTCCGGAACCCCGTCTGTTATACGAACAGATCAGGGAACCGAATATAAAAATGAAGTCAAAATCAGCGAATTACTAAAATTTTCTCAAATATTTTCGACACTGTATCACCCACAAACTATCGGAAGTCTAGAGAGAAATCATCGATGTCTGAATGAGTACGTAAGACAGTTCGTCAACGAATCACATAGTGACTGGGATGAATGGCTACCTTACTACGCGTTTTGCTACAACACAACTCCTTACACCGACTTTTTGGAAAATAAGCATCAGTACTAAACGAACTGAAAAATCCAGAATTCATAGAACCGATATATAAATACGATGAATACTATTCAGAATTAAAATACAAATTAAAAACTGCAGCGCTGAAAGTAAAAAAATTATAGACAAAAGCAAAACTAAACGAAACTCAGATCAAGCCTCTTCCATTCAAATAAATTATAAGGTAATGTAAGAAAATCACAATAGAACAAAATTAGACAAAATTTACAAAGGTCCCTGTATAGTAAAAAACATAGACCACCAACATGCAATAATAGAAAACCTAGAAACAAAGCAAACTCATACAGTGCACAAAAATCAAATTGTTAAATTGTAATCAAATACAACAATATTATCACATATTACAAAAAAAATTATTACAACTTTATGAAAAACACGAATTTTTACTTAAGAACAAATTTGTTTAATTACTATATATTATATCATATTATATACCATATAATTATACACATACATACATCATTACTATATTATATAAAAATACTATTATACAACTATACAATTATTAACTGCAAAACATTATTTCATTACTATATCCTCGTTACATTCAACATTATGTTATTTTTATTTCTTTACATAACATTATATCACACAAATTACACTATTGACATTGCCCTCGCCACCGCAACGCTTAACATAGGTTACTCCGGTGTGGGCCTTTGCTGTCCCAAGACTTGTGGCCAGATTCGAAGCACCTGAAGCACATATCCACCATCGGCGATTGGTATGCAGTCACTGGACAAACCTACCAACCAACTTTTAGATTGCTCACTTTTAAGACCTCATTAGCGTCCATGACTAATAGCTTGAACGTGGCTGTCTGGGTGCCTTGGGTCCTTTTCTCAGGCGAATGGTTCTCACCAGGCTCGTGTTCGGTCTCTTTGCTAGGGTCCTGGGATCGAGTATCCCGAGTGAGTCAGCGACCAGGCCCTTACGCCTTTTGGTCACGCGTTTGTGACTTGGTGAGTCCCTGGCTCGTTTCCTACGCATTTTGTTCCTCTCCATTGTTAGGCGGAGTGTGTAGTCGATCGTCGCCTGACTCGGGCTACCCTGGAATGAGAAGGGCTCCGTTTGGAAGCACTTATTCGTCCTTTAGCCTCTCTCCTTTCGGGCTATTAGAGTCTCCTGGTCCCTCTTGGCCACATTCACGGCTTTTCTCAGCTTTAGCAAGTGCAGCTTGAGGTCCTTGCTGATGTTGCTTTTCTCGCTAGTGAAAGCGATGATCGCATCGAGCTGCTCTATGGCCGCCGTCATAGTCGATAGAGCTTCACCGAACCCCGACTCCAGGTTCTTTGGTTGATCCACTGATTCGACGAGCGCATTGCTCTCGCTCGTTTTGTCGGCTACCAATGTTCCTTCCTCCTTCGCACTCGGTTGAAAGGGTGGAGATCTCCTCAAACCCTTTCTCGCAAAGGGGTTTACCTCTTCTCCTTCCTTGTTTGTTTTTTGTTTATTCGGTTCCATTATTGATCCCATAAGTAGGGGGTTTATTCAGTACCCTCCCGCCCGGATTCCCCCGACCGAGCCGGATTAGACTTGGCCAACAGCCCTATATTGATGGGGGCGCCAGGTGCCCATCAAGCTCCGTTTAGTGGTTTGAAGTTTTCTAGCCCTCAAACCATTCATTCCTTAGCACGGGTCGCATTACACCTTGAATTAAGGCTTGGTATTAGAACATATGGGGTAGGAATTTTTAGGTTGGGAAGTATCAGGACACGGGATATCGGGCTTGTGTACTTTGAGCGGCACACGGTCGCTATAGTAGACATTACTTGCAGCAAAACGATTCTCATATGCGACCGGGTATCTTCCACTCACCACCCATCCGAAAACCGATTCAAACAGGAAGGGTAAATTGTCTCTAAGAGAGATTCGTTACCCAGTGAGAAAATAATCAAAGAGTGATGATCCTCCAAGAATTAAATCCACCTGTTGTTCCAATTTTCCGTGTTTGTCGGTATACCCGGAACAATTGAAGATAGACGAGGATGTATATTACACTCTAATGGCATTTGAAACTTAAAGACTCGAGATTTGATGATTACTCTGATGTAATTGCTATACTTTTCGACTTTACCATTGACTCCAACTATGTCTAGATCGGTAGTTTGTCGTTTTGATTTAATAATTGTACTGAACCTTTTGGAAATCAAATGGCATGTGCAGTCTAATAGTACCCTAGCCGGGTACTCGCATCCGGATTTATCTTGAACCATCACCATGGCCGCTAAAAGCATCACACCCGTAACTGGAACGTGAGCGGAACTACAGCTCACTACTTGCACTGGTGCTAAATTCACGTTATTACTGCTACTCGATTCATCTACTATTTTACTCGAATCTTTGGAATTATTAGCTGTGTTGTTGCCGACCCTTTCACCTTCTACACATATACTAAGAAGAACATTCTTTAGCTTGATGTCAAAGCAGTTACGACATAACGAATTCGAACGTAACAAACCTTTGTGGTGTACTGGCATACCCTTGAAAACCGACCATTGATACAACAAGTGACTATCAGGACAGGCCGGGCAAGATCTGGACTATGAATTTTGGAAAGCTTCGTTATATACCTTCGTCGACAATGGAAATTTCTTCTTGACTGGTAGAGCTGAATCCATCTTAACTATCTCCCTACTTGAAATAGCTTCCAACATTTGAATTTGCCTGCGCATAAAATCGCATAAAAACATATGCAGCAATAACAGGTCCTTATATTCTGCTTGTTGTGAAATAATATGATCACTTCTGCTTCAAAAACCTCCGTAAGGGAATGAATTTCCTCTAAGGACTCCCTTTTTATGTGTAGTAGCTCAAACAGTACCTGAATCTTCCTTTTTTCAATAGTTTTGTGTTATAATAACTTTGAACTGGCATACTCCAAGCCACTATGTAGTTTGATTTTTGCTGCAAATTTTGGCAAACTTATTTGCGGTAATTTCGCGTGGGGTGTATGAACATGTGCTGAATCGTTTGCTCTGATTGACTGATTGAGAGCCGAGGCCTCCGGATCATCTTTCAATCTATCAAGTAAAAACGCCTTCAACGCAACAAAATTGTTTTCGTAATCCACTCTTTCCTTGACGGTCGACTCCGCTTCAGTGTTATCCCCATGAGTCGCTACCTCGTCGATAATGTCATTCATTTTATCCCAGCCGATCCAACCGTACAGTAAGCTCACTGATCTTGGTGTTTTCCGTATACTCCTCGATGAATTGATACATGTTGATATAGGAAGTTTGCAGTCCTTTTAGTATAGTTTGTAGCGCCTTAAGTGCTGCTGGCTCTTGCAAATGAGCCTTGTATTTTGTTTAAAACTATTAACACCGATGCTGTAGATTGTCCTCAGTCGTTCATGCAGAAGCCATCCGCGTTTAATCCACCAGAATGTTTATAAAAATCTTCCAGCCGTATATGGAAGCGAAAACCAAGAATAGCACAAACCAATTGTGTCGGTTAGATTGGACAGCCACTAACCTGCTTGATATAATAATGATGCCTTGTAGTAAACTTAGCACCAAAACGAAACCAAACCGCGATGGCGCCAATTAGAATAGAGATTAAAGCTTCCTTGGTTTGTTGAACCAATAAAATTGTGACCAATCTTGGATCGGTATTGAAATTGTAGGTGATATCGTGAGATTCCTATGATTATGAGCCCTTCGGATCCGGTTCGAAGGACCAGCTATTTGGTGTTAGCGCACTGGTTCTAGGATGGCGGAACAGTCCGATGGTCAAACCATAGATTTGTGATCTTTTCCGAATAATATCAACTCACGATATACCGAAACACAATATAATATTATAATTTATTCAATACTTGCATTCTTAAATAGTCGATTAACAATAAAGTGTACGTAAACTTTTCGCTTTCATATAGCACACTAGATCTTATCACTTGAAATTCTTCTGCTAACTTTTATACTGCCTGAAGTGAGACGCTGATCAAGCGCGGGAAAATGAACAATAATGAAGTTGCCTTTGACTGATGACTGATCTACTGAAAAATTTTTTTGGCATAGAATGGAATTCTTTTACTAGCCATTTTGCGATTTTTTGGGTAGGGGATCTCACTGAAGAAATAATTTTTCTTATTTCGTTACCTGGTTTGTGAACCTTTGGTAGTCCTTTGATTTAGGGTAAAGAAGGGTTAGGAACTTTGGTAGTCCTTTGATTTTGGGTAAAGAGTAAGGTCATATCTGAACCTAACTCGGCTTTGTATGGATGTAAATTACTTCAAATTCAGAGGCGGATTTTAGAAACAGTTACAAGGGGCACCAATGGGTAATCCGCTCTCCCCGTTTTTATGCGAATTGTTTATGGCAAATCTTAAAGAACTTTTGAAAAACCAGGGATTATTACCTAATCGCTGGTGGAGATACGTTGATGATATATTCTGTATCATCAAACGCAATGATTTATCAACTTTCGTACGAATGATTAATAACTTACATAAAAACATTAAATTCACCTATTAAGAGGAGAAAGACAATAGTTTACCTTTCTTAGATATCCTCATTGTCAGAGAGGCAAAAACCTTAAATTTCGAGATATACAGGAAGCCAACCAACACAGATCGGGTCATACCAAATACTTCAAATCATTCCCACCAACACAAAATGGCAGCTTTCCACCATATGATTCACAGAATGCTGACCTTACCTCTTAAGAGAGATGCTGCAATAAAAGAGAAAAACTTTATTTTCGAAATTGGAAAGCTCAATGGATATCCGGACCGTTCAATCCAAACAATCCTCGACAAAAAATTAAGATTGTTGAAAAAACAATCACTTACAACTCTGCCTCCCCCATCGGAAAATTTAAAAAGAATATCGGTGGACTTCAATCCAAACATTGCACATCCTTTGAAATCAAAACTAAATAAATTTGGTTTAGATTTGATATTCAGCAGCATGAACTGTCATGAAATCCTTAACGCATCCATGAAAATATTTGACTGTAGCATATGCAGTAAGCATATAGTGATAGAAACCAACATTCACCTAACAGAACAAATTTTCGTGAATCAGAAAAAAGTCCAAAAGGCTTTCCAAGAAATTAGCGCATTACCGGTAGGAAATTTACAAGAACTGCAGGCCACCTCTAAACATGTGATGTGATGTGATGTGAAGTGAAGCCACCATCAGTTCAAGGACTTGCCAGTGGATGCGGGTAGACTTACAGTAGCCCCGATATGACTCATCCACTCACCTTTTTACTATAGCTGTTACCGAAAAGCGAACAAAAAGGGTTGGGCGGATACGTAAGTAGAGTCACTTACTCGTATTCCGCGGGAATAAAAGATGCTCTTCCAACCATAATATCCAGTGCATGGATGAAGCATATCGCTATACATGCTTGAACCCGCCTGATGGTTTGTTTGAGAAGGGCGCGTCAGACTCATTTCAAACCTTCAGAAGGAAACAAGTTTCCTTCAAGTGACTTGGGCTGGCTATCCACAATCCCTCGTCCAGTCATCAATTCGTCCGATGCCCTGATGCTCCCTCCCCTTTACGTCCCCGTGATAAACGTTTTATATTGATAAATACAATGAAACATAGTGTAATGAAATTAATATAACATAAAATGATATAATAGATTACAAAACAATATAATATAACATAATATAATATAATATATTTTAATTTAATATAATATAATACAATGATATAAAATAACAGTTAATGTAGTGTCAGTTATGCTCTTATCTTCGCAATACTGCAGGAAGTAGAATATTTCTCTTCTAATAATAATAATAATATCCACATCTATAAAAATAATATATGTTATTATTATTGATGACAAATTAATAATAATAACAATAAATATAATAATGAAAATAACAATAAAAAACAATATAATATAGTACAATGAATTATATAATAAATAATAGAATAAATAAAATGATATGTTGCGATATGCTATGATATTATATTACTTGAATTTATATGTCATTTCTCATCCTCTCATTCTGCCATCAACGCATTCCATCGACCATCTGTCACCACAGACACACGTGTAGGCATGAAGCTCAGCTTGTGACGACCTTGATATTTAGTTGAAAGTTACTTTAAAAATGATAACTTATAAGGAAAACAAATTTATATTTTGCGCAGAGGTACGTAGTACTACTAATAATAAACCCTATAATATAATATAATATAATACAACATAATGCAATACAATATAACACAATACAATAGAATACAATATAATATAATATTATATAATATAATAAAATATAATACAATATAATACAATATAATATGATATAATGCAATGCAGTATAATACCATACAACATAGTATATAATAACATAAAATAGTGTAAGACGATAATATATGAAATAATATGCTATGATACAATATAACAGGTAATATCGCAGTGTAAGTTACGCTCTTCTAATAAAAATAATAATAATACATGATGTAATAAACAACACAATTATATGTTGTAATATACTATGATAAACACTGCACTTTAGGATGGGTTTCAACCTACAAGCCATTTCGCACCCTCTCATTCTGCTACTAACGCAGAAGGCGATAGCACCCAGTCGACGCCGTTCTATTGACCAAATGTCATCATAGACGCTCGGGGAGGCATGAGATAGGGACTTGTGAGGACTTAGTTATCTCACCATTTGACGACCTGCAGGCCACCTCTAAACATGTACTCAAAAACTCGAAACAAAAAAATAGATACAATCCCAAGTTTTGGTGGACAGATGAGGTCGAAGAGACCTGACCTATGTTGCACATATTCTTCGTGTAACTAATTCATTCATCCATCTTACGTACTTACGTGCGTACTTTTTATACTACTCACATCCGTCTCGAATAACGTTGAACTATTCACCGCACAAAAGAGAGAAGAGAGACAATGAATAAGCAATAATCGTGGAGAACAAGAATCTACTAATACATTCTTCGTTGCTGGTATACATCGTGCATGTTCGTTTTATACATTCGTTCATTTACTTTACTCCTCGAATTGGTTCGAATAGCGTCACTGCGATTATCGTTGGATTACATTCTTCGCGAAGTATTCTTCATCTAATAAATTCATCATATCTTGTGAGGTAGCAGCAATGGAGTAGTGCTGGGATATGGTTCATCACACACACTCATAATAAGACTATGGTAATAATACAGAATAAAACGTCTTAATTTGTTTGTTTCAAAGACGGCACAAACGATCACCGTGAGTTAGATTTTGACGATGATCGCTGCATGAATATTCGTTCCACATTCGCATTAAGTCATTCGGGGGTTTGTTCAATGCTAATCTTAACTGTGTAGTTTCATGCCAGCAGCGTTGCATTTACGATATTCGAGCAATATTGGACCTGACAAGCCAAGCTGCTGCCCAAGAGCAAGTTCAACAGAATATGAGGGCTAACGGAACTCCTGGATTTCAAAAGAACGGCCAAGTTTAAAAAATTAAAGAAAGTCCCTTAAAAAAACGATTTGAGGAATTCGTGCGATCCCCGAACACCCCTTAAAAGGGTCTGGGAGAATCTGAAGCGCTAAAATGGGGAAAGAAAAAAAACAGGGGAGAACTCTTTGGATTTAATGCCTTTTTACCGACCGAATTATGACATAATCAACACGTCATCGCATTGAACTAAATAAATTTCCTTGCAGCTAAAGCGAACTAATCACCTGGACCTGACGGTATTGCTTACATCTCTTTTTAAGTGCTAAATGCTGAAGTTCGGAACAACATTATTCGTGACATGAACCAAATGTGGAGAACAAATTTGATAACTGAGGAAATGCGAACCATAAAAATCGGCCTATCTCGGTCGTCAACAGTGGGTTGAAAATTCTTAACGCAGCCATACTAAACAAATTACAATATCATCTCGAAAAGAAATTCATACTACCGGAATT
This sequence comes from Malaya genurostris, assembly GCF_030247185.1. NCBI lineage: Eukaryota > Metazoa > Arthropoda > Insecta > Diptera > Culicidae > Malaya > Malaya genurostris. The sequence goes on from NC_080572.1 coordinate 157,743,022, forward strand.
ATCATACGGTTTTCGCTTAGTTGTATAGGGACCGTGCACGACAACAAGTAGCGCCCATAGGTGCGAACAGGGCCGGTGAAAGAGGTGGGTACGGTGGGTAGTACTACCCACCCAAAAATGTTTAAGGTGGATAATTACCCCCTGAAATTTCGAGTAAAAACAATGGTAATATTGTTATTATTTATAATGTCAAGCATATTTTTATTGTAACTAAGAATAAATAAAATTAAATTTATCGAATGCTTGGTAGGTAGAGCAAGGATGTAAAGATATTCAATAGAAAAGTAAGATGTAAAAAGAGCCATTTGAGCAACCAGAAATCTTTTAGAAACCTTCAGCCAGAGGAGTTTAGCTTTAGCATCTCATCAATGCAGATCACTCGAGTATCTGGTATGCCGGAAACCACCTTCTTAACCATTTACTATCCGGACAGGCAAAAGAAAAGTTACCAGAAGTTGTCACTTTCTGTTTGCGACGGCATTCTCATACACAATGAGTTCTTCATACAGTTTTTTTATCTATCTCTTTATAGCTATAAGTTCGTCTCCTCTGGTAGAATGTGAAAGTTAAGTTACAAAAAGATTTCTGTTTGCTCAAATGAACCGTGTAACGTCTCACCTTTCCGTTCTATATCTTTGCATAAATAAAATCACTCAACATCTTTTGACGTAGATCTACGCCTTTGTTTTCGATACCGGAGTGCAAATTCAAAATACAGGAAATAAAACCGTACAAACAGTGGTCAGATTTTTCATTTTCTACATCTCAACCATTATTTAACTGATTTTCGATATCTTTTACTTCGAAATATTGCTACGCATCGATTCGAGTAGATAAATCCATATATTTTAGGTAATTCGCGAATAAAAGTTCAATTCAATTTGCAATTTTAGAATCTAATCTCACAAACTTTGATTTTGCGTTTATTTATGACGATGTTCAAAACTTTCTTAATTTTTTCCAAGTGAATGTTTTATTTCGCCATGTTCCAAATCAGAATACCACCAATCTTTATTTTTAGTGGATCCGGGTAACATATCTCAAACCATTTCTGGGCTGGCACGGTTTTCTCCCTTTAAAAAGCAATGTTTTATCAACACACGGAATTCGTTATTTCCATTTTTTTTCAGAAATGAATATGTAACGTCACTTTTATGTCGGTAGGTACGATTGACGAGAAAATTTTACATATGTCATCTGAAAATGAGGTTAGTTTGACATAACAAACGTCATCTCTGGGTCAGTCCCGGAAGTCAGTTTTGAACAATGTGTTATAGATATCAGCGGTTGTTTGTAGATTTGTTTTGTGCGCCGTTCAATTCTCGTCAAACACATTTTGATCGAAAATTCTCAAAGAACGATTTTCGAAAATTCGCAGACACAAATAAGTTTTTGCGGAATCCAAACACTGCTGCCTTAATATTCAAAACAAATATTGGCAGTGATTTTGAAACTAACTGGGTAGTTCTACGTCAACAGTTCGAACAACCCCACAATAGTTTTATGTCGTATTTAGCCCTTAAATACGCAATTTTGTTTCAAAACAAAGTACGGAAAACGCTTCAAACTTCTAATTTACGCGATTTACGCGTAAAGTTATGTTGAAACAAAACATTATAAAAAATCGACCTTACGCTTTTAAGGGATGAATATTATTTCAATAATATCGTTCCTCCCGGTAAGAAAAATTACCCACCTACCATAGCTTTACACTGTTACCATATGTTTACGCTGAATAAAATAATCAAAAACCTATTTTAATCCACCTAGTGGTGTAATGATGCCTTTCTCATATCAATCATATTCTCATATACTTATAATACTGTGGTATACTATTAAATTATTATATTACTCTTTGATTCTTAAAATAAACAAAGAGATTGTTTGTGCATAGTATAACCTACAAAATGAAACAGTTCTCTGACATCAATGAGAAAACGAAGTGAGTTCCACTATTGTAGATATTTGAGGCACTGTAAACCGAGAACCGGTTTAATCGAAGTTGGTTCGTATGACCATCAACTAACAAGACCTTCAAACTCTACTAGTTTTTATTTAAATTTTGAAGATTTTATACGATTTTGACATTGTATTCTAAACAACGATTTTAATTGCATCCGAAAAATTTGCTTAATATTCGGTAGGAGCATAAAATCTTTCATTTGAACCTAAGATTAGGAATACCGGACCGCCATCTCTGAGAGAAGTAAGTGAGATCCAGTTTTGAGTGTATCATTATTACCAGCCGTCGTTATTCGAAAACCGGGAACCAGGATAGCTGGAATCGGTTTGTTTGGCTGCCTACTGATAATGGCTACCGATTGTAATACTTTCGAGACCAATTAAGAAAACTTTTTACTTGTTTCGTTTTGACTCTTTAAGTGACGGTACACAATTTTTAACACACTTCACCCTATCATCCCGGAACCGAAAGTCGGATCCGGATGAAATTCAGGAATTCTGTGTAGAACCACGAGACCTTTCATTTGAATCTAAGTTGGTCAATATCGATTAAGTCATTTTCGAGAAACACACACAGACATTGCTCAGCTCGACGAACTGAGTGGAATGACATATGACACTTGGCCAATTTTCGCTAGTCAATTTTCAAATGATTGTATAACCTATCTATATGAGAAAGGCAAAACAGTTTAGCGTTTCAATAAAATGATTATTTGTTGTTAATTTTGTGACTCATATTTTCAATATACGTCGAATTGGCTACCTGCCTAAGTTGTGTAAAAATTGCAATTCAGCGAAAGTAAGAAGAACTTTGAGATAAACTTGATTCATTTAACAAAGTATTTAAACTTTTTATTGGGATATTTTCTTTGAGTGAAAGTATTAAAAAATTACACAGAAGCAATTTTTACTAAAGGTCTGAAATTAGAATTTTGTTGCAAGATTTTTTTCAGTGTTTCCAGTACAGTCGATTAATGTGCTGAGAATATCGTGATAATAGAGTATGTTTGAGAGAATATGATCAATATTATAACCAAATCCAACTGCTATGACAGAAAATGACGTGGCCGTATTTAGATACAGAACGAACAATTCGACTCAAAATTTAATAGCCAATCGATGTTGATGAATCGTTCGCACCGCACGCGAATAGTTCCTGGCTATGAAAAAAATACGCTAGAAAGTTCAAATTCAGATTACAAGTTTTGCTATGGTAGGAGTATTCTTCTCCACTCGCCACCTCGTGCGCTGTCCGTCGCCGGGCCACTAAACCACGCCCTCGCACGGGAGGGTGGGGGGTGGGGAACTGTAGAAAACCCTGGCACCAAAAACTGCCTCTGAACAATATTGGGGTCCGTAGACTAAACAGATTACTATATGGACACGACTACTCCAACTACTTGCTTAATAAAATGAAAATAACAGAACACAGTATCTGTAATGATTGCAACAAAACAGATAACTCTGAACATGTAATATTTTCTTGCGTGAAACACACCACTATAAGACGAAATTACAAATTAGTTTAATACAGCAATATTTATCAAATATACAACAAACAAGATTGCCAACGTCTACAAAATGTAACCAGCTTCCTACGCGAAATCAACAGCACTATATACAGATAATCATAAAAATTTTCAGTTTACATTACGACACAAATCAAAAAACTGAAAGTCCACACGACTCAAAACAAAATTACAGGTAATATAGCCTCAAGACTGTGCCATCCCCTTTGCTACTTATGTCAACAGCGGAAGAAGAATGTGGAATTTAAGATTTCACTAGGAAGAATCACCCTACACAATACTGGATCACCATGACTTACCTCTTTGGCGGTCGCTACATGAAAGGCCGAGCGAATGGTCTGCTCATCAGTCGTATCCTTTTCTGGTAGATTGCTGCATAACAATATTTATGTAACTTTGGGTCGTATTAGATATTGGACGGGAGGCTCTATGTAGGTTGCTATTTTACAAATCATATCCCACATCTCACTCCCCCTTAAAAAAATAGCTGTAAGGGAATGTAAGTTATTTTGTTTTTTTTTTTTAAATCATGAAACTATCTATCTTCACCGAAGGCCGAGATCAATTCTATTGTTTATGGAAGAACTAAAAGATAAATCGGCAGTCCACTAGATTCTCTTCGGTGACTGGAAATGAAAGATGGTGAATGGTCCCACCTCATACCCCTACAAAGGTGTGGGTAGAACGAGTTATCTAAATGATAATCTTAACCAGTAAACAAAAGAAAACGATCTGATTAATCTAGCAGTTATAGATTTTTCTTCAAAAGAACAACTATTTCGGATTTACTATTTACTATCCAGGGTTAATCAAGAAAATTTCCAACCCGGGAAGATTCTTGATCACATCAGTAATCGAACCCGATATCTTTACCAGTATCAGACAGTAATTCACCTGGCCCTATCCGTCGGACCAGTTCATCGCTACACACATCAGCTACGATGGAGTAATGAGACTGCGGATGAGCAGAGACAAGACCATTTCTATCAACAACTGTCGATCCCAATTAGTTTTCCGAATCTATTCCTTAAATTATTAATCAAACCTTGCGATCAAGGTCAAGAGCAAACTCAACACACTGAATGCTAAGGCTTTCCAAATAGCAAAGACATCATATTAACAAGATATCCAGCTCTTACATTTCCCGAACAAATCATTGGCAACATCCTTTTTTGCGAGCATGTCGCCCCCAGACGAGCCCGCATCGAATCTTATGCATAGAAGTATGGGAGGAAAATGTCAAATTCGTGCGTGCCAAAATAGCAGGGTTGCGCACCCATACAATTGACATGATATGTTGAATGTGATGCCGTGCGATGGCGTTGCTGAACTGAAGATTGACTTCGCTCTAAGCTGACAGGGTCTGCAAATAGTCACTACCTGCTTCGCGCGCGAGGCTCAAACGTTTGTAGACTGCTCATTATTTTTAACTCTCAAACAAACTATAAATCCATCATCATCATACCGAACACAGTAACTTAATATGTCTCACAATAATATATATAAACAAAAAGAAAATACAATCTTCGTAATACGTAAAAAATAAAAATCAAAAAAATTTGATCTTACTAATTAAATATTTACTTACAAAGCGGACTTGATGTGTGAAATACATAACTTTTTGAACTCCACCAATGTCGTTGCGCGTTTGATTTCTCTTGGCATCGAATTGAAAAAACTTATTCCCTTGTACAATAATGAGTTGCGATCTGGCTAACAGAAAGCTTGGTGTTCTAGCATCAGATGCGTTTCTACACGGAACGACCGAAATTAGCTCTGCGCCTAATTCGTATTACTGTTTTTGAATTAGTTGATTCTAACAACAAAATTTCCAAAATAACTATAAAATTAGTTAAAATGTAGAATTTACTGTGCTGAAAAAAACTCTTATTTTTAGAGAATGTGTTTAGTTGGCGAATATTCTGGACACAAACCAGCAATATTTCAATCCAACACGAAATTCTCATTGACAACTAATTTCGTTATTAAAATCAGAAACTTTGATTCTATTTATCTATCACCGTCATTACTGAAGGACAGCAGTGTCAAAGCAAAACAATCCATTAAAAAGCTAAAAGGGACAGTCTTGTTGAAACTGCTCGCAAATTGTTTAGATGTTTTTCGCATGTGTTACGATATATCCCTATATAAATTTCTAAACCGATATGTAAAAATGACGTAAACTGTTAGTGGAAAGTGTGTTTATTCAGAATTTGTGCGCACTTGAAGCGATTGTGCGTAATAATGTTTTTACGCGGAGCAGTGATGTGAATTTCGAATGTTTCACTCTAATTGTGATGAAGTTTTTTTGTATCTTCAAACCTTCCGAGCTGCGCCGTCCGGTGTACTATTTGTATTCGGTTTTTGTTTTCCGAGTGCTCAAAGTTTTCAGTGAGAATGAAGAAACAGTGATTTAGAAGAAAAAAATTCAAAAAGATGTTTACGTTTCGTTTATGTCTTTTTCTCCAACACAACATCGTATTTATACCTGCCAATATAGAAAAGACAACCGCGTCTGAATTTTTTTCGGCAGTAGTGTGCCATCTAGTGGCTAGTAGTCATTAAGGTGTTACCGTTTCGGTGACAGGGCGCCATATAGCTGCAGATTGCAGAAGCCAATTCAACCATTCATATTGGTTGAAAACAACATAACATTTCTTTAATTCAACTAAAAAATTAGTTGACTGGATATGAAGTGTGCCTTAGCTAAGAAATGACAGTACGTTTAATTTGTGAATTCAACTAAAAAAAATAGTCATTTCAACAAATATTTTATTATTATTAAGGGAATGAGATTAAAAAATCTAAATCAGCAAAAGTAAGATTTTTTTAGTTGTCTCAAAAAATAACTAACTAAAATCAGCAAATCAACTAAATTTTTCGCGAAAATGCTGATTTCGGTCGTTCCGTGATAGTATTGTACCTATGCAAATCAGTTCCTCTTTGCCATTTAAGGTCTAGAAAATAAATACCATGGTTAAGTAGTAAATTCTCTGTTTCACTGAAAGCTATTGTAATGCGTTCAGTAGAAAATCTGAAGAGATATATCTACTACATTTTAGAATTTATCGTATGATTTTATTTTGCAGTCGCTGTAATCTCAAGATTTGTGTGTTATTAGCAAGAAACAGAATGGATGGGCAAAAGTCAATGTGTGCTGAAATGACTGTTTTATACAAAAGAATCTTACTATGGATCGATAGGTCATTTCTCAAACGATACAATATACCGTATTTTTTTTTCAATCTTCTTGATGACGTTATTAATATGAGATTTGAATGTTAACTTTTCATCACCACCATCAATTTCCACATTTCTTTCTCTGTATGTATTCATATCTAGTCTTCTTCAGGGCCCTTGAATAAATATTTCGTGCTTGTGTATATCTACTCCAGTGACTATCATTGTTAGTTCTACAGAACCTCTTGTACTGTTTATCCCTCTCCTGTTTTAACCGTAAGAGGCCTATTGAGTACCAACTACTCGAGCTGTTCAAACTAACATACTTTTCAGTTACTAATTCATTAGTACACTTTTTCAATATGTCAGTAAGAATAGATGCCCTGTGATCAACCCAAGCTTCTTGATACAAGTCAATATAGTTTGCTTTGAATAGTTTTTCCAGCACTTTTTTTTCACCGTATTTTCCTTATTTCTAGAGCTATTCGTTACGGAAATTGCAATTGTTTCATGATCTGAAATCTTGCAATCGGATTCCACATTTGAATAAACACCGTCGAAATTGGAATACACGTGATCTATCAATGTTTTACTGTATCTCGAAATTCTTGTATATTCATTTACAGTTTGCTTCAAATTGAAGAATTCTGCTAACTGTTTCAATTGATTCGAACCTTGATCACTGAGCCAATAAATATTAAAATCTCCAGTAATAATATTTAGTTTACCAAAATCGACGAAATTCTCCCACCAGTTTTCTAGAATTTCCAGAAAATGGCGGTCGCTTGAACTTGGAGAGTGGTAAACAACTCCATAATTTCCCATCTGCATGCCTCTTTCAACTTATATACCCAAGAACCCATTATTTCCAACTGCTTCGTTTGATTGAGTTCTGAATTTAATTGATTCTCCTGCGTAAATTGCAACTCCACCCGTGTGCCTGGAATGGGACAAACAAGAAGCAAGTGTAACCCGGAACGCTGAACTGATCGAAAGCGTCAGAATCAACTATATGTGTTTCTGAGAGCAAAAGTTATGAAGGATGTCTATCCTCTATAAGATGACGCATTGCGAGATAATTAGAAGACAAACCGGCTATGTTGAAATACAAAATATCTGAATGCCTCTCATCCATTAGTTGCAGATATACAGGACACTGCTTACTACATGCTGAATGGTGAATGTCTAAATTCAATTTTCTTGCTTCGTTCTTTTTCAGACAATTAACGCATTTGAATTCAGTTGAAGAACACTCAGATGTTCTATGTGCGGAATTACATTTGGAACAATTTTCACTGTTTAAACATTCGGTGCTCTTGTGACCAAACTCACCACACTTGAAACAGCGCAATACGTTGAACGACTCGAAAACCGAACACCTATCCCAGCCGACGCAAACCTAGCTGGAATAAGTATTCTTATCAACCTCAATTATAACACTATATTTGTTATATTTGAAGCGTGGATTCTCAAAGTCAGTAACAACTTTTACATTTCCTGATTCTGACTTTTCAAAAGGTCAATAAATACATCAGAGGAATATCGATCACTCATCCCCCACATGGGTATAACAGCATTGTATTCAGTACCTAAATTGCTCTCAATGTTTTCTTTCACTGATTGAATATCCTCTCCTGCTGCATACTCAACAATAATCGAGCCATCTTTACCGAAGACTCGACAGGTTTGATCATAATAACCGAGAGAGTCTAACGATTTCTATTGCTTTTCGTTCTGTTTCTAGATAATTTTCCCGGTAGAACGTTCGCGTATGACTTTTTGTTATTTCTATCAAATACTTCGTCATTACCTTCACTAACAATGTTCTTATCAAGCGGTTCATCATCCGTATTTGAAATAACTTTTTTTTTCGTCTGGGATTTCCATCCGACTTCAAATGAATTTTCTTCCTATTTGCAATAATTTTCTTCCTATTCATTACAACCAAATCATTATTATATAATATGGATTCCTCCGAATCTAACGTAAGGTGCATTAAAATCCAGAGCGATCATCTGCCATATCGTTTTAGGTGTGAGAATTCTCTCCCTATGGGTTGTTTTTTATGGCTTTAACCCAATTTTCTGTGTCTTTAGGCTTCCCGGGTCACCAAACACGCTCTCGCAGGATGCTCTTTAGCTTTGCTGTTGATGGATGCCCTTCGTGCGCGACTTCGAGGGTTTTATTCCGCTATTGTTCGGGAACTATTACACAGCCATGCTTAACTATGATTCCTTTTTTCATATAAAGGTTGTCTGTTACCATTTGGTATCTGTGCAATTGTTTGGGCCAATTACCAGTCTCCAAAGGTAGTGATATTCGGGATAGGCTTTGATCATTTTCGGTAGATCTTCTAATCTCAACTTCGGTTAAAAATCCAGCAGAAGTGGCTTCAATATTAGCAATTTCCCATGGGCTTGCATCTTCATCAAATGCCTTGTCTTCTCCTGTATATAGACGTGAAGATGGGTCTGCTATGTTGAATTTACCAGCGATATATTCAACAACGTAATTATACGGACTAAGTCTGAGAGCCCAGCCGTCTGCTCGAGTGAGGGCTCGTTTGGAAAGTTCGCGAGACCTATTCAGTAAAAATTCTACACCTTTAGCATCGGTGCGGAGAGTGAAATTCCGTCCAAGTAAGTAATAAGAAAAGTATTCTACGGCCCAGACAGCACCGAGTGCTTCCCGTTGGTTTTGAGCAGGGCTGGCAATAATCAACTCCGTACTTCATCATCACTGAGTTCAGCTCACCTGCAAATCGGTTCCTGAAGCATCACTGAGCGAGTTAAGAAACTGTGTAACCATTTGTGTAAAGAAAACATCGTCTCAACATTATAGTGTCAAGCAATTACCAGATGAGCGCTGAGTGCACATCGAATATTAGAACCCACTGAAAGACGATTTGTGAGTTGTGATTTGATGTGTTTGTACATCAACACATTGAATCAGATTCTTATGACACTGTCTCGCTTGTATTCCCCCTCCACCTGCCATGGACGGCCAACTTTCGAATCGATGCTATTTCAATCCAATTCGGTTCAGTAGTCAGTTGAGTTTTGCTCAAGACATGAAATTCAATCGTTTATGGTATACATCACGCTGCGGTTCGACTTTTGTTTTCGAACATTAATGCTCGTACTCGTTTTGAGTTCCTGCAAAAACAAAATCGAAAATCTGGGTTGTGTTGGCAGCTCTGTGGTTTAAGCATACACTCACCGGTGTAGCTCGGTACGGTGATGCCAAACTCAGTATTCACTTGGTTCTGAGCATACTTTTTTGGAGTATGGTTCTATCTTCTTCGGTTAAGTGCCCTAAAGCGCGCGTGGTCTGGGCTATACGTTGTTTTGTTGCTTCAAACGTTTCCGCTTGACGTGGCCCCCAAGTCCAAGTTTTGGTTGTAGCTACATACCAGAGGGAAGTCCGCAATTCTGAGGCGGTTGCCGGATTACAAAAGTTCAGTATCTTATCGAATTCACATTTGCCAGTATTTAGGGTTAGGTTGTTTGTCCTCAGAATCTGTAATACTGTAGCCGCTGTAATGTGCAGCTCTTCCAGACTTTTGCCAAAATCGAGGATGTCGTCAATGTAAACTATGTTTTCGACGTTTCCTAGAATTCTGGACATTTCACGCTGGAATATAGCCTTGTAAATCTTTCTGTACATTCCATTTTCAGTAAGAAATGTTCAAGTCTCTTGATTCCTTTGATAATTCCAAGTGGTTAAAAGCGCTAGTGAGATCTAGTTTTGAGAAAAATTTGGCTTTGATTTTATGTCCTGAAGCAATGGTAAGCGAAAATATTCGCGTTTGATTGCTTTATTAGAAGCTCTCATATCAACAACAAGCCTGAAGTCATGTTTACCCTTTGGTACAGCTGAAGTGCCACTGATCCATTCTGGTGCTCCGGTAACTTTTACTATGATCCCTTGTTTTTCCATCATCAGAAGTCTAGCCTATTCGACCATTTCTACATTCGTTTTGTAATTGGATCCAGTCTTTGTCCACGATTATGTTTGCATCCGCTCTCGAATCGATAATAAATTCAATGGGGCTTGATAAATTTAAATAGCAGTGAAGTATTACATCCTTGAGAGAGAGAGAGCTCATGAATATGCTGATAGGTGGGCGAAAAATTATTAGCGTTACTTAAATATATTTATCCTTGCTCGATTATGGGATTAGACGTGCGAAAAATTAAAAAAAGAAAATGTATGTATATATACATGAACATAATTTGCATGTATTAGCATAACAAGGGTCTACAAAACAGTAGTTCAATTCGCGTTAAGTTTGTCATAGAAATTAGGGCCTTTCCGTTTTTTTGTTTATCTTTGTGCCCAGCAGAAATTTTTTTGTTGTTGCATCAGAAACATACAAATTTATAGGAGAGCCAAAAGAAGACTCTATTAGGAGACGTTTCTTTTAGTAGTTCGAATGATTACTTTATATTTGACGGGACGCCCGCCGTCGAATAATCTATTGTGTGTGGTCGCAACTATATTTGAAATTAGTTTTTTTTTTGTATTGCGTAACGAACGTTATTTTTTTCTACTTTAAGAAGAGAACTGCAAATTTAAAACAAGCAGGTGTCCCACTCTGACAGGCAATCTTTTTTTCATGCGAGCGTCTCGCACCGCAGGTAGTTCGGTTCATCGAGTCCCACTCACGTAGCGGGAGCCTCACTCCGCCGGGAAAATATGATTATAATTCCTCTCTTTCATTGTAAGCGAGCGTCTCACACCGCAATTTTTAGAGACCGTCTCATTTAGTATCAAAGCTTTCCCTTATTCTCTTTTACCCGCTTTCTCGTGGATGTCCCGCACCACAGAGATAGTGACTCTCTTACTCACATAGCGGGGGTTCCGCACCGCCAAGAATATATATATATATATATATATATATATATATATATATATATATATATATATATATATATATATATATATATATATATATATATATATATATATATATATATATATATATATATATATATATATATATATATATATATATATATATATATATATATATATATATATATATATATATATATATTCATTTTTTACATTCCTGTCTAAATTATTCATTAATATACTACTTTTCTTTTTTCAGATATGCAATTATCGGCGGCAACACACAATCTCAGTTTTCGATCGATTCTATGAGTGGAGATGTGTCACTTGTGAAACCATTAGATTACGAAAGTGTTCGAAGCTATCGATTAGTAATTCGAGCTCAAGATGGTGGAAGTCCATCGCGCAGTAATACTACGCAACTACTGGTGAACGTCTTGGATGCGAACGACAACGCACCACGATTTTATACATCCCAGTTCCAAGAAGCAGTTTTGGAGAGCGTTCCCGTTGGTTATAATATCGTTAGAGTGCAAGCCTATGACTCAGACGAAGGAGCCAACTCCGAAATTTCGTATAGTATACGCGACAGAGAAGATAACTTGCCATTGACGGTTGACGCCAGAACTGGATGGATTCACACCACCAAGTCATTAGATCGCGAAGAACAAAGTCGTTACAGTTTACAAGTTGTTGCTGTAGATGGTGGAATACCACCAAAATCGGCTAGTACCTCTGTCGTCGTATCAATTCAAGATGTAAACGACAACGATCCAACTTTCAATCCAAAATATTATGAAGCCACCATTGCAGAAGATCAGCCGCCTGGTAGTCCCATAGCTACGGTTACCGCTACAGACCCTGATGAAGATTCACGATTGCATTACGAAATATCTGCAGGCAACACAAGAGGTCGTTTTTCAATAACATCACAAAATGGACGTGGTTTAATAACGATTGCTCAGCCTCTGGATTACAAACAAGAAAGAAGATTTGCATTAACTATTACTGCAACCGATAGCGGCCAGCGAACTGATACGGCTATCGTGAATATCAATATAACTGATGCTAATAACTTTGCGCCAGTATTTGAGAATGCCCCCTACTCAGCGTCGGTTTTCGAAGATGCACCTATTGGTACTACGGTTTTAGTAGTATTCGCTACGGATAGTGACGTTGGAATCAACGCTCAAATTACATATATATTGAATGATGAATCTGTAAATGGACTTGGAAATAATGAACCGTTCAGTATAAATCCACAAACAGGAGCTATAGTTACAAATGCTCCTATTGATAGAGAAACGACTAGTGGTTATCTGTTAACAGTCACAGCTAAAGATGGTGGAAACCCGTCACTTAGCGATACGACTGATGTTGAGATTAGTGTTACAGATGTAAACGATAATGCACCTCAATTCAAAGTTCCACTTTACCAAGCGACCATAGCAGAAGATGCTTTGATAGGAACATCAGTTGTTCAGATTGCCGCCACTGATATAGATATGGGATTAAATGGTAGAGTAAAATATACACTCAGTCCTAAAGACTTGGAGGATGGCTCGTTCATAGTCGATCCAGTTTCCGGCATTATAAGAACCAACAAAGGCCTCGATCGTGAGAGCATAGCTGTCTATCATCTCATAGCAATTGCAACAGATAAGGGTACACCGGCTCTTAGTAGTTCAGTAGAAGTACAAATTCGATTAGATGATGTCAATGATTCACCTCCTACGTTTCCTTCGGATAAAATTACGTTGTATGTACCGGAAAACAGCCCAGTTGGATCGGTAGTAGGTGAGATTCACGCACACGATCCGGATGAAGGAGTAAATGCGATAATTCATTATTCAATAATCGGTGGCGATGATTCAAACTCATTTTCTCTAGTCACAAGACCCGGTTCAGAAAGAGCACAACTATTAACTATGACTGAACTAGATTATGAATCAACCAAAAAACGATTTGAATTGGTTATACGGGCTGCTAGTCCACCGTTGAGGAATGACGTACATGTGGAGATTCTTGTGACCGACGTAAACGATAACGCCCCAGTTCTTCGAGACTTCCAAGTAATATTCAACAATTTTAGGGACTGTTTTCCCAGTGGAATTATTGGAAGAATACCAGCATTCGATGCAGATGTAACAGACAAATTAACATATCGAATATTATCAGGAAATAATGCAAATTTAGTAAAGCTAAATAACTCAAGCGGTGGTTTAATGTTGAGCCCACAATTAAATACAAACGTTCCAAAATTCGCTACAATGGAAGTTTCAGTATCCGATGGCATTAACGAAGCAAAAGCTATTATGCAACTGATGGTTCGACTAATCACAGAAGACATGCTTTTTAATTCAGTTACCGTGCGCCTAGACGAAATGACCGAGGGAGCGTTTCTATCGCCATTGTTGAACTTTTTTGTCGATGGTCTTGCTGCCATTATACCATGTCCTAAGGAAAATATATACCTATTCTCGATACAAGATGACACTGATGTGAATTCCAGAATACTCAATGTTAGCTTCTCAGCCCGCCGCCCGGATGTGTCGTTTGAAGAGTATTACACACCTCAATACCTCCAAGAAAGGGTTTATCTAAATCGAGCAATTTTGGCTCGTTTGGCTACTGTACAAGTTTTGCCATTTGATGATAATATTTGTGTTCGAGAGCCTTGTTTGAACTACGAACAGTGTTTATCAGTTCTAAAATTTGGTAATGCATCCGGTTTCATTCATAGTGATACAGTACTGTTCAGGCCAATTTATCCTGTAAACACATTTGCGTGTAAATGCCCTGAAGGTTTTACTGGTAGTAAAGAGCATTACTTGTGCGATACTGAAGTGGACCTATGTTACTCTGAACCGTGTCAAAATGGCGGCAGTTGTATTCGGAGAGAAGGAGGATATACATGTGCTTGTACAGAACTATTCACTGGTATCATTTGTGAAACTGAGATAAGAAACTTAAAACCGTGCGTAGCCGATACATGTAGTGATGGGTATAACTGTCTCACACATACTTTGAATATTCCACATAGCCCATCATACACAAGAACGTGTGAACTCGTTTCGAGGTCGTTTACGAAAAATTCGTTTCTCACGTTCCCTAGTTTGAAACAGAGGCATAGATTCAACATAAGGTTGAACCTGGCAACGGTTCGTGACAACGGGTTGATACTTTATAATGGCAGATACAATGAACAGCATGATTTCATAGCCCTAGAAATCATCAACGGACGTGTTATGTTTTCGTTCTCCCTTGGTGACAAAATTGAATCAGTTATGGTGGATGACAACAAAAGATTATCTGATGGAAGCTGGCACTCAATTGAAGTGAACTATTTCAACCGCTCTGTGATGCTTTCGGTTGATAATTGTGATACAGCATTGGCCTTGGCCGATCTTGGTGAGCGTTGGAACTGCGCTAACCAAACTACGGCTATACTGGATCGCAGATGCACATCTTTAACAGAATCATGTCACCGGTTTCTAGACCTTACTGGACCTTTGCAGATCGGTGGCCTTCCAAAAATTCCTGCTCATTTTCAGATACAATCACACAACTTCATCGGATGTATTTCGGATTTGTACATCGATCATAAATATATTGATCTTAATTCATTCATTGCCGATAATGGGACTATTGCAGGCTGTCCTCAAAAGTCAGCTTCGTGTGCTTCGGAGCCTTGCTTTAATGGCGGAACTTGTCGAGAGGGCTGGGGCGAAGGCTGGGAATGTGACTGTCCCGACGGATTTACTGGCAATGCTTGTCAAGAGTCAGTCACTTTGCCTTGGCGTTTCAATGGAGATGGAATATTGAGTTTCAATCCCTTGCTACGACCTATTCAATTACCTTGGTTAACTGCATTGTCTGTTAAAACAAGGCAAAAGGATGCTTTTCTAATGCAGGTGCAAGTAGGTCAAAATAGCTCTGCAGTTGTGTCCTTACACAATGGTATTTTATATTATACATACGATTCGGAACCTATGTTCTTGGCAGGAACAAATCTCGCAGACGGCAAATGGCACCGGATAGAAATAAAATGGCTTGGTACAGAAGTATCACTTTCAATAGATTATGGCCAACGGACGGGTGTTCTACCAATGATGCAGAAAATCCAGGGTTTGTATGTTGGACGTATCGTGATTGGCGGATCTGAAGGTAGTGGAACGGTTTATGGAAACTATGGGTATTTTGAAGGTTGTATTCAAGATATTCGCGTAGGAGGCAGTCAGTCAGTCTTGAATCGTCCAACCATTCGAGAGAATGTGATCGATGGGTGCACTTCAAATGCAAAGTGTCCGAATAACTGTCCGGAATATTCAACATGTGTAACAACTTGGGATGAGGCTCGTTGTGAATGTAATCATGGTTATGTAGGAGCAAATTGTTTGCCTGTGTGTACAGCTAAACCTTGCGCGGATAACGGTTACTGTCGAAGTGACATGTCAAACAAAAAGGGATATCGGTGCGAATGCAATAGTACGGCGAGTTTTGGTGAATATTGCGAAGTCACTACTCAGCACCCATGTCCTGCTGGATGGTGGGGTGAACGAGGTTGTGGACCATGTAAGTGTAATTTGAAGCAAGGTTATCATCCCGATTGCAATAAAATGACAGGTCAGTGCTACTGCCGAGAAAATCATTATCAACTACCTAATGATACAACCTGTTTGCCATGTGAATGTTACGCAATTGGATCGTACGGAAAATCTTGCAATAGTTCCGGACAATGTGAATGTCGTGATGGAGTTATTGGACGAAGATGTGATTCATGTTCCAATCCATATGCGGAGGTAACATTGAATGGATGCGAAGTGATATACGATGCTTGTCCAAAATCTTTCTCGGCTGGGTTGTGGTGGCCCAGAACAGCTTTTGGTGAGATGGCTGTCGAAAACTGTCCTTCACCAGCAAGAGGAAAAAGTATACGCAAATGTGATTTAATGCAAGGAGGCTGGGGCCAATCTGAAATGTTCAACTGTACGTCCGAGCAATTTTTGGATCTTCGAAAACAACTTTCTCAAATCGAAGCTGAGGGATTGGAACTAAATTCTTTTGTATCCGTCAAAATAGCAGCTAATTTACAGCGTGCTTGTGATAGTGTAGCGCGAGGATCAGATAACCGCAAACAATCCAGTCTGTTAAGGGATATGTATATGTTAGAATCGTCTTTCGCTTTTAATAACGCTTTGTGGCAATCGGATGAACTCGAATTCGATTATTTAAGTGATATGCAAAATAACAAACAGGACAAACTGTATGGTGCTGATCTTCTGATAACTGAGCGACTGTTACATGAGTTAATTAATTATGAAATCCGTCAGAATGGTTTGAATTTATCTCACAGTCAAGACAAGCATTTCATCAGAAACTTAATCGAAAGTGCTAGTACTATACTAGATTCTCGTTATCATCAAGAATGGAAACGCCTGACAGAATTAACCCAACGAGGACCAAATGATTTGATAGAAGCATTCAACAAATACATGACGGTATTGGGACGATCACAGCATGACACCTATACTAATCCGTTTGAAATTGTTCACGAGAATATGGCTTTTGGATTAGATATTGTGACAACCGAGTCATTGTTTGGGTACGAACCACAGTTGTTAACTGGATCTCCAAAACACAACAGCAACACCAATGTATTTACCACGGAAAGTGTAATTCTGCCCGATACTAGTTCATTCTTGATGCATTCTAATAAATATAAAAACCCACAGATATCATTTCCGAAGTACAATAATTATATTCAAGATAAGAGCAAGTTTGACCGACACAGTAGAATTATAGTTCCACTTAATATGCTGGGCATTTCACAACCGGATAAAAATGAAGTGACCAATTTTATCAGTGATTATCGCGCTATTGTTTGTTATGCGCAGTACAAAGAAGTTGGATTATTGTTTCCGACAAATTTCGATGAGACTATCACTCGACGATGGGGTGTTGATGTACAAATCGCTAGTCCAGTGATTTCTCTCGCAATCCTTGTTCCTAATATCACTGACAAGTTTGATGATAAAGCTATGTTGGAACGAGATGTAAATAGAGTATATAAAAAACAATCTGATAAGTTGACTGAACTACTGCACGAGCAAGATAATGAGAAACAAACAAATCAAATTGAAATTTCTATACATGATATGAGCGAACATAATAATCTTGCAAACCTAGACGAACAGCGGGAGATTGTTATGAGCTTCGACGAAAATCCGTTTGAAGTATCAAATGTACAAGATACTGTTGTACTATCTCCAACTGCTAAATACGATACCACATATGAACTGGAAGAAAGGACATTCAGCAAGATGAAAAAACGTAGTGTAATACAGCAACAAATTACAAGTCCGATTTCTCAAGACAATCAGTATAAACAAATAGATTACAAATCCATAGGAAATCCGCATCTTTCACAACCAATTAAACTGCAATTGTGGCTTCATATTCCGAGAAATTGGTTTGGTCCTCGATCAAATCCACAATGTGTTCGATGGAACTCACACGCAAACTTATGGACCAGATTAGGATGCCAGACAGATATCCCTGAATACGACTTGTTGTCGTTGAACGATACTATTTTAATCAATTGCACTTGTAGTCAAATATCGAGCTTTGCTGTTTTAGTCGATGTGATCAATCCTGAAGATATTCCCGAACCTTCGCTATTGGTACAGATCACGTCATATTCTGCATTCATGATGTCATTACCAATATTGTTTACGGTAATACTATCACTGGCGTCACTCCGAGGTCTTCAAACCAATTCTAACACAATTCATCAGAATTTATTACTTTGTATTTTTATGGCTGAGTTGCTGTTTTTCGTCGGGATTCAGGCTCGAAAGGAACTCATCGATAATGAGGTAAGTTGTCTGAATATAAATGAATGTGTTGTTGCCTTACTCATATAGAAAATATGCAATCACTGTGAAAACCGACTTTTTAACCGAGGCTCGAAGTGACGAATACCATATACCATTCGAATCAGCTCGACGAACTGAGCAAATGTCTGTGTGTATATGTATGTATGCAACAAAAACATGCACCACTTTTCTCCGATACGGCTAAATCGATTTCCACAAACTTAGATTCAAATGAAATATATGCAGGGTGGAAAGTGACCAGAAAAATCGGGAAAACCGGGAAAAAGTCGAAAACTTGGTACAAATAACTTAAAACTGATTGATAAATTTTGCAGTTTGCAGAACTTGTTAGTTTTTGGGCATATAAACTCAATTCGGTACTACTAATCTCCCATTTCCTGTTCCGGATACATCGAAAGTAGTGAAGAAAAACTCCAAAAGTAGAACTCACTTTGATTTCTCTGCGATGCTTGAACCGGTTTTGACAAATCTTGATTTACAAAGCTCACATTGTATCTAAAACAATTGTGAAATTTCATCCGGATCCGACTTCCGGTTCCACAATTACAGGACGCCATATAAAATGATGATACAAAGTCGGTGCACAATGGTACGTGTTGGCACGGAAGAAGAAAACACTACGCCCCTTTGTTCTAATTCGTTCAATGTGATTTAGGTAAAACACGTTGCTGCGGTTGAGAAAAATCTTAGCTATTTCATAAGTGCGACCGAAAGAATAAAAGAATGTCAATGAATAAAAATTTATTTGAAAAAATAAACATACATAGGAATTTTGTGCTTAGCGATGTATATGCAATTTTCACAGCCGGTAGTCCAGTAATTTTGGGCCGGTGGTCTACCAGAGCTTGCAAATTGAAGCAACGAATATTAACAAAAGGGTTTCACCATCTGTGCTATTCACACACATTCGTATGTCAGGTAGAATTCACAGAGCAACCCAAGCAAGGAGAGCTGCTTCGTTCGTTCATTGGTTCATGAATATGCCCGCTTGCTGAGACCTATATTTCATGAGGTTAGCATTTGATGAATGGTTCTCATATTGTAGATGCCTATGAGGAAACTAGAACTTTTAGTTCCGATGAATAATAATTTAAAAAACATTGCTTTAAGTGTTTCTAGGATATATACACAGAGTAAACTGCCAAGAAACAAATTGATCGTTTTGAAAATGGGCTCAAATGCAAAATTTCTGTTATAAAATGTTTAAAGTATGTTTGAAATGTGATCAAATTTGGTCTTGGAATGCGAACATTATGTTAAAAATGATTTCTGTAAACCTACACTTTAAAAATAAACCGTAAACATTGCCTATATGACTTTGCTTCGCGTCTTGTAGCACGCCGTGAGGCAAGGTCTTCTTTCTCGTACAATACTAACGAGAGCGAACCCTTCATTTCATTACATTGTCATGGATTGCTTAGTTCATGTGTCAACTGAGACTGAGAGCACAGACAATTTACTTACTTACTTACTCTTTCAGTCGTAGACCACGCGGGTCTCTGCTGTATACAGGAGGCGTCTCCATTCAACTCGGTTCGTGGCTGTTCGCCGCCAGCCTCGGTAGCTGCGAAGGGTCCGCAGGTCGTCCTCAATTTGATCGATCCATCTTGCCCGCTGCGCGCCTCTTCTTCTTATACCGGTCGGATCATTATCGAGAATCATTTTAACCGGGTTGTTCTCCGACATTCTAACAATATGCCCGGCCCACCGTAACCGCTCGACCTTGGCCGTTTGGACGAGGGTTTGTCCTCCCAGCAAACGGGGGAAGTTCATGGTCCATTCGCCTTCTCCACGTATCGTCTTCCATCCGCACTCCGTCGAAGATGGTTCGCAACACCTTCCGTTCAAAATTTATTTGGCAAGGGGAATTGGTCTGCTCAGTAGCATATACTCTCACGCATCCAGTTTCTCTCTAATATAGGTCTCTCATTCAGCTATGTCAAGCAAAGTGTTCACAGTAGATGTTTTTTGTTGCTTCGTTGGTTTGAGGATTCGCAATACAAGCCCTGTGGTCTACTGATGTCAATGAAAACAGCAAATAATATTACTATACATACTGCTATAAAAATTTACAATGATAATTTTCTCCAGTTTGTTATCTCGGGTATTGGAAAGAAGTTTAACTAAATTTAGCACGACTAAAATGTTTAAACGAAAGAAAGCAAAGTATTGGCATTACATTCCTGTTGTGGAATGACTCGAGTATACGACAACTGGCTTGTAGAACCAGCGCCCTATGTATTGAACTGCCAACTCGGGCGAATATTCTAACAAATAAAATCAATATATCGTTAAAGGCAATTAGGCTTTAATTATCCTTCGAACCTACTGGGCCTGGGGTGTCCTTTGCTGTATCCTACTGAACCTACTAGGCCTGGAGTGTCCTTTGCTGTATCAAGCATACGTCTTCACATAACTCGGTCCATGGCTGCTCTTCGCCAGCCAATCAAGGCACGGATGCTTCTGAGATCACCCTCGTTTGATCGATCCACCTTGCTCGCTGCGCTCCTCTTCTTCTTGTACCAGTCGGATTAGATTCAAGAACCATTTTCACTGGGCTGTCGTCCGACATTCTTATGACATGCCCAGCCCATCGTAGACGTCCGATTTTAGCTGTCCGTACGATAGGTGGTTCTCCTAGCAGTTGTTGCAATTCGTGATTCATACGCCGTCTCCACGTTCTTTCGGAAACAGTGAGGGCGCGTTGGTCCTCTGCCAACATAGTCCAGGTCTCGTGGCCATGAATAACAACCGGTCTAATTAGCGTTTTGTAGATGGTCAATTTCGTGCGGTGGCGTACTTTTGTCGATCGGAGGGTTTTTCTTAGTCAAAAGTACGCACGATTCCCTGCCAAAATACGTCTATGAATTTCTCTGCTGGTGTCATTGTATGTAAGGGTGCCAATATTTTGGGATCACCTCTAATTTCGAAAAGCGCTATTGTTGAAAAGTTTAAGCACCTCGAAAAAAGTCCGCAAGCAAAATTTGAGCTAAATCGGACATGGGTAAGGGATGCTGCCCAGCGGTTAAAGTTTGAAAATTTTCGTTCCTTAAAAAGCACCATAGGGGGTACATGTAGTACATGAAATTTCCGAAATCGAAAATTTTTTTCGATGTCAAAAATATTAAAATTTCATGAAACGTCGAGATTTAGTGTTATCAAAAAAAAAAGTTATTTTTAAATCGACTTTCTGGGACTTTTTCATAGTCCAATGCTCATGCAATATAAAGCATTTTATGATGGCAGCTAACTCACGCAACATCACTTTTCGATCTTTCAAACCGATTTTGTGATTTTTTTTCGTTTTCTGATGTCCACGACCACGTTTGAAGTCAGCAAACTAACGTTTTAGTGTTGTTTCTCATGGAACGGAATTTTAAGCGCCACCAGTTACAGCCAATCCGTGTTGGGATAGAAATTCATCACACCTTTCGACAGAAAAACGCAGCAATGCAATCGATTTCGGATTGGTTGCTGCATCGTGATCGGAATGCATGTGTAGGTGGAATGTGGATTCAATGAGAAACCACAAACAAACCCAATCGATCTTTCTCGGTATAGTCTGATTTTTTCTATACTGCGTTTGAAATTACTTCTACTCCCATTACCTACCCAAATATAAGCGCCTTAAGACTCATCATTCGAAGCAACAGCATTAGTTTTGCCTTTCTCATATAGAAAGGCTATACAATCATTGTGAAAACTGACTTGTGAACCGAGACCCGAAGGGCCGAATGTCATATAACATTCGACTCAGTTCGACGAACTGAGTAAATGTCTGTGTATATATATGTGTATGTATGTGATAAATAATGTTACTCGATTTTCTCAGACATGGCTGAACCGATTTTTACAAACTCAGATTCAAGGTCCCATAGATTGTTATAGCACTTAATTTTTATCCGACTTCCGTTTCCGGAATTACAAGGTAATATGTGCAACTCTATAAGAAAATGCGCACGCAATTTTCTCGGAAATTTCTTAACCGATTTTTACAAACTAAGATGCCAATAAAACGTTTTGAAATTCTTTACAAACTCCTCAAAAAGTTGATCCAGATCCGACTTTCGGTTCCGGTATTACAGCACGATAGGTGAGAAATTTTCGATTTCATGAGGATTCGTTTATAAGTGGTGGCGAAACGAGGTGCAAATTTTTATAAAATTTACTTGTAAATTCATCTAATTGGCAGACCTTGTTAGTTAGTGGATCTATAAATCTACTTTGGGACTACTAGTCCCCGGTTTTCGCTTCCGAACGCACCGGTAATAGTGAAGAAAAGATTCCAAAACGAAACTCTCTTTGATTTTTCAATTATGGTTAAACCGATTTTCACAAATCATGATTCAAATTACAACTCTCAGTGTTTTAAAAGATATTGTGCAATTTCATCCAGATCCAGACACGTATTCCGGTTCCGAAAATATAGGGCAATGAGTATCAAAACTTTCAAACTGTCATACACAATGACGCAAAATCGGTACGCCTCGGTACGAGCTGGTACGAGCCGCCTAGCACACAACATCCCGCATACGCATGGCTGCCAGATGGTTGACTAAACGCTGCCAGCGGGAAAAATATGGCTGGCAGACAGATTTTTCCACATTGAAATCTTTGACATTTTCAGCGAAGGTGAGAAGATGAAAACGCTCGGCTAACTTAGATACAGGCGACTTTGTTTTGTCAAATTGGATTTGACAACCGTCACTGAATCAATTTTGGTAGCCGTCTGGTGGCCATGGCTGCCCAGGTAGCCAAAACGCTATGCGGGATGCTTTGTTCAATTGTGTATAGCGTGCAGGGTTGCCACATTTAAATCTATATTAACTTGACATAACTGTTTACAAATTGAAAAGGTGAAGAACTTTATACCAAAGAAAGTTTTTGATTTTGTTCAAGCTAAGAAAAAAAATCTTAACATAATCTTCTAGTGATGTTTTTGAAAAGAAAAGAAAGCATCATTACACCAATAGGTGGATTAAAAAAGGTTTTAATTATTATCAAAAGTTTCAGCATAGTCTATTTTAATCAAACCAACGAAAATAGTAACACTTGAATTAGCTTAATGCCATCGTTATCTGTGAATATTTGGCTAAAAACGAACCGAATACCATTCAGCAACGACCGAATTCACCTGATTTGGCTCCCTGCGACTTTTTTCTATTCGGTCGACTCAAGAAACCGCTCCGTGGAACGCGTTTCAGCACCCGAGATGAGATTATGGCAAAATCGCAGATGGCTCTGATGGCCATACAGAGAACTGAGCACAAAAAAATATTTCGAGGATTGGATCAAGCGCTGACATAATTGTGTTGCAATCGATGGGGAGTACTTTGAAGGGGATATTATCCAATTTGATGAATAATCTTGTATTTTTAATTTTCTGAATAAATTCCGGGAACTTTTTGATTATATTATATTATCATTTTTTTTCCATAAATACGTTTATTTCATCAGAACAAATTGGCTCAAATGGCATGAGTCTGGACATCACACGAATGAAGTCCCTACTCACATCCAGTCCCCTGAACCATGCCTTTGTCGATATTTTCGGAATAATTGAGTGCATCCACCGACCCAGATCATCTTTATCCCAAGAAGCTTGCCAGCTGGTGTTCTTTGGCGAGACGCGCTATAGAATTCGTCGAAAAATAAAGTTGAGTCAGGGACATTTAGGAGGATTGGAATATATCTTGATTTTCTGTGACATATGGTTAAAATATACTAACAGATCGGCTGAAAAGTTCGTATCGTTTCTATGAGAGGGCGCCACTAGAATTAAATCCATACCATTTTCAGTTAGTACCAACCTTCAAAAGAAACGTGTATAAATTTGACAGCTGTCTGATTATTAGATTGTGAGATATTGCATTTTGAGTGAAGCTACTTTTGTTATTGTGAAAAAAATGAAAAAAAGGAATTTCGTGTGTTGATGAAACACTACTTTTTGATGAAAAAAAGTGCCGCCGATACCAAAAAATGGCTTGATGAGTGTTATCCAGACTCTGCACCGGGCGAAGCAACACAAAATGATTTTCAATGACCGTAAAGTGAAGTTGATCGAGATAGCTGACACCCTAAAGATATCAAAGGAACGTGTTGGACATATTATTCGCGAATATTTGGATATGAGAAAGCTTTGTGCAAAATGGGTGCCGCGTGAGCTCACAATCGATCAAAAACAACAACGAATTGATGATTCTGAGCAGTGTTTGGAGCTGTTATATCGAAATAAAACCGATTTTTTTTCGTCGATATATAACAATGGACGAAACATGGCTCCATCACTTCACTCCGGAGTCCAATCGACAGTCAGCTGAGTGGACTGCACGCGATGAACCGAACCCAAAGCGTGGAAAGACTCAACAATCGGCCGGTTAGGTTATGGCGTCTGTATTTTGGGATTCGCATGGTATAATTTTCATCGACTACCTTGAAAAGGGAAAAACCATCAACAGTGACTATTATATAGCGTTATTAGAGCGTTTGAAGGACGAAATTTAAAAAAAAACGGCCTCATTTGAAGAAGAAAAAAGTTTTGTTTCATCAAGACAATGTACCGTGTCACAAGTCGATGAAAACCATGCTGAAATTGGACGGATTGGGCTTCGAATTGCTCCCTCTTCCACCGTATTCTCCAGATTTGGCCCCAGTGACTTTTTTCTGTTCTCAGACCTCAAGAGAATGCTCGCTGGTAAAAAATTTAGAAGCGATGAAGAGGTAATCACTGAAACTGAGGCCTATTTTGAGGCAAAGGACAAATCGTACTACAAAAATGGTATCGAAAAGTTGGAAGATCGCTATAATCGCTGTATCGCCTCTGATGGCAATTATGTTGAATAATAAAAACGAATTTTGGCAAAAAAATGTGTGTTTCTATTAAACGATACGAACTTTTCAGCCGAACTGTTATCATAAATCTTGTTTGAGATTGTAGCTCAACTAGCCTTTCGAAGTTATTAATAACCAGGGGATTCAGTACCTCACATCTTATTAGCAGTCGCGATGAAAGCTCCTAAAAACGATCCTTCAATGGAAGGACTCCCGCCAGAACTTCAATACACATTGCATGTGTCGAATGCATGCCGCCTAAAGCAATTCACAAACAACGATGCTGAATTCGCTCCAATTTGATAATATGAGAGCTTGCAGCGGAACGAAAGCAAACACATCTAAATTCCTTTGCACATGGCTTCAGTATGGCAAACCATAAGTTGTTAACCGATGGAGAGGTCAATCCGACTCACGACTGATTTTTAAAAAGGGTGTATGTACTTTTGCATTTCACAAAATTGCCTTTTTCTGCAGCTTTCAGTCCGATGTTTGTTTCCATCATCTTCTCAAGGTTACGTGGCACAATCTCAACATCGTAAGCGAAGCCAAAAAGCTGTTCGGACTTTCGGAAGATTGTACCACTCGTGTCGATCTTCGCACTTCGAATCACCCCTTCCAAAGCAATATTGAACAAGATACAAGAGAGTCCATCACCTTGCCGTAGCCCTTTCCGAGATTCGATGGGACTCGACAGCGTTCCAGATACTCGGACGTAGCACATCACTCTATCCATCGTTGCTTTGATCAATCGCGTCAGTTTATCCGGAGAACCGTATTCGTGCATAATTTACCATATTATAATATAATATAATATAATATAATATAATATAATATAATAAATAATGTAATATTATATAATATAATACAATATAATATAATACGCCTCGTTGAAATGTCGTACAATACTGCAATGCATTAAACTATACATAAATTAATCAGTATATTAATCTATTTACTCGCTCACCTTGTGGTTGGATATGTGTTTCATTATGACGTAGGTGGTATAAATAAAGTCAACGATAGTTGTTACTAAGATAAATATAAATTGAATTGGCTGAATAAACCAACTCCTTCATCATCCAATGTTGTGGTTGCTTCCCCTTCCAACTAGAACCTATGGCAATTTTTCATTTTGTATGAATGTGTTATCTGTGTTATTAATATTGTTGTGGTCAATACTTGCCTAATTTGTTCATTCGTTATATTGTTTATAATATGTTACAGTAGTCAGTACACCTTTATTTATCTGTTTTTGTTCACATCTACCCTTCTCTCCTTTGCTGTAGTTCCTCCCATTTAATTCTGTAGCGACTTCTGTTTATTATTAACAATTTGTTTCATACGGTACTATGTAGAGTATCGGTCCCATGTGCACTTATCATAAACCTTGACGTACTTGACGTGCGCCAAAAAACACAATCGTTCCTGAATACCCATTCGATCCCATTTGTACCTAAAAACCACAACCCGATAAATCTACCTCAGTGTCGCCTAATCGAAGATTTCTTCGGGGTTTTGAGCTCTTTGGTGTACAAAAATAACTGAAGAGCCACGAATTGCTAACAGTTGGTTGGTAGAATCAAGAGATGCATTCTCAAATTTGACATGAAGACCGTACAACGCTCCTGTTCCGACATCAAACGGAAGCTTCGCCGAACATCCGGTTACGGACCGTTTTCAAATGTTCACTAGTTTTTTTTTCAACAATGAACAATGTATCTTCAGTTTCAATAAATCAGATCTTCTCCAAGTATGTTCGTCTTTTTTTGACAGCTTGAGAAAGAAATTCCAAAATTTCAGTTGCCACCCGTTATAATGAATATTGTCATATATGATATGAATTAGTATGCGTAAAACAAATGATACTTCCCTTGTCTTCAAAATGGGTAGTAACCAAATCATTGTCTACCCAAACCTCGACTCGATTGTAGAAAAATGAATGGTGAGCTTTGCAAAAGTTGCCATGATACACCCTAGACAACCACCTATATACCAAAACATTGAGGACACCGCTTGCTAGTATGGTCGATGCAACACGCCAACTACGGAGACGCACTCTGGTTGATCATGGTTGATCATCATCCACCCAAAATCAGGTAGTGAGTGATAAGAGGGTATCCCAATCAATCAATGCTTCAACCAGAAAAATCTATGTGTCGTATGTGGTGCATACTCTCGATCATACTCCGTGAAAATCAGCACAATTCATATGTAATTTGAGCAGCATAGTAAGCCCTAAACTCGTCTGTATTATGCCCTGCTTAGAAATGTGTTGGCTAAATAATGACCATGATGGACTTTCGCGAGTTTCTGCGGTTGTCAACCTTGCTGCAAAATTTCATTTCATGAACACCGCATCCACTCACCACGTATTGTGTAAGGGGCTATTAACACACCACGTAGAGTCCTGCGTGGAGTAGTATGTTAGCCCCGAAGACATCTGTTTTTAGTACCTGTATCGATTTTTATGAGTTATGTTATAAAACAGTTTTCCCAGACCTTCCATAACAGGCCCAATGTAAAAGCAATCAGATTCCTTACACAAGAAATGTCTATGCGATAAAAATCATTAAGATTCGTTGTACGTGGTTTCTGACCTAGCTCTAATTCTTCGGTGCTGCGGCACCAACACAATTAATTTCGGTTTCTGGAGCAGAATAAGACTAGTTATAGTGGTGAAAGCAAACCACTTTCTAGCATGGAAAGATTTCGATTCATACTATGATGGAATGCTTTTTTGATAGAATTGATGGATATGGCATCATGATACAAGTTTTCACGTTGCTGTGAAAACTGATAGATTGTAAAGAATTCTAAAAGCGCTACATCAGAGAGATCTAACCAGTTTGGGTCCTTTTTTAATCGCATCTCTCCTTAGTTTTTGTGCACTCAAATTCTCAAAGTATTTGGAAATCACTTAGGATCTCGTTCTCATAAATCTTAGAAATCACCCAGTGCAGCGATCTAGCCAGTGTCTCTTCTCCTTGTTTGAGCAGTTCACCTGGTAATAGGCATTGTCCGCGGCTTTGTTGTTCCACAGCTTGCCGATCTCCTCATTTATCTCCGACAGATCAGATGCTGGGAATCTGTCGTCGGCTGAGCGTGCACCCAGATTGGTTCCTGTGTCGTTCTCTGTATCTTGCGCTTCGCCATTCAGATGTTAGTCATAGTGCTGCTTCCACCTGTCGATCACTTCATGTTCGTTCGTGAGAAGGTTACCACTGATATTTCTGCACATTTCGTTCAATTGCTTCTTGATCTTGGTCTTCCTGATGTCACTTTTTTCTCTGGAAAACCGAGCTCTGTCTGTTTCGTATCGTTCCTCGTTCGCTCTCGTGCGGTGTTGCAGCATCTTCGCCTTTGTTACATTCTTCTCTTCGATCAACTGCTGACATTCGTCGTCAAACTAGTCATTTCCTCGATTCGTTATTTATTTATTTAGTTATTTAGGAGCAAGGGAAAAGTCCAGTAGAGCTAAAATTCTATTTCTCCTTCTCCAACAAGTATAAAACCTTCATATTATTTGCACCAACAAATTACATTTATCCAAATGATACTCATTACACATAATCTTAAGCTAAACTATCATACTATCTTTTCTTAATATCTACAATTCACAAAAACTCAATTCATAATGAAATCTGGCTGGTGAAAAATCTTAAAAATAAGTTTTTTACAGTGTTGCGTCACAAATTAAAATTGAATACATTTGAACAGACGATGAATGATCGACACATACTAGAAAATGATTCATTAAATCCATAGTTTGTTCTAGCATTAGGAATTCTGAAGGAAGAGTTACACTGCAAGTTAGGACGATAGATATTAAAGTTTAGCTGTTGAAGAAGATCGCACAATCAATTCGGGATTGGATTAAATCCGTAATAAGAACGGCTTTGAAAGTATTACGACGAACTGCTAACAAATCAAGGTTGATGAGCTTACAACGATTTTCGTAGCTTGGAAGGATGACTGCATTTGTCATGGCAGACGACGCAAAGCAAAACGGACGAATTTTCGCTGAACAGCTTTCTATTCGCAGCTTATCGGTTTGATAATGTTGCGCCCAAATACCGACAGCGTACTCAAGGGTTGAGGGGACTAAAGCGCAATAAAGCGATTTCAAGCAATATAAGTTGTTGAAGTTTTTTGAAATGCGGAACAAAAGTCCTAGCATCGTACAAGCTATAGGGATAGTATACTTAATATGATGTTTGAAATTGAGCTTCGAATCTAATAACACTCCTAAATCCTTGATTGATGAAACACGTTCCAAGATCACTGTCGAAATAGAGTAGTCATACGTGATCGTGTTTCGTTTGCGAGAGAAAGAGATGACGGAACATTTAGTACCATCCTGTTAACATTGCACCAGTTATCACCATCCTTGACATTAGCCTGTCACGTTAGTGACACAGCAAATAAAAAAAATCCAGGATCTTCAGATCCTTGATGAGATGGAACAATTTGAATTCATCGGCAAATGATAGCTTCATGCATTTCAACGAAATATTCAAGTCATTGAGGTATAATAAGAATATGAACGGCCCCAGATGGCTTCCTTGTGGAACTTCGGAACTCGCAACTGGCGAAGGAACGTTGTCACCTATTTTCACACTCATATTTCGACCTGTCATATATGATTCAAGCCACCACCGCTGAACCCAAGCCTTTCGAGTTTGGCAACTGCAATCTGGTGATTCATTTTGTCACAAGCAGCAGAGAAATCAGTGTAAATGTGTGATCGAATGATGTATGATGTGTACGACACAAGATTTGTGAACGTAGACCGTTTAGGCATGAAACCATGTTGTGTATCAGATATATAGCTAGAGCAGTGATGAATGATAAAGTCCAGTATTATTATTTCAAATAGTTTCGATACAGCACATAAGGCAGCAATTCTTCGATAGTTCGAAATAATAGTTGTGTCACCTTAAATACAGGGGAAATGTAAGAGTTTTTCCATGAAGTTGGAAAAATTCCGCGTTTATAAAAAAATTAACATTATACTTAATATGCTGGAGACTTCTTGAGCATTTCTTTAGAATGAAAGACGGTATACCATTAGGGCCAGCGGTAGTACATGGTTTAAGTTTAAGATAAGCGTTTCGACTATATCTTTTTTTTCATAAATACGTTTATTTCTTAAGGCAGGTTTACATAAGTTTTTCTTCGCCGTAGCATCACTTTTACATAATATTCTTATCCTAATTTAATTCTAACATAGTCACAACGTTTTGAATTTATTAAAACATATTCTCTTATTACTTAAATATCATCTTAGGTAACTCGTTATTAATTATGAAATATCATCGGAAATATTATTTGAATCAAACGATTAACTTCTATAAATTATAAAATAAGCTGTTATTTTCAGACCTTTTGTTGATAATTTCATAAACTGTTTCGAGTTTGTTTGTATCATTACATAATTTTTATTCTAATTTAGCTATTGGTTGAACTCATGGCCGCAGCTGGGATCAGAACTAAGTCTTAAAAGGGGCCTTTATTAAATTGAAACTCCAATTTTCTTTATGAAATGATAAATAAGTTTCATGTATGAAAGGTCACGACAAGCAAGAATGTCTCGAACTGGGATATTGGATAGTCTACCTTGGGTACGCAAAGAATTTATTAGTTGAGATCTGACATCACGATACTCCACGCATGTCCAAACGACATGATCAATATCCCGATAACCTTCTCCGCAAGCACAATGATTAGTCTCGGAGAGCCCAATTCGAAGGAGATGTGCATCTAACGTGTAGTGATTGGACATGAGTCTGGACATCACACGAATGAAATCCGTACTCACATCCAGTCCCCTGAACCATGCCTTTGTCGATATTTTCGGAATAATTGAGTGCATCCACCGACCCAGATCATCTTTATCCCAAGAAGCTTGCCAGTTGGCAAGTGTTCTTTGGCGAGACGCGCTATAGAATTCGTTGAAAGCAATCGGTCTCTCATAAATTTCACCCTCAATAGCACCACGTTTGGCTAAAATATCGGCTCTTTCATTGCCAGGAATGGAGCAATGAGCCGGGACCCAGACTATAGTGATTAGATAATTATTGTTCAATATGTCGTTCAGGCACTGTTTTATTTTGCCCAGGAAAAACGGTTCAGTCTTGCCAGTCATGTTTGAGCGAATGGCTTCAATTGCACTCAGACTATCTGTGAAGAGGAAATAATGGTTTGGAGATAATGTGACGATTACACTCAAACTATAATGAACTGCTGCTAGCTCTGCTATATAAACAGATGCAGGTTCTTCAAGCCTAAATGAGGCCAAAACATTATTGTTGAACATACCAAACCTTGTCGCTTCTTCAATTCGCGATCCGTCCGTGTAAAACATTTTCTCAGAGTCAATATGCCTGAACTTACTTGAAAATATTTTTGGGATTTCCGTCGAGCGTAGATGATCCGGGATTCCACGCACTTCGCGCTACATGGATGTATCGAAAAATAAAGTTGAGTCAGGGGCACTTAGGATGCTGACAAGGATAGGAATATATCTTGAAGGGTTGATTTCCTGGGACATATAGTTAAAATATACTGTCATGAATTTTGTTTGAGATCGAAGCTCGACTAGTCGTTCGAAACTATTAATTACCATGGGATTCAGCACCTCACATCTTATTAGCAGGCGTGATGAAAGCTCCCAAAATCGATCTTTTAATGGAAGAACTCCCGCCAGAACTTCAAGACTCATTGTATGTGTCGAATGCATGCAGCCTAAGGCAATTCGCAAACAACGGTACTGAATTCGCTCAAGTTTGATAATATGAGAGTTTGCAGCGGAACGAAAACAAACGCATCCATATTCCATCACTGAAAGTATTGTTGTTTGATACAATTTTATTAGATCTTGCGGATGAGCACCACACCAAGATCCTGTTATTGTTCGAAGAAAATTTACTCTTTGTTGGCATTTCGTTATCAGATACCTAATGTGTCCTCCCCACGTGCATTTGGAATCAAACCACACCCCGAGGTATTTAAAAGTTAAAACCTGTTGTATCATTCTTCCCATCATATGGAGCTGAAGCTGCGCGGGATCATGCTTTCTTGAAAAGACGACTAACTCTGTTTTCTCCGCAGAGAATTCGATACCAAGATGAACAGCCCAAACGGACAAGTTATCTAAGCAATGGTTTATGCAGATCAATAGCTTTGGGTCCAGTAACTGAAACCACGCCATCAATGCCAATTGTCTTAGTGTACATGAGGTTACTAGACAGCTGTCAATGTCATTCGCGTAAAAATTATAGAGGAGCGGACTGAGGCATGAGCCTTGCGGGAGACCCATGTAACTAATTCTGAGTGTTGCCAAATCGCCATGTGAAAAATGCATGCGTTTCTCTGACAAAAGCTTGTGCAAATAATTATTTATAACCGCTGGGAGTCCATGTTGGTGGAGCTTGTCTGAAAGAACATCAATGGAAACTGAATCAAATGCTCCTTTAATGTCTAAAAATACAGATGCCATTTGTTGCTTTTGAGCGAAGGCAATTTGGATGTCAGACGAAAGTAATGCAAGGCAATCATTCGTCCCTTTATTTCTACGGAAGCCAAACTGTTGTATCATTCTTCCCATCATATGGAGCTGAAGCTGCGCGGGATCATGCTTTCTTGAAAAGACGACTAACTCTGTTTTCTCCGCAGAGAATTCGATACCAAGATGAACAGCCCAAACGGACAAGTTATCTAAGCAATGGTTTATGCAGATCAATAGCTTTGGGTCCAGTAACTGAAACCACGCCATCAATGCCAATTGTCTTAGTGTACATGAGGTTACTAGACAGCTGTCAATGTCATTCGCGTAAAAATTATAGAGGAGCGGACTGAGGCATGAGCCTTGCGGGAGACCCATGTAACTAATTCTGAGTGTTGCCAAATCGCCATGTGAAAAATGCATGCGTTTCTCTGACAAAAGCTTGTGCAAATAATTATTTATAACCGCTGGGAGTCCATGTTGGTGGAGCTTGTCTGAAAGAACATCAATGGAAACTGAATCAAATGCTCCTTTAATGTCTAAAAATACAGATGCCATTTGTTGCTTTTGAGCGAAGGCAATTTGGATGTCAGACGAAAGTAATGCAAGGCAATCATTCGTCCCTTTATTTCTACGGAAGCCAAACTGAGTATCTGACAACAAACCGTTCGTCTCGACCCAAGTGTCGAGACGTCGTAGAATAATTTTTTCGAACAATTTTCTGATGCAGGACAACATCGCAATGGGTCTATATGAGTTGTGATTGGAAGCTGGTTTCCCCAGCTTTTGAATGGCGATAACTTTCACTTGTCTCCAGTCAGGTGGAACAATATTTTGTTCAAGAAACTTGTTGAACAATTCCAACAAACGTCTTTTTGCATGGTGGATCAGATTCTTCACAAAATTGAATTTAATTCTGTCCAACCCAGGAGCGTTATTGTTACAAGACAAGAGTGCTATAGAAAATTCCATCATTGAAAATGGGTTATTAATAAAACCATTATTTGGAGGAGATTCCCGTATAATGCTCTGCGTAGGAACAGAATCTGGGCAAACTTTCCTAGCAAAGTCAAATATCCATCGGTTCGAGTATTCATCACTCTCATTGCCCACGTTACGATTCCTAATTCGTCTGGCCGTGTTCCAAAGAGTGCTCATTGAGGTTTCTCCTGACAAACCTTCGACAAAATGTCTCCAATAGCTACATTTTTCGGCTCGAAGTATGCTCTTGTACTTGGTTTCTAAAACCATAAGTTTTTCAAAATTCTGAGGAGTTCCTCCTCCCCGGTTTAGAAACGTCTTGCAAGCATTTTGTTTTGCGAGTTTAGCCTCTGAGCACTCTTTGTCCCACCAGGGGTTGGGAGGCCTTCTGTTACCCATATTTAACACCGTCATGCTAAAATTGTCACAAATGTTTTGTATTAAAGATGATCTGCTATCATTGTAAACGGAACCCCACATCATTCCGTGCGAATTTAAATCCCCCAGAATCAATCGTGGAGCAGGAAGGGCTTCAACCATTTCATTAAGCTGTCGCTGTCCAACTTGTGCTTTTGGAGGAATATAAACCGAAGCTATGCAAATATCTTTGCCTTTGATGTTTATTTGGCAAGCAACAATTTCTATACTAGAAGTTGAAGGGATGTTTAATCTATAAAAGGAATAGCATTTCTTAATTCCCAAAAGTACTCCACCATACGGAGAGTCTCTATCGAGACGTATAATGTTAAAATCATTAAAATTTAAAGCTATGTTTAAGTAAGCCATGTTTCGCATAAAGCAAATACATCACATTTTTGACTATGCAATAAAATTTTAAATGAATCAAGTTTTGGCATGATGCTTCAACAATTCCACTGCAGGACAGTGATTGTATCATTTGCGGCGGGTGATAAATTATCCATCAAAAGATACAAAACCTGAGACAATTGGCCATTGAGCTGATAACTGCTTCAAAAAATTTCTAGCTATTGGAAGAAATGCCATTATGAGGGTCTTTATGGGTTCAAATATATTGAATGCTGAGAAAATCCATTCAACAATTTCCGAAAACTTCAGTAATCCTGTTGGTGGCTGTGAAATGGAGCCGACTGGATTATTATCTTTTTCTGTGCTAGATCCTGGATTGGTTTGTGAATTCGACAAACCAGGAGGCACAGTCTTTGGTTTTGACTTTTTTTGTTTAACACGGGGATCTTTTTTTGAAGATGAAATTTTAGGTGTCTTTTTTGGTAATTTGGAGAAAGACTTCTTTCTCTTAGCTGACCCTTGGGTAGTGATAAACGAATTACCTTCACTATTTTCGTCAGAGTCAGAGTCCTCTGGTTCCTCTAGATTTGAAAACCCGTTTTCGGTTTCCAAAGGGGGGACATCAATGACCGTTTTAAGCATTTCTGCATATGTGCGCTTAGACCGTGCTTTTAAAGAAAGCTTAATTTTGTCTTTGTGCACTTTAAATGCAGTGCATACAAGCGTTTTCGACTATATCTGTCGTAAGTGTAAGATGAGACACAATCGAAGAATGGCGAGGAACATTGTTGGCTACTATATGAATTAGTTGATTCGTCCAAGTTTCTGCGGAGAGAACAGTGCTCAAGTGTTTGGAAAATAAGTGACAAATATCAACGGAAGTTAATGCTTTATGCTCCCCAAAGGACATGTGAATAGGTAATCCAGGTTCCTTTCTTTGATCATGAACATGACTCCAAAAGCGTTTGAGATTAGTTTTGAGGCTATTCTGAATCCCGTGTTAGCAGTTTTAATAGAGCACCTTATTTAATCGCTACCGGTTATTGACAAATATATAATGTGATGTTAGTTGTAGAGAAGGGTTCTTTGAAAAAAATTTTCAATGCAGATATTTTAGCACTTTTAAATCGCTTTAGGAGCTAATTCGACCAAGGAGAATAAGTTGACTGTTCGTTTCGGGAGGGGCCGTCAAATAAAAAATATTTTACGTTAATTTTCGGTGCGCCTTTTACCGGTGTTTTCAACAGACACTGGGACCATCATTATTAGGAATTTAAATTAAATTTGGAACTGTGACCGAGAGAAGATTATTGTTAACATTTCTTAACGTTTACATAATTTACATCCAGCTCCCAGAAGCAACGCCATATCGTTGAATAATAATACGAAATACAAAGGCTTACTGTAACCAACCGATGATGAATAAAGCGATGAGTGAACGATAGCAATACTCGTTGGATAATAAATAGCAAGCGGTGGGTGATGGATGATGGGTACCGACGAGGAGCAGCGGGGCCAAGCTGTGGTCGACTGTAGCTTTACATTCGGATGGGCAAAACACCAGATCAAATACGCGGCCGAGATGATTACGAACGATTTTTTTATGCTTAAATCGTAAGAATTCCATTCCGTCAAGCAATGCATGGCAGTCCATGGCAATTGTGCGTTTTGCTGATTAATTGTATTCAAAAAAGAGGACTATTGTTATTGTAAATTGACCTCTTATGAACCGTCGAGGAGCTTTCAAACCTGATTGATCATCTGTGAATACACTCTCAAATCAGAAAAGGTTTGAATGTACCTGGATTTTCCAATTTTGACATGGATGTCACCTTCTAACTGAAAGTGTGAGATGTGTGTTTCTAGAAGAGAACGGTTCACGTGGACTATTTCATACCATCACACCTAGTGTTTCTTTACGAAATACATGTAGTTCTTGTTCCCTGGATGTGTGCTCAACACTAGAGAGCCCAAAACTTAATAGAGACCTAAACTGCTCAAAAGCAGTCGAAATGATTGGATTCTCTCTTAAAAAAATTTAAAAAAATGACAGAATAACTGAAAGCTGGTGCACTGTACCTTAGTGCATATATCGTTAAATAATGAATAAAAAAAAGATCACAAAATTTTAAGCAGTCCTTCCATTGTGTACATATTGTGACTTTCCTGTACAATCTAGTGTTAAATGCGCATCCTTGCATTGTATAATTTAACAAGCTCACTGACACCTGACACGAGAAACGAGACTGTTGAAATAAAAGATTATCATCGAAGATTTAAGACCATGGAAAAAAATCCCTAGAATGTCCCAAGAAAATGAAGGAAAATTGGTATTTTGTGTAATTACCTAAATTTTGGTAAGTTGCGATATGGTGAGGAGAAGGGTAGGTGCACTACTATTTTTATTATCAATTTTATTATTATTATTGTTATTATTATTATTATTGTTATTATTATTACAACTGTTATTATTATTATTATTTTTCGCATTATGGGCTACTCTGGCCGAGAGGGGTGGTTACAACGATCCGCACTTTCCATACCGGACGAACTAAGCTATGGTGCCCAAATGAACACTGGTAACGAAGGAGGAAACCCTCCAACGTGTAACACAAGCGACAGATTCCTTTACGGTTATCAATTTGCAACGAAAGATACGAATATCTTCTATTGCAAGTTCACCAGAAAGTTTGTCACTTGGGCAGGAAGTGTGTGCTTCACCCTGTAACCTACCAGCTGCTTCTGTATCTTCAATGTCCTCGTCGATGAAACTTTGGAAAATTTCGCATTGTATCCGTTTCGGTCTTGGCCCTGCTTTCCTATATAGTCTTTTATGTCTGAAGCGATACTTACGATTATTACTTTAAAGTTCCTAAATAGATGTATATAAGTTTGGTCTACTAACACTATCCATTCTAGTCTGCTCTGATTGTTTCTATCTTTGTCGAAGTTACGTTACATTTCCTTTTCCCCATTGCATCGCTTTTTTGACTATGCTGGAGAAACCTGTTAATATCTCAAGCTGATAATTTATCAAGAATAAATAAATAATAATAATTACAATAACAATAATAATATCAATAAAAAATAATAATAGTGAAAATCACAACAATAATAATAACAACAATACACATAATAATACAACAACAACAACAACAATGATAATGATAATAATAAAAGTAATAATAAAAATAGAAATATTGTTACTTACCAAAAGTTAATATGCCATCAAATGGGGCTCTGGTTTTTATTTCAATTTCATTTTGGTATTCCTGTGGCACCCTAGGATTTTTCCGCTCCATATCGTTTTTGTCTATAATCTTTTATTTCGATAGTGTTAGTGGTAGTAAGTTTTTTAAGTTATATAATGTAAGGATGCGCATTTATCACTAGATTGCCCATCAGAGACGCTAAATATGTACATAATGGAAGGATTACTTAATTGTTACACTGCTTTTAGTTATTTTGTCACAGTTTTTTTTCTTCCAATCATTTTGACTGCTTTTGAGTAATTTAGGTCTATACTAAGTTTTGGGCCTTCTAGTGTAGAGCACGCATCCAGAAAACAAGAACTACATGCATTTCGTGAAGAAATACTAGGTATGAAATGAAATGGTCCATGTGAACCGCTCTCTTCCAGAAACACACATCTCACACTCTTAGTTAGAAGGTGACATCTATGTCCAAATTGGAGAAATCTAAGTACATTCAAACCTTTCCCGATTTGAGAGTGTATTTACACCTGATCAATCAGTTTCGCCGTCATTGCAATTTGTAAACATTAGTACCGATACCGAACCGGATCGGAAAGGTTTGAGAGTTCCTTAACGGTTCATAAGATGTCAATTTACTTCTATTCCTGATAACAATAGTCCTCCTTTTTGAATTAAATTCACTAAGCTCAGGACGACTATTATACAGGGTGATTTTTTAAGAGCTTGAGAACTTTTTTAAACAATAAAACGCATAAAATTTGCAAAATCTCATCGGTTCTTTATTTTAAACGTTAGATTGGTACATGACATTTACTTTTTGAAGATAATTTCATTTAAATGTTGACCGCGGCTGCGTCTTAGGTGGTCCATTCGGAAAGTCCGCTTTTTTATCGACAAATTTTGTTCAGCGATGAGGCTCATTTCTGGTTGAATGGCTACGTAAATAAGCAAAATTGCCGCATTTGGAGTGAAGAGCAACCAGAAGCCGTTCAAGTACTGCCCATGCATCCCGAAAAATGCACTGTTTGGTGTGGTTTGTACGCTGGTGGAATCATTGGACCGTATTTTTTCAAAGATGCTGTTGGACGCAACGTTACAGTGAATGGCGATCGCTATCGTTCGATGCTAACAAACTTTTTGTTGCCAAAAATGGAAGAACTGAACTTGGTTGACATGTGGTTTCAACAAGATGGCGCTACATTCCACACAGCTCGCGATTCTATGGCCATTTTGAGGGAAAACTTCGGAGAACAATTCATCTCAAGAAATGGACCGGTAAGTTGGCCACCAAGATCATGCGATTTGACGCCTTTAGACTATTTTTTGTGGGGCTACGTCAAGTCTAAAGTCTACAGAAATAATCCAGTAACTATTCCAGCTTTGGAAGACAACATTTCCGAAGAAATTCGGGCTATTCCGGCCGAAATGCTCGAAAAAGTTGCCCAAAATTGGACTTTCCGAATGGACCACCTAAGACGCAGCCGCGGTCAACATTTAAATGAAATTATCTTCAAAAAGTAAATGTCATGTACCAATCTAACGTTTAAAATAAAGAACCGATGAGATTTTGCAAATTTTATGCGTTTTATTGTTTAAAAAAGTTCTCAAGCTCCTAAAAAATCACCCTGTATATTAATATTCATCCCAACTGGATCAAGATAATTCAAATTTGTGGCCAATTCCAGGCATAAGAATGCTCGAAACCACCTAATGACCTATTGTCAATTTCAAGCATTATTAGTCCAGTCCACTCCGTGATCGATCCAGACAACATAATAATTTTCATCTTTTACATTTATAAGCGAACGATCGATCTCGATATGGTCCGACTTTGTCAATACGAAGTATGAATTGACTCCCACCCCCATCCGCCAAAGGGGGGTACGCGCCCTGTAGCTCATCATCCAAAGCCTAGGGAATATAATAATAATAATAATAATAATAATAATAATAATAATAATAATAATAATAATAATAATAATAATAATAATAATAATAATAATAATAATAATAATAATAATAATAATAATAATAATAATAATAATAATAATAATAATAATAATAATAATAATAATAATAATAATAATAATAATAATTATTATTATTATTATTATTATTATTATTATTATTATTATTTCATTCTTGATAATCTATCAGCTTGAGATATTAACAGGTTTCTCCGGCTTATTAAAAAAACAATGCAATGGGGGAAAAGGAAACGTAACGTAACGTCGACAAAGATAGTAACAATCAGAGTAGAGTAAGTAACAATCAGAATAGATTAAAATCTGAGTTTGTACCACTTCAGGCATAAAAGACTACCAGAGATGTCTATCTCCTCTGTGTGACGAAGAGCAAGCAAAATTTCTCCCCTCGCACTGACAACTTCAACGAGAGCTCTTCTATTTCACATTTATACACCACTGTTGTGTAAAGTGTGCACGCATCATGGGTGCGTTTGTTTATTTCCTTTTACCTCTTCCACTGAATCGCACCAAAGTGCTAGAGCATTAGCTAATAAATTCTCTGAGGTGGATGCAGATACTTTCACAGAGGTGTACACGCCGGTGAGCACTCTGCTGTATGGTTTTCGTAGATGAAGCGTGGACACGCAAAATCAGCAAAATAAAACAATTTATCGTAAAATTTTCGGTTTTCCTTGCAAATTTTTCATAGCAAGGCCAGATCTACTCTCTATTAATTGAAGTTCACAGAAGTGTTCGCTCACCATCACGCGCCAGTGGTCACTTGGGTGTATTTAGACGAGAGCGCGTGTGAGCGATTCATGCGAAGAGAATGTGTTTCACTCGCGCCAGCTGCTTTAACCACAAGCACACACTCAAATGCTGTCTATTCGACACTGAGAAGAAGTGCGCTTTCCTCTTTGTGCGGTGCTTCGTTTTTTGCATCCTCGGTGTGGCAAAAATCTGACTCTAGCGTGTATCACTCTGGTGAAATGCCATCTCTGAAGACTACATAGGAAAGCAGGACCGAAGCGGATACAATGCGAAATTTTCCAAAGTTTCATCGACGAGGACATTTAAGACACAGAAGCAGTTAGTAGGATGACAAAATACCAATGCGATACAGACGCACGACTCAATGATTGACTGGTTACCGGGTGTGCTTCACCCGGTAACCAGTCAACTTCCTGCCCAAGTGACAAACTCTCTGGCGAACTTGCAATAGAAGATATTCGTATCTTTCGTTGCAAATTGATAACCGTAAAGGAATCTGTCGCTTGTGTTACATGCTGGACGGAACCTATCAATGATAGGTCGATTTTCTCCTTCGTTACTAGTGTTCATTTGGGCACCATAGCCTAGTTCGTTTGGTATGGAAAGTGCGGAGCGTTGTAACCACCCCCCTCGGCCAAAGTAGCCCATAAAGAGGAAAAAAATTATTATTATTAATATTATTATTGTTATCAACTTAGTTTAGACACAGAAAAGCAGTTGGTAGGATGACAAAATACCAATACGATACAGACGCACGACTCAATGATTGATTGGTTACCGGGTGAAGCACATTTCCTGCCCAAGTGAAAAAATCTTTGGTGAACTTGCAATAGAAGATACTCGGACCTTTCGTTGCAAATTGATAACCGTAAAGAAATCAATTACTTGGATTGCGAGGGTTCCCTCCTTCGTTGCTAGTGTTCTCTTGGGCATCAAAGCCTAGTTCGTCTGGTAAGGAAAGTATACAACCTTATAATCTAGACACGATAATGAAGTTTGGTTGGATAAGACAAGGACGTGATATAACTACAACATCAACGTTGTTTTCCTACCCCAACCCATAACCTTATCTCATCCTATGGCGATCATGTGGTCCGCATAGACTAGCCCGCCATTACCTCTCCTACCATCGGTATTGGTCTGATTTGCGCTCTTATTGCCCCACCAACTGCAGCAAAATGAAAATGAAATTGATAATACCCGGCACTGGAAGCACAACAAGTGGACTCCCGGGCAATCCCGGATGGATTTTACTAGAGAGCTGTTCAAGTTAATGCACTTTACATGAAAGCAACTAGATCAAACCCGGCAAACTATTTTTAAACTTCGCGAAGTAGAAGAATCAAAACAAACGTTGGCATCGCATTTGCTTGTTGGACAGATGTCATATGCGTCAGATTCGTTGAGTGGTCGTAAGTGCTATCGTCTTTGATGAGTGCTGTAAAAATATCAGTCTTTGTATTTACGAACGAATAACTTTTTCCTGGTAAATGCACACTATATGTACACGTCGGACAGATTCACTATGTCACAGGTATGATTCACTTAGCGAGACAAATTTAAGTATAATCGTAATTGTATAACAACGTATATTGTCAATTGTTTGTAGAGCGAAAAACTTTATCTTGTATTGACTCGGAATACATTGAACCAAAAAAATTATATGATATTATATGATATGATATTATATTATATTATATTATATTATATTATATTATATTATATTATATTATATTATATTATATTATATTATATTATATTATATTATATTATATTATATTATATTATATTATATTATATTATATTATATTATATTATATTATATTATATTATATTATATTATATTATATTATATTATGTTATGTTATGTTATGTTATTGTTCACTTCACATCACATCACTATTTCCAATGGTACCGAATCCGGTAGTTCCGGCCTAATCCTAGTTCCAGAACCG
The DNA here is from genome assembly GCF_030247185.1 of Malaya genurostris. NCBI lineage: Eukaryota > Metazoa > Arthropoda > Insecta > Diptera > Culicidae > Malaya > Malaya genurostris. The sequence goes on from NC_080572.1 coordinate 157,785,444, forward strand.
GAAGTCGAATGCAAATGAAACTCAGAAATTTTATATGGGACCTTCAGAATCGGAAATCGGGAACCAGTATAGCCGAAATTAAATTGAAACCTTTTATTTGAATCTAAGTTTGTGGAAATCGGTTTAGCCGTATCCAAGAAAAGTGAGCGCACAAAAATGTTACATACACACACACACACACACACACATTTTGCGTGCTCAACGAACTGATCGTAATAGTATGCGAATAGTCGATACGGACGTAAACAAGCATGATGATACAAAATCAGCGGAAAAAACAAGTCGAATAACAAACATTATCAAACATCAAACAGAACTGCTGTACGACGTTTGAAGTGTAATTGATTCGAACGTAAACGGTTATACGAATTTGACATACATCGAACGTACCACATATGGTCGTAAACAAAAATGAGAGTAATAATAAATTGACATAATATCCGAGCGCACCTCCAACGGTTGCTTGCCGTTAAAATTTCGATATTAAAAACTGGAACAGATGTATATATATATATATATATATATATATATATATATATATATATATATATATATATATATATATATATATATATATATATATATATATATATATATATATATATATATATATATATATATATATATATATATATATATATATATATATATATATATATATATATATATATATATATATATATATATATATATATATATATATATATATATATATATATATATATATATATATATATATATATATATATATATATATATTGTATAATGCGTAAGGCTTACTTCCACTAATGGAAAGTATTCTTCTCTACAGTTTTCATGCAAATTAGTGGCAATCGCACTGCATTATGCATGGCTGGCGGCCTTTGCATGGACAACGGTGGATTGTGTTCATTTATATCGTATGCTGACCGAAATGCGTGATATTAATCATGGTCCAATGGGATTCTACTACACTTTAGGGTACGGCTCTCCGGCTCTACTAGTTGGACTTTCTGTTGGTGTTCGTGTCCACGAATATGGTAACAACGTGTTGTAAGTATAGAAAACGTCATTTAGAAAATCCATGCAACATTCTGAACATTAATTCATAAAATCATTTGCAGTTGTTGGTTATCGGTGTACGAATCCGTTATTTGGTGGCTGGTTGGACCGATTGTAGCAATGTCAATTATAGACCTTCTTATATTATTTTTATCTGTAAAAGCAGCGTTTACTATAAAGGACCACGTGTTAGGATTCGGAAACCTACGTACATTGTTGTGGCTTTCGGTGGTTTCGCTTCCTTTGATGGGTATTATGTGGGTTTTGGCAGTTTTAGCGGCTTCAGAAAGTTCTCAACTGTTGAAGATTTCGCTATCTGCTACAGTTCTAATTCACGCGTTTTTCTCGGTTATTGGATACTGTATAATAAATAAACGTGTTCGAGAAAATCTACATCGGACATTTTTGAAATGTATGGGTCGAAAAGTACCTCTGTTAGATTCGTCTTTAGCAGTGAGCAGCAGCTCTCAGAATATAGGTCAAATGCCGAAAACACCAGGTTTTTCAAATCAGTATGATACATCACGACGTAACATGGGAATAAGTACATCTAGTACAACATCTAGAAGTACAACAAAAACTAGCTCGAGTCCTTATAGGTTTGTATGAAATTGTATTTAATAATGGAATCTGTGAAATAATGGGATTCAATGTTGTAGAAGCGATGGTCAATTTCGTCATACTTCCACGTCTACTTCAAACTACAATTCAAATAGTGAGGGAGTACCATCTTATTTGCGAGGCTACGATAGTGGAGGCATGCGAAAGAATACAGAAGGAAATGACAATTCAACGCACTATAAAAAAAGTAAGCGCCATAAAAGAGATTCCGATTCTGGAAGTGAAACTGATGGTCGTAGTCTAGAATTGGCTTCGAGTCATTCGAGTGACGATGAAGAATCTCGCGTCGGTCGAAATAGTAGTACCCATCGTAGCACAGGTGTTTCCTCGACGTCCTACTTACCGAACATAACAGAACATGTGGCCACCACACCACCAGAACTGCATGTAGTACAAAGTCCACAGGTAAATAATAATAAATTCACTAGAAATATACATATAATAATTTTGTGTTTTTTAGTTATTTCCAAATATGAATGCGTCTCGTTGGTCAAGTCAAGCACCCGAATCATATTTATCTGGAGCAAATGGTAATGCTTACATGTCTTATTACAAGACGTTCCTAATAGATTCTTTTTAATCTCTTCAGTTGGTCGTTGGTCACAAGAGACAGGGTCCGACAATGAAATACATACGCATAGCTCAGGAATTGCAAATACACTTCCCAGTCCAGATATTACCGATACTTCATATCTACATCAGAATCGAAAGAATATAGCTCCTTCCTTACTCGAAAATATTCAGGAAAATTACACATATTCTAATCAGGATTTGCGAAGTGATAAATTTAGTAACAATGGAAGCGACCAGTGCACAGACGGGTATAGAGACTATGAAGGAAATCACCAACGTAATACTTTGCCGTATATGTCTGGTAGCTTGAATCATCGTTCAGGCTCAACACAATTGATTAATCACATGCGCTCCTATAATCACGACATCCCGTATGTTCTGAAGGACACGATATATGATAGATCCAATACATTGGGTTACAAAACAGAATCGCCGTATATGTCTAAAGAGCGTATAGCATCTGACTTGTATAGTCCCCGTACTGACAGTCACGGATCATTCAAGGCTAGTGTTCAATCATTACTTAAGAACGATTATCAACGGCATAAGCAGGGAGCTGATTCTGATCGTATGTCTGAAGGTTCTGACAAAAATCCGTACAATTTTCCTTATACCGCTGAGGAGGACCACTCCAGCCACTCCGTTGTCAGATCAATTGATTTAGGTAATTCAGTAAATTATCGACTAAATCTAGGTAGTTCCATTCAACCGATGGCTCCATTGACCAATGTCAACGATAGCACCGAGTAAGTACATGCAGATTTTAAACCTTCTAAAATAAATAAGACAACCTACTAATTAATTTAACTACTGTGCTTCTGTATAGATGGTGTTGGGATCGATTGAAAAGTCTTGACTAGACACTGATAACAAATTTATAATCATATGAATTGTGCAGGTATGGAAACGATATTTTAGTATTATTGATTCATATTTTAAAATTAGTTGTTTGTTGGATAAATTATTTCATTTGAAATATGTCAATTTATGTTTCTGCACCTTCAAAGCATATAAGAAATGGAAGTTTTTTTTGTTTTATTTAGCAATATATTTATCAAGGCACACTCCTTAGCTCTAGCTCTCTGTCGAGGGGAAATGGATGTTCTTAATGGAGGTAAATTTATATTTTCATTCCACCAGTTCACTACCCTGTGGGGCGTACTCTGAAAAGTCGATTTTTCATTTCTTTTTATCCATTGATATGTTGTCTGAGAACATAATTGACGGCAGCTCGGCCACCCATGGAAGTTGACCATCAATGTCAATTTCCCTTTCTGAACAGCCTAGATAGCCGTGTAGTGTTGGTAGCGATTTCCCGACTGGCTAAGAATATTCGCAACTCGTGGAATTTAAATGATTCAAGCATTTAAAAAAATCTTTCCATGGTTCGATATAGGCGATTATAAGCCATTATAAGTTTCTTCTAATTGTTGTACGATAAGTGCTAGAGATGGAATGTTCATTACTTTAATTGATAATGGTTAGAGTAGCACAAATCAATCTCCAGCATAAACGTACAGACACTATGAACTGACACAGTTGGTATGACTATTGGTGGCATAGACAGGAAATATGTCTATTGTTCGGCATATTTACCGCATAATCAACCTTCCCCAAGCGATGACTTAAAAGAGGTTGTATCATACTGCTGCAAAACAACATTTCAAACATGTATTGAAGAAAATACTTACTTTTAGTCTTGCAACAGGATATATTCCAAGAGCTTGGCAGGAAAAAATTGTCAAATTTATTCCCAAAGGCGGTCGCGACACTTATGAGGAAGCGAAGAGTTTCATGCCTATCAGTCTTAGCTCATTTAAAATAGTGGAACGCATAGTCTATCACTATATCAGGAATGTTAGTTTGGGGGTTCCTCCGCACATGGAATAAGACCCTGTCAGTTTGGAGCGAAATCAATCGTCAGTTCAGCAACGACAACGCATGGCATCACATTCAACATCTCATGTCAATTGTATGGGTGCGCAGTGCTATTTTTTTGGCGCGCACGAATTTGAAATTCCTCTCCACTCACCTGAGGGCGCCATGCTAGCATAAAAGGATGTTGCCAATGATTTGTGCTGGAAATATGAGAGCTGGATATCGTGTTAATATGATGTCTTTGATAAAATGCAACATGCTTGCTTAACAGCGTGGAAAGTCCACTACAACCCTGTTACATGATGTTGTGTACAACATTGAAAAAGCTTTCTCACATAAGCAATCTTGCTTGGGAGTTTTTCTAGATATTGAAGGTGCCTTTGATAATGTGTCTTTCAATTAAATTCTGGAAACAGCCCGTGGTAATGGCATATCTTCAAGTGTCACAAATTGGATACACGCATTCACGTATCCTGAGAGAGGGCGAAGGGCTTTGGCCCCTCCCGAAATCAGAAACAAAAAAAAAATTTAGAAATATTATGGGGCTGTAGATCCTGTAGATAACATTGTGAGATAGAGGTTTCCATAGTTACAGGGTGATCAAAACTCCACTGCCAATAAATCACGCAGAGGAAGTTCTATGAAGCAGAAAATAGTCAAAACCACATAAAATAGAGGATGAAACCGAGCTAAAAATAATACATAAAATTGTACTGGACGACCGGAAAGAGAAAGTGCGGGAGCATGCTTTAGTTAAACAAGATTCTGCAGATGAGAAAGATATCCTGCCACTGGATCCCGCACAAACTCATTTAAGGCTAGAAAAACGAACGCAAGCGCACTTCGAGTACATGGTTGCCAGAATCCATTATTAGCCAACTCGAGAACAGAATGATTACCCTACAATAGACTGAAGTCAGCACGAGTGTTTTGAAGCGGCACGAGTGCCTCGAAGGGCGTTTCAATAAGACGGAAAGATAATAATATCGGTTTTCTGCGATCGGTATAGTATATTTTTGGAGGACTACCTCAAATAAAAAAGCCACTGTTAGTGTGCATTAATGAAGCGATTGAAGACCGAAATCGCTGTTAAATGGCATTACATGAACCATATGAACATCGCTATCATGGCTATCAATGGTTTAGGTTACAATTACCTGAGCATCACCTTCGTTCACCTGATTTGGCTTCCTCGTACTATTATTTATGCTGAAACGTTAATTTGTCTCTGAGAAATTTATGTAGGTTCCTTTTTGGAATTTCAAACCAGTTGATCAAGTTAAATACGTCGGGGTTATTCTTGATTCAAAACTGAATTGATCTGCTCACATTGACTTCAGGATTAAAAGAGCTTGCATGGCTTTCGACCAATACAGACAAGCTATTGGAAAAACACGGGGACTCAAACCCATTCATTCATTGAATCTACACATTTATTGTTAGACCAATTTTAGCATATGGATGTCTTGTATGGTGACTGAAAGGAGAAGTTACAACAGTTCAGTCAAAGCTAAATCATCTCCAAAGGATGGTCCTAATGGCGATGACAGGAGCATTCACGACAACTCCTGCTGCTGCTCTAGAGGCGCTACTGTGCATTAAACCACTACATGTGTTCCTAAAACAAGAAGCATTATTTTGTGCATAGCTTCTTAAGGTTACAGGGCTTTGGAACAGTAACCCTATAGACTATGCTCTACTAGCAGGGTGGCAAGTGACCGGGAAAACCGGGAAAAACTCGGGAATTTGGTTTCACCGGGAAAAAATCGTGAGTTTTAGTGAAAAACCGGGAAAAATAATACTAGCTCACATATGAGTAACAGTTGTTAGCATAATGATTTTTTTCAACCAGTTGAAAAGTAGGAGACAATACCCAAATTTGCGTTTGAGCGAGATGTTCAGTAAAAAATATTGAACTTTCTTAGGAGTCTTCATGTTTTTAAGTTTGCTATTGATTGCCCTTATATCAACATAATTTGTTTCAGTAATGTCATCTTGAAACAATACTTGTGTTATGCCAATATTTCTGTGAGATGACAATATGACTCACAGAATTGGAAAAGTTATCGACTTTGATCTTATCAACCGTTTGCAAGGAGTGTTTCCCTTTTTTTGAGGGCTGAAACTGATTTCTGAAGACCAGTATAGAATTTTAAAAAGATTTAGAATATGGTTTAATTTGTACAGTGTAAGTTTAATTTTCTTTTAAATGTCCTCAACTATTCCATAGTAGGATCACTAGAACGTTGATATTGATGCAGATGAAGGAGAATTGCTTGGGCTTTGGCAGTTTGGGCTTTTGGAACTTCATTAATGTAATGATTTAAATTATGTATCGATGTATCGATATTGCCCAATGGTGTTTTAGAAAAGCAAGCAATGGCAGCCGAACGGTTTTGCTAAATCTTAGGTTATCTACATCTTATGATTTTTAATTGAATTTTATTACATGAAAATTTAAAATTTTTGGTCTGATAGGACATTGTTAATAATTCATTCCTTTCGTGACCGTCGTATCGATCGGATGGTAGTTTGCATTAGAGCAGGTCATTTAATATCAAACCTTTTGTATTCGTGAGCTTGTGCAGTAGATCAAAACAGTATAAACAATAAATACCGTTAGACAGTGCCGGGTGTTATTGTGTTAAAACAATACGAACAGTGAACGGACGTTTAGTGTGGTGCCGCGAACCGGTGCTGTGTGCTTATTAATTATCAAAGGTCGTTGTAACTAACGCTTGGCCTCAGCGGCCGAGTTGCTACGGATCATTAGCTAAGTATATTTTTTCCCTTCGTGTCCCTTTATCGTCTTATATTTTGACTCCCCCTATAATTTGCGCGGAACCTCAACCGCGCTATGGCAAGTCCATTTAATACTCTTCTGCCCCCCGAAGATAAAATGGAAACAGATTCTAAATCTGCTCCAAATAGTAAGACTCACCGGGTTAAACAGTATCCCGAAGAGCCTTCACCCTCGGCTGGCCTTCATGTAGTTTATTTCCGGACCAAAGAGAAGAATAAACCGCTTAATATTTTGAAAATATCTAAAGACTTGGCGTCAAAATATACAACATTGAAATTTATCTCAAAAATTCGTCCCGATAAGCTCAGGGTCTCGTTGACCAGTCTGAAACATGCTAATGAGATCGCTCGAAACGATCCCTTTACGCGGGACTACCGCGTTTATATACCAGCTCGCGAAGTCGAGATAGACGGAGTGATCACGGATCCAAGTCTAACATGCGAGGACATTCTCAAACATGGGGTCGGATGGATCCCTTGCTTAAGAATGTCAAGATACTGGACTGCAAACGTTTGCATTCAGTATCGATCGCCGCGAATGGGACAAAGTCTTATCCCCACTCGGACTCGTATCGGGTGACCTTCTCCGGCTCGGCTTTGCCGAAATTCGTTCTCCTGGACAGGGTTCGTCTACCTGTACGACTTTTCGTACCACGTGTAATGAATTGCACTAGTTGTCAACAACTAGGATACACAGCTTCCCATTGTGGAAATCGGCCCCGCTGCTCGAAGTGTGGAGAGAGACATGCGGATGGCGTTTGCGACAGAGACATTGAAAAGTGTCTTTACTGTGGGGCGGCCCCGCATGACCTCACAGCATGTTCTGCGTATAAATTGCGTGGAGATCATTTGAAACGATCTCTCAAGCAACGATCAAACCGCTCGTTCGCAGAAATGCTGAAAATCGCCACACCACCTGAACAGAACCCCTACACCTGCTTGTCTGCGGACGATTGCGATTCTGACGATCCTCAAGAAGGTACATCTTCAACTGTCCCTCGTAGTTTTAGGAAGAGGAAAAATATATCATCTCCTAAACTCCCTAGAAAGGGTTCGAAGATATCTCTTGAAGGCCCTCCAAAAGTAACAGCAGAAGGAAGTGTTGGTAACAAAAACGAAAAGACGAAGCCAAAAGCTCCTAGTTCCGGAAACTTGAAATCGGAGAAAGAATATCCAACACTTCCGGGGACACCCAAAAGCCCGAAAGTCCCCAAGGAACCAGAAAACACATCAACTGGACATGCTGGACTTGTAAAATTCAGTGACATTGTGGACTTTATATTTTCTGTCTTCAACATTTCTGACCCCCTAAAAGGTATTTTGATGACTTTCCTACCAAAAGTTAAAATGTTTTTGATGCAGCTGACTGCAAAATGGCCCCTCCTCTCAGCAATCGTTTCCTTCGATGGCTAAGTGGAACTGTAGAAGTATCATCCCGAAAATAGATCCTTTTAAATACTTAGTAAATAATCTGAAATGTGACGCATTTGCATTGTGCGAAACTTGGTTAACTTCTGATGTATCACTAAACTTCCACGATTTTAACATTATTCGCCTGGATCGAGATAATCCCTACGGAGGAGTACTTTTGGGGATCAAAAAGTGCTATTCCTTCTTTCGAATTAACCTCCCCTCGATATCAGGTATTGAAGTTGTCGCATGTCATGTCACAATTAAAGGCAAGGACCATTGTATTGCTTCCATCTATATTCCTCCTAGAGCCTCAGTTGGCCACTGGCTCAGCAGTATCATGCAACTTCTTCCCGCACCGACGTTAGTTTTAGGAGACTTTAACTCTCACGGTACGGGATGGGATTGTCTTCATGATGATAACAGATCAGCTATGATTCATGATATTTGCGACAACTTCAATATGACAATCTTGAATACGGGAGAAATGACACGAATTCCTGCACCACCAGCAAGATCAAGTGCGCTGGACTTATCCCTTTGCTCGACATCGCTACGGTTGGATTGTACGTGGAAGGTAATCCCTGATCCCCACGGCAGCGATCATCTGCCTATCGTAATTTTCAATCGCCAGCAGATTAAGACCACCGGAAACAATCAATTTTTTGTATGACCTCACACGAAATATTGATTGGAAATGCTACGCAATATCGATATCTGAGAAACTAGAAACAACACAAGAACTTCCTCCGGAGGAAGAGTATACGTTTATGGCTGGCTTGATTCTCGACACTGCGATTCAAGCTCAGACGAAACGTATACCCGGCGCGAATACTAACATTCGTCCTCCCAACCCGTGGTGGGACAAAGAGTGCTGAACGCGAAAAGATCTTTAGCATTCAAAAAGTTCAGAAAATATGGTACACCTGATAATTACCATAATTACGCAGCGCTAGATAAGCAAATGAAGAACTTAGTTAAAGCAAAGAAACTAGGTTACTGGCGACGGTTTGTTAAGGGATTAACAAAAGAAACATCGATGAGCACTCTTTGGAACACAGCCCGACGAATGCGCAACCAAAACACAACGAACGAAAGCGAGGAATATTCTAACCGCTGGATATTCGATTTCGCTAAAAAAGTATGTCCTGATTCTGTTCCGGAACAGAAGATCTCCCGCGCCGCGACTTCGAATACAAACGAAACACCGTTTTCGATGGTAGAGTTCTCACTTGCGCTCTTGTCGTGTAACAATAAAGCCCCGGGGTTAGACAGAATTAAATTCAACTTGTTGAAAAATCTTCCTGACTCTGCCAAAAGGCGCTTGTTGAATTTATTCAACAAGTTCCTCGAGGGTAATATTGTTCCACACGACTGGAGACAAGTGAGAGTTATCGCCATTCAAAAACCTGGGAAACCAGCCTCCGATCACAATTCGTATCGGCCGATTGCTATGCTTTCCTGTATCCGGAAGTTGTTCGAAAAAATGGTTCTCTTCCGTCTAGACAATTGGGTCGAGACTAATGGTTTACTTTCAGATACACAATTCGGCTTCCGCAGGGGTAAAGGAACGAACGATTGTCTTGCGTTGCTCTCAACCGAAATTCAAATGGCATTTGCTCGTAAAGAACAAATGGCATCAGTATTTCTAGATATCAAGGGGGCTTTTGATTCAGTTTCTATAAATATCCTACCTAAGAAGCTGCACCAGCATGGTCTTTCGCCGGTTTTGAACACCTTTTTATATAATCTATTGTCCGAGAAACACATGTATTTTGCACATGGTGATTTGTCGACAATACGATTCAGTTACATGGGTCTTCCTCAGGGCTCATGCTTAAGCCCCCTTTTATACAACTTTTACGTAAACAACATTGATGGATGTATCAACACATCTTGCACGCTAAGACAACTTGCCGACGACAGCGTTGTGTCCATTATATGACCCAAAACTGCCGATCTCCAAGGACCATTACAAGATACTCTCGACAACTTATCATCATGGGCTCTTCAGGTGGGTATCGAGTTCTCTACGGAGAAAACTGAGCTGGTTGTATTTTCAAGGAAGCGAGAACCAGCACAACTACAGCTTCAACTAAGGGGTGAAACCATAGCTCAGGTCTTCACGTTTAAATATCTCGGGGTCTGGTTCGACTCCAAAGGCACCTGGGGATGTCACATTAGGTATCTGAAACAAAAATGCCAGCAGAGAATCAATTTTCTTCGCACAATAACCGGAACTTGGTGGGGTGCCCACCCAGGAGATCTGATCAGGTTGTACCAAACAACGATATTGTCCGTGATGGAATACGGATGCTTTTGCTTCCGATCCGCGGCGAACACTCATTTCGTCAAGCTGGAAAGAATTCAGTATCGTTGTTTGCGTATTGCCTTAGGTTGCATGCAGTCGACTCATACGATGAGTCTCGAAGTGCTGGCGGGCGTCTTACCGTTGAAAAATCGATTCTGGGATCTCTCATATCGATTGCTAATCCGATGCGATATCTTGAATCCAATGGTGATTGAAAACTTCGAAAGGCTTATCGAGCTTAATTCTCAGACCCGTTTTATGTCCTTGTATTTTGATTACATGGCTCAGAATATTAACCCTTCTTCGTTTGTTCCCAACCGTGCTCATTCCTTGGATACTTCTAATTCTACTGTGTTTTTCGACACATCCATGAGAGAAGAAATTCGTGGAATCTCGGATCACGTACGCCCTCAAGTGGCCCCAAATATTTTTTATAATAAATTCAGAACAGTCAACTGTGAAAAGATGTTTTACACTGACGGATCAAACATCAACAGGGCAACAGGCTTCGCAGTCTTCAATCAGAACATCTCCGCTTCGTACAAACTCAGTGATCCGGCTTCAGTTTACGTCGCAGAATTAGCTGCTATTCAGTACACCCTTGAGATCATTGAAACCTTGCCCAAAGACCATTACTTCATTGTCACGGACAGTCTAAGCTCAATAGAAGCTCTCCGGGCAATGAAGCCAGGAAAGTATCCCCCATATTTCCTGGGGAAAATACGGGAACATTTGAGAACTTTATCTGAACGGTCTTATTTAATATCGTTAGTCTGGGTCCCTTCGCATTGTTCCATTTCGGGCAATGAAAAGGTAGACTCATTGGCTAAGGTGGGCGCATTAGAAGGTGATATTTATGAAAGACCAATCTGCTTCAATGAATTTTTCAGTATCTCTCGTCAGAAAACTCTCGAAAGTTGGCAAACTTCATGGAGCAATGGCGAACTGGGACGATGGCTGCATTTCATTATCCCTAGGGTATCGACGAAACCTTGGTTCAGGGGGATGAACGTGAGTCGTGACTTCATTCGTGTGATGTCATGTCAAACCATTACACATTCAACGCGCATCTCCGGCGTATTGGAATCGTGGAGAGCGGTCTCTGCGCTTGTGGCGACGGTTATCAGGACATCGAGCATGTCGTATGGACGTGTACGGAGTATCGTGACGCCAGGTCTTTATTAAAGGACTCCCTAAGGGCCCGAGGTAGACCACCTGAAGTTCCGGTCCGAGATGTGTTGGCTAGTCGGGATATCTCTTATATGCTTCTTATATACCAGAACCTCAAACACATTAATATCCAAGTGTAATCTGTTATACCTCGCTCAGAAAGTATAATCTCCACCTACAGGTTCGACACTAACATCCGCCCGATTCTCTCGATCACCGTCCCTGTCCACCATCTTCATTGGATCTAACACACAATGGCAATATGAATTTTGTGAACTTCAAATAATTATTTAACATCACTGTTGAATTTCAAATTCATTATAATATTATTTGCAAATTGCCATCCCACTTGAAATGCTTCAAAAAGTGATGAAGTCGAATTCATTCGGATGATCATTTGAAAAAGTTGGTCTTGTATGTAGATCATTTTATTTTCCGTTATATCACCTAAATCGACTTCGTTTAAAGAAAGAATGGCATTGATGTCTACTTGTTACACTAGTGTAACTGGAATTAGAAGAAGATGATTTGGTCGATCTACCTATTAATATATTGTTTTCGTTTGCTGTTTTTTGTTTGTTAACATTAGAAGAATAAGGTGGTACTTGTTTACCTGTTACCAAAGTATAACTGTCATTAGAAGAAGATGGTGACGAGGTCGATCTACCTGTCAATAAATTGTTTTCGTTAGAAGACGAATTGGAAGGTGTACCTGTTTTTTGTTTTAAATTCGCAGAAATAAGTGCCTTAGAAGAATTAGGCGTGTACTGGTGTTGCTTGGGGTTGGTGTGAAGGAAGCACCGTTGTCCTTTGGTGTGGTTGTCTCCTTGTCCAGTTTATCACATGGCTTACCGTAGTGAACAGCTTTTTGGCAATATAGACATGTGGCCATCTGATTGTCATTGGTAACAAGTGATTTGCACGGGATTCTTGTATCCTGACCGAATGTCACATAAGAATATTAGAATATCACTCTTTGTATAACCTTGTGAAAGGCTGACTAATTGTTAGTCTTTAAACAGACTGTTAGCGATTCAGGTAGCCTTGAAAAAGACTGAAGCCTTGAATCAAAGAAACTATAGGCAGCCAGAAAAAAATTCCAGGAGCCAAGAGCTATACGTGTGTAGTGCGAACGACTGTTCAACATCGACTGAGAGGAGCTTTCGTTGATTTCGTCAGTGCAAGGAGAGTAACTAATACTTGCTCTTCGTCATACAGAGCAGATGGACATCTCTGGCTGCTGGAGATGGGCGGACATGACCTCAGACTGTGATTTACTTTCAGGTATAGAGTAGTGTGGTGTGCTTTTGTACGTCAACAGGAATGTGTCTAGAGCTTCAGCGATGGATCCACTACCCTCTTGAAGTTTTTGACATTCCGCTTACCGATCCGTGCAAACATACTTCGAAAAAATGCTAACAGATAGTACTCGCCGTCGATGGGTCAACGTGAACACGCTACCAAGGGCTCGATGCCTTCGGCAATGGCTTTGGGATGGTGTGAAGTGGTGACTTGGCAACCGACGACCATTGCTGACAGGTCTTACATAGTCGGTGATATTTTTGTCGATGGATGACGAATAGACGTAGCTCTTGGCGATGGCCTTCATACGCTGCGTACCAGGTTGCCTATTGTGAAGCTGATCTAAGCACCGCTTGCGAAGCTGAGCTGGAATGACGAGCCGTTCGGCGAACAGTATGCACCCGTCAACGGTAGTTAGGGGTTCATGCTTAACTTGAAAACGTTTTAGCTTAGATCTATTGCACTCGTTTGAGGCCATCTGTCGGTTATCAAAACGTTTGATCTACCGAAGAATTGGATTAGCTCAAGTGCTTCATGCGACGCTCCTAAAAGTAAGAGGCCACGCATCTACTACATGAACTGCTACTGACCTGCTTGAGAATGATTCTGGCGATGACGTACTCTTCGTCTGGCGCACGTACTGGTAACCGCGACAGCACGTCAGCGTTACCGAATTAATCGGTGAAAACATACTCGATGGTGAAATCATAATCTAGTAAAGTGAGAGCAAAGCGCTGCGACCGGTTGACCGTGTATAGCGGTATACTCTTCTTACATGATTCTTACAAAGATGATAGGTAGACATATTCACAATCCGATGGACTGTAGCTCTGCCCTGCATCTGTAAGTGCTCTGGAAGCAAACTTAACTTTTTTGATGAAGCCATCTGGTAACCTGTGACTTAGTGTGGCTACAATCAAAGACATCATATTAACAAGATATCCAGCTCTCCCATTTCCCGAAGAAATCATTGGCAACATCCTTTTTTGCGTGCATGGTGCCCTCAGGCGAGTCCGCATCGAAACTCGTACATAGAAGTAGGGGAGAGAAATGTCAAATTCGTGCGCGCGCTAAAACAGCAGCACTGCGTACTCATACAATTGACATGATATGTTGAATGTGATGCCGTGTGATGGCTTTGCTGAACTGAAGATTGAGATCATTTCAAGCTGACAGGGTCTGCTACAACACCAACGAACGATGCGTCAGTAGAGATGATGATTTCCCTTTGCGGATCATAGAGCGTCAATAAAAAACAATCGAACTGAGAATCTGCTTTGAACGCTCGAAAACACTGGAATTTTGACTAATTTTAGCAGATTGTCCAGCGAGAAGCGGAAAGTGTAATAGATGATTGCCCCGAGGAAGGAACAAACACCGTGAACATTGGTGGATATCTGGATCTGAACGCAAACCTCGGTAGTCTACTATGTAGCCCACATATAGTACCGTATTCTAGCCGAAGGTGCAGTTTTTGGCTCGAATGGCGAACCCAAAATCCTGAAGCACCGCTTGCGAAGCTGACCTGGAATGACGAGCCGTTCAGCAAACAGTCAGTTAGCGCTCAACTTCCAAGCTGAGTAGACGCACTTTACTGGGATCTGGAAGTCGTCAAAGTCAAAGTTCTGGCATTACATTCTTTTTGTGGAATTTGGCCTTTCTGTTTCAACATTGCATGGCTAGTACTATGGATCCTACTGACACTAAGAATCCTTCCAGGTCGGGGCTCGAACCAACGACAACTGGCTTGTAAGACCAGCGTTCTATGCATTGAACGGCTAACCCGGGACAAATCTGGAAGTCGTGCACGGGCTATTTACTACCACGTTTCGTCATCGACGAAGAGCTGTGAAGCAATCGCCAATTATCATTTCCATTTTTTTCAAGTCGGCGTCGTCGCAAATAGCGATGAGACGTCGCGAAAACACGTTCCGCATCGATTTTTCGCAACTGCCGTGGAAACCGTCCTATGAAGAACTGCATTGTTTCGTAAATGAGGTTCTAGAACTTCAAAAGGAACCAGTGGTTCGAATTCAACCGAGCTGAAGTCTTGGATGTGCATTTGTTAAAGTCAGTGTTACGATGGAAGATGGAGCAGTGGTAGTGAAGCTGTTTGATCTCTCCGAAGACATAACTGACGAAAAAAATATCGAGTTCCTAGGAGAATACTGCGAAGTGCTCTCGATTAACGAGATTATGTGGGACGAAAAATACGCCTTCGGCGGTATTTCGACCGGAGTTCGTGTAGCGAAAATGCTCGTGAAAAAAATATACCATCCTTTGTCACTGTAGATGGAGAATGCACAGCGTTACAATATCACGGTCAACAGCAAACATGTCGTCACTGTAGTGAGTTCGTACACAGCGGTATATCGTGTGTTCAGAACAAAAAGCTACTTTACCAAAGTTAGAGGCCGATCGAACTAACGAATCGTATGCCAACAGCCATCTGACACCGGTATGTGAGCACCAGCCATTTGGAAGTATACCGATTACGTTGAGCCCCTCGCGTTTCGAGCCCCAAACACTGCGATGTTTTGATACTCATCGCGACTCTCAAATTGTGAAAATTATCTCCAGTTAATGTCCCAAAACACTGTCTGTTGTATTTTAGGTAAACATACAAGTTATTGTGAGAGAGTCGATGCAATATTCACTAATTTTCGTGCACTAAACAAGGTAAACGCGTTAAACAAATGCATTACTGTTTGTTTGTTTACGTTGCAATCAGTTGATTTTTAAGTTCCGATTTTGATCTCATCACGATGGCGTCGTGACAGGGGGCCGTATGCCAACGTTACCAAACAATTGGCAAAGCCAAATACGACACAACCACAACTGTCAAACAAAAACCAAGTCAACAGCAACCCGTCAGTCCAGAAGTTACGATTTCCGTCACTTCGGAAACTCAGTCGAAGCAAGTGAACGAAATACTACCAAAATCTGACACTCACACTGCAAAATCACAAAACAAATCAAAAACAAACGATGACTGACCCCTCTTGCAGATACAAATCTGATGATATAACATTTAATTCCCCCAGCCTCCAAGCACTACCAATTAGTTCTGGAGACTCACAACGCAGACCAGCACCCAATTATCTAAAAAAAATGATGGTAATGACACAGATCGATCAACGACCTCCACTGATAGCCGACGCTCTTTCCGTCGTCCTCCAGGAAAAAAAATCACGGCAAGACGATGGCGACGAATCGCCTGAAGATAATGTATCACTGTGATGGAGAACAGCAGTTACAACGTCGTAACTATAAACATAATAACCAATCTCACCAAACTAAAAGCACTTCATAGTATTCTACGAACGTTGGATATCGACATTGTTTTCTTACAGGAAGTTGAAAATGAGTAACTCTCACTACTTGGGTATAATGTAGTATGTAATGTAGACCACGAGAAAAGAGGGACGGCTGTCGCCTTAAAAGAACACATTCAGTTCTCCAACGTTGAAAAAAGTCTCTACAGTCGCCTCTTATCGCTGCGTATAAATAACACAACCTTGTGCAATACGCCCCATCTGGTACGGCTATGAGAGCTGAACGAGAAAGGTTTTACAACAACACACTAGCATACTACTTCCGGCACCCGACTGAGCACGTGATCCTGGCAGAAAATTTTAACTGCGTACTTCGGCAATGTGACGCAACTGGTAGCAACACGAGTCCCGCTCTGCAAGCTACCATACAACATATGCAGCTACATGATGTATGGGTAAAGCTATGTCCACAAGTATCCGGTTACACATACGTAACACACAACTCGTCTTCAAGGCTCGAGTGTTTTTACATCAGCACGAGTCTTCTTAATCATCTGAGAAACGCAAATGCTCACGTTCACGAACGCAAATACATTCACGAATCACAAGACTGTCACGGTGAGAATATGTCTTCCTCATCTCGGGAGAGAACCGGGTCGCGGTTATTGATCTCTCCGCCCACACATCCTGACGACTGAAAACATTGACGAATTCAAATTCAAATGGCAGTACTGGACTCGCCAACGTCGGAATTTCCAATCATGGACGGAATGGTCACCCACATGTTCGTCCGCAAACACCGAAACGTGCACATTGCAGGAGAACCGATGTCTACATTCCAATTAGGTGAGAGAAGAAAAAAAAGAACGATCATCACGAAACTGCAGACCGAGAACGATAATATGCTAGAACGCTCCGAAGACATCGAGCAGCACATGTTGGAATACTTCCGAAAAATGTACGCAACGGACGAAACACCAAACGATCGTGACACAGACTTCGTTAGCAACAGGGTGATACTTGAAAACGATGAAGCGAACAATGTTAGCATGGGAGAGACAACGACGGCAGAAATTTTATCAGCAATTAAAACGAGAGCCCCGAAAAAATCTCCAGGTTCCGACGGACTACCGAGAGAGTTTTACTTGCGGACGTTTAATGTAATACATAGAGAACTCAATCTCGTGCTGAACGAGGTTTTGAAAGCAAACTTCACGGCCGAATTTGTGGACAGTGTCATAGTACTCGTTAAGAAAAAAAGACAGGTAACTACGCATACTCATATACCCATATCTCTAATGACGACTATAAGCTCCTGTGCCGTATTCTCAAACAAGACTAAAACGAATAGTAAACTCTCATCGGATTTTGTGAAGTTTACCAAAATGCTCCAATTCCGATGGTAATATCTTTCAAGCTACTCTCTCTCTGAAAGACCGAATCGCACAGCTGATCGCTCGTAAACAGAGAGCAATATTAATCTCGTTCTACTTAGACCACGCGTTCGATCGGGTGAACCGAAAATTCCTATTCGGTAACATGTGCTCACTCGGTATCAACCCAACATTAGTAGCATTACTCGAACGTTTAGCTGAATTGACGTCGTGTCGGCTAATAGTAAACGGACATATTTCGGTACCCTTCTCAATACAACGATCTGTCGCCCAAGGAAAACCCCTGTCGTATCTATGTTTCTTTACATTGCCCCACTACTATTGCAACTCGAACGTATCTGTGGAACTGATCTAATTGTGGCTTATGTCGATGACATTACTGTCATTGCTACTAGCGTGGATAAAATCGCGAGAAAACGCAATGTGTTTACACGTTTCTCTCAAGTGTCTGAAGCAGTCCTCAACCTAGCGAAAACAGCATCAATTAATGTAGGGCTTATATATGGAAGATTCGGAAGGATTCGTAGTGTCAGTAGAATCATAACACCAGCCATGCACTGGTTTTGTACACTCTGAATCAAAAAGTCTGCGAAGTCTATTGAAATAGAAGGTCAAATTCCACTACAGGAATGTAATACCAAGGCTTCGCTTTTTTGATGGAAGATGTCTGGCCGTACCATGGCTGCGAACAGAGAATACGGTAAAGGTTCTGGGTGTGACGTACGCCAACTCGATCCGACTGATGACTAAACTTAACTGGGATGACGCAGTGAAAAAACTTACACAATTCCTTTGGTTACATTCGATGCAAACTCTTACACTACTACAAAAAGTAGCATTACTGAATACGTTCGGTACATCCCGAATTTGGTATCTAGCGTCCACCCTACATCCGTCAAACGCGCACATAGCTAAGATCACCTCAATCAAGAGCACATTCCTGGGGCGAGGATTCATAGTCAGGATGCCAATGTAGCAGCTCGCTCGTGATCGTATCCAAGGCGGGCTCAAACTTCAGCTTCCGGTGTTCAAATGCAAATCGCTTTTGATTAATCGTCATCTAAAAGAGATCGATTGTATACCGTTTTATAAATCTGTCCTAAATTACATATCTCGACCAAACACTACACCTGCCCACTGTCCCCTATTTGAAACTGATTCAACAGCAACTGCAAAACCTACCCATAGAAATTCAGCAAAATTCATCCACCGATGAACCGAAAGTAGAACGAGAAAACCCAGAAGTTGATTGGCGACGGATATGGAACAACATCGCTCCGTTGCTGTGATGATAGTTCATGTATGCGGTATACATGAACTATCATCACAGCAACGGAGCGATAAATACCTCATCGTCAACAGAAAAACTTCTCATCGACATCTACTTTTCAACATGCGACGAGTAGATGGAGAAAGCTGTGTTCATTGTAATGTAGCTGTAGATACAATATAACATAAGTACTGCGAATGTCGGCGAGTAGCGGCAGCATGGACAACACTTCAAAGAGTGTATACAAGACTATGTAGGGGCTGAAGAAGACTCTCTTTTTCTAAACTGATCAAACCAACACTGGAAGAGGTGCCGAGAAACATGAAAGCAATAGTTCTGAAGTTATTTGCAACATATATTATTTTATTATTCAAAGTGAAAATGAAGTGAATATCTCAGCGTTAGAATTCAATTTGACATTCGCTTGATAGTTGATCCAAAATGAGGTTATTATTCTTCTCAATCCGTGACACTCTCAGACTTTAGTCCGCCCACGAACATTATGCACTTACATTGTTGCTCTGACAACTTTCCCAGTTCGAACTCGCCACAAAACTTATTCACACGGTAGGCATGGGCGATGTGGTCTTCGATGGGTTGTTTGGTGCTTTCGAGGATTCTGTACCGTCTGCTGATCATCGACTGTTTCAGTTACGACAGTAAATAAGAATTTTTCTTAATTTTTCATCGTCGAACTAAATGATTAAGCACGCTTTATCCTATAGTTTTGGAACCGGAAGTCGGACTCGGGTGAAATTAAACAGCAACCTATGAGACTGAAGGAACTTTTATTTGAACCTAAGTTTGTGGAAATCGATCAAATCATCGCTGAGAAAATTGAGTGAGTTTCGTTTAGAGTCTTTGACCACAATTTCCGGTACTTCTGGAACCGGGAACTAAGAAGCAGTATAGCCGAGGTTCGTTTAGTAAGTAACTAATATAACCTACAAATTAAATTTGTAGCTTTGAGCCAAATCTAGAAGAATTTTACCCTCGTTATGCGTCATCACACTAAATGACGGTGTGCAATAAAAGCATGATGAAATTCAATAGCAACCTATGGGATTATGAAATGTTTTATTTTATGAGTGATATTATTTGACACGTTCACAACACATATATACACACAGACAGTGTTCAGCTCGATGAACTGTGTCGAATGATATAGAACACTTAGCTCTCCGGGCCAATTTTCACTAGGTAATTTTTCAAGTGATTGTATATGACAAAGGCAATAATTGTACTTTGATAGAAAAGCATCGTCATCATGATTTTGTGATAATACTAACAAGTAGGTACAAACTGAATAAAAAATTTATAAGCCTACATATTTTTCACCTGAAATATATAGATTTAAATGTGGCAACCCTATACGCAATTGAATAAAGTACGTAGCGAATGGAGCACGTACCGACGCGTACCAGTTTTGCATCGTCATTTTGAATGGCGATTTAAATGTTTTGACTCTAATCGCCCTATAGTTTCGGAACCGGAAGTCGGATCTGGATGAAATTGCATAGTATACTTTAAGACAATGAGAGCCTTAATTTAAATCATGATTCGTGAAAATCGGTTCAACCGTTGCTGAGAAATCGAAGTGAGTTCCGTTTTTAGAGCTTTTCTTCAGTTCCAAAGTAGTTTTATATATTCACTAACAAGATCTTCCAATTAAATGAATTTAGCAGTAAGTTTTATAAAAATGTGCATCTCGTTTTGTCATCGCTTGTGAAAAAATACTCATGAAATTGAATATTTTCGCTAATCTTACTGTAATACCGAAACCAGAAATCGGATCTGGATCAACTTTTCGAGCACTTTCTAAAGAATTTCAAGACCTGCGGTTAAGAAATTTCTTAGAAAATTGAGTGTGCATTTTTTCATAAACTTGTACATATTTCCTTGTAATGCCGAAACCGGAAGTCAGAACCAAATGAAATTCAGGAAAATTGTATGGAGCTATAAGACCTTTCATTTGAATCTAAGTTTATGAATATTGGTTAAGGCATCTCTGAGAAACGTGTATGACTATTTTTTACTTTTACTTTTTCTGATGCATATCACCCTGTAACTCTGGAACCGGAAGTCGGATCGGGATAAATTTTAATTGCTGTCTATGAGACCATAAGACCTTTCATTGGAATCTAAGTATGTGAAATTCGGTTCAGCCATCTTTGAGAAAATTGAATGACATTATTTGCCACAAACACACATACAGACATTTTGTGATCGCGACGAACTGAGCCCTCTGGGCCTTGATTGTAAATTCGGTTTCTACAGCGATTGCATAACCTTTCTATATGAGAAAGGTAAAAATGGACAAAAATTGCCGATTTTCATTGATTTACCTTCACTTGCACTAAAGAAACAACCCATGCAGCATCAATCATAGTAACCCATGAGTCAGCAGACAAAATTTGATAACTCGATCAGTTGAACCCTAATCGTGATGGCAAAAACAGTGCAACAACTGGTTCATTGGTGGTGATGAACGACGAGACCTATCTGACCCTGAATGGCATCGACTGGCAGGGCGCTTCGTATTTTACTTCCCCCACTAAGGAAGTGAACTCCGAGGTAGAGTTCATTTCACTTACCACGTTCCCCAAGAAGGTGCTGCTGTGGCTGACAATAAGCGAGAAGGGAATGTCATGCTTCACTCCGGACTGGCTGTGAACGGGGAAATTTATAGTACGAAATGCCTGCCGGAAGTTGCGTTGTTCATCAAGAAATACCATAAGAGATGGAGCGGCTGAATATCGATGTGGTGAACCCGGTCAACACCCTCTAGCTGCGTCCCATTGAGAATTTCTGGGCCAACATTAAGCGTAAGATCTACTTCAGTCACGAAAACTGAGCTGGAATTGATAAATAAAAGGAAGAATGACTCAAAAATGCTTACACGCATGCTTTTGTCCGCTATGGCGATTGTTCCGGTTAACTGTCGGAAGGCTGCTCGCAAGTTGGTAGAATTTTTGGAAATTAAGCTTAAATAATTACCTTCCATGAGAAATTTTTCAAATGTGATTATCTGTCTTAGCTTTTTTTGTCACCATCTGAAAGAAGTCCATTTTAAACGTTCTAACAAGCTGCAAAGGTGATGCTGCAGTCCGCTTTGTAGCGGAATTATTTGATATTCTCAGTAAAGGAATGGAGAATTTGCTACGAACTGGATACTGCGCTCGCATGTGCTTCCGAAACGACTTGCTTAATGAAATTCTCTTAGGGGCTGTCCATAAAAGACGTCACGCCGCAATGGGGAGGGGGGTGTTTCATAAAACGTGACCTTTTGTGACAGGGGGGAGGGGGTGAGGTTTTTGGAATATGACGTCCAATATTTTCAATGAGCGCATTTTTGAAATACCTAATTATATTACTGCTTTGCCCTATTTCCTGAAAAAATCTCTGCAATAAAAGTTCACATTCTATAGGAAAACGTGTATTTGTTGATATAAAAGCTTCTTCTTGTAAATTCGAAAATGAATGATGCAGGAAATCATTTCTGTTGTGATCAGCAAAAGTGCACGGAGGAGCGAGTAAATTAGCGAAATTAATAAATTTAGCCCAATATGAGTAAAAAAGAAAAAGATGCCTTCAAACGGTTTAACTTAAGTTATGCACTGACAATTTTTTCAGTAATTTGATTTTCTAGCATTGATAATAGTATATCATAAGAATTTCTCTTATCTGATTCTGATGCAGTTTATTCAATTGTACTCCATTTGAAAAAGAGCGGGAGATCAACGATTTCAGACGTAGATCATGTCATGTCTTATCTTGATCATATGCGATTTTGCTTCATCAACATCAAAGCTAATCGAATCATCCAATGCAAAGTCTTGGCATTACATTCCTTTTGTGGAATTTGGCCTTTCTGTTTCAACAGACTTCGCAGCCGATTCATATAGCGTACAGAATCATTGCATGGCTAGTACTATGGATCCTACTGACGCTAAGAATCCTTCCAGGTCGGGGCTCGAACATACGACAACTGGCTTGTAAGACCAGCGTCCTATGCGTTGAACCGCCAATGATTGAACTTAAATCAAGAATCATATTAGCTCAAAATCACTACCCATTGTGTGATGGAAGATCAGTACCGATATTGATCGATATGATTCACTGATCTTGAAAAGATTCTTCGGCAGTGATCTCGTTTTTATGAGGTCTTTATTTTCTTTATTTTTTCAGCCCTGTATGTACACTAAGGAAATATTATTCTTTTCCTAAAACAATAATATATCTGTGTACCCCTAGGAGGAATAAAACAGATGATTTAAATGTTTCATCAATTCCAACCAAATACTTTTGTTAATTTATATAATTGATATTAATAAAATAATTCCGATGATTTTGTAGTTTTAGGGATATTTTTTAATCTAATGACAGCATGTAATAAATCGATTTTCCCTTATATTTGTATGATTTGTCATACATATTGAGAATGTATTGAGATGGAGTTTATTTAATTTGAATTCTTGACATGTGACATAGGGGGGGTGGGGGGTCTTTGATTCTGTGACAATTTGTGACAAAGGGGGGATGGGGAGTCAAAAATCGTCAAAAAAAGCGTGACGTCTTTTATGGACAGCCCCTTATGACTGCTGTTGCTGGAGAACTTACGGTATCGGGTACAAACACTAGCAAAGGAGCTCATCCGTAGCTGGAGGAACTTGCTGCTGTTGTCCTTGTTGCAGAAGAAAGACATGCTGCTGTCCGTTCGGGGTACTCATCCTTTTGCCTTTTGGCGCGTGGATGACGGAAAGGTGAGGTTAGCTTTTGTCACTTTTACAATAGACTCGTCGCCACTGTTGTGTCTATGTATATCTTGTGTACGCGGACAGTACTACTGAGCTATAATTACTTAATAGAGTCATGGTACATGACACATAAGAAACTGTATTTGTCTCTACGGCTATTCTGACTCTTGCCTGACAAACGGATATCTAATGACAGCAACATATACGTTAACGCAGTGGCAAAGAAAGACATTCGAAAGAATAGTGGACGGGTTTCTAGTATTGTCGTTCGATTGGTTGCAAAATCCTGATGCAATGTGTTGATGTACAAATACATCGATTCACAGCTCACAAATAGTCTCTTGTTGGGTTCTTATATTTGACGTGCGCTCAGCGTACATCTGGTGATTGCTTGGTACTACAATTTCGAGGTCATGTCATCTATATACAAAAAGTTACACTGTTACTCAACTCGCTCAGTGATGCTACTGAAATCAACAGGTGAGCTGAACTCACTATGAAGTACGAAAGTAGTTCTTATTGTCAGTCTGGGACAATACACAACTATCCTGGCTACACAGAATGTGAAGTTGGCTTATAAAGCCATTTTTCTAGTAGTTTGTTTTGATTCGACAAACATCGTTTCACTTGAAGATTATGATCAGCTTTCTGATTAATATTAGTGTTCATTTTATCACACATACTCATATTACCTTAGTATACGATACGTATACCAAAGCTCTGCTTATTAATAATTTTCTCGCAACCATGCTTCTTAATATTTTCTGACTGAATTTCCACGGCGGCTCGAGCTATAGACAAAAACTGCTAAATTTTAAGGCTCATGAACATCGCAACGTATATTGTCTATTTCTCATCAATGTTTTGATGTTCATTGTAAAATATAAGCTTGAATGTCAGTCAATCAGAATATATTCAATCAATTTTAATTAAAAACTAAACTAATGACATTTTTTTCTATTACCAGAATAAAACAAATCGACGAGGAAACTACAGTGTAGTGTACCGAAACATCTCTATAAAAAGAAACTTGAATTGTACAAAATGGCACTCTGTGTTCTCAGGATTAGTGTTCTCTGAAACTAAACAACTCCTAAGTAAGCTTCTTCAATTATAGAATAGCATTTATATTTTAGATATAGAATAAAAACAACCAGTGGATTTTTTAATGTAAATATATTTTTGCTGTCTATGTTAAGTAATCCAAAGCTATTTCGGAGACGCGTCTACGTGCTTTTTATAGATTTATTTAGCATGTGTAGTATTTATTTGATCAACACCGGTATACAAAATTTTTATATTGACGAATTTTAAAACACGTTTTGTGAAAGTAAAAGTCTGAAGTTAGTAGGAGAATTTTTTCGTAAAGTAATATATCTAGATAATATGATTTTTAATACTCGAGTTAACGTAACATCTAAACCATATGCCTTAACATTGTTCTAATCTCCTAAATTTGTCGTCGGCTTGACTCTATGTTAAACCTATTCCCTATTTAATCATAACAAAATCATTTGATTTATAACCAAAAAGCCCATAAAAACAGATTCTTTTTGTTCTTGTGTAAAAGACTTAATTCATTTATGTAACTGCTGCTATATTCTTCCCCAAAGGCCAATTTCATATTTTTGAATTCAATATTGGAACAAGAATCCATTTTATACTCATGGCATTTAATGAAAAAGTAATCGAAATGCGATACTGTAAAATGAATCTAGAAAATAGCTCAAGTCGAGAATTGAACAAATAAACCAATTGTGACTGAGATAAGAAAAGAGCAAATTACTGATATATTATATATAAAATGATATAAATAATAATGGTAAACATTGATGAAATATAACATTCCATTCTTTAGCATCAAGAAAGTGATAAAATAAAAAATGTTTAACCATTGAATTCCAACTCTTTTAAAAACATGTATAAAAGACGTGACATCACAGATACGTATTCCGAATGCTACTTACATTCTTCATCAGTGTATCTAGTTTCAAATTACTTAGAAACCCGATACACGGATGAAGAATGTAAGTAGCATTCGAAATACGTATCTGTGATGTGACGTCTTTTATACATGTTTTTAAAAGTGTTGTTGTCATACATACTGAAATGTGTATAGTGACGTGATATACTTATAGTATAGAAATCAATGGTTAAAATTTTTTTTATTATATCATAAATATTCTACTAAACACTCAGACCCTGTTAATTAGTATCAAGAAAGTGCCTAAAGTTTAGGCGAGTTTGAGCGCTTATTAAAAAAAATACAACACCATTAGGAGGCAGCTAGGAATGGAAAAATTATATACATATATACATTCTGACACGTATTATACGTGATATTTATTACACGATTTTAGGAAACCAACTTTTTATCAAACTTTCTATGCTAGAACATTGCCAAGAAACGTTTATATGTTGGGCAGTTGGTGCCATAATCTCTTACCATGCCAATTTAAAATAAAATCTTATTTATTTTGTTTGCTATGTACCGTAAAGTATTGCTTGAAATCTGCACATGATATGATTCTAATATTTAAAATTATACCTTCGAGTTTCTTAATATTTTAAAAATTTAAATTGAAATCGCTTGTTACATTCCAACTTTTGTTATCCAAGGATATTAAAAGACTACTTGAACTCATCGAAGACACTTTTAAATATCTCTCTACTAAAATGTTCATGTCAAAAATTTGTTCAAAAATCCTTAGATTTATTAGAAACAAATTGAGTCCCTAAGTTTTTGACAGAATATGATTTTGAATAGCTCTACTGTATCATAACTTTATCCGGTTTCCAGTCATGCCTGGGAAAAAGTAAATAGATTTATATTTTAATATCTGCAAACGTCTGCTTTATGTGCTACTGTTAGTAGAAAAACCTTTTTTACAGTTCATAACATAGACTATGTAGCCTGAAAATTGTCGTATGAATAAACCATTGATAGTTGTCAAACGGAATTGACCCAGATTTGCATGAACATTTTTTATGTTCATTTTAAGCGAACGAGCTAAGTGCTTTATTTCTAGAATGCAACAAACGCTTGAGAACGCTAATAGGATAGTTCTTTCGAATTTTCTTAACGAATGTTTCCATACATAACTATCGATTTAAAATGACTTTATTTGTTGTGAGTATTGTCAAAATACGTTTTAACATGTAAAACATACCTATACGAACAAGAAGAGCATTTTTATTAACTTTTCTTCGTTCAGTTAAAAGTTTGTTACGGATTCCAGGTATATATCGAATCTCGTAATTTTGTTTTGTTTCAATTACAGAGGTTTCAATACCTTAATATCATTCGGCTCTTCGGACCAGAAAACCTTTCTGACCCTATGTGCAGGATTGGGAATCGAACCCAGGTGGACTGCGTGAAAGGCATTGACTATCCCATCACGCTATACCCGTCCCCAGATCTCGCAATCAAATTCGCTTAGCGAGAGACACCATTAAACATCATTCATCTTTTGAATTAAGTAGATACGTTAGAGGCTTATGAACTGTATATAAAGTAAACTTTTTACCATATAAATAAGGGCAGAAGTATTTGCCCATACTACAGTTAATAGTTCTGTTTTCATAGCTGAATATTTTTACTCGGTTTTGTTCATAGTTTTGGAAGCCAAAGCTATAGGCTAATCACTTCCTACAATTCCTTGAGATAAAAGAGCGCCTGTTGCGAAGTTAGAAACGTCCGTGGTAAAAATAAACTGATTTTAAAAATCAGAGTATTGGGGTATATTTCTTCCGGATAGAATTTGTTTACACCTTTCGATGGCATCTATAAACTTCATTGAATGTGATAAGGTTTCGCCTTTTTCAAGGGTATTGGTTAAATGCTTGGCGATTGTTGCAAAGTCCTTTATACATTTTCGATAGTATCCTGGAATTCCTAGAAAACCTAGGCAGCGACCATTCTTTTATAATTTTTATCTTTTCTGGGTTTGGCTTAAAACGTTACGTGTCCCAAGAATGTAATTTCCTTCTGTAGGAACTTGTTCATATAGAATTGCACTTTCAAATTGTATGTTCTCATTGATTGTGCTTCACCGGACTGGTAAAAGAAAGTTTAGTTCCTTCTTTCGGATTAAGTGGTTTGTGGTTCGGTAAGACAGATCTCGAATGCGCGTGAAGGTTAAACTGTGTTGGTTTAAAGTGGTCTAAGATATGATGATTGGTGTAAGGGACTAAATTGAGGTATTCCTGGAGGTGGTATGTGCCGTAAAAATGCTCCTAATGGAGACACGGGTGGTACTATTGGCGGTTGTATTTTCACGAGAGCTCTCTCGTAATGATAATTTCCTTCTTTAAACACAATCGCAACGCTCAATGTTCTAAGACCTTGTGCTGTAATCGTTGGCCTTAACGGCTCTTTAAGATCGGATAAAAATACGCGTAGTCCTAGTTCTTGGTAAAAAGTATTTTTTGCTGCTTTTATCTTGCTGAAATTCAGGAGGTTTAACAAAAGCGAAATTGAGTGCGTAAAATTTTTCCACCGAGCTTGTCAGCAGCTGTTTGTAAAAGTCTTGTGTTAGAGAAAATTTGTCTCCCTTGTCTAAGTAGTGTGCGATCAGTGTGTTTTTTCGTCTGTCCAATCAAGTGAGGTACCGTAAATTTATAATGCTGTATCGGCGTCACCCACAATTTTCGTGCGGATGGCTTGCATCCACACCGTATATTGGTGTTGCTTTCGCCTCTTGTAACAAAGGCATCACGTTGTCTATGACTGATAAAGCTATGCAATTTGACGGGAATTCTATCATAATTATAGGTTCCGAATAATTTGTGGAGTTTGAAAATTTTTAATATTTTTTCCTAAGTTAGAAATAAAGCTATAAATTTGGGTATTCACGCGTGCCTGTGCGGCGGTCGCTGCGGTTTGTGCATATATGGCTTCGAAATGTAGCTCTTGAATGTGATGGTTCAACATTAAAAATCCTATGTAAATTTCAGATTTGCTATACGTTAGAAACATTACTGCCACCTACTCAATTGCTCGCCGCGAGCTTTCAAAACGTTCCACTACGTTCCAGATCGATAAGGAAATTCTCATGCCTGAAATATTCCAACTACAATTTAAACACTTCTCCCACGATTTCCCAAAGTGTAAAAGATCATTTTATTTCGATGTCGGTTGGATAACAATAAATAACGATGTCGTTTGAATTCAATCGGAATAAAACAAAAATAAACTAGTCATTTTAACCAACAGCACCCAAAAAATGCGGTACTACTAGATTTTACACAAAATTGGCATAAACTCACACAATAAGGTGGATGAGCATAGTTTGATGATTATCAATGGTGTGTTTACATATTCATTTAAATTTGATCTTGTAGTAAATATATTTAATTATATCATTGAAAAAAATCTATTGTAAAGAGCGAGATTCACTATATTCGATGCAGTGTTATATAGATGATAGGGATAGAAAACCGCTGTAACAAGCTTGAACTAACCCAGTGTAATATGATTTAAGTGAAAGCAAAGTGAAAAGTAATACATTGTTTGCTACAAAATTTAGGTTTAACTAGCATTTAATTGTGTATCGAATATAATTTTTAATTTTGTACGAGCAGATGAAGTAAGGCAAGGTTGGTGATTTTTAAAAAATGTTACATTAAAATTTGGGTTTTCGTAATAAATACATGTGTCTTGTGGAGAAAACACGGCTTGAAGGATTTATCTGGAAAGAAAATTTTTACTTCGAGTAACCAAAATAAAGTGATATGTCTTGGAATACAAAATGAAGTATCATTTTACTATGAGGTCGCCTTCGGAGTTCAATAAAGGTTAGTTTAACAATAGTTGTATTAAAAGATTTCCACAGCGCATTGTTGCCATCATCGCTCGACTACCGTTTCGGAATGAATAGACATTCACTGAGACGAACGACGCGGAAAACTGTAACCAGGTAGATTTCTCATCACTACATTACATTTAACTTTAATCCACTAGTTTTGATTAAGGAAGATTTTACCACAAATAACAGATATACAGGCTCCAACAATGTTTTTTTTCAAAATCCTGTTTAAATTTCAGATTTGCTTTACGTTAAAAACACTACTGCCATGACATATACCTTTCGATTAAGCTCGACAATCTGCGAAAATGTCTAAAATGTCAAAATGCTCAAAAACATAGTCACTTAGAATATCCGCTATTGAAGTTCAGCTTTATCCAGTTCCAGAATTACAAGGTACTGTGTGCAAATTTACGAGAAATTTTCTCGGAAATTTCTTAACCGATTTTCACAAACTAAGATGTAAATAAAAGGTCTAAAAATTCTTTAAACAATCGGTACTAAAGCGCAATAAGTCGAACATTTTCAATTTCACGGGTATTTTTTCACAAGCGATACATAAACCCACTTTGGGACTACTAGTCTCCGGTGTCCGTTTTTGAAAGAACCAATAATAGTGAAGAAAAAGCTCCAAAAACGGAACTGAATTTAGTTTATCAGCAACGAACCGATAAACCGATTTTCACAATTCATTAATCAAATTAAGGCCGCCGCTGTCTTAAAAGATACTGTGAAATTTCATCCAGATCCGAATTCCGGTTCCGAAATTATATGACGATGAGTGTCAAAACTGTTAAACCATCATACAAAATGATGCAAAACCGATACGTGCTGTTACGGAAGAAGAAAACACCAGCTTTTCGAACGAAGCACACTACGTGCTTTGTTAAATTTCGTATAGCGTACAGGGTTTCCCCATTTAAATCTATATTTTTCAGTAGAAAAATCTGAAAATTTGTATTGGAGGATCAAAATTGAAAATCTGTATATGAAAATGATAAGAAATTAAAGCTAACCGAAATAAAAAAGTTATTAAATCGAATCGAGGGAACGGGTGTTTCGTGATGGATTGGTCGTCGCCAGCTGGGTTCGATTGTCAATGTGTCAATTCGAATATAGTGTCAGAAAGTTTTTCTGGCCTGAAGAGTCGAATGACCTCTATGACCGGAACAAAAAATCGAATCTGAAAATAACAGCTACTTTTTGTTTAGAGGTAGCGTTTATTGTAATGTATTTGCAACCATTTCTTCTACTATACCAACAAAAAAATTACCCTCTAGATCTTTTATTTTATTCTATGGTTGTGAAAATTAGTCCAGCCAATTCCGAGACAAGCGACCTATACACATGTGATGTGATGTGATGTGATGTGAAGTGAAGCCACCATCAGTTCAAGGACTTGCCAGTGGATGCGGGTAGACTTACAGTAGCCCCGATATGACTCATCCATTCACCTTCTTACTATAGCTGTTACCGAAAAGCGAACAAAAAGGGTTGGGCGGATATGTAAGTAGAGTCACTTACTCGTATTCCGCGGGAATAAAAGATGCTCTTCCAACCATAATATCCAGTGCATGGATGAAGCATATCGCTATACATGCTTGAACCCGCCTGATGGTTTGTTTGAGAAGGGCGCGTCATACTCATTTCAAACCTTCAGAAGGAAACAAGTTTCCTTCAAGTGACTTGGGCTGGCTATCCACAATCCCTCGTCCAGTCATCAATTCGTCCGATGCCCTGATGCTCCCTCCCCTTTACGCCCCGTGCCAAATGTTTTATATTCATAAATACATAGAAACATAGTGTAATATAACATAAAATGATATAATAAATTACAAAATAATATAATATAATACTATGTTCACACTATGAGTTAAAATAAGTTTTAACTCTGATTTCATGTTTTAAGCGAAATAACATGTTTCACTTTTGCGTTATTTCATATTCAGAAACGTCACATTAAAACATGTTTTCCCGAAATAACATGATATAATTGTCAGTAAAGCACAACCCTGCTAGCATTTTCCGTCACTTTACGACTATGTCAATTGACAAGCTGTTCAACAACAGCAGTTTTCCATCCAAGTAGCCATGTAATCACAATAAAACAAAACTGGATACTGGTACCAACGTTGCCAGGTATACCGATTTCTCGGTATTTATACAGATTTTTGCCGTCTATACCGCAATACAGATAACTCACAAATCATACAGATAAGTACCGATTTTGGTTTTTAGCTTGAATAGACATGAGAAAAGGTTGTCGTGGGACCTTTTTTTGCTCACCTTTTGGTGACATTTTCTACTGCTTATGTAGAAGAGACTCTGATACCGATATGGTACAGATAGATTTTTGCGCCGAATACAGATTTTTGGAAAAACGACCTGGCAACGCAGACTGGTACAACTCCTTTTGTTTTTAAATTAAAAGATGACTTTTTTGGTCATTTGCTGCTCAAAAATATTCGAAACGTTGGCAATAAGCGTGAAACGAAAATATCCTTCATAGCTAGGAGAAGTACCTGGCTTATTTCTTAATTTTCGGATGTTGTCAAACTACTTTTCTTTCCTACCTGTGACGTAGGCATTTTTGCAGTTTGTTTATGAACAAACTCAATACCAAGTAATATATCATGAGTATAACATAATCTCAGTGTGAACAGTGCGGTTTTAACTTTATATTACTATCGTGAAAACATGTTATTTTCTGCAGGTGTGAACATAGTATAACATAATATAATATAATATATTTTAATTTAATATAATATAATACAATGTTATATAATATAATATACTATATTATAAAACAATATATAGAATAACAGTTAAAGTAGAGTGTCAATTATGCTCTTCTATCTTCGCAATACTGCAGGAAGTAGAATATTTCTCTTTTAATAACAAAAATATCCACATCTATAAAAAATATATATATTATTATTATTGATGACAAATTAATAATAATAACAATAAATATTATAATGAAAATAAGAATAAAAAAAAATATAATATAGTACAATGAAATATATAATAAATGATAGAATGAATAAAATGATATGTTGCGATATGCTATGATATTATATTACTTGAATTTATATTTCATTTCTCATCCTCTCATTCTGCCATCAACGCATTCCCTCGACCAATTGTCACCACAGACACACGTGTAGACATGAAACAGGAACCAGTGAGGATCAAGCTCACCTTGTGACGACCTTGATAGTTAGTTAAAAGATTACTTTAAAAATGATAACTTATAAGGAAAACAAATTTATATTTTGCGCAGAGGTACGTAGTACTACTCATAATAAACCCTATAATATAATATAATATAACATAATACAACATAATGCAATACAATATAACATAATATAATAGAATACAATAAAATATAATAAAATACAATATAATATGCAATGCAATGCAGTGTAATACCATACAACATAGTATATCACAACATGAAATAGTGTAAGACGATAATATATGAAACAATATGCTATGATACAATATAACAGTTAATGTCGCAGTGTAAGTTACGCTCTTCTAATAATAATAATAATAATAATAATAATAATAATAATAATAATAATAATAATAATAATATTAATAATAGATGATGTAACAAACAACAGAACTACATGTTGCAACGCACTATGATAAACATTGCACTTTAGGATGGGCTTCAACCTACAAGCCATTTCGCACCCTCTCATTCTGCTACTAACGCAGAAGGCGATAGCACCCAGTCGACGCCGTTCTATTGACCAAATGTCATCATAGACGCTCGGGGAGGCATGAGATAGGGACTTGTGAGGACTTAGTTATCTCACCATTTGACGACCTCGAGACAAGCGACCTATACACATACCTACAAACTGACATTTGGTAACCTTGAAGAGCTGTTTCGAATGGTATGTGACGATCGATTCGAAAGTGTGACAATAACGTTTAAATAAAAAAAATCAATGTTTAAATTCATTCATGTTATGACTGATGCTGCCGGTAGGGAGGTGATATTTCCTACTTAGTAATAACACGAGGTGTATGTTCTAACAGTCAACTGTAAACTATATTTGTCTTCAACTCTGAACGCTGAGCCAGCAGCTGTTCATTCAGGGCTGTAGTGCCGGGTGGTCACCACAGTTCTTCCCCCTTTAGTTCAAACACATATAAACGAAAATGGCGAAACTTCACTACCATAAAATTCAAAAACGGCAAAACTAAACTGCCGCAAACTAAACTTCGAAAACGGCCAAACTTCACTGCCGTGGAAACTTATTTAAACTAAGTTTCAAAAGTATCAATAAAACACGAAATCGGGATCTTTCCGAGGACGCTTCGATCTCCTCGAACGACGTAAACTGACGGACTGATGACTCGAACTTTCCGCCGAACTCGTTTGTTTCGATCGCGACCACTGTCGCGTAGACGTGCCTTCTTGAGGATCAACCTCCTCAAGCGGTAAACTACTGCTACCCGAACCACCACCATTCGAATCACAAACCATTGGTTGATCGTCAGGTGTGTCTCGGTAAATAAACGAATCCGCTGCGAAACCGAGAAAGTCGCTAGCATCGTCGTAAAAGCTCTCGTCGTTATCGTCTTCTCTACTTCGTTTACGTGCTGGACTGCTCTCCTTTCCCCTCGCAAAAATCAAACCACACCTTTTCTTGTTAGTGCCAAACACCTTGAGTTGATTGCGGTGCGCCAGATACACCCGACCTCCAACGGAAACCTGAAATGTATTTAAAGAAACACGTCTTAGAAACTTGGCTTCAAGCCATCGTCGAATATCGGTAGGTCTAAAATTTTTAAAATAAATTACTTCTCCTGGGCGCAAAGAGTCAATCCAGTCACGAAGTCGGTGTTTATCTTTGGTATGTTTGTTATTTACAGGTACATCCACAACTTCACGCTTCGTCAAATGATTCCTAAAACTATTTCTAGGATGGACTATATCCAACAACGTCTTGGGCTTAAAACTAAACAGCCTCTCGGAAGGAAACGAACGACCATCTTCCAAACATGTATTCCTATAGCTAAACAAAAAGTACGAAACTAAATCATCTGTACTTAAACCTGCCATTTCCGGATCCAACAAAAACTTCTTTAAACCATCTTTCACCAATCTTACCATACGTTCTGCTTGTCCATTGCTCGATGGATTATACGGTGGACTCTTCATCGCCTTTATGTTGTGTTTCTGTAAAAAATCAATAAATTCTTTGGAATTAAACGGTGGTCCGCCGTCCGTAGCTACTACGTCCGGTAACCCAAACCTTGCAAAAACGCTGATAAATTTCGACTTGACATTCCTGGCATCAGTACTAAACTTCATGTACTCAACCTCGAGCCATTTTGAGAAACTGTCAACAATGACCAGGAAAACTTTCTTGTCGAAATGAAAGAAGTCCGCATGAATGCGGGTAAACGGTTTTGTTGTTGGAATCCAGTTAGAGTACGGAGCTTGCTTCGGAACAACATTCATTTGGCAACACACTCTGCATAATTTGACGAAACTTTCAATGTCACTATTCATGCCGTACCAATAAACTGTCCTTCTTGCCATTTGCTTAATCTTGGTTATTCCGGAATGGCTTTTATGTAACAATTTCAGGATCTGCTTTTGTAAACTTGCAGGTATAATGACACGATCCTGATACAGTAAACATTCTTCTACATGTTCTAAATCTTGGTGCTGTGCATAAACATCCAAAAACATTCGATCCAACTTCTGCGGCCAACCATGCTTCATGTCATAAACTATTTGTTGCAAAAACTTGTCCTTCTTTGTCTCAATTGCAATCAAAGCATGATCTATCGGAAACTCATTCGAAACATTTAAACTCTTGATAAACTCTCTTTGTAAAAAAGCTGGTACATTTTCTGGCAAGGGAAACCTTGAGCAAAAATCTGCATTGCCCATTTTTGTTGACGGTCTATAAACAATGTCGAAATCGTAAATACTCAGTTCAAGTACATATCTTTGTAAACGCGTCACAAACAAAGTATTCTTGCCTTCTTTACCGAAAATGCCAATCAACGGTTTATGATCAGTATACACAGTAAACTTCTTTCCAAACAAGAATTTGTGGAACTTCTTAATGGTGCTCACAACTGCTAAAGCTTCTAAGTGCAAAATTGGGTAGGGTTTTTGTGCATTCGTTAAACTGAAGGAGGTGAAACTAATGGGCCTCTCTTCTCCATTGATTTTATGTGCTATTACTCCACCTAACCCATAACTACAAGCATCTGTTACAACGACAACAGGCTTATTCGGATCATAAAACTCTAAAAGCTTTGAGCTCAACAACGCTTGCTTACAGCTTTCAAACACTCGACTACACTCAGCATTCCAGACAAACTTAACGTCTTTCTTTAATAAACGATACAGACAGCTAAGGCGTGCGGACAAATTGGGTAGAAATTTACCATAGTAATTTACTAAACCCAAAAATGCCTTAAGCTCAGAGACGTTATTCGGAATACTAGCTCTCCGAATAGTCTCGACCTTTTCTGGACTAGGCAACAATTCTCTGTCGCTCAAAACATGTCCTAGAAACGGCAAACTCGAAACAAACCACTTGCATTTCTGCAAATTGACTTTTATGTTGGCTTTAGACAAACGTTTTAAAACCACATTAAGCCTTCGCGCACAGTCTTCTTGCCTGCTATCAAAACATCATCTAAGTAAACGTAAACTCCGTCGATATTTTTCAAAACTTGATTCATGATCCGTTGGAATATAGCTGCACAAGAAGAAGCACCTTGTGGCAAACGATTATACGTAAACAAACCTTTGATTGTATTTATCACCATTATTTTCCTAGACTTTTTAGATAATAATAACTGTGTATACGCGCCAGCCAGATCAAGAGAACAGAAAACTTTAGCGCCAGCCAACGAGGCAAACAAATCCTGAGTTAATGGTAACGGATATGTATTAGGGATCAAAACTTTGTTGATTGAAACTTTACAATCAATGACCATCCTAATACCATTGTCTTTTTTCACCACAACTATTACCAGAGATGCCCATTCACTTGCATCTATTGGTGTTATGACGCCATCTTTTTCTAAACTGCTTAAATGTTCTAAAACTTTATCTTTTAATCTGAATGGAACGTCATAAGCACGCTTAAACACCGGTGTGTGATCTTTTAAAACTAGATCATACTCTCCGAAATCACACATTTCTGCCTGGAGCTTGACAGCAAAAATAAAATCCTCTGCACTTTCATTCGGACCTTGCCCAAGTAACATTTTTAATATTAATAAATACTTGTAGCTATTTTCAATGCTACATAATAAATCTTGCATTAAAACTTTAAACTCCACGAAAGCCTACTGAAAACCTCTATAAGAGTATGTTCCTGCCAAGTGGACCATTCTTCATAAGGTTTATAAAGCAAAGTGAAGAATCATCATAAAGCTGCGTTAAAACTTCAAATTCAAGAAAATTTTGAAACTAGCTTTACGATCAACATTAAATTTATTTGGATGGAATAAATTCCACAATGAATAAACTGTCGTTTTGGTAATAATTTTCTTGATTATATGTGTGTCATATCTGCTTTGAATGCAAACAGTAACAATTTATAGAATTTTATTTACAAGTTTGAGGCTTTTACCGAACGTAAAAACTTCATGCGCTTTTATTTTTATCGTAAATGTATAGATAAAAATAAGAATTATAACTAATCGCCTTGAAATAAATACGGTTTTTGCAAAAGTCTCCATGATTTATGAATATTATTTTCTGTGATTTATCGTCTTTTTTTGTATAAAACTATTTCGTGGCGATAAAACTTGTGCATACGTTTTGAAAATGAATCATAAAAGTCCATCATACTTCCTCATTTTTGCATTTCGAAGTTTATTTGATGTCAATAAAGGCTACGGCAAAGAACATCATAATGGCGGTCATGAGATTTTCTTTAATGCAAATTACACTTAATCTAAGAAGCAATAAATCAAATAACCCATAACAGGAGTGTCATAAATGTACTTTAAAACCCTCAAATTTGCTCTGAGTGAAACTGTCATTCAATGAACACGCACACACACAAATCTAGATTTATGAAAGAATTTTACTGACAATAATGTTTTAAAGAAAATTTTCTAAAGCAATATTAAGAGCGTTTGCATGGTTTTATTCTAGTACAAATTGATTTATTTTTAGTCCAGTTGTTAGTCTAGGTAAAAGGTTTTATAGAAGCTTTAAAAACTATGATATTACTTGTCAAAAGCGACACTTATTATAGTTGTTATAAAACAAGTAGTGATTGAACAATCAATTACAAAACTCCTATAAATTATAATCAAAACCATAAGGCATTCGAATTGTTACTTGGGTGGACACGTTGATAAAACTTGTACCGCTGGATCAAATCGCTTTCCGTCTTGTCGTATCGCTTCTTCAGAGCATCCGTTATCTCTTTAAACGATACGGTTTTCAAATCTTTTCCGGGAAAAAGAAGCTTCAACTCACTATAAACTTCTCTACTACAAGTAGCCAAAAACGTCACTTTTTGCTCCTCCGGACTTGTCACTTTATGATGCGCAAACACCCAATCTAACTGCTCCAAAAACTGCGCGAACAGGATCGTGCCGGGAATAAACGGTTCTATTTGATTCACCAACGGCATACTTGACATAGTGAGAAAATAAACGAAATAAAAAAAACACGATTTGATTTGAATTGTTTTTATTTTTTTTTAAATAAACGGTAAACTTTTTCTCTCAGTGTAAACTGGAAAATCGAATCAAAACAAACTGAATTCGACTTCGAAATAAACAAACAAGTTCTATTCGCTAAACTGGTACGCGATAAACAATGAACTTTTCAATTCCGTTTTGTGCAAGAAACTAACGGTAAACAGCGATAAACATAAAATTCATATGCAACAAAGCCAAGCGATAAACAACAGTCGCCGATGAAACAAATTTTTGTTGCGAAACAAATAGATGTTGCAAGCAAAACTCGGGTGCTACAACTCTATGTTGATGGTAGTATGCAACATAAAACCAAAATCCAAAATGGTTTTTCTGATGCTTAACTCCAGCCCCCTGCTATGACGTCATGAAACTGTGGCCAGCATCATTCTGCAAAAACCAAAACAATGAAGAAGAATGGTTTACAAAAAATGGATTTTACAAACTACTTGTTTATTCAGTATCCTTTATCGCACTTCCCCGCAAAGTATCGATCAGAATATCATCAATACGATAAGGAAAGTGAGATTTTACTCAATTTGAAATGCTCGAA
This sequence comes from Malaya genurostris, assembly GCF_030247185.1. NCBI lineage: Eukaryota > Metazoa > Arthropoda > Insecta > Diptera > Culicidae > Malaya > Malaya genurostris. The sequence continues at coordinate 157,824,320 of NC_080572.1, forward strand.
TGTTTGTTTACCATACTCTGAGCGATCTGATTGCCCACCAAATGCCCCAGATGTTGGCTACGATAGCACTTGCTGGAGCGCCCTATCCTTGCCACCGGGCTGCTTAACTCACTTTCTAACAAAATGAAGCGCAATTCTTTTGTGTGCTAAACAATCAGAATGCCTTCAAATGCACTTTATAAACATGCACTAGAAACTTTGAATTAAACAAAACATGCAAAAACTTACGTGATCGTTTACCAAACCTACGGCAAACAAACCAAAACAAACTATTCCGGAGAAATAGACGGGTCTTCCTTCCTTCCTTCTTTGTCGGATGATAGCGATCCAACAGAAAGCGTCTGTTATCAAGCGGTTATTTTCCGCAAAAACACCTCACTGAACTCAACCACTAGCAACGGGATAAACTAAAATGTTATTTCACCGTTGAAACACTTAGTGGGGTAAACAGTTTTTCTACCGCTTTTTTAAAAACTAGCGGGATTCTCACTCTACCAGCAAAAAGCCGGAAAAAACACTAGCAGTAACCGTAAACGGCCTCTGGTAAACTTAACACCAGGAATAAACACTGCTAAAACACTTTTAACGCGAAATTGAACGATTTTTCCTCGTCGCCACTGTTATGACTGATGCTGCCGGTAGGGAGGTGATATTTCCTACTTAGTAATAACACGACTGTATGTTCTAACAGTCAACTGTAAACTATATTTGTCTTCAACTCTGAACGCTGAGCCAGCAGCTGTTCATTCAGGGCTGTAGTGCCGGGTGGTCACCACAGTTCTTCCCCCTTTAGTTCAAACACATATAAACGAAAATGGCGAAACTTCACTACCATAAAATTCAAAAACGGCAAAACTAAACTGCCGCAAACTAAACTTCGAAAACGGCCAAACTTCACTGCCGTGGAAACTTATTTAAACTAAGTTTTAAAAGTATCAATAAAACACGAAATCGGGATCTTTCCGAGGACGCTTCGATCTCCTCGAACGACGTAAACTGACGGACTGATGACTCGAACTTTCCGCCGAACTCGTTTGTTTCGATCGCGACCACTGTCGCGTAGACGTGCCTTCTTGAGGATCAACCTCCTCAAGCGGTAAACTACTGCTACCCGAACCACCACCATTCGAATCACAAACCATTGGTTGATCGTCAGGTGTGTCTCGGTAAATAAACGAATCCGCTGCGAAACCGAGAAAGTCGCTAGCATCGTCGTAAAAGCTCTCGTCGTTATCGTCTTCTCTACTTCGTTTACGTGCTGGACTGCTCTCCTTTCCCCTCGCAAAAATCAAACCACACCTTTTCTTGTTAGTGCCAAACACCTTGAGTTGATTGCGGTGCGCCAGATACACCCGACCTCCAACGGAAACCTGAAATGTATTTAAAGAAACACGTCTTAGAAACTTGGCTTCAAGCCATCGTCGAATATCGGTAGGTCTAAAATTTTTAAAATAAATTACTTCTCCTGGGCGCAAAGAGTCAATCCAGTCACGAAGTCGGTGTTTATCTTTGGTATGTTTGTTATTTACAGGTACATCCACAACTTCACGCTTCGTCAAATGATTCCTAAAACTATTTCTAGGATGGACTATATCCAACAACGTCTTGGGCTTAAAACTAAACAGCCTCTCGGAAGGAAACGAACGACCATCTTCCAAACATGTATTCCTATAGCTAAACAAAAAGTACGAAACTAAATCATCTGTACTTAAACCTGCCATTTCCGGATCCAACAAAAACTTCTTTAAACCATCTTTCACCAATCTTACCATACGTTCTGCTTGTCCATTGCTCGATGGATTATACGGTGGACTCTTCATCGCCTTTATGTTGTGTTTCTGTAAAAAATCAATAAATTCTTTGGAATTAAACGGTGGTCCGCCGTCCGTAACTACTACGTCCGGTAACCCAAACCTTGCAAAAACGCTGATAAATTTCGACTTGACATTCCTGGCATCAGTACTAAACTTCATGTACTCAACCTCGAGCCATTTTGAGAAACTGTCAACAATGACCAGGAAAACTTTCTTGTCGAAATGAAAGTCCGCATGAATGCGGGTAAACGGTTTTGTTGTTGGAATCCAGTTAGAGTACGGAGCTTGCTTCGGAACAACATTCATTTGGCAACACACTCTGCATGATTTGACGAAACTTTCAATGTCACTATTCATGCCGTACCAATAAACTGTCCTTCTTGCCATTTGCTTAATCTTGGTTATTCCGGAATGGCTTTTATGTAACAATTTCAGGATCTGCTTTTGTAAACTTGCAGGTATAATGACACGATCCTGATACAGTAAACATTCTTCTACATGTTCTAAATCTTGGTGCTGTGCATAAACATCCAAAAACATTCGATCCAACTTCTGCGGCCAACCATGCTTCATGTAATAAACTATTTGTTGCAAAAACTTGTCCTTCTTTGTCTCAATTGCAATCAAAGCATGATCTATCGGAAACTCATTCGAAACATTTAAACTCTTGATAAACTCTCTTTGTAAAAAAGCTGGTACATTTTCTGGCAAGGGAAACCTTGAGCAAAAATCTGCATTGCCCATTTTTGTTGACGGTCTATAAACAATGTCGAAATCGTAAATACTCAGTTCAAGTACATATCTTTGTAAACGCGTCACAAACAAAGTATTCTTGCCTTCTTTACCGAAAATGCCAATCAACGGTTTATGATCAGTATACACAGTAAACTTCTTTCCAAACAAGAATTTGTGGAACTTCTTAATGGTGCTCACAACTGCTAAAGCTTCTAAGTGCAAAATTGGGTAGGGTTTTTGTGCATTCGTTAAACTGAAGGAGGTGAAACTAATGGGCCTCTCTTCTCCATTGATTTTATGTGCTATTACTCCACCTAACCCATAACTACAAGCATCTGTTACAACGACAACAGGCTTATTCGGATCATAAAACTCTAAAAGCTTTGAGCTCAACAACGCTTGCTTACAGCTTTCAAACACTCGACTACACTCAGCATTCCAGACAAACTTAACGTCTTTCTTTAATAAACGATACAGACAGCTAAGGCGTGCGGACAAATTGGGTAGAAATTTACCATAGTAATTTACTAAACCCAAAAATGCCTTAAGCTCAGAGACGTTATTCGGAATACTAGCTCTCCGAATAGTCTCGACCTTTTCTGGACTAGGCAACAATTCTCTGTCGCTCAAAACATGTCCTAGAAACGGCAAACTCGAAACAAACCACTTGCATTTCTGCAAATTGACTTTTATGTTGGCTTTAGACAAACGTTTTAAAACCACATTAAGCCTTCGCGCACAGTCTTCTTGCCTGCTATCAAAACATCATCTAAGTAAACGTAAACTCCGTCGATATTTTTCAAAACTTGATTCATGATCCGTTGAAATATAGCTGCACAAGAAGAAGCACCTTGTGGCAAACGATTATACGTAAACAAACCTTTGATTGTATTTATCACCATTATTTTCCTAGACTTTTTAGATAATAATAACTGTGTATACGCGCCAGCCAGATCAAGAGAACAGAAAACTTTAGCGCCAGCCAACGAGGCAAACAAATCCTGAGTTAATGGTAACGGATATGTATTAGGGATCAAAACTTTGTTGATTGAAACTTTACAATCAATGACCATCCTAATACCATTGTCTTTTTTCACCACAACTATTACCACTTGTATCTATTGGTGTTATGACGCCATCTTTTTCTAAACTGCTTAAATGTTCTAAAACTTTATCTTTTAATCTGAATGGAACGTCATAAGCACGCTTAAACACCGGTGTGTGATCTTTTAAAACTAGATCATACTCTCCGAAATCACACATTTCTGCCTGGAGCTTGACAGCAAAAATAAAATCCTCTGCACTTTCATTCGGACCTTGGACACGTTGATAAAACTTGTACCGCTGGATCAAATCGCTTTCCGTCTTGTCGTATCGCTTCTTCAGAGCATCCGTAATCTCTTTAAACGATACGGTTTTCAAATCTTTTCCGGGAAAAAGAAGCTTCAACTCACTATAAACTTCTCTACTACAAGTAGCCAAAAACGACACTTTTTGCTCCTCCGGACTTGTCACTTTATGATGCGCAAACACCCAATCTAACTGCTCCAAAAACTGCGCGAACGGGATCGTGCCGGGAATAAACGGTTCTATTTGATTCACCAACGGCATACTTGACATAGTGAGAAAATAAACGAAATAAAAAAAACACGATTTGATTTGAATTGTTTTTATTTTTTTTTAAATAAACGGTAAACTTTTTCTCTCAGTGTAAACTGGAAAATCGAATCAAAACAAACTGAATTCGACTTCGAAATAAACAAACAAGTTCTATTCGCTAAACTGGTACGCGATAAACAATGAACTTTTCAATTCCGTTTTGTGCAAGAAACTAACGGTAAACAGCGATAAACATAAAATTCATATGCAACAAAGCCAAGCGATAAACAACAGTCGCCGATGAAACAAATTTTTGTTGCGAAACAAATAGATGTTGCAAGCAAAACTCGGGTGCTACAACTCTATGTTGATGGTAGTATGCAACATAAAACCAAAATCCAAAATGGTTTTTCTGATGCTTAACTCCAGCCCCCTGCTATGACGTCATGAAACTGTGGCCAGCATCATTCTGCAAAAACCAAAACAATGAAGAAGAATGGTTTACAAAAAATGGATTTTACAAACTACTTGTTTATTCAGTATCCTTTATCGCACTTCCCCGCAAAGTATCGATCAGAATATCATCAATACGATAAGGAAAGTGAGATTTTACTCAATTTGAAATGCTCGAATGTTTGTTTACCATACTCTGAGCGATCTGATTGCCCACCAAATGCCCCAGATGTTGGCTACGATAGCACTTGCTGGAGCGCCCTATCCTTGCCACCGGGCTGCTTAACTCACTTTCTAACAAAATGAAGCGCAATTCCTTTTGTGTGCTAAACAATCAGAATGCCTTCAAATGCACTTTATAAACATGCACTAGAAACTTTGAATTAAACAAAACATGCAAAAACTTACGTGATCGTTTACCAAACCTACGGCAAACAAACCAAAACAAACTATTCCGGAGAAATAGACGGGTCTTCCTTCCTTCCTTCTTTGTCGGATGATAGCGATCCAACAGAAAGCGTCTGTTATCAAGCGGTTATTTTCCGCAAAAACACCTCACTGAACTCAACCACTAGCAACGGGATAAACTAAAATGTTATTTCACCGTTGAAACACTTATGGCGTTTTCGTTTTTAATTTGCACTACACCGGTGCAGTGCTACACTGAGGCATGAATAAACGAACAAAAATGACGAAAACATAAACAGTAACCATTGACTACAATACACGATTCCATTGCACAGAGCTACACCAAACTTTTGATGAGTGCTACACCAGTGGTATCGGTGCAGAAAAAGTGTAGCACTGGTGTAGTGCAATTGGTAAAAACGAACGGTTTCAGTGCAGTTTTCGCTACACCAGTGTAGTGCAATTTAAAAACGAAAACGACATTAGTGGGGTAAACAGTTTTTCTACCGCTTTTTTAAAAACTAGCGGGATTCTCACTCTACCAGCAAAAAGCCGGAAAAAACACTAGCAGTAACCGTAAACGGCCTCTGGTAAACTTAACACCAGGAATAAACACTGCTAAAACACTTTTAACGCGAAATTGAACGATTTTTCCTCGTCGCCACTGTTATGACTGATGCTGCCGGTAGGGAGGTGATATTTCCTACTTAGTAATAACACGACTGTATGTTCTAACAGTCAACTGTAAACTATATTTGTCTTCAACTCTGAACGCTGAGCAAGCAGCTGTTCATTCAGGGCTGTAGTGCCGGGTGGTCACCACAATTCATAAATTTAAAAATCCACAACAAATCGTTTTTACCATTCAAGTTAGGTATTTATATAACACTAATTTAAATAACTTATTTGTCAAACCCGTTTCGAAAATACATATTGTATAGCGATTTGAAATAATATCCACAAACCGAAAGAATTCTTAACTTATAAATTATTGATATCCACTCGTCACGCTTGGACAAAAACTATCTTAATTCCTTCGAACATGAATGAGAAATGGTAAAATATTATTCTCTTATATACTGATACGATATGCATTCCACAAACATGAATATTTTTAGTGAACATCTTACAAGCCAGTTGCAATTCAATATAAAAAAAGATCTTGTTTGAATATTATTCAGTTTATCAATTTTGAGTTTACTTTATGAATACGTTAGAGCAACTCCACACCAAATCGCCCCGAAATAGCAAAAACTCTGACACGACCCCCTTGGATATGCATGAGACTTTACATGTGTGATCGGTATAGTACACTGAAAAATAACGCCAGCAGTATTTTGAATGAAACTTGATTCAATGCGACAAATAACTGAGAATTCCGACTATTGAATGATAGGACCATTTGCATGATCATATGATCAATATTCAGCGAGTTTTACTTTTTATATGTGTGATTACAATTCATGTATTATATGACTGTCAGTAACGTTTGAAATGTTAGTGAGCTGCACACTTAAAACCATTTCTTGAGCACGGCATAATAAAATGCCGAAACTGATCGGCAACCCCTAACTTTGCTGATTACTCAGTACACACTTAGATTTTTTTCCGAATCTCGGCAAAACTTTGCCGAGATTTGAACAGCCGAGTGATCAGCAATGCTCTCGGCAAAGTTTATAGCAACCGATATTTTCGTTTTTTTTCAATCTGACAGTTTGAATTTGCCGAGATTTTTGGTTTCGTTCAGATGTTTTTTGCCGAGAATTTCGTACAATCTCTCATTGTTATATTCGTCGTTTTGAACATTTTATACAGAAATTTTATCTACCTGTTATGTTTTTATGAAGCGTTTTGATTGTAAGTTATATTTCATTTCGTTGACCCAGATAGTAATTTAGTTTATCAGTTTATACTCACGGTCCATAAACAGCATACAAATAATTACAAAGAATGTGAGTAATCTGTTTTAATATTTTATCATTAATCTTCACTCCTTCTTTTAATTTTTCCATTACTCCGATTCCCGCAGGTGTTCGCTGAAAAATTACATCAACATTTATTTCCTGCAAGTGAAGATTGTAGTCTATGAGTTATTATGTAGTCTACAATAAACAATGGCATATGGGGGTCAAAGGTGCACGACATCCTGGAAGGAGCGACAAATATCATATCTTACTGTTTGTATCGGCAGTTTGATTGACTTAGCTCTGGTCGTCACAAGCCCCGACCTCATGCCTACTCGGTGTCAAATGATGACTGGTGACTCCTGTTTTTAGCAGAATGAGGAGGTGCCCAAGTAACATTTTTAATATTATTAAATACTTGTAGCTGTCTTCAATGCTACATAATAAATCTTGCAATAAAACTTTAAACTCCACGGAAACCTACTGAAAACCTCTATAAGAGCATGTTCCTGCAAAGTGGACCATTCTTCATAAGGTTTATAAATCCAAATGAAGAATCAGCATAAACCTGCTTTAAAACTCCAAATTCAAGAAAATTTTGAAACCAGCTTTACGATCAACATTAAATTTCTTTGGATGGAATGAATTCCGCTATGAATAAACTGTCGTTTTGATGATATTTTTCTTGACTATGTGTGTCATGTCTACTTTGAGTGCAATTAGTAAGAATATATTATATTTTAATTACGAGTTTGAGACCTTTTCCGAACGTAAAAACTTTATGCGCTTTTATTTTTATCGTGAATGTAAGGATAAAAATAAGAATTATAACTAATCGCCTTGAAATAAATGCGGTTTTTGCGAAAGTCTCCATGATTTATGAAAATTATTTTTTGTGATTCATCGTCATTTTTGTATAAAACTATTCTGTGGCGATAAAACTTGTGCATACGATCTGAAAATGAGTCATGAAAGTCCAACATATTTCCTCGTTTTTGCATTTCTAAGTTTATTTGATGTCAATAAATGCTACGATATAGAACATCATAATGGCGGCCATGAAATTCCTTTTAATGCAAATTACACTTAACCTAAGAAGCAATAAATCAAATAGCCTACAACTAATGTGTCATAAATGTACTTTAGAACCCTCAAATTTACTCTGTGTGAAATTGTCATAGAATGAACACGCACACACACAAAACTAGATTTATGAAATAATTTAACTGGCAATAATGTTTTAAATAAAATGTTTGAAAGCAATATTAAGAGTGTTTGCATGGTTTTATTCTAGTGCAAATAGTTTTATTTTTATTTTATTTTTAGTGCAGGTAAAGGGTTTTATAGAAGCTTTGAAAACTATGATATTACTGGTTAAAAGAGACACTTATTATAGTTGGCATAAAACAGGTAGTGATTGAAAAATCAATTACAAAACTCCTATACATTATAATCAAAACCATAAGGCATTCGAATTGTTATTTGGGTGCGGAGTATTAGCAAGCGGTGGGACAGAGTGCAACTGTTGATAAGGAACTAACATCTTACTATAGATGTCTCGATTATCAACCCACTTTGTGACTCTTGCTAATATTCTCAACGTGGGAAGTGTGCAACATGTAAACTTTTATTAAAAAAATAATAATAAATTTTATATTATTAATAGTAACTATCCTATTGCCCTGAGCTTAGGATGATCAACTACAGGGCGCGTACCCTGCTTGGCGGATGGGGGTGGGAGTCAATTTACACTTCGTGTTGGCCAAGTCGGATCATACCGAGATCGATCGTTCGCTTAAAACTGTAAAACGAATTTATTATATCATCTGTATTGATCACGGAGTTGACATGACTGACCCTGCTTGAGATTGACAGTGGGCCATTGGGTGGTTTCAGGCATTTCTGATGCAATTGGGATGCTTATTCACCCCGGCTCTGTATTTCGTTCGAGTCGGATTGTTTCGATCGGGTGTGAAGTTTTGCGTTCTGTAGCTCGATCGAGTTCGAGTTTTCCATACAAAGGCATCACTCGATCGAATTACAGAGTGCAGGTTTTTACATTCGTTCGACGGGGTCCGATTCGATCGAGATGCAGAATGGGGGTGATTAGTATATCACATTCGACCTGAACAGGTGAATTAAAATGAAAAATTGGACGTATTGTTATCAGGAACAGAGATACCAGATAAGAATTTCAAATATCTTCAGACAGCGTTGCAAAAGTCTGTATATCCGAAAACAAATCTGCTCTTAGCAAACCCAAGTAACAATTCGAATGCCTTATGGTTTTGATTATAATTTATAGGAGTTTTGTAATTGATTGTTCAATCATTACTTGTTTTATAACAACTATAATAAGTGTTTCTTTTGACAAGTAATATCACAGTTTTTAAAGCTTCTATAAAACCTTTTACCTAGACGAACAACTGGACTAAAAATAAATCAATTTGTACTAGAATAAAACCATGCAAGCGCTCTTAATATTGCTTTAGAAAATTTTCTTTAAAACATTATTGTCAGTAAAATTCTTTTATAAATCTAGATTTGTGTGTGTGCGTATTCATTAAATGACAGTTTCACTCAGAGCAACTTTGAGGGTTCTAAAGTACATTTATGACACTCCTGTTGTGGGCTATTTGATTTATTGCTACTTAGATTAAGTGTAATTTGCATTAAAGAAAATTTCATGGCCGTCATTATGATGTTCTTTGCCGTAGCCTTTATTAATATCAAATAAACTTAGAAATGCAAAAACGAGGAAGTATGATGGACTTTTATGATTCATTTTTAAAACGTATGCACAAGTTTTATCGCCACGAAATAGTTTTATACAAAAAAGACGATAAATCACAGAAAACAATTTTCATAAATCATGAAGACTTTCGCAAAAACCGTATTTATTTCAAGGCGATTAGTTATAATTCTTATTTTTATCCATACATTCACGATAAAAATAAAAGCGCATGAAGTTTTTACGTTCGGTAAAAGCCTCAAACTTGTAAATAAAATCTAATAAATTGTTACTGATTGCATTCAAAGCAGATATGACACACATATAATCAAGAAAAATATTACCAAAACGACAGTTTATTCATAGTGGAATTTATTCCATCCAAATAAATTTAATGTTGACCGTAAAGCTGGTTCCAAAATTTTCTTGAATTTGAAGTTTTACCGCAGCTTTATGATGATTCTTCACTTCGCTTTATAAACCTTATGAAGAATGGTCCACTTGGCAGGAACATGTTCTTATAGAGGTTTTCAGTAGGCTTTTGTGGAGTTTAAAGTTTTAATGCAAGATTTATTATGTAGCATTGAAGATAGTTACAAGTATTTATTAATAATAAAAATGTTACTTGGGAATATTGCAGAAATTTCTCTATGATGTATAACTAAACGAACTTGGAAAAAAAGGACGCAACAATTTCAAAAGTCTGTAAAATTTGCAGATTTACAGACATATCTGCAGTTCTGGCATCTCTGATCAGGAATAAGAGTGGATTGACATCTTATGAACCGTTAAGGAAGTTTCAAACCTTTCCGATCCGGTTCGATATCAGTACTGATGTTATACAAATTGCATTGACGGCGAAACTGATTCGGGCAGGTGTGAAGACATTTTAAGCAATCGTGCCATTGTGTACATACTGTGGCTTCCCTGGACAATCTGGTGTTGAATGCGCATCCTTACCTTACATCATATAATCCAACAAACTTACTAACACCTGACTTTATTTTATCTTATTTTATTTTACATGGTGGGGGCGCAATGAAACGAGAATGTTGAAATAAGGAACTGTCATCGAAGGCCTAAGAGCAAGGAAATTTTAGGAGGAAGAACCCTGGGGCGTCCCAAGAGAATGACGAAAAGGTGGTACTCTGTGTGATAACTCGACTTTTGGTAAGTTGAGGTAAGGTGGGGAGAGAGGGGTAAGTCATTATTATTATTATTATTGTTATTATTATAATTATTATTATTGTTCCGTACGCTTTATTTTCAGCCATAAACACAGTAGTTAGTAGTAGTTAGTAAACTTCTAAATGCTATATTTCCCTATTTATCTCCACTATCCCTAACCAAATGTATCTGAAACCAGTGGGACTCAGAGCAGCGCCTGCAGGTGGAGGAAGCCGGTGTGCTATACGGTCTATAGTGCATATCAACGGTCAGGCTTTAGTAGGCTCACAACCAGCTTGAAGTGAACCTCACTCAAGCAGATGGGCGGACACGGTCTGCCAGGTTGTGGGCTGATAAATTACAATTACAATTACGATAAACAATGGCATATACAGTACCTTTTCTAAATAAATAGACTGATACAAACTGTTATCGTCAGAATGCTGCTCCGAAGATTCATTTACAGGAGATATCTCAACCATATCCTCATCTATATAAACTTCTTCAATAGCTAGGTTAGTTTGAAGTTCATTTTGCAACTTCTATATAATCTTTATCATTTTCGTCGTTAATTGCAGTCTGCCAAAGTCATTGTTATCGAGAGATAGAAATGTATCCACATCAGTGATTTGTTCAAAGACTAAAAAGCAACAATAACTTCAGCATTTTATTAAAAATATATATCTACGAACATTTAATAATCTTGATGATAACAGCGTCTTGAAATATATTTTACTCTGCTTCCAACCGGCGACTAGAACGCAAAAGTAGTATGACTATGAATTTCTTCCATCTTAAACAATTTTATTTCAGAGGAGTCATCACCAATTTCATATGCTTCTTAAGTTAGAAGTTACAGTGTTACATATTTTAAGTAAGAAATGTATTTGTTGCTGGAATACAGCTATCTCATCAACAATTCCATAACATGGATAAAATTCGTTTCTAAAGTTTTTTATACAAACAATCAGGTTCTCTCTAAACTCTATTCCGTTAATAGATACTATTTTTGGAGTGAAAATATATGGTGTATCAATGAAATTTTTATTTTTGCAATCTTCTATACGTGTCAGTTTGTCTTTATGATACACAATTTTGTCATTGAACGGATTTTCCAAAATATTCATAATAGTAGTAATTGATTGCCGGTTTGCGAGGTTTCTGCATATATTTTTAAAAATTGCGACAAGTCGAAGATTGGTTTTTATTTGGCTTGTTCTTTTGCTCGAATACCAAACAATTGAATTGTTTCATATTTCCGCTACGTTTTATGCATTCTGCGTAGTGAGTTAGATGATGGCTTTTATTAATTCTTCTGTTGAATTTATCGTAGAAAGATTCATTGAATAGTCTAATATGTTCTTCTAAACATGCTAACAAGTGATCTGACACAATTGTTGAGTATAGAATTCTTGAAATATTAATGAGGTGACCAATCATTTTTAGTAGATCGCAGTCCGGCGGTGCCTTTTGAGCGAATAAAAATGGAAATGCTCGAAGAAGACAAAGATTCTGGGAAGCTGTCTGCTTTAATTTGTATTCTTTGGGTTTTGAGAGCATAGCATCTGTAAAATTAGCGCTTGGTCGATTTTTTTTATCTACATAGCCATATTTAAATGAATTAATCCGTTGATTTATGTTTTCAACACTTATACCTAATTCTTTTTGTACATAATAACGGCTTAGAACTAACTGAATGGTCATTGGAATAATTCCTTCGGCTAGGTCATGCATTGTATCTAGTGAGAAATTTTCGGTGACGTGAAAATTTTTCAGTTCATTCAAAATACAATCATGATTTTTAAGACCGCATTCAGATGATTGTATATCTCCAGCTTTTAGTTTACACAGGTTGGAATCGTACCACTCTTTAGTGCGTGCAGAAAATTTTTGGAACGGATTTTCATGGAACATGTTGCGTGGAATTATACATAATCTGCAAAAGTATTTTGCGGTTGGTCCCATTAACCCGAAAACGTCATGCGCCGCAAGGGTGTCACCACAAAACATTGTTACAGTGGCTCGCAAAATGAATTCATCTGATCCGTACTGAATGGGTATTCCATGTTCAAGTCGTTTCAAATCGTTTATTAATGGTCTTAAAATTTTATTATATCCGTGTTTTTTAACATCAACGGAGGTACAGTAAAGAAGAGGAAAAATTGAGCGTGGTGAGCTGTTCCATTTTTCAAGCATATTCTGGATTTTGAAATCGAATACTGATACTTTGTTGATACCAACGCGAGAACTTAGTGCATTTCCTAGCTCAACATCGTCTTGGTAAATGCTAAGTCTAATTTCATTAAGGAAATCCTTAAAGTATTGGCTGGAGTTGTATGTTTCACCGGTTCTAAAAGGTGGTGTATTCCTTCACAGTGGGTATGCGTAGCAAATGATATTGTTCTTCGGTCAAAAGCTTTCGACTAGCAGAATTTCGAAAAATTAACTTCAGTGTATCGATCACGGGAATGTACATAAAAGTCTCATTAATTTTTACATTAATTTTATTTTTAGTCTCGAGAAATTGTGTAGTAATACAAGTGAAATGTTCTGCGAGCATTTGCATAACCATTTTGAAAATATCAATCCTTTCTGTAATCTTGACTTGTGGTAGAGAGACATCTGCTGCTAACCGACAAATTGCCAATGAAGAAGAATATTGAATATGACTGATAGACGGAGCGGTACTTTCACATGCTTCGTTTATTTCATTGTAGTCGTTGTTGCATTCAGTGTCCAGATTTGGAGAATTGTTTGGACAAATATCTGTTAGAGGTAAACGTTCTGATGGCACTGTATGTTGCAGCGGTGATACTGACAACGTTTTGTGCTCTTTTATAATGTGACGTTTCAAAGATTTAAAATGAACGTACCGCGCTTTGCATCTCGGAATCATACAATCATAAAAAACTAAGTTGGGATCAAAATGTTTTAGCTTTATGTGATAGTTGACATGCCGTTGCAAATCATCAACATATCCCGCAACAGCTTCCTTACAGTGATAGCATACTAAACTTGGTAGTGCTGAACTCTGCAATAAAACACCAAAGCATAATTATTGAATACTTACTGAAAAGGTCACGAAGTTTTACGTCGGTTGAAGTCAAGGATTCCATCACTTGTTCCATTTTTGCAAATTATGTTTATCACGGCGCTTCACTTTGAACTTGTGCAAAATGGCTACTTTGTTGATTTACTGAATGTCGGTAGTCTGAAAGCTGTATACCGAGATTTCGGTAAATTAACATCTTCGTTTTACTGATTTCGGTACAATGGTCGATTGCTGTTAAACACGGTAACTTAAAGAACCGTATATCGGTATAACATAATGAATTGCTGAAAATTCAGGAATAGTCTGACGAATATCTCGGTAAACACAATGTTTACCGAAATTTCTACTGAATAATGCATTGCCGTGTTCTTTCAGCATATTTTTTTGCCGAAATTAAAATCAAGTTTTAAGTGTGTAATCAATACGCATGTTTCTGAACTTCGTTAAATGCATTCACTGATACTTCGGGAAAATACTTCATTTTGCCGAAGTTTGGCATAATTGCTTGCTGAATTTGTCAGTAAACAACAGATATGCCGACATCAGCAGTTATGTTTGCCGAGATTTCGGAATATGCGCTAGCTTTTGCTGAAATTCAGCACGCCAGCTGTCATTTCTTGCCGCGTTACATGTTCGCTTCGCATTGCGCGGTTATTTTATGGTGAAATTTTCTAGTGAAAAAATGGATATTTTAGAAACTGTTAGTAAGGAAAACGTAAGAATCTACGATCTATTCAGTAAGTACGATTGCAACACATTCTTTTTTATGTAGAAAGCAACTTCTATTGCTTATTTCTATTGTCGTGAAGTTATCATGGAATTTTTGGAAGTTAACTCAATATAAAAAAACCTATTTTTTTCATACTTTTCTTTACGTTTCGTCTTAGACTCGTCAGTGCAGAGCAGTTCAAATTGAACTGCTTAATGCAAACTTAAACAGTTCAACTTGAACCGCTAAGCAGACGTAAAGTTAATGCTACTTGCAAAACACTTATTAATTGGCACCGAAGTGCCATGTCTTTGCTGACGTGCCGAACGAAAACGTTATTTTCGGCTAATACTGGCCGATTCAGGTATGGTCATTTAGGGGTAAACCTAAGTTTGTGCTTAGGGCACATAATAGTTTTTACTTTTCTTTACGTTTCGTCTTAGACTCGTCAGTGCAGAGCAGTTCAAATTGAACTTCTTAATGCAAACTTAAACAGTTCAACTTGAACCGCTAAGCAGACGTAAAGTTAATGCTACTTGCAAAACACTTATTAATTGGCACCGAAGTGCCATGTCTTTGCTGACGTGCCGAACGAAAACGTTATTTTCGGCTAATACTGGCCGATTCAGGTATGGTCATTTAGGGGTAAACCTAAGTTTGTGCTTAGGGCACATAATAGTTTTTACTTTTCTTTACGTTTCGTCTTAGACTCGTCAGTGCAGAGCAGTTCAAATTGAACTTCTTAATGCAAACTTAAACAGTTCAACTTGAACCGCTAAGCAGACGTAAAGTTAATGCTACTTGCAAAACACTTATTAATTGGCACCGAAGTGCCATGTCTTTGCTGACGTGCTGAACGAAAACGTTATTTTCGGCTAATACTGGCCGATTCAGGTATGGTCATTTAGGGGTAAACCTAAGTTTGTGCTTAGGGCACATAATAGTTTTTACTTTTCTTTACGTTTCGTCTTAGACTCGTCAGTGCAGAGCAGTTCAAATTGAACTTCTTAATGCAAACTTAAACAGTTCAACTTGAACCGCTAAGCAGACGTAAAGTTAATGCTACTTGCAAAACACTTATTAATTGGCACCGAAGTGCCATGTCTTTGCTGACGTGCTGAACGAAAACGTTATTTTCGGCTAATACTGGCCGATTCAGGTATGGTCATTTAGGGGTAAACCTAAGTTTGTGCTTAGGGCACATAACCGTTTTTACTTTTCTTTACTTTCTTTAATACTGGCCGATTCAGGTATGCACCCTCATTCTTGTTTACGTCCGTATCCGCAATACGACGAACGGGTACTTTCGAACGAATACGAATAAGCCATTCTTGTTTTCACTCGAATGAATTCGAACGCGACTCGTTTGCCACAAAATATTCAAATATCAGTAAACTTCTTAAAATAAATGCTAAGCCTTGATGTAATCAGTCCAATTCATGTGATTAACCATATGCGAAACGCTAGAATGTATGCCATTTTAGTTTCAAACGAAACGTGTATTCGAACATCATTCGTACGAACGAAATGTCCCATTCCCGTTTACGGACGAATAGACGTTCGGCACGTCAGCAAAGACATGGCACTTTGGTGCCAATTAATAAGTGTTTTGCAAGTAGCATTAACTTTACGTCTGCTTAGCGGTTCAAGTTGAACTGTTTAAGTTTGCATTAAGCAGTTCAATTTGAACTGCTCTGCACTGACGAGTCTAAGACGAAACGTAAAGAAAAGTAAAAACGGTTATGTGCCCTAAGCACAAACTTAGGTTTACCCCTAAATGACCATACCTGAATCGGCCAGTATTAGCCGAAAATAACGTTTTCGTTCGGCACGTCAGCAAAGACATGGCACTTCGGTGCCAATTAATAAGTGTTTTGCAAGTAGCATTAACTTTACGTCTACTTAGCGGTTCAAGTTGAACTGTTTAAGTTTGCATTAAGAAGTTCAATTTGAACTGCTCTGCACTGACGAGTCTAGGACGAAATGTAAAGAAAAGTAAAAACGGGGGCCTAGGGGCTGTCCATAAAAGACGTCACGTTTTTTTTGACGATTTTTGACTCCCCATCCCCCCTTTGTCACAAATTGTCACAGAAGCAAAACCCCCCACCCCCCCCCTATGTCACATGTCGCGAATTCAAAATAAATAGAATTCATCTCAATACATTCTCAATATGTATGAATATAATAGAATTGTGGAGATTTTTTCAGGAAATAAGGCAAAGCAGTATTTCAAAATTGCGCGCATTGAAAATATTGAACGTCACATTCCAAAAACCTCCCTCCCTCTCCCCTGTCACAAAAGGTCACGTTTTATGAAACACCCCCCTCCCCCTTGCGGCGTGACGTTTTTTATGGACAGCCCCCTAAGCACAAACTTAGGTTTACCCCTAAATGACTATTTTTTCATATTTCCAGTTCGACTCAAAGTGGCCGCATCCGGAAGCGTCGCTATTAGTAGTGATGTCTGAGGAATTTGGCGAAGGAGACTAATTTGGAAAGAAGTAGTAATTCCCGCGGGACCGGAAATACTGTCAACATTCAATGATCTTTGCATGGCTTATACAGTATTCGGTATGGAATGCGAGCCTTCCGACAATTTTTTTTAAATATTTTATGCCACTTGTTTTCAGGTAGAGGCCTTTTAGCACTATCGGCAAAAAAAATTGTAAGTCTCCTTTAAGTGTAAATAAAATGAATTTTTGATCCCAAACGGCCTGTTTATAATGTTGACAAATCACGAACTAAATTAATCGGTTAACTTTTTAATTACTAAGGATTCAGTAATTAATTTTTTCGTTTTTCTTTTTTTTTCATTGCTTTACTGAATACTCAGTGAAAGTTTAACTGAAAAACCCTTCTTAATCCACCTAGTGGTGTGATAATGCCTTTCTCTTCTTTCATAACAGTCTCATGAAAATAGGTTTTATTAAATAATTTTGGACACTAATTTTGACAACAATTGATGCAGATTGATTCGAGTAGTTCACAAAAGCATGCTTCAGTGTTTATGTCACATAGTCAGCATCATTTTTCCAAACTAGTGCTTGACATTTGCGTTGCCTATTTGTAATCAGTGATGCTAATCTAAAAAAGCCTTCTTAGTCCACTTAGTGGAATTTTCATATATCATGAAAAATCACCATAGGGGGGAGTACATGGAATTTTGGAAAAAAACATTTTGATGCCAAAAGGTTTAGAATTGCATGAAACGTCGAGATTTAGTGTCATCGCGAAAAAAATTTTTTTGAAAAAGTCGACTTTTTGGGACTTAGTAAAAATATGAAAAAAAGTCCCAGAAAGTTGATTTTTTCAAAAAAATTTTTTTTGAGATGACACTAAATTTCGATGTTTCATGCAGTTTTAAGAAATTTCATGTACTCTCCCCCCTATGGTGCTTTTTCAAGGTGGAAAATTGTCAAACCTTTACAACCGGGCAGCACCCCTTACGCATGTCCGATTTAGGTCAAATTTTGCATGAAGGCTTTTTTCGAGGTGCTCAAACTTTTTGCACTAGAACTTAACGAAAATAGAGGTGATCCTAAAATTTTGGCACCCATATATATATAAGAGCGGTAAAAATGAATGTGTTTTGTCGGTTACGTCACTTATACCATCATATATCTGGAACCAAAAGTCACAACCATTTGATCTTCGAACTTGATCAATGGCCCGACAGTAGCTTTCAAACGAGCCCAAGTTTGTTAAAATCGGTTTAGTTATCCCTGAGAAAATTGAGCGCGTTCAAATACATCGCTTTTTGTCGGTTACGTCACTTATACAATCATATCTCCGGAACCAAAAGTCACAGCCATTTGATCTTCGAACTTGATCAATGGCCCGATAGTACCTTTCAAACGAGCCCAAGTTTGTTAAAATCGGTTCAGCCATCTCTGAGAAAATTGAGCGCGTTCAAATTCAACGCTTTTTGTCGGTTACGTCACTTATACAATCATATCTCCGAAACCAAAAGTCACAGCCATTTGATCTTCGAACTTGATTAATGGCCCGACAGTAGCTTTCAAACGAGCCTAAGTTTGTTAAAATCGGTTCAGCCATCTTTGAGAAAATTGAGCGCGTTCAAATATCTTCTAAAAGTGCACACACACACATACACACGCACACACACACATACACACAGACATTTTCCGATCTTGTCGAACTGAGTCGAATGGTATATAACACTATGGGTCTCCGAGGCTCCGTTCGAAAGTCGGGTTTTCCAGCAATTCTAATACCTTTCTATAGAGAAAGGCAAAAACAGTAAATCTTCTGCTGACGATTTCGGCAATATTTGACGTTTGTCAAATTTGAGGGTGCCGAGAAGTTCAGTGATTTTAATTTTTGCCGAGATGATTACTGATTCCCCAGCAATTTTTTGCCGAGTCTCAGCTAAAAAAATTAAGTATGTGTGTGTTAATCGTCTTGAATCAGACCGAATGTATGTTACCTATTGTCGTTTTAATCCCTGAGAAGAGTTTATTCCTAATAATGAATTATAGAACAGTTTGAATAATTCTATGATGAGCGAAAAATGAGTTTTATTCACATTTCTCCCGATTTTCTTCCATCATTTATATGATTGGCATAAATATATAGAATTGTATTACAAATTTCCTCGGTACGCCACTGGTAGAATGAAAAATGGTCAACATTTGTCAAGAAGGTTTTCATTCTACCATGGATACTCTTGGAATAAGATAAACCATCAATGGATCTGTTATCTTTTTTTTCCTTTTTGAAAGCGTCTTTTTTCTTTTGTATAGAGATGGAAACCAATAAAGTTCTGAAACTATATTCTAATGCAGAACTTGATCATCTGCATACTTTGCTGCAATCGAGGCACTGGATGATTTTACTATATCTAAATTTAACTTTTCTTAGTTTGCTTAGTTAAATTTATTGTAAAATCGTTTGGAAGAGTAATAAGGGATTTCAAGAGTAATATAATTTGCATTTGAATGAAAACGGAAAAGTCGTGTATCTCACAGCAAACGATATCTTATAAGAAATTGATGCTTTCAACATTAAAGTTTTCTCACATTTTCTTATATTGATAAACCATTGTCTTTTCATTTGACCAACCAATTCTTCGTCGGAAACAATTGATTCTCAGTTGGAATTATTTGGTTCCATACAGTTTATTGTACTTTGATGACAAAATATATTTTTCCTTGTGCAATATGTTTTTTATGTTTGTTTCTGCTGCTAAATGATAAATATATTCAAACTGTACACTTGATTGTTTACCGAAAAATGATTTAGGGGAAAATTAAGCTTTTCATTGTTACGATACTTAACAACATATACACTTCATTATAAAAAGTTTGTGTATAATTCATTGAATACACTGATGAAAATTAGCACGGTCGATAATTTCTAGTGTAATCAGTGTAAGTGGATTTACATAAATTCGGCAATGAACCGTTTTATCAACAGCAAAAACCATCAATGTATAGGTATAAAAAATACGACCAACTTCGAAAAGCATATCAAAATTTAAAAAAACCCTTCTTAATCCACCTAGTAGTGTGATAATGCCTTTCTCTTCTTTCATAACAGTCTCATGAAAATGTATTTCATAATTTTATTAAATAATTTCGGATACTAATTTCGAAACTAATTCATTCAGATTGATTCGAGTAGTTCACAAAAGCATGCTTCAGTGTTTATGTCACACAGTCAGCATCATTTTTCCAAATTAGTGCTTGACATTTGCGTTGCCTATTTGTAATCAGTGATGCTAATCTAAAAAACCCTTCTTAATCCACCTAGTGGTGTGATAATGCCTTTCTCTTCTTTCATAACAGTCTCATGAAAATATGTTTCATACTTTTATTAAATAATTTTGGATACTAATTTTGACACCAATTGATTCAGATGGATTCGAGTAGTTCACAAAAGCATGCTTCAGTGTTTATGTCACACAGTCAGCATCATTTTTCCAAACTAGTGCTTGACATTTGCGTTGCCTATTTGTATGAGAACAGTGATGCTAATCTAAAAACCCTTCTTAATCCACCTAGTGGTGTGATAATGCCTTTCTCTTTTTTCATAACAGTCTCATGAAAATATGTTTTATACTTTTATTAAATAATTTTGGACACTAATTTTGACAACAATTGATGCAGATTGATTCGAGTAGTTCACAAAAGCATGCTTCAGTGTTTATGTCACACAGTCAGCATCATTTTTCCAAATTAGTGCTTGACAATTGCGTTGCCTATTTGTAATCAGTGATGCTAATCTAAAACGATCTCGACGAACTGAGTCGAATGGTATATAACACTATGGGTCTCCGAGGCTCCGTTCGAAAGTCGGTTTTTCCAGCAATTCTAATACCTTTCTATAGAGAAAGGCAAAAACCCTTCTTAGTCCACTTAGTGGAATTTTCATATATCTTGAAAAATCACCATAGGGGGGAGTACATGAAATTTTCGAAATCGAAAAAAAATTTTTGATGCCAAAAGGCTTAGAATTGCATGAAACGTCGAGAGTGTCATCTCGAAAAAAAAATTTTTGAAAAAGTCGACTTTTTGGGACTTAGAAAAATAATGAAAATTTTTCTAAGTTCCAGAAAGTTGATTTTTTCAAAAAAATTTTTTTTTGAGATGACACTAAATTTCGATGTTTCATGCAGTTTTAAGAGTTTCGGCATCAAAAAAAATTTTCGATTTTGGAAATTTCATGTACTCCCCCCTATGGTGCTTTTTCAAGATTGATAATTGTCAAACCTTTACCACCGGGCAGCACCCCTTAAGCATGTCTGATTTAGGTCAAATTTTGCATGAAGGCTTTTTTCGAGGTGCTTAAACTTTTGAGCACTAGAACTTAACGAAAATAGAGGTGATCCCAAAATTTTGGCACCCTTATATATATATATATATATATATATATATATATATATATATATATATATATATATATATATATATATATATATATATATATATATATATATATATATATATATATATATATATATATATATATATATATATATATATATATATATATATATAAGAGCGGTAAAAATCATCGTGTTTTGTCGGTTACGTCACTTATGCCATCATATATCTGGAACCAAAAGTCACAACCATTTGATCTTCGAACTTGATCAATGACCCGACAGTAGCTTTCAAACGAGCCCAAGTTTGTTCAAATCGGATCAGCCAGCTCTGAGAAAATTGAGCGCGTTCAAATACAACGCTTTTTGTCGGTTACGTCACTTATACAATCATATCTCCGGAACCAAAACTCACAGCCATTTGATCTTCGAACTTGATCAATGGTCCGACAGTAGCTTTCAAACGAGCCCAAGTTTGTTAAAATCGGTTCAGCCATCTCTGAGAAAATTGAGCGCGTTCAAATATCTTCGAAAAGTGCACACACATACACACACACATACATACACACACACACATACACACACACACACACACAGACATTTTCCGATCTCGACGAACTGAGTCGAATGGTATATAACACTATGGGTCTCCGAGGCTCCGTTCGAAAGTCGGTTTTTCCAGCAATTCTAATACCTTTCTATAGAGAAAGGCAAAAACCCTTCTTAGTCCACTTAGTGGAATTTTTATATATCTTGAAAAATCACCATAGGGGGGAGTACATGAAATTTTCGAAATCGAAAAAAAATTTTTGATGCCAAAAGGCTTAGAATTGCATGAAACGTCGAGATTTAGTGTCATCTCGAAAAAAAATTTTTTTGAAAAAATCGACTTTTTGGGACTTAGAAAAAATATGAAAATTTTTCTAAGTCCCAGAAAGTTGATTTTTTCAAAAAAATTTTTTTTTGAGATGACACTAAATTTCTATGTTTTATGCAGTTTTAAGAGTTTTGGCATCGAAAAAAATTTTCGATTTTGGAAATTTCATGTACTCCCCCCTATGGTGCTTTTTCAAGATCGAAAATTGAAAAACTTTTACCACCGGGCAGCACCCCTTAAGCATGTCCGATTTAGGTCAAATTTTGCATGAAGACTTTTTTCGAGGTGCTTAAACTTTTGAGCACTAGAACTTTACGAAAATAGAGTTGATCCCAAAATTTTGGCACCCTTATATATATAAGAGCGGTAAAAATCAACGTGTTTTGTCGGTTACGTCACTTATACCATCATATATCTGGAACCAAAAGTCACAACCATTTGATCTTCGAACTTGATCAACGGCCCGACAGTAGCTTTCAAACGAGCCCAAGTTTGTTCAAATCGGATCAGCCAGCTCTGAGAAAATTGAGCGCGTTCAAATACAACGCTTTTTGTCGGTTACGTCACTTATACAATCATATCTCCGGAACCAAAACTCACAGCCATTTGATCTTCGAACTTGATCAATGGTCCGACAGTAGCTTTCAAACGAGCCCAAGTTTGTTAAAATCGGTTCAGCCATCTCTGAGAAAATTGAGCGCGTTCAAATAGCACGATTTTTGTCGGTTACGTCACTTATGCAATCATATCTCCGGAACCAAAAGTCACAGCCATTTGATCATCGAACTTGATCAATGGCCCGCCAGTAGCTTTCAAACGAGTCCAAGTTTGTTAAAATCGGATCAGCCATCTCTGAGAAAATTGAGCGCGTTCAAATACAACGCTTTTTGTCGGTTACGTCACTTATACAATCATATCTCCGGAACCAAAACTCACAGCCATTTGATCTTCGAACTTGATCAATGGTCCGACAGTAGCTTTCAAACGAGTCCAAATTTGTTCAAATCGGTTCAGCCATCTCTGAGAAAATTGAGCGCGTTCAAATAGCACGATTTTTGTCGGTTACGTCACTTATACAATCATATCTCCGGAACCAAAAGTGACAGCCATTTGATCTTCGAACTTGATCAATGGCCCGCCAGTAGCTTTCAAACGAGTTCAAGTTTGTTAAAATCGGATCAGCCATCTCTGAGAAAATTGAGCGCGTTCAAATACAACGCTTTTTGTCGGTTACGTCACTTATACAATCATATCTTCGGAACCAAAAGTCACAGCCATTTGATCTTCGAACTTGATCAATGGCCCGCCAGTAGCTTTCAAACGAGTTCAAGTTTGTTAAAATCGGATCAGCCATCTCTGAGAAAATTGAGCGCGTTCAAATACAACGCTTTTTGTCGGTTACGTCACTTATACAATCATATCTTCGGAACCAAAAGTCACAGCCATTTGATCTTCGAACTTGATCAATGGCCCGCCAGTAGCTTTCAAACGAGTCCAAGTTTGTTCAAATCGGTTCAGCCATCTCTGAGAAAATTGAGCGCGTTCAAATACAACGCTTTTTGTCGGTTACGTCACTTATACAATCATATCTCCGGAACCAAAAGTCACAGCCATTTGATTTTCGAACCTGATCAATGCCCCGATAGTAGCTGTCAAACGAGCCCAAGTTTGTTAAAATCGGTTGAGCCATCTCTGAGAAAATTGAGCGCGTTCAAATATCTTCGAAAAGTGCACACACATACACACACACATACACACACACAGATATTTTCCGATCTCGTCGAGCTGAGTCGAATGGTATATAACACTATGGGTCTCCGAGGCTATGTTCGAAAGTCGGTTTTTCCAGCAATTCTAATACCTTTCTATAGAGAAAGGCAAAACCCTTCTTAATCCACCTAGTGGTGTGATAATGCCTTTCTCTTCTTTCATAACAGTCTCATGAATATATGTTTCATACATTTATTAAATAATTTTAGACGCCAATTGATTCAGATTGATTCGAGTAGTTCACAAAAGCATGCTTCAGTGTTTATGTCACACAGTCAGCATAATTTTTCCAAACTAGTGCTTGACATTTGCGTTGCCTATTTGTATGAGAACAGTGATGCTAATCTAAAAAAAAAAAAGCCTTCTTAGTCCACTTAGTGAAATTTTCATATATCTTGAAAAATCACCATAGGGGGGAGTACATGAAATTTTCGAAATCGAAAAAAAATTTTTGATGCCAAAAGGCTTAGAATTGCATGAAACGTCGAGATTTAGTGTCATCTCGAAAAAAATTTTTTTTGAAAAAATCGACTTTTTGGGACTTAGAAAAAATATGAAAATTTTTCTAAGTCCCAGAAAGTTGATTTTTTCAAAAAAATTTTTTTTTGAGATGACACTAAATTTCGATGTTTTATGCAGTTTTAAGAGTTTTGGCATCAAAAAAAATTTTCGATTTTGGAAATTTCATGTACTCCCCCCTATGGTGCTTTTTCAAGATCGATAATTGTCAAACCTTTACCACCGGGCAGCACCCCTTAAGCATGTCCAATTTAGGTCAAATTTTGCATGAAGGCTTTTTTCGAGGTGCTTAAACTTTTGAGCACTAGAACTTTACGAAAATAGAGTTGATCCCAAAATTTTGGCACCCTTATATATACAAGAGCGGTAAAAATCAACGTGTTTTGTCGGTTACGTCACTTATACCATCATATATCTGGAACCAAAAGTCACAACCATTTGATCTTCGAACTTGATCAACGGCCCGACAGTAGCTTTCAAACGAGCCCAAGTTTGTTAAAATCGGATCAGCCATCTCTGAGAAAATTGAGCGCGTTCAAATACAACGCTTTTTGTCGGTTACGTCACTTATACAATCATATCTCCGGAACCAAAAGTCACAGCCATTTGATCTTCGAACTTGATCAATGGCCCGCCAGTAGCTTTCAAACGAGTCCAAGTTTGTTCAAATCGGTTCAGCCATCTCTGAGAAAATTGAGCGCGTTCAAATACAACGCTTTTTGTCGGTTACGTCACTTATACAATCATATCTCCGGAACCAAAAGTCACAGCCATTTGATCTTCGAACTTGATCAATGGCCCGCCAGTAGCTTTCAAACGAGTCCAAGTTTGTTCAAATCGGTTCAGCCATCTCTGAGAAAATTGAGCGCGTTCAAATACAACGCTTTTTGTCGGTTACGTCACTTATACAATCATATCTCCGGAACCAAAACTCACAGCCATTTGATCTTCGAACTTGATCAATGGTCCGACAGTAGCTTTCAAACGAGCCCAAGTTTGTTAAAATCGGTTCAGCCATCTCTGAGAAAATTGAGCGCGTTCAAATAGCACGATTTTTGTCGGTTACGTCACTTATGCAATCATATCTCCGGAACCAAAAGTCACAGCCATTTGATCTTCGAACTTGATCAATGGCCCGCCAGTAGCTTTCAAACGAGTCCAAGTTTGTTCAAATCGGTTCAGCCATCTCTGAGAAAATTGAGCGCGTTCAAATACAACGCTTTTTGTCGGTTACGTCACTTATACAATCATATCTCCGGAACCAAAAGTCACAGCCATTTTATCTTCGAACTTGATCAATGGCCCGCCAGTAGCTTTCAAACGAGTTCAAGTTTGTTAAAATCGGATCAGCCATCTCTGAGAAAATTGAGCGCGTTCAAATACAACGCTTTTTGTCGGTTACGTCACTTATACAATCATATCTTCGGAACCAAAAGTCACAGCCATTTGATCTTCGAACTTGATCAATGGCCCGCCAGTAGCTTTCAAACGAGTCCAAGTTTGTTCAAATCGGTTCAGCCATCTCTGAGAAAATTGAGCGCGTTCAAATACAACGCTTTTTGTCGGTTACGTCACTTATACAATCATATCTCCGGAACCAAAAGTCACAGCCATTTGATTTTCGAACCTGATCAATGCCCCGATAGTAGCTTTCAAACGAGCCCAAGTTTGTTAAAATCGGTTGAGCCATCTCTGAGAAAATTGAGCGCGTTCAAATATCTTCGAAAAGTGCACACACATACACACACACATACACACACACACACACATACACACACACAGACATTTTCCGATCTCGTCGAGCTGAGTCGAATGGTATATAACACTATGGGTCTCCGAGGCTATGTTCGAAAGTCGGTTTTTCCAGCAATTCTAATACCTTTCTATAGAGAAAGGCAAAACCCTTCTTAATCCACCTAGTGGTGTGATAATGCCTTTCTCTTCTTTCATAACAGTCTCATGAATATATGTTTCATACATTTATTAAATAATTTTAGACGCCAATTGATTCAGATTGATTCGAGTAGTTCACAAAAGCATGCTTCAGTGTTTATGTCACACAGTCAGCATAATTTTTCCAAACTAGTGCTTGACATTTGCGTTGCCTATTTGTATGAGAACAGTGATGCTAATCTAAAAAAAAAAAGCCTTCTTAGTCCACTTAGTGAAATTTTCATATATCTTGAAAAATCACCATAGGGGGGAGTACATGAAATTTTCGAAATCGAAAAAAAATTTTTGATGCCAAAAGGCTTAGAATTGCATGAAACGTCGAGATTTAGTGTCATCTCGAAAAAAATTTTTTTTGAAAAAATCGACTTTTTGGGACTTAGAAAAAATATGAAAATTTTTCTAAGTCCCAGAAAGTTGATTTTTTCAAAAAAATTTTTTTTTGAGATGACACTAAATTTCGATGTTTTATGCAGTTTTAAGAGTTTTGGCATCAAAAAAAATTTTCGATTTTGGAAATTTCATGTACTCCCCCCTATGGTGCTTTTTCAAGATCGATAATTGTCAAACCTTTACCACCGGGCAGCACCCCTTAAGCATGTCCAATTTAGGTCAAATTTTGCATGAAGGCTTTTTTCGAGGTGCTTAAACTTTTGAGCACTAGAACTTTACGAAAATAGAGTTGATCCCAAAATTTTGGCACCCTTATATATACAAGAGCGGTAAAAATCAACGTGTTTTGTCGGTTACGTCACTTATACCATCATATATCTGGAACCAAAAGTCACAACCATTTGATCTTCGAACTTGATCAACGGCCCGACAGTAGCTTTCAAACGAGCCCAAGTTTGTTAAAATCGGATCAGCCATCTCTGAGAAAATTGAGCGCGTTCAAATACAACGCTTTTTGTCGGTTACGTCTTTTATACAATCATATCTCCGGAACCAAAAGTCACAGCCATTTGATCTTCGAACTTGATCAATGGCCCGCCAGTAGCTTTCAAACGAGTCCAAGTTTGTTCAAATCGGTTCAGCCATCTCTGAGAAAATTGAGCGCGTTCAAATACAACGCTTTTTGTCGGTTACGTCACTTATACAATCATATCTCCGGAACCAAAAGTCACAGCCATTTGATCTTCGAACTTGATCAATGGCCCGCCAGTAGCTTTCAAACGAGTCCAAGTTTGTTCAAATCGGTTCAGCCATCTCTGAGAAAATTGAGCGCGTTCAAATACAACGCTTTTTGTCGGTTACGTCACTTATACAATCATATCTCCGGAACCAAAACTCACAGCCATTTGATCTTCGAACTTGATCAATGGTCCGACAGTAGCTTTCAAACGAGCCCAAGTTTGTTAAAATCGGTTCAGCCATCTCTGAGAAAATTGAGCGCGTTCAAATAGCACGATTTTTGTCGGTTACGTCACTTATGCAATCATATCTCCGGAACCAAAAGTCACAGCCATTTGATCTTCGAACTTGATCAATGGCCCGCCAGTAGCTTTCAAACGAGTCCAAGTTTGTTCAAATCGGTTCAGCCATCTCTGAGAAAATTGAGCGCGTTCAAATACAACGCTTTTTGTCGGTTACGTCACTTATACAATCATATCTCCGGAACCAAAAGTCACAGCCATTTTATCTTCGAACTTGATTAATGGCCCGCCAGTAGCTTTCAAACGAGTTCAAGTTTGTTAAAATCGGATCAGCCATCTCTGAGAAAATTGAGCGCGTTCAAATACAACGCTTTTTGTCGGTTACGTCACTTATACAATCATATCTTCGGAACCAAAAGTCACAGCCATTTGATCTTCGAACTTGATCAATGGCCCGCCAGTAGCTTTCAAACGAGTCCAAGTTTGTTCAAATCGGTTCAGCCATCTCTGAGAAAATTGAGCGCGTTCAAATACAACGCTTTTTGTCGGTTACGTCACTTATACAATCATATCTCCGGAACCAAAAGTCACAGCCATTTGATTTTCGAACCTGATCAATGCCCCGATAGTAGCTTTCAAACGAGCCCAAGTTTGTTAAAATCGGTTGAGCCATCTCTGAGAAAATTGAGCGCGTTCAAATATCTTCGAAAAGTGCACACACATACACACACACATACACACACACACACATACACACACACAGACATTTTCCGATCTCGTCGAGCTGAGTCGAATGGTATATAACACTATGGGTCTCCGAGGCTATGTTCGAAAGTCGGTTTTTCCAGCAATTCTAATACCTTTCTATAGAGAAAGGCAAAACCCTTCTTAATCCACCTAGTGGTGTGATAATGCCTTTCTCTTCTTTCATAACAGTCTCATGAATATATGTTTCATACATTTATTAAATAATTTTAGACGCCAATTGATTCAGATTGATTCGAGTAGTTCACAAAAGCATGCTTCAGTGTTTATGTCACACAGTCAGCATAATTTTTCCAAACTAGTGCTTGACATTTGCGTTGCCTATTTGTATGAGAACAGTGATGCTAATCTAAAAAAAAAAAGCCTTCTTAGTCCACTTAGTGAAATTTTCATATATCTTGAAAAATCACCATAGGGGGGAGTACATGAAATTTTCGAAATCGAAAAAAAATTTTTGATGCCAAAAGGCTTAGAATTGCATGAAACGTCGAGATTTAGTGTCATCTCGAAAAAAAATTTTTTTGAGAAAATCGACTTTTTGGGACTTAGAAAAAATATGAAAATTTTTCTAAGTCCCAGAAAGTTGATTTTTTCAAAAAAATTTTTTTTTGAGATGACACTAAATTTCGATGTTTTATGCAGTTTTAAGAGTTTTGGCATCAAAAAAAATTTTCGATTTTGGAAATTTCATGTACTCCCCCCTATGGTGCTTTTTCAAGATCGATAATTGTCAAACCTTTACCACCGGGCAGCACCCCTTAAGCATGTCCAATTTAGGTCAAATTTTGCATGAAGGCTTTTTTCGAGGTGCTTAAACTTTTGAGCACTAGAACTTTACGAAAATAGAGTTGATCCCAAAATTTTGGCACCCTTATATATACAAGAGCGGTAAAAATCAACGTGTTTTGTCGGTTACGTCACTTATACCATCATATATCTGGAACCAAAAGTCACAACCATTTGATCTTCGAACTTGATCAACGGCCCGACAGTAGCTTTCAAACGAGCCCAAGTTTGTTAAAATCGGATCAGCCATCTCTGAGAAAATTGAGCGCGTTCAAATACAACGCTTTTTGTCGGTTACGTCTTTTATACAATCATATCTCCGGAACCAAAAGTCACAGCCATTTGATCTTCGAACTTGATCAATGGCCCGCCAGTAGCTTTCAAACGAGTCCAAGTTTGTTCAAATCGGTTCAGCCATCTCTGAGAAAATTGAGCGCGTTCAAATACAACGCTTTTTGTCGGTTACGTCACTTATACAATCATATCTCCGGAACCAAAAGTCACAGCCATTTGATCTTCGAACTTGATCAATGGCCCGCCAGTAGCTTTCAAACGAGTCCAAGTTTGTTCAAATCGGTTCAGCCATCTCTGAGAAAATTGAGCGCGTTCAAATACAACGCTTTTTGTCGGTTACGTCACTTATACAATCATATCTCCGGAACCAAAACTCACAGCCATTTGATCTTCGAACTTGATCAATGGTCCGACAGTAGCTTTCAAACGAGCCCAAGTTTGTTAAAATCGGTTCAGCCATCTCTGAGAAAATTGAGCGCGTTCAAATAGCACGATTTTTGTCGGTTACGTCACTTATGCAATCATATCTCCGGAACCAAAAGTCACAGCCATTTGATCTTCGAACTTGATCAATGGCCCGCCAGTAGCTTTCAAACGAGTGCAAGTTTGTTCAAATCGGTTCAGCCATCTCTGAGAAAATTGAGCGCGTTCAAATACAACGCTTTTTGTCGGTTACGTCACTTATACAATCATATCTCCGGAACCAAAAGTCACAGCCATTTTATCTTCGAACTTGATCAATGGCCCGCCAGTAGCTTTCAAACGAGTTCAAGTTTGTTAAAATCGGATCAGCCATCTCTGAGAAAATTGAGCGCGTTCAAATACAACGCTTTTTGTCGGTTACGTCACTTATACAATCATATCTTCGGAACCAAAAGTCACAGCCATTTGATCTTCGAACTTGATCAATGGCCCGCCAGTAGCTTTCAAACGAGTCCAAGTTTGTTCAAATCGGTTCAGCCATCTCTGAGAAAATTGAGCGCGTTCAAATACAACGCTTTTTGTCGGTTACGTCACTTATACAATCATATCTCCGGAACCAAAAGTCACAGCCATTTGATTTTCGAACCTGATCAATGCCCCGATAGTAGCTTTCAAACGAGCCCAAGTTTGTTAAAATCGGTTGAGCCATCTCTGAGAAAATTGAGCGCGTTCAAATATCTTCGAAAAGTGCACACACATACACACACACATACACACACACACACACATACACACACAGACATTTTCCGATCTCGTCGAGCTGAGTCGAATGGTATATAACACTATGGGTCTCCGAGGCTATGTTCGAAAGTCGGTTTTTCCAGCAATTCTAATACCTTTCTATAGAGAAAGGCAAAACCCTTCTTAATCCACCTAGTGGTGTGATAATGCCTTTCTCTTCTTTCATAACAGTCTCATGAATATATGTTTCATACATTTATTAAATAATTTTAGACGCCAATTGATTCAGATTGATTCGAGTAGTTCACAAAAGCATGCTTCAGTGTTTATGTCACACAGTCAGCATAATTTTTCCAAACTAGTGCTTGACATTTGCGTTGCCTATTTGTATGAGAACAGTGATGCTAATCTAAAAAAAAAAAAAGCCTTCTTAGTCCACTTAGTGAAATTTTCATATATCTTGAAAAATCACCATAGGGGGGAGTACATGAAATTTTCGAAATCGAAAAAAAATTTTTGATGCCAAAAGGCTTAGAATTGCATGAAACGTCGAGATTTAGTGTCATCTCGAAAAAAATTTTTTTTGAAAAAATCGACTTTTTGGGACTTAGAAAAAATATGAAAATTTTTCTAAGTCCCAGAAAGTTGATTTTTTCAAAAAAATTTTTTTTTGAGATGACACTAAATTTCGATGTTTTATGCAGTTTTAAGAGTTTTGGCATCAAAAAAAATTTTCGATTTTGGAAATTTCATGTACTCCCCCCTATGGTGCTTTTTCAAGATCGATAATTGTCAAACCTTTACCACCGGGCAGCACCCCTTAAGCATGTCCAATTTAGGTCAAATTTTGCATGAAGGCTTTTTTCGAGGTGCTTAAACTTTTGAGCACTAGAACTTTACGAAAATAGAGTTGATCCCAAAATTTTGGCACCCTTATATATACAAGAGCGGTAAAAATCAACGTGTTTTGTCGGTTACGTCACTTATACCATCATATATCTGGAACCAAAAGTCACAACCATTTGATCTTCGAACTTGATCAACGGCCCGACAGTAGCTTTCAAACGAGCCCAAGTTTGTTAAAATCGGATCAGCCATCTCTGAGAAAATTGAGCGCGTTCAAATACAACGCTTTTTGTCGGTTACGTCTTTTATACAATCATATCTCCGGAACCAAAAGTCACAGCCATTTGATCTTCGAACTTGATCAATGGCCCGCCGGTAGCTTTCAAACGAGTCCAAGTTTGTTCAAATCGGTTCAGCCATCTCTGAGAAAATTGAGCGCGTTCAAATACAACGCTTTTTGTCGGTTACGTCACTTATACAATCATATCTCCGGAACCAAAAGTCACAGCCATTTGATCTTCGAACTTGATCAATGGCCCGCCAGTAGCTTTCAAACGAGTCCAAGTTTGTTCAAATCGGTTCAGCCATCTCTGAGAAAATTGAGCGCGTTCAAATACAACGCTTTTTGTCGGTTACGTCACTTATACAATCATATCTCCGGAACCAAAACTCACAGCCATTTGATCTTCGAACTTGATCAATGGTCCGACAGTAGCTTTCAAACGAGCCCAAGTTTGTTAAAATCGGTTCAGCCATCTCTGAGAAAATTGAGCGCGTTCAAATAGCACGATTTTTGTCGGTTACGTCACTTATGCAATCATATCTCCGGAACCAAAAGTCACAGCCATTTGATCTTCGAACTTGATCAATGGCCCGCCAGTAGCTTTCAAACGAGTCCAAGTTTGTTCAAATCGGTTCAGCCATCTCTGAGAAAATTGAGCGCGTTCAAATACAACGCTTTTTGTCGGTTACGTCACTTATACAATCATATCTCCGGAACCAAAAGTCACAGCCATTTTATCTTCGAACTTGATCAATGGCCCGCCAGTAGCTTTCAAACGAGTTCAAGTTTGTTAAAATCGGATCAGCCATCTCTGAGAAAATTGAGCGCGTTCAAATACAACGCTTTTTGTCGGTTACGTCACTTATACAATCATATCTTCGGAACCAAAAGTCACAGCCATTTGATCTTCGAACTTGATCAATGGCCCGCCAGTAGCTTTCAAACGAGTCCAAGTTTGTTCAAATCGGTTCAGCCATCTCTGAGAAAATTGAGCGCGTTCAAATACAACGCTTTTTGTCGGTTACGTCACTTATACAATCATATCTCCGGAACCAAAAGTCACAGCCATTTGATTTTCGAACCTGATCAATGCCCCGATAGTAGCTTTCAAACGAGCCCAAGTTTGTTAAAATCGGTTGAGCCATCTCTGAGAAAATTGAGCGCGTTCAAATATCTTCGAAAAGTGCACACACATACACACACACATACACACACACACACACATACACACACACAGACATTTTCCGATCTCGTCGAGCTGAGTCGAATGGTATATAACACTATGGGTCTCCGAGGCTATGTTCGAAAGTCGGTTTTTCCAGCAATTCTAATACCTTTCTATAGAGAAAGGCAAAACCCTTCTTAATCCACCTAGTGGTGTGATAATGCCTTTCTCTTCTTTCATAACAGTCTCATGAATATATGTTTCATACATTTATTAAATAATTTTAGACGCCAATTGATTCAGATTGATTCGAGTAGTTCACAAAAGCATGCTTCAGTGTTTATGTCACACAGTCAGCATAATTTTTCCAAACTAGTGCTTGACATTTGCGTTGCCTATTTGTATGAGAACAGTGATGCTAATCTAAAAAAAAAAAAAGCCTTCTTAGTCCACTTAGTGAAATTTTCATATATCTTGAAAAATCACCATAGGGGGGAGTACATGAAATTTTCGAAATCGAAAAAAAATTTTTGATGCCAAAAGGCTTAGAATTGCATGAAACGTCGAGATTTAGTGTCATCTCGAAAAAAATTTTTTTTGAAAAAATCGACTTTTTGGGACTTAGAAAAAATATGAAAATTTTTCTAAGTCCCAGAAAGTTGATTTTTTCAAAAAAATTTTTTTTTGAGATGACACTAAATTTCGATGTTTTATGCAGTTTTAAGAGTTTTGGCATCAAAAAAAATTTTCGATTTTGGAAATTTCATGTACTCCCCCCTATGGTGCTTTTTCAAGATCGATAATTGTCAAACCTTTACCACCGGGCAGCACCCCTTAAGCATGTCCAATTTAGGTCAAATTTTGCATGAAGGCTTTTTTCGAGGTGCTTAAACTTTTGAGCACTAGAACTTTACGAAAATAGAGTTGATCCCAAAATTTTGGCACCCTTATATATACAAGAGCGGTAAAAATCAACGTGTTTTGTCGGTTACGTCACTTATACCATCATATATCTGGAACCAAAAGTCACAACCATTTGATCTTCGAACTTGATCAACGGCCCGACAGTAGCTTTCAAACGAGCCCAAGTTTGTTAAAATCGGATCAGCCATCTCTGAGAAAATTGAGCGCGTTCAAATACAACGCTTTTTGTCGGTTACGTCTTTTATACAATCATATCTCCGGAACCAAAAGTCACAGCCATTTGATCTTCGAACTTGATCAATGGCCCGCCAGTAGCTTTCAAACGAGTCCAAGTTTGTTCAAATCGGTTCAGCCATCTCTGAGAAAATTGAGCGCGTTCAAATACAACGCTTTTTGTCGGTTACGTCACTTATACAATCATATCTCCGGAACCAAAAGTCACAGCCATTTGATCTTCGAACTTGATCAATGGCCCGCCAGTAGCTTTCAAACGAGTCCAAGTTTGTTCAAATCGGTTCAGCCATCTCTGAGAAAATTGAGCGCGTTCAAATACAACGCTTTTTGTCGGTTACGTCACTTATACAATCATATCTCCGGAACCAAAACTCACAGCCATTTGATCTTCGAACTTGATCAATGGTCCGACAGTAGCTTTCAAACGAGCCCAAGTTTGTTAAAATCGGTTCAGCCATCTCTGAGAAAATTGAGCGCGTTCAAATAGCACGATTTTTGTCGGTTACGTCACTTATGCAATCATATCTCCGGAACCAAAAGTCACAGCCATTTGATCTTCGAACTTGATCAATGGCCCGCCAGTAGCTTTCAAACGAGTCCAAGTTTGTTCAAATCGGTTCAGCCATCTCTGAGAAAATTGAGCGCGTTCAAATACAACGCTTTTTGTCGGTTACGTCACTTATACAATCATATCTCCGGAACCAAAAGTCACAGCCATTTTATCTTCGAACTTGATCAATGGCCCGCCAGTAGCTTTCAAACGAGTTCAAGTTTGTTAAAATCGGATCAGCCATCTCTGAGAAAATTGAGCGCGTTCAAATACAACGCTTTTTGTCGGTTACGTCACTTATACAATCATATCTTCGGAACCAAAAGTCACAGCCATTTGATCTTCGAACTTGATCAATGGCCCGCCAGTAGCTTTCAAACGAGTCCAAGTTTGTTCAAATCGGTTCAGCCATCTCTGAGAAAATTGAGCGCGTTCAAATACAACGCTTTTTGTCGGTTACGTCACTTATACAATCATATCTCCGGAACCAAAAGTCACAGCCATTTGATTTTCGAACCTGATCAATGCCCCGATAGTAGCTTTCAAACGAGCCCAAGTTTGTTAAAATCGGTTGAGCCATCTCTGAGAAAATTGAGCGCGTTCAAATATCTTCGAAAAGTGCACACACATACACACACACATACACACACACACACATACACACACACAGACATTTTCCGATCTCGTCGAGCTGAGTCGAATGGTATATAACACTATGGGTCTCCGAGGCTATGTTCGAAAGTCGGTTTTTCCAGCAATTCTAATACCTTTCTATAGAGAAAGGCAAAACCCTTCTTAATCCACCTAGTGGTGTGATAATGCCTTTCTCTTCTTTCATAACAGTCTCATGAATATATGTTTCATACATTTATTAAATAATTTTAGACGCCAATTGATTCAGATTGATTCGAGTAGTTCACAAAAGCATGCTTCAGTGTTTATGTCACACAGTCAGCATAATTTTTCCAAACTAGTGCTTGACATTTGCGTTGCCTATTTGTATGAGAACAGTGATGCTAATCTAAAAAAAAAAAAGCCTTCTTAGTCCACTTAGTGAAATTTTCATATATCTTGAAAAATCACCATAGGGGGGAGTACATGAAATTTTCGAAATCGAAAAAAAATTTTTGATGCCAAAAGGCTTAGAATTGCATGAAACGTCGAGATTTAGTGTCATCTCGAAAAAAAATTTTTTTGAGAAAATCGACTTTTTGGGACTTAGAAAAAATATGAAAATTTTTCTAAGTCCCAGAAAGTTGATTTTTTCAAAAAAATTTTTTTTTGAGATGACACTAAATTTCGATGTTTTATGCAGTTTTAAGAGTTTTGGCATCAAAAAAAATTTTCGATTTTGGAAATTTCATGTACTCCCCCCTATGGTGCTTTTTCAAGATCGATAATTGTCAAACCTTTACCACCGGGCAGCACCCCTTAAGCATGTCCAATTTAGGTCAAATTTTGCATGAAGGCTTTTTTCGAGGTGCTTAAACTTTTGAGCACTAGAACTTTACGAAAATAGAGTTGATCCCAAAATTTTGGCACCCTTATATATACAAGAGCGGTAAAAATCAACGTGTTTTGTCGGTTACGTCACTTATACCATCATATATCTGGAACCAAAAGTCACAACCATTTGATCTTCGAACTTGATCAACGGCCCGACAGTAGCTTTCAAACGAGCCCAAGTTTGTTAAAATCGGATCAGCCATCTCTGAGAAAATTGAGCGCGTTCAAATACAACGCTTTTTGTCGGTTACGTCTTTTATACAATCATATCTCCGGAACCAAAAGTCACAGCCATTTGATCTTCGAACTTGATCAATGGCCCGCCAGTAGCTTTCAAACGAGTCCAAGTTTGTTCAAATCGGTTCAGCCATCTCTGAGAAAATTGAGCGCGTTCAAATACAACGCTTTTTGTCGGTTACGTCACTTATACAATCATATCTCCGGAACCAAAAGTCACAGCCATTTTATCTTCGAACTTGATCAATGCCCCGATAGTAGCTTTCAAACGAGCCCAAGTTTGTTAAAATCGGTTCAGCCATCTCTGAGAAAATTGAGCGCGTTCAAATATTTTCGAAAAGTGCACACACATACACACACACATACACACACACACACACACACACACACATACACACACACCCACAGACATTTTCCGATCTCGTCGAGCTGAGTCGAATGGTATATAACACTATGGGTCTCCGAGGCTCCGTTCGAAAGTCCGTTTTTCCAGCAATTCTAATACCTTTCTATAGAGAAAGGCAAAACCCTTCTTAGTCCACTTAGTGGAATTTTCATATATCTTGAAAAATCACCATAGGGGGGAGTACATGAAATTTTCGAAATCGAAAAAAAATTTTTGATGCCAAAAGGCTTAGAATTGCATGAAACGTCGAGATTTAGTGTCATCTCGAAAAAAAATTTTTTTGAAAAAGTCGACTTTTTGGGACTTAGAAAAAATATGAAAATTTTTCTAAGTCCCAGAAAGTTGATTTTTTCAAAAAAAAAATTTTTTCGGGATAACACTAAATTTCGATGTTTTATGCAGTTTTAAGAGTTTTGGCATCAAAAAAAAATTTTTATTTTGGAAATTTCATGTACTCCCCCCTATGGTGCTTTTTCAAGATCGATAATTGTCAAACCTTTACCACCGGGCAGCACCCCTTAAGCATGTCCAATTTAGGTCAAATTTTGCATGAAGGCTTTTTTCGAGGTGCTTAAACTTTTGAGCACTAGAACTTTACGAAAATAGAGTTGATCCCAAAATTTTGGCACCCTTATATATACAAGAGCGGTAAAAATCAACGTGTTTTGTCGGTTACGTCACTTATACCATCATATATCTGGAACCAAAAGTCACAACCATTTGATCTTCGAACTTGATCAACGGCCCGACAGTAGCTTTCAAACGAGCCCAAGTTTGTTAAAATCGGATCAGCCATCTCTGAGAAAATTGAGCGCGTTCAAATACAACGCTTTTTGTCGGTTACGTCACTTATACGATCATATCTCCGGAACCAAAACTCACAACCATTTGATCTTCGAACTTGATCAATGGCCCGACAGTAGCTTTCAAACGAGCCCAAGTTTGTTAAAATTGGTTCAGCCATCTCTGAGAAAATTGAGCGCGTTCAAATAGCACGATTTTTGTCGGTTACGTCACTTATACCATCATATCTCCGGAACCAAAAGTCACAGCCATTTGATCATCGAACTTGATCAATGGCCCGACAGTAGCTTTCAAACGAGCCCAAGTTTGTTCAAATCGGTTCAGCCATCTCTGAGAAAATTGAGCGCGTTCAAATATCTTCGAAAAGTGCACACACATACACACACACACATACACACACACACACAGACATTTTCCGATCTCGACGAACTGAGTCGAATGGTATATAACACTATGGGTCTCCGAGGCTCCGTTCGAAAGTCGGTTTTTCCAGCAATTCTAATACCCTCTATAGAGAAAGGCAAAAATCCTTCTTAGTCCACTTAGTGGAATTCTCATATATCTTGAAAAATCACCATAGGGGGGAGTACATGAAATTTTCGAAATCGAAAAAAAATTTTTGATGCCAAAAGGCTTAGAATTGCATGAAACGTCGAGATTTAGTGTCATCTCGAAAAAAAATTTTTTGAAAAAATCGACTTTTTGGGACTTCGATGTCGATGTTTTATGCAGTTTTAAGAGTTTTGGCATCAAAAAAAATTTTCGATTTTGGAAATTTCATGTACTCCCCCCTATGGTGCTTTTTCAAGGTCGAAAATTGTCAAACCTTTACCACCGGGCAGCACCCCTTAAGCATGTCCAATTTAGGTCAAATTTTGCATGAAGGCTTTTTTCGAGGTGCTTAAACTTTTGAGCACTAGAACTTTACGAAAATAGAGTTGATCCCAAAATTTTGGCACCCTTATATATACAAGAGCGGTAAAAATCAACGTGTTTTGTCGGTTACGTCACTTATACAATCATATTTCTGGAACCAAAAGTCACAACCATTTGATCTTCGAACTTGATCAATGGCACGACAGTAGCTTTCAAACGAGCCCAAGTTTGTTGAAATCGGATCAGCCATCGCTGAGAAAATTGAGCGCGTTCAAATACAACGCTTTTTGTCGGTTACGTCACTTATACAATCATATCTCCGGAACCAAAAGTCACAGCCATTTGATCTTCGAACTTGATCAATGATCCGATAGTAGCTTTCAAACGAGCCCAAGTTTGTTGAAATCGGATCAGCCATCTCTGAGAAAATTGAGCGCGTTCAAATACAACGCTTTTTGTCGGTTACGTCACTTATAGAATCATATCTCCGGAACCAAAAATCACAGCCATTTGATCTTCGAACTTGATCAATGGCCCGACAGTAGCTTTCAAACGAGCCCAAATTTGTTCAAATCGGTTCAGCCATCTCTGAGAAAATTGAGCGCGTTCAAATATCTTCGAAAAGTGCACACACATACACACACACACACACACACACACACATACACACACACACACAGACATTTTCCGATCTCGACGAACTGAGTCGAATGGTATATAACACTATGGGTCTCCGAGGCTCCGTTCGAAAGTCGGTTTTTCCAGCAATTCTAATACCTTTCTATAGAGAAAGGCAAAAACTGTCGAAATTACAATGTTGATGAATCGGGTGATAGTGCTGATCGATTCATAATATATGAAATATAATTATAATAACACGTATGCGAAAATAAAAGAAAATTTAAATTTGAACTTTGTTACTTTTGTTAAACAAATGATTTTTATCTTCAGTGGTATTTTTTATCTTCTTTTTCAATGTAATTTTTTATGCATAAAGCACTTGTTAATTCAATGAAAATATTTGTTAGATAATCTAAATTAATTAAAGGAAAACAAATTGCAGCTTGTTGATTTTGTTACTATTTCGATAAAATAAATTGAAATTGCCCAAACTTAATTATTCGTACAATATTTCATAGTTTTATTAAGCATCCTGCGGTTCTAGCCCAAAACAGACTATTGCGAGTAATCTTATCAATATTTGTAAACTATAGTATACGTCGAAATCCGTTCCAACATCGTGGTTGACAAAAGTATGTGGGGCATTATTCGTCATATTTTTCTCATCAAATCTGATCATTTCCACCTTTGGTAGGAGCACTTACATATCAATTCTTCAATTTTGAAAAATACTCATATACTGTGATACCTTTTTGACATTTTGAACAATTCGTATTCATACTCATCGAATTCCAATGCAATCTAAAAAAAACTGTTATTGAAATGTTTAAAAATGGAACTGGAGCATAATCAAAACTTTTTTAATTATAGGTCATTTGCATTTTTATTTATTTTCATTTCCAGCTGTATAATTTCAATATTTATTCATGCTAATATCATCTGAATTATAAGCACTCCGTAATGCAAAAACTCTATGAAAATATTCTTAATATCAACCGACGATTGGTGTAGAGTAAATTCATTCGGTATACATATGACATGCGATTATATGTACGAACATCATACGCACTACAAAATGAATAGTATTTCCTATTTGGCAAATTTCAATCAATTTGTTTTTGACAGAGGGGAAATTGAATGGCCGACTTATTAAAACCATCTGAAAATCGTTATGGGGAACGGATGAAGCAAAAACCATTCAGTTTGTGGCAGGTAATTTCTTTCAATGTACCCTCCCACTCCACCTTCCGTTATTTTCCCCTACTCTAAATGCAAACAAACCATTAAACACATTTCTTCTACGCGTAGGGGTAAATAAGTTGCTTGGAATTGCTACTGCAATTTGGTGACATAATCATTAGGGATGTCCGGTATACCGAGTCGATACTTTGAGGTATCGATACTTTCTTTCAGGAATCGGGTATTTTTGGTATCGATATCGTATCAGGGAGATACTGTTAGTATCGAAACTTTTGGTCTCGATACTTACAGAATCTCAACGGATCAAAGTCAATTACCATTACGACGAATTTTTTTTTGTTTCAATTATAGAGGCTTTAATCTTAAGGTC
Organism: Malaya genurostris; assembly: GCF_030247185.1. NCBI lineage: Eukaryota > Metazoa > Arthropoda > Insecta > Diptera > Culicidae > Malaya > Malaya genurostris. Next base: position 157,865,256 of record NC_080572.1, read on the forward strand.
ATTCGCCTTTCTATGATTGTTGGGAATCGAACACAGGTGGACTGCATGAAAAGCATCGACAAACCCATCCCGCTATACCCGTCCCAAATGGAACATTTTTTTTTTCTTCGTATTCGACGAAGCGCCAGGCGTTGGTATGACGTTGACTAGCCATCGTTGAAATTCGTTCTCGACAACCTCGCTTCGTCCCACAAGTGCACTGAAAGAGAGTGAAATAAGCGAAGACCATCAACAAAACACGCACATAAAGTCCATACTCTCAGAGCATTCAATCATTTCAATTTTGCACACTCATTGAACTCTCTCAGTTCAACGAAAGGCGAAGTGCAATCTGTGTGACAAGAAATATGCGCATACTAGTGGCACAACAAATTTATGGAAAAACCTTTCTGTAGATCATAAAATAATGCCACAGTCGACAATTTTATTTTATATCGAAATGATTGCTGCGCAAATATCAATTGATATTTACAGGTATCGATACTTTATTGCCTTTTAAGACCTTGTATGGATACCCAAAACTTTGGCATCCCGATAGCCTAGGTATCGATACTTTACCTTCCGAGTACCATCCCTATAATAAACATTCGTCGTATTGATATATGTTTACGAAAAAACAATCAACACTGAAGAATGATTTGTGTAAAAAATTTCCATACCTTCATTGGAAGTTTCTTCTTAGAATGTTATTATTTTTCACTCACCTCAAGATTTTTATGAAACACTTTTGGGATGTTCTTCACCGGTAAACTTTTCCTCTGATCTAAACATTTTATTATAAAACTTTTGAATACATTATAGTTCTAGTTTTGAAATTTTCCAAAAATCCACGATAAAAATTTGCCGGTGTGCTTTAGTATTGGTAATATAATAAGGGTGGTTTATATTGGCCGTGGTGCCATACATAATTAAAAAACCCTTCTTAATCCACCTAGTGGTGTGATAATGCCTTTCTCTTCTTTCATAACAGTCTCATGAAAATATGTTTCATACATTTATTAAATAATTTTAGACGCCAATTGATTCAGATTGATTCGAGTAGTTCACAAAAGCATGCTTCAGTGTTTATGTCACACAGTCAGCATAATTTTTCTAAACTAGTGCTTGACATTTGCGTTGCCTATTTGTATGAGAACAGTGATGCTAATCTAAAAAACCCCTTCTTAATCCACCTAGTGGTGTGATAATGCCTTTCTCTTCTTTCATAACAGTCTCATGAAAATATGTTTCATACTTTTATTAAATAATTTTGGACACTAATTTTGACAACAATTGATGCAGATTGATTCGAATAGTTCACAAAAGCATGCTTCAGTGTTTATGTCACACAGTCAGCATCATTTTTCCAAACTAGTGCTTGACATTTGCGTTGCCTATTTGTTTGAGAACAGTGATGCTAATCTAAAAACCCCTTCTTAATCCACCTAGTGGTGTGATAATGCCTTTCTCTTCTTTCATAACAGTCTCATGAAAATATGTTTCATACTTTTATTAAATAATTTTGGACACTAATTTTGACAACAATTGATGCAGATTGATTCGAATAGTTCACAAAAGCATGCTTCAGTGTTTATGTCACACAGTCAGCATCATTTTTCCAAACTAGTGCTTGACATTTGCGTTGCCTATTTGTTTGAGAACAGTGATGCTAATCTAAAAAAGCCTTCTTAGTCCACTTAGTGGAGTTTTCATATATCTTGAAAAAATCACCATAGGGGGGAGTACATGAAATTTTCGAAATCGAAAAAAAATTTTTGATACCAAAAGGCTTAGAATTGCATGAAACGTCGAGATTTAGTGTCATCTCGAAAAAAAACTTTTTTGAAAAAATCTACTTTTTGGGACTTAGAAAAAATATGAAAATTTTTCTAAGTCCCAGAAAGTTGATTTTTTCAAAAAAATTTTTTTTTGAGATGACACTAAATTTCGATGTTTTATGCTGTTTTAAGAGTTTTGGCATCAAAAAAAATTTTCGATTTTGGAAATTTCATGTACTCCCCCCTATGGTGCTTTTTCAAGATCGATAATTGTCAAACCTTTACCACCGGGCAGCACCCCTTAAGCATGTCCGATTTAGGTCAAATTTTGCATGAAGGCTTTTTTCGAGGTGCTTAAACTTTTGAGCACTAGAACTTTACGAAAATAGAGTTGATCCCAAAATTTTGGCACCCTTATATATACAAGAGCGGTAAAAATCAACGTGTTTTGTCGGTTACGTCACTTATACCATCATATATCTGGAACCAAAAGTCACAACCATTTGATCTTCGAACTTGATCAACGGCCCGACAGTAGCTTTCAAACGAGCCCAAGTTTGTTAAAATCGGATCAGCCATCTCTGAGAAAATTGAGCGCGTTCAAATACAACGCTTTTTGTCGGTTACGTCACTTATACAATCATATCTCCGGAACCAAAAGTCACAGCCATTTGATCTTCGAACTTGATCAATGGCCCGCCAGTAGCTTTCAAACGAGTCCAAGTTTGTTCAAATCGGTTCAGCCATCTCTGAGAAAATTGAGCGCGTTCAAATACAACGCTTTTTGTCGGTTACGTCACTTATACAATCATATCTCCGGAACCAAAAGTCACAGCCATTTTATCTTCGAACTTGATCAATGCCCCGATAGTAGCTTTCAAACGAGCCCAAGTTTGTTAAAATCGGTTGAGCCATCTCTGAGAAAATTGAGCGCGTTCAAATATCTTCGAAAAGTGCACACACATACACACATACACACACACACACACACACACACACATACACACACACACACACACACACACACACAGACATTTTCCGATCTCGTCGAGCTGAGTCGAATGGTATATAACACTATGGGTCTCCGAGGCTCCGTTCGAAAGTCGGTTTTTCCAGCAATTCTAATACCTTTCTATAGAGAAAGGCAAAAAGCCTTCTTAGTCCACTTAGTGGAGTTTTCATATATCTTGAAAAAATCACCATAGGGGGGAGTACATGAAATTTTCGAAATCGAAAAAAAATTTTTGATACCAAAAGGCTTAGAATTGCATGAAACGTCGAGATTTAGTGTCATCTCGAAAAAAAACTTTTTTGAAAAAATCTACTTTTTGGGACTTAGAAAAAATATGAAAATTTTTCTAAGTCCCAGAAAGTTGATTTCTTCAAAAAAATTTTTTTTTGAGATGACACTAAATTTCGATGTTTTATGCTGTTTTAAGAGTTTTGGCATCAAAAAAAATTTTCGATTTTGGAAATTTCATGTACTCCCCCCTATGGTGCTTTTTCAAGATCGATAATTGTCAAACCTTTACCACCGGGCAGCACCCCTTAAGCATGTCCGATTTAGGTCAAATTTTGCATGAAGGCTTTTTTCGAGGTGCTTAAACTTTTGAGCACTAGAACTTTACGAAAATAGAGTTGATCCCAAAATTTTGGCACCCTTATATATACAAGAGCGGTAAAAATCAACGTGTTTTGTCGGTTACGTCACTTATACCATCATATATCTGGAACCAAAAGTCACAACCATTTGATCTTCGAACTTGATCAACGGCCCGACAGTAGCTTTCAAACGAGCCCAAGTTTGTTAAAATCGGATCAGCCATCTCTGAGAAAATTGAGCGCGTTCAAATACAACGCTTTTTGTCGGTTACGTCACTTATACAATCATATCTCCGGAACCAAAAGTCACAGCCATTTGATCTTCGAACTTGATCAATGGCCCGCCAGTAGCTTTCAAACGAGTCCAAGTTTGTTCAAATCGGTTCAGCCATCTCTGAGAAAATTGAGCGCGTTCAAATACAACGCTTTTTGTCGGTTACGTCACTTATACAATCATATCTCCGGAACCAAAAGTCACAGCCATTTTATCTTCGAACTTGATCAATGCCCCGATAGTAGCTTTCAAACGAGCCCAAGTTTGTTAAAATCGGTTGAGCCATCTCTGAGAAAATTGAGCGCGTTCAAATATCTTCGAAAAGTGCACACACATACACACATACACACACACACATACACACACACACACACACACAGACATTTTCCGATCTCGTCGAGCTGAGTCGAATGGTATATAACACTATGGGTCTCCGAGGCTCCGTTCGAAAGTCGGTTTTTCCAGCAATTCTAATACCTTTCTATAGAGAAAGGCAAAAACCCCTTCTTAATCCACCTAGTGGTGTGATAATGCCTTTCTCTTCTTTCATAACAGTCTCATGAAAATATGTTTCATACTTTTATTAAATAATTTTGGACACTAATTTTGACAACAATTGATGCAGATTGATTCGAATAGTTCACAAAAGCATGCTTCAGTGTTTATGTCACACAGTCAGCATCATTTTTCCAAACTAGTGCTTGACATTTGCGTTGCCTATTTGTTTGAGAACAGTGATGCTAATCTAAAAACCCCTTCTTAATCCAACTAGTGGTGTGATAATGCCTTTCTCTTCTTTCATAACAGTCTCATGAAAATATGTTTCATACTTTTATTAAATAATTTTGGACACTAATTTTGACAACAATTGATGCAGATTGATTCGAATAGTTCACAAAAGCATGCTTCAGTGTTTATGTCACACAGTCAGCATCATTTTTCCAAACTAGTGCTTGACATTTGCGTTGCCTATTTGTTTGAGAACAGTGATGCTAATCTAAAAAACCCCTTCTTAATCCACCTAGTGGTGTGATAATGCCTTTCTCTTCTTTCATAACAGTCTCATGAAAATATGTTTCATACTTTTATTAAATAATTTTGGACACTAATTTTGACAACAATTGATGCAGATTGATTCGAATAGTTCACAAAAGCATGCTTCAGTGTTTATGTCACACAGTCAGCATCATTTTTCCAAACTAGTGCTTGACATTTGCGTTGCCTATTTGTTTGAGAACAGTGATGCTAATCTAAAAACCCCTTCTTAATCCACCTAGTGGTGTGATAATGCCTTTCTCTTCTTTCATAACAGTCTCATGAAAATATGTTTCATACTTTTATTAAATAATTTTGGACACTAATTTTGACAACAATTGATGCAGATTGATTCGAATAGTTCACAAAAGCATGCTTCAGTGTTTATGTCACACAGTCAGCATCATTTTTCCAAACTAGTGCTTGACATTTGCGTTGCCTATTTGTTTGAGAACAGTGATGCTAATCTAAAAACCCCTTCTTAATCCACCTAGTGGTGTGATAATGCCTTTCTCTTCTTTCATAACAGTCTCATGAAAATATGTTTCATACTTTTATTAAATAATTTTGGACACTAATTTTGACAACAATTGATGCAGATTGATTCGAATAGTTCACAAAAGCATGCTTCAGTGTTTATGTCACACAGTCAGCATCATTTTTCCAAACTAGTGCTTGACATTTGCGTTGCCTATTTGTTTGAGAACAGTGATGCTAATCTAAAAAAGCCTTCTTAGTCCACTTAGTGGAGTTTTCATATATCTTGAAAAAATCACCATAGGGGGGAGTACATGAAATTTTCGAAATCGAAAAAAAATTTTTGATACCAAAAGGCTTAGAATTGCATGAAACGTCGAGATTTAGTGTCATCTCGAAAAAAAACTTTTTTGAAAAAATCTACTTTTTGGGACTTTCTTCTAATTTTTCTAAGTCCCAGAAAGTTGATTTTTTCAAAAAAATTTTTTTTTGAGATGACACTAAATTTCGATGTTTTATGCTGTTTTAAGAGTTTTGGCATCAAAAAAAATTTTCGATTTTGGAAATTTCATGTACTCCCCCCTATGGTGCTTTTTCAAGATCGATAATTGTCAAACCTTTACCACCGGGCAGCACCCCTTAAGCATGTCCGATTTAGGTCAAATTTTGCATGAAGGCTTTTTTCGAGGTGCTTAAACTTTTGAGCACTAGAACTTTACGAAAATAGAGTTGATCCCAAAATTTTGGCACCCTTATAAAAGGTGATTTTTTTGAGGTTAGGATTTTCATGCATTAGTATTTGCTCAGATTTTTTGAGGTTATGATTTTCATGCATTATTATTTGCTCAGTATGCTCTGACATTTCATCATGAATAGACTTACTAACGAGCAACGCTTGCAAATCAGTGAATGGGCCCTAGAAAAGTTGGCAGAAAATCCGCTTTTTTATCGACAAATTTTGTTCAGCGATGAGGCTCATTTCTGGTTGAATGGCTACGTAAATAAGCAAAATTGCCGCATTTGGAGTGAAGAGCAACCAGAAGCCGTTCAAGAACTGCCCATGCATCCCGAAAAATGCACTGTTTGGTGTGGTTTGTACGCTGGTGGAATCATTGGACCGTATTTTTTCAAAGATGCTGTTGGACGCAACGTTACAGTGAATGGCGATCGCTATCGTTCGATGCTAACAAACTTTTTGTTGCCAAAAATGGAAGAACTGAACTTGGTTGACATGTGGTTTCAACAAGATGGCGCTACATGCCACACAGCTCGCGATTCTATGGCCATTTTGAGGGAAAACTTCGGAGAACAATTCATCTCAAGAAATGGACCGGTAAGTTGGCCACCAAGATCATGCGATTTGACGCCTTTAGACTATTTTTTGTGGGGCTACGTCAAGTCTAAAGTCTACAGAAATAAGCCAGTAACTATTCCAGCTATGGAAGACAACATTTCCGAAGAAATTCGGGCTATTCCGGCCGAAATGCTCGAAAAAGTTGCCCAAAATTGGACTTTCCGAATGGACCACCTAAGACGCAGCCGCGGTCAACATTTAAATGAAATTATCTTCAAAAAGTAAATGTCATGTACCAATCTAACGTTTAAAATAAAGAACCGATGAGATTTTGCAAATTTTATGCGTTTTATTGTTTAAAAAAGTTCTCAAGCTCTTAAAAAATCACCCTGTATATACAAAAGCGGTAAAAATCAACGTGTTTTGTCGGTTACGTCACTTATACCATCATATATCTGGAACCAAAAGTCACAACCATTTGATCTTCGAACTTGATCAACGGCCCGACAGTAGCTTTCAAACGAGCCCAAGTTTGTTAAAATCGGATCAGCCATCTCTGAGAAAATTGAGCGCGTTCAAATACAACGCTTTTTGTCGGTTACGTCACTTATACAATCATATCTCCGGAACCAAAAGTCACAGCCATTTGATCTTCGAACTTGATCAATGGCCCGCCAGTAGCTTTCAAACGAGTCCAAGTTTGTTCAAATCGGTTCAGCCATCTCTGAGAAAATTGAGCGCGTTCAAATACAACGCTTTTTGTCGGTTACGTCACTTATACAATCATATCTCCGGAACCAAAAGTCACAGCCATTTTATCTTCGAACTTGATCAATGCCCCGATAGTAGCTTTCAAACGAGCCCAAGTTTGTTAAAATCGGTTGAGCCATCTCTGAGAAAATTGAGCGCGTTCAAATATCTTCGAAAAGTGCACACACATACACACATACACACACACACACACACACACACACACACACACACACACACACACACACACACAGACATTTTCCGATCTCGTCGAGCTGAGTCGAATGGTATATAACACTATGGGTCTCCGAGGCTCCGTTCGAAAGTCGGTTTTTCCAGCAATTCTAATACCTTTCTATAGAGAAAGGCAAAAAGCCTTCTTAGTCCACTTAGTGGAGTTTTCATATATCTTGAAAAAATCACCATAGGGGGGAGTACATGAAATTTTCGAAATCGAAAAAAAATTTTTGATACCAAAAGGCTTAGAATTGCATGAAACGTCGAGATTTAGTGTCATCTCGAAAAAAAACTTTTTTGAAAAAATCTACTTTTTGGGACTTAGAAAAAATATGAAAATTTTTCTAAGTCCCAGAAAGTTGATTTCTTCAAAAAAATTTTTTTTTGAGATGACACTAAATTTCGATGTTTTATGCTGTTTTAAGAGTTTTGGCATCAAAAAAAATTTTCGATTTTGGAAATTTCATGTACTCCCCCCTATGGTGCTTTTTCAAGATCGATAATTGTCAAACCTTTACCACCGGGCAGCACCCCTTAAGCATGTCCGATTTAGGTCAAATTTTGCATGAAGGCTTTTTTCGAGGTGCTTAAACTTTTGAGCACTAGAACTTTACGAAAATAGAGTTGATCCCAAAATTTTGGCACCCTTATAAAAGGTGATTTTTTTGAGGTTAGGATTTTCATGCATTAGTATTTGCTCAGATTTTTTGAGGTTATGATTTTCATGCATTATTATTTGCTCAGTATGCTCTGACATTTCATCATGAATAGACTTACTAACGAGCAACGCTTGCAAATCAGTGAATGGGCCCTAGAAAAGTTGGCAGAAAATCCGCTTTTTTATCGACAAATTTTGTTCAGCGATGAGGCTCATTTCTGGTTGAATGGCTACGTAAATAAGCAAAATTGCCGCATTTGGAGTGAAGAGCAACCAGAAGCCGTTCAAGAACTGTCCATGCATCCCGAAAAATGCACTGTTTGGTGTGGTTTGTACGCTGGTGGAATCATTGGACCGTATTTTTTCAAAGATGCTGTTGGACGCAACGTTACAGTGAATGGCGATCGCTATCGTTCGATGCTAACAAACTTTTTGTTGCCAAAAATGGAAGAACTGAACTTGGTTGACATGTGGTTTCAACAAGATGGCGCTACATGCCACACAGCTCGCGATTCTATGGCCATTTTGAGGGAAAACTTCGGAGAACAATTCATCTCAAGAAATGGACCGGTAAGTTGGCCACCAAGATCATGCGATTTGACGCCTTTAGACTATTTTTTGTGGGGCTACGTCAAGTCTAAAGTCTACAGAAATAAGCCAGTAACTATTCCAGCTTTGGAAGACAACATTTCCGAAGAAATTCGGGCTATTCCAGCCGAAATGCTCGAAAAAGTTGCCCAAAATTGGACTTTCCGAATGGACCACCTAAGACGCAGCCGCGGTCAACATTTAAATGAAATTATCTTCAAAAAGTAAATGTCATGTACCAATCTAACGTTTAAAATAAAGAACCGATGAGATTTTGCAAATTTTATGCGTTTTATTGTTTAAAAAAGTTCTCAAGCTCTTAAAAAATCACCCTGTATATACAAGAGCGGTAAAAATCAACGTGTTTTGTCGGTTACGTCACTTATACCATCATATATCTGGAACCAAAAGTCACAACCATTTGATCTTCGAACTTGATCAACGGCCCGACAGTAGCTTTCAAACGAGCCCAAGTTTGTTAAAATCGGATCAGCCATCTCTGAGAAAATTGAGCGCGTTCAAATACAACGCTTTTTGTCGGTTACGTCACTTATACAATCATATCTCCGGAACCAAAAGTCACAGCCATTTGATCTTCGAACTTGATCAATGGCCCGCCAGTAGCTTTCAAACGAGTCCAAGTTTGTTCAAATCGGTTCAGCCATCTCTGAGAAAATTGAGCGCGTTCAAATACAACGCTTTTTGTCGGTTACGTCACTTATACAATCATATCTCCGGAACCAAAAGTCACAGCCATTTTATCTTCGAACTTGATCAATGCCCCGATAGTAGCTTTCAAACGAGCCCAAGTTTGTTAAAATCGGTTGAGCCATCTCTGAGAAAATTGAGCGCGTTCAAATATCTTCGAAAAGTGCACACACATACACACATACACACACACACACACATACACACACACACACACACACACAGACATTTTCCGATCTCGTCGAGCTGAGTCGAATGGTATATAACACTATGGGTCTCCGAGGCTCCGTTCGAAAGTCGGTTTTTCCAGCAATTCTAATACCTTTCTATAGAGAAAGGCAAAAAGCCTTCTTAGTCCACTTAGTGGAGTTTTCATATATCTTGAAAAAATCACCATAGGGGGGAGTACATGAAATTTTCGAAATCGAAAAAAAATTTTTGATACCAAAAGGCTTAGAATTGCATGAAACGTCGAGATTTAGTGTCATCTCGAAAAAAAACTTTTTTGAAAAAATCTACTTTTTGGGACTTAGAAAAAATATGAAAATTTTTCTAAGTCCCAGAAAGTTGATTTTTTCAAAAAATTTTTTTTTTGAGATGACACTAAATTTCGATGTTTTATGCTGTTTTAAGAGTTTTGGCATCAAAAAAAATTTTCGATTTTGGAAATTTCATGTACTCCCCCCTATGGTGCTTTTTCAAGATCGATAATTGTCAAACCTTTACCACCGGGCAGCACCCCTTAAGCATGTCCGATTTAGGTCAAATTTTGCATGAAGGCTTTTTTCGAGGTGCTTAAACTTTTGAGCACTAGAACTTTACGAAAATAGAGTTGATCCCAAAATTTTGGCACCCTTATATATACAAGAGCGGTAAAAATCAACGTGTTTTGTCGGTTACGTCACTTATACCATCATATATCTGGAACCAAAAGTCACAACCATTTGATCTTCGAACTTGATCAACGGCCCGACAGTAGCTTTCAAACGAGCCCAAGTTTGTTAAAATCGGATCAGCCATCTCTGAGAAAATTGAGCGCGTTCAAATACAACGCTTTTTGTCGGTTACGTCACTTATACAATCATATCTCCGGAACCAAAAGTCACAGCCATTTGATCTTCGAACTTGATCAATGGCCCGCCAGTAGCTTTCAAACGAGTCCAAGTTTGTTCAAATCGGTTCAGCCATCTCTGAGAAAATTGAGCGCGTTCAAATACAACGCTTTTTGTCGGTTACGTCACTTATACAATCATATCTCCGGAACCAAAAGTCACAGCCATTTTATCTTCGAACTTGATCAATGCCCCGATAGTAGCTTTCAAACGAGCCCAAGTTTGTTAAAATCGGTTGAGCCATCTCTGAGAAAATTGAGCGCGTTCAAATATCTTCGAAAAGTGCACACACATACACACATACACACACACACACATACACACACACACACACACACACACACACACACACACACACACACACACACACACACACACACACACACACACACACACACAGACATTTTCCGATCTCGTCGAGCTGAGTCGAATGGTATATAACACTATGGGTCTCCGAGGCTCCGTTCGAAAGTCGGTTTTTCCAGCAATTCTAATACCTTTCTATAGAGAAAGGCAAAAAGCCTTCTTAGTCCACTTAGTGGAGTTTTCATATATCTTGAAAAAATCACCATAGGGGGGAGTACATGAAATTTTCGAAATCGAAAAAAAATTTTTGATACCAAAAGGCTTAGAATTGCATGAAACGTCGAGATTTAGTGTCATCTCGAAAAAAAACTTTTTTGAAAAAATCTACTTTTTGGGACTTAGAAAAAATATGAAAATTTTTCTAAGTCCCAGAAAGTTGATTTTTTCAAAAAAATTTTTTTTTGAGATGACACTAAATTTCGATGTTTTATGCTGTTTTAAGAGTTTTGGCATCAAAAAAAATTTTCGATTTTGGAAATTTCATGTACTCCCCCCTATGGTGCTTTTTCAAGATCGATAATTGTCAAACCTTTACCACCGGGCAGCACCCCTTAAGCATGTCCGATTTAGGTCAAATTTTGCATGAAGGCTTTTTTCGAGGTGCTTAAACTTTTGAGCACTAGAACTTTACGAAAATAGAGTTGATCCCAAAATTTTGGCACCCTTATATATACAAGAGCGGTAAAAATCAACGTGTTTTGTCGGTTACGTCACTTATACCATCATATATCTGGAACCAAAAGTCACAACCATTTGATCTTCGAACTTGATCAACGGCCCGACAGTAGCTTTCAAACGAGCCCAAGTTTGTTAAAATCGGATCAGCCATCTCTGAGAAAATTGAGCGCGTTCAAATACAACGCTTTTTGTCGGTTACGTCACTTATACAATCATATCTCCGGAACCAAAAGTCACAGCCATTTGATCTTCGAACTTGATCAATGGCCCGCCAGTAGCTTTCAAACGAGTCCAAGTTTGTTCAAATCGGTTCAGCCATCTCTGAGAAAATTGAGCGCGTTCAAATACAACGCTTTTTGTCGGTTACGTCACTTATACAATCATATCTCCGGAACCAAAAGTCACAGCCATTTTATCTTCGAACTTGATCAATGCCCCGATAGTAGCTTTCAAACGAGCCCAAGTTTGTTAAAATCGGTTGAGCCATCTCTGAGAAAATTGAGCGCGTTCAAATATCTTCGAAAAGTGCACACACATACACACATACACACACACACACACATACACACACACACACACACACACACACACACACACACACACACACAGACATTTTCCGATCTCGTCGAGCTGAGTCGAATGGTATATAACACTATGGGTCTCCGAGGCTCCGTTCGAAAGTCGGTTTTTCCAGCAATTCTAATACCTTTCTATAGAGAAAGGCAAAAATCGGTTGAGCCATCTCTGAGAAAATTGAGCGCGTTCAAATATCTTCGAAAAGTGCACACACATACACACACACATACACACATACACACACATACACACACACACACACACACACACACACACAGACATTTTCCGATCCGCTTTTTCAAGATCGATAATTGTCAAACCTTTACCACCGGGCAGCACCCCTTAAGCATGTCCAATTTAGGTCAAATTTTGCATGAAGGCTTTTTTCGAGGTGCTTAAACTTTTGAGCACTAGAACTTTACGAAAATAGAGTTGATCCCAAAATTTTGGCACCCTTATATATACAAGAGCGGTAAAAATCAACGTGTTTTGTCGGTTACGTCACTTATACCATCATATATCTGGAACCAAAAGTCACAACCATTTGATCTTTGAACTTGATCAACGGTCCGACAGTAACTTTCAAACGAGCCCAAGTTTGTTAAAATCGGATCAGCCATCTCTGAGAAAATTGAGCGCGTTCAAATACAACGCTTTTTGTCGGTTACGTCACTTATACAATCATATCTCCGGAACCAAAAGTCACAGCCATTTGATCTTCGAACTTAATCAATGGCCCGCCAGTAGCTTTCAAACGAGTCCAAGTTTGTTCAAATCGGTTCAGCCATCTCTGAGAAAATTGAGCGCGTTCAAATACAACGCTTTTTGTCGGTTACGTCACTTATACAATCATATCTCCGGAACCAAAAGTCACAGCCATTTGATCTTCGAACTTGATCAATGGCCCGCCAGTAGCTTTCAAACGAGTCCAAGTTTGTTCAAATCGGTTCAGCCATCTCTGAGAAAATTGAGCGCGTTCAAATACAACGCTTTTTGTCGGTTACGTCACTTATACAATCATATCTCCGGAACCAAAAGTCACAGCCATTTTATCTTCGAACTTGATCAATGCCCCGATAGTAGCTTTCAAACGAGCCCAAGTTTGTTAAAATCGGTTGAGCCATCTCTGAGAAAATTGAGCGCGTTCAAATATCTTCGTAAAGTGCACACACATACACACACACATACACACACACACACATACACACACATACACACACAGACATTTTCCGATCTCGTCGAGCTGAGTCGAATGGTATATAACACTATGGGTCTCCGAGGCTCCGTTCGAAAGTCGGTTATTCTAGCAATTCTAATACCTTTCTATAGAGAAAGGCAAAACCCTTTTTAGTCCACTTAGTGGAATTTTCATATATCTTTAAAAATCACCATAGGGGGGAGTACATGAAATTTTCGAAATCGAAAAAAAATTTTTGATGCCAAAAGGCTTAGAATTGCATGAAACGTCGAGATTTAGTGTCATCTCGAAAAAATTTTTTTTTGAAAAAATCGACTTTTTGGGATATGAAAATTTTTCTAAGTCCCAGAAAGTTGATTTTTTCAAAAAATTTTTTTTTTTAGATGACACTAAATTTCGATGTTTTATGCAGTTTTAAGAGTTTTGGCATCAAAAAAAATTTTCGATTTTGGAAATTTCATGTACCCCCCCTATGGTGCTTTTTCAAGATCGATAATTGTCAAACCTTTACCACCGGGCAGCACCCCTTAAGCATGTCCGATTTAGGTCAAATTTTGCATGAAGGCTTTTTTCGAGGTGCTTAAACTTTTGCGCACTAGAACTTTACGAAAATAGAGTTGATCCCAAAATTTTGGCACCCTTATATATACAAGAGCGGTAAAAATCAACGTGTTTTGTCGGTTACGTCACTTATACCATCATATATCTGGAACCAAAAGTCACAACCATTTGATCTTCGAACTTGATCAACGGCCCGACAGTAGCTTTCAAACGAGCCCAAGTTTGTTAAAATCGGATCAGCCATCTCTGAGAAAATTGAGCGCGTTCAAATACAACGCTTTTTGTCGGTTACGTCACTTATACAATCATATCTCCGGAACCAAAAGTCACAGCCATTTGATCTTCGAACTTAATCAATGGCCCGCCAGTAGCTTTCAAACGAGTCCAAGTTTGTTCAAATCGGTTCAGCCATCTCTGAGAAAATTGAGCGCGTTCAAATACAACGCTTTTTGTCGGTTACGTCACTTATACAATCATATCTCCGGAACCAAAAGTCACAGCCATTTGATCTTCGAACTTGATCAATGGCCCGCCAGTAGCTTTCAAACGAGTCCAAGTTTGTTCAAATCGGTTCAGCCATCTCTGAGAAAATTGAGCGCGTTCAAATACAACGCTTTTTGTCGGTTACGTCACTTATACAATCATATCTCCGGAACCAAAAGTCACAGCCATTTTATCTTCGAACTTGATCAATGCCCCGATAGTAGCTTTCAAACGAGCCCAAGTTTGTTAAAATCGGTTGAGCCATCTCTGAGAAAATTGAGCGCGTTCAAATATCTTCGAAAAGTGCACACACATACACACACACACACACACACACACATACACACACACATACACACACACAGACATTTTCCGATCTCGTCGAGCTGAGTCGAATGGTATATAACACTATGGGTCTCCGAGGCTCCGTTCGAAAGTCGGTTTTTCCAGCAATTCTAATACCTTTCTATAGAGAAAGGCAAAAAGCAATGCACTAAAAATGATTTTATTTTCTATTGAACAATCCAACCAGCGTGAACCACGAGATAGCGTTATGGTGATTGTTTTGACATATCCCATGAATTTAGAATTTTTTTCAATTTACTTGAGTTTGAAAGAATGCAGATGGCAAAACCTTACAAATATGGGTAAGAAAAACCAGGATTTCGTTTCGGGAGGGGCCCAAAGATTAAAGATAATGTTACTGAAGATTCATATAATTCTAATTCTCGGTGTGCCTTTTACGGGTGTTTTAAACAGACACTTTAAAATTTTACCGGGCCCCTCGGGCCCCCCCTCTGGGTACATGACTGGTTGTCATCAAACATATGATTTCAAATTGTCCTATACTCTTGACAATCTCGGATGAAATTTGAATTTTTCAGTTCACATACAGATTTGATTTAGATGATAAAACATGAGTAAATAGACTAGTCATAAAACTTTTGATAATAATTTATCAATTAATCTTAAAATCCAACCCAAAAAACAAAGAATATCCCAGATATGAAAACAGTACCCAACCTCACTTTTTCGAACTTGGTATGTTACGATTTCTGCATAAATATCAATCAAACATACCACGGAACGTTACTGAATCATTAATGATCGATTTTTTTACCAAATTTTCATACGTTTTTGTATGTTAGTATTCGATTCATAAGAAAAAAAATTAAAACCCTGCATTTTGTTCGAATCTTCAAGCAAAATCTGAAAATTATCACCATCGCTTAGTTCAAAGCTCGTCACTCGGGCAGCGCAGTGATCGCAAAAGAGTTGGTTGGATTCTTCAATTAGTCGTTCATTGATATAGTTAAAATTGCGGATCAAACCTCTTTCATACATCACCATCTAAGACTTCAATATTTTTTTAAATAACGATAACATTTCCCTTATTTCCATTTCAAACATTGCACAGTGGGGAAAAATGGATCAAAAACGCGACGATTTTTTTGGAGGCATGATACAGCTGACCACAAAGCACTTTTTTGGTGTAAAATTGTCAGTAAAATTGATTCCATGTATTTAGAAGGACCGCACGAAACACTATCATGTTCATTTTACCCCAAGTTCCCTTTTGATACTGCATTGTATTCAAGCTTAACTAAATAATATAAAACCGAAGAACTTGCAGAAGAGCGAATAGAGAGTTTCCAATGCAAAAAAGTCTAACAAATCGATTGCATATAGTTTTATTGACAGCAGAAAACTCGTTGCACCGTTTTACCCCATTTCTTTTCTAGTTATAATATTCAATTGAATTATGATCTACAATCCAAAAGCAGATCCAATGCGATCTATCAATATTGGTTCATAATGCGTGCAAAACATCTGTGATCCAATAAAACACAATGGGAATGACAGTACTATTCCGTTTAACCCGTTTGACCCCAATTTATTTCATAAGTCGTATTTCTGGTTAAACTTTCTTTCGCATACCGAAAGCAGGCTGATTGCGGTTGATGAAAATCGATTGATATTACGAAGAAAGACCTGAAAATAGGATTACAAATGAATTCAATGACCGCACGAATCTTGCTATACCGTTTTACCCCAATTTATTTCATAAGTCGTATTTCTGGTTAAACTTTCTTTCGCACACCGAAAGCAGGCTGATTGCGGTTGATGAAAATCGATAGATATTACAAAGAAAGCCCTAAAAATAGGATTACAAATAAATTCAATGACCGCACGAATCTTATGAAATAAATTGGGGCAAAACGGGTTAAACAGGCTAGTACTGTCTTTCCTTTGTGTTGAATTGGATAACAGATGTTTTGCACGTAATATGAACCACTATTGGTAGGTCATATTGGATCTGCTTCGGGATTTTAAATCTGAATTCAACATAAAATTATATTAGTGGGAAAATTGGGGTAAAACGATGTAGCATGTAGCATGCGATCATGAACACTATCTGTGAATTATTATTTGAGGTTATATGCGAAACATAGAACTGTCTTGTTGAACCAAAATTGGTCCAAACACCGATCAGTAGAACATTTTTTTCCTGTAAATTCATGGAAGAAGATGACTGGGGGTAAAACAGAACACAGTTGTTTACGGTCAATCTTATTAAAAACAATCCATTTATCTAACTTATGAGCATGTCAGGAATACCTTCCGATTGGTTGAATTGAATTTTTTCCTGAGTTTCACAGTTAGTTTTCAAAGTAAAGTCAGAAAAAAGAGGAATTGGAGCAAAACGGGCATGATAGTGAATTTTGCGGATCTTCTAACTATCATAAATCAATTCTACAGAAAAATTTGCATAAGAAATACTCATTTTGAAAATATTTGCTTATGTTTTTATGAAATTATTAAGCAAAGTCGCGTTTTTGATCGTTTTTCCCTACTGTGCATTGCTTCACCTCCAAGTTATCCGCAACTCTGTTGTCTTATTTACCGTCGCAATGGAATGCAAAAAATAAACAAACAGTTCAAGTATTGAAATCTTTTTAAAAGCCATCTAAGAAAAGGAAAGCAGCGATCATTCGCGAAAATCAAAATAAATACAGATGGAATACGTTGAGAGAGTGTGCTTCGGGTAGTGAGTATGTGCGGAACTCATCAATTCAAGCAGTCGAAGAAGTGCCGGCTCAAAACAATACTACGGAATTTAGAAACTGTACTGAATCCAAGAATTTTGTATCAATAGATAAAGCTCTAAAATATTTTCGTTAATATATGAATTTATAGCTTCAAAATTTTCTGATAAATCTTATCAGAACAAATAGCCGATTTGTCATCAAGCCCTCTCGTGCAACCGAAAGTGCCACTTGACTGTTCTCTGGGTGAGGTTGCTTTCCTACCCGAAAACGATGAGTTTGTCGATAAAATGGAAAATGTAGAAATTGTTGGTTTGTATCTATCTTCTCTGGAACAATCATTATATTCTTTTGGTCGCATGATTGCAATTTGGTAACTCCAGAATGAGCCTGAAGATGAGATAAGTCCACTCTGTTCTGATAGGTGATTTGAATAGCTTCAATGTTTACATTTTGTTCTTGCAACTGTATTCAGCACACAAATATTATTGTTTTATCGCATTCTACTCACAAATATTATTTTGATATGAAAAAGTATTGTTCCACCAATACTTTAACATTTATTTTCTCTGGCTTCTATCCACGGTCACCTTAAGGCATCACACTTTATATTGCTACACTTTTTACCAGCAAAGAGAGCGAACCATCATTCGCTGGTGATTATATACTCGGCGGCAGCGTTGATAGGTCATTTTTCCAAAAATCTGTATCCGACGCAAAAATCTATCGGCGCCATATCTGTATCAGAATCTCTGCAATATAAGTACCGGGAAAATATCACCGGGGCTAATTTAGGGTCTGCACTATTTCGCGGTTAATTTTAACTTTTGGTTGGAACCTCACACTTGACGGACGGAAAGTTATTCGGGTTTAGTTTCCACCGGAAATAATTTCAACTATAGAATTAATATTAGAATTTTCATTGCAAGATTTTTTTCAGTGTTGGAAAATAACCATCGATCTGCCAAAAATAACCATGCTCTCGAGCAGGGTTATTTTTGATAACATCAAACTAACCACTCGAGTGTCAGTTTTTAACCAAAAGTTAAAATTACCCGCGAAATTGTTCACAACCTTAGATGAGCAAAAAAAGGTATTCCGACCTTTTCTCGTGTCTCTGCAAGCAAAAACCCTTAAGGGTCTAACACTTTTGAAAAATCATTAAATACAAATCATTCTTAGTATTTTCTTGTAGTAACACATTTCAAAAATATTCTGTGAAATTTTCAAGCCAATCGGAACAAAACTCAGCAAGTTATGGGCCTTTATCTTTGCTTATCTCATACTGCGAAAAAGTAAGCATCATCGCACAGGCCCAAGATTTCTGCTTCGATTGAGTTAAAAATTTAAAAAAAAACATTCTTGAAATGTTTCATTATAACTAAAATATGATATTTTGAAAATGTTAAACCCTACCCTTGGGAGCCCTTGAGTAATAAATTGGTTCCTTAGATTTTATAGACAAAAAACGTGTTTAATCCACCTAGCAGTGAGATGATACCTATTTTTATCAATCCGCAAGTGTTTTTTGCATGAATATTCTTCGGTGTTTAAGTTTTCATGACATTATTTTAATGACCCTCGTTTTAAGCGACAATTTGAGATTTTAATCAATCATTACTCTGTAATGTCGAAACTGCAAATCGGATCGAATTTGAATCTAGAAGTGTGATAATCGATTAAACATGCCATGATATGTAAGTTCCACTCTAGAGTTTACGGTAATTTAAGGTACTTCCAGAGCCGGTATTCAGGAACCAGCATAACCCAAACCGATTCGTATGGCCATATGACGAATAAATTACAACAGTTTTGAGTTCAACTTTGAAGCTTTTCGGGATTGTCATCTTCTATATCGGTTTGAATTTTAAAAATTCATCATCATGTAATTCGAGAACCGGAAGTCATAATTGGATAAAATAATTAATTTTTGTATATAAGTTTGCTTTAATTAAAATTTTTGTTTCTGAAATTTGATTAGGCTTTTTTTGAGAAAACGATTGAGCTTTGAGAAACGATTTTATACTGGAACCGGAATTCTAAAAGCGGTATGGCCGAAGTCAGATAAATTCACCTGAGTAGCTGTACACTTTACATTTGTTTCAAAACATTTGAAAATCAGTTAAGACATCTTTGAGAGATCATAGCACGAATTAAATTTTTAGGTGCCTTCTGATCGACAACTGAATACCACTAAAACTGAAAAAAGTTAATTTTTTTATCGACTATCCAAATCTGCTAACCCGATAAACCTGATTAAATTATGTGGAATAGACATTTTTATACAATCCCCGAAACCGGAAGTTGGATCTGACTGAAAAGCAAGATGTTTTATAGAACTTTGAACTTTTCATTTGAATCTTAGATGATTCTTAGATTTCATTTGCATCTTAGATCGGTTCAGCCATCTTCAAGAAAAATGAGTTACACAATTTTGATTTCGTTTCACATATCATCCTGTAGTTCCGAAACCAGAGGTCGGAACCAAACATAACGCAGGAACTTTGTTTGGGAGCATACGACTTTTCGTATGAATCTGAATTTGTAGAAAAGAAATTTTCCGAGAAAATTAATTGAAGTTATTTGTCACACACGCATTTGCTGATCTCGACGAACTGATTCGAATGGTATATGGATGTTATGTTGTTCCAGCATTTATTGCTGTAAGTAGTTTAAAACAAAATAATTAAAAAAAATTCTGCCATCATCTGGTTTATATATGTCATATTCGAACGATTATGTTGCCAAAAACGAGCCGTGCCAAAATCGGTCCGAGGCTAAATGTCATGAAAAAGGATGCTGTACACAATCCTTTTGGTTCTTAGAAACAATTGTATGTAACAGTATAAAAAATCGTGTTTTCCGTTGCTCCCAAGCATTTCTTTGTCATACAGCGCTCAAAACTCCTACTGCTGGAATAGGGGGAAAAGTCGCTTACAGAAAAATTTCGATATCTCCGTTAAAAATGGACGGATTTTAACAATCTATGGCTTGTTGGATAGGTATTACCGTGCGGAATCTAAGTCTGAAAACATATTCTGTTTTCAAGGTCAATTGTGACAGATACTGTCAAAAAACTGAAAATTTTGACATAAAACTTTGTATAACTCAAAAAGTAAACATCCGATCTCAAAACCATTCAATAGCGTTTTGGGTGACGGGGAGACCTTTCATTTGCGACTAGTTTGATGAAAATCGGTCCAGCCATCTCTGAGATCTCGACCTCTTAGTTGACAACACACATACGGACACACACATACACACACACACACACAGACATTTGCTCAGTTCGTCGAGCTGAATCGATTGGTATATGTCATTCGGCCCTCCGGGCCTCGGAAAAATTTTCGAAAGTTTGAGCGAATTCTATACCTATTTTTTATATATATAAAAATAGGTAAAACGTTAAACGCGTTTTTCTCGAAAGCAGGTTTTGAAAGTCCGTGTACTTTATAAAGCAAACGATTAGAGTAGAGTGATTATTAAAAGTTGGAGTCACATGAAATAATGGGCCGTTTGAATAAAATGAAATAGAGTCTGATGTTTGTAGTATCCTTTTTAAGAACAAAGTCCACAAAGTAAAATGCAGTTTGGTATAAATAAAAACAAATTTGAACTTGTTATAAACAGGATGTTCGAGATCAGACCTGAAAGGATTCGTAGTGTCAGTAGAATCGTAGCACCAGCCATGCAATGGTTCTGTATACTTTGAATCGGCTGCGAATTCTGTTGAAACAGAAGGTCAAAATCCACTACAGGAATGTAATACCAAGGCTTTACTTTATTAACAAAAATTACAAAATATACGAAAATTTTTAATACAAAATATTTTCAAATATTCCAGTAGCCACAATATTGGGGGGCGTGGCCCTCAAATAAAATTTTTGGAGGGGCAAAAAGTGCCTTGCTCCCCATAGTTGCCGCGCCTGATGAGAATAACAATAATATTATCACAATCGATGTTCAATCCCTATATTATTTCCCTCGTGTTTATGACAGTGCATAGAACAAAAATGACTCTTCTGCCTTTCACTATTTTCGGAAAAAAGTAGTTTTGAAAAAAGTAATAAAGTAATAGACTCCATATTGTGTTCGCAATATTCAAGCCAACAAAAGTTTTTTTGGTTGCATTGGGAAAACCTACCGATAACTATCTGAGTCAATGATGAAATTCACATATAGGCTAACGTATTTATAATGGTTTCGCAACGGAAAATAAACCTTTTTTCAACTAGTAGCTAAAAGCATAGTTGTAATTAAAGATATGTTAGAATCAAGTAACGATAACTTACAAATGATAGTTAGTTTAATGTTTACGTTATAAAGAAACACTGCTGTCACCTTGTTTTAAACAGTAGAACATAAAAAACATGTTCGTGCTCTTGTTGCAACACAGTTGGGTTAAGTTGTATCAAAACTATCAGGTGTAAAACTTTGCTTCCGCCGTTTTCCGATAAGTGACTGTACCGGCTGAGGCTAGTCAAAATACATAGATGATAATGCCTTTAAAGTGAGTCTGTACAGTGCCTAACGAATTGTCATCGCCGTTTCAGTGACAGTTGTTCTTGTTTTCGTATTATTCACGCTAGAAATTCTGCCCAATTCTCGCCATTTGCGGGAAGTTTTACTTTTCTGTTACAATTCGAAAAAAAATCAGCTGAAGCGCATCGGATGTTCTCAGAAACTTACGGTGATGCTGCACTGAGTAAAAGTACGTTTCGGGAGTGGTTTCAACGTTTTAAAAATGGTGATTTTGATGTCGAAGACAAACATGGTGGTGGAAGAGTATTTGGTGGGATCAGCTCGGTGTGATTTACTATGAGCTCTTCAAACCGGGTGAAACCATCACAGGAGATCGCTACCGAACGCTACTGATGCGCCTTAGTCGCGCACTTAAAGAAAAGCAGCCACTATATCCAGAGCGACATGACAAAGTCATCCTCCAACACGACAATGCTCGGTCTCACGTCGCAAAAGTGGTCAAAAAGTACCTTTAAACGCTGAAATGGGAAGTCTTGCCCCACACGTCGTATTCCCCAGATGTCTCCCTTTCTGACTTCCACCTATTCTGTTCGATGGCACACGGCCTGGCAGATCAACATTTTCAATCCTTCGAATCCTTTCCTTGCCGGAAAGATAGGAGAAAGTTGTCGACGGACAGTACTTGGAATAATACATCTGTAAGCACTTTTTCGCAATAAAGTTTTTAATTTTGGAAAAAAACGGCGGAAGCAAAGTTGTACACCTGATATTTACGTGTTTCTACTATTGAAGTCAAATAAACTTATTTTTAACTAGTAGCTAGAAGCATAGTTGTGATTAAAGATATGTTTGAATTAAGTAGCGATAACTTAAAAATTATGATTAATTTAATATGACAAAAATATGTGGTGCTTGGAAACCTAAATAACTATTTCGTAACTAGTTACGTTATGAAGAAACATTGCTGTCACCTTGTATTAACCAGTATAACGTAAAAAACATATTCGTGCTCTTGTTGCAACATAGTTTGGACTTAGTCGTATCAGAACTAGTTGCGAATTGCTACTTGGGAGGGTTCAGAACGTCGCATCGGATAAGTAAATGATATGAGAGATCCCAGAACCAGTTTTTCAATGGTAGGACACACGTCAGCACTTCGAGACTCATCGTATGAGTCGACTGCATGCAACCTAAGGCAATACGCAAACAACGATACTGTATTCCTTCCAGCTTGATGAAATGGGCGTTTACCGCGGATCGGAAGTAGAAGCATACGCGTTTCCATAACGGACAATCAGTGATGTCCGAGCTCAGCACACGAGCTGCTCTATACCTGCAGTGTGTGCCTATCAGAGTCGTGTGCTGTGCTTTTCAAACCAGACTCATGAGCATGTGCTATTTGTGTAGTCCACCTACTGACAAGAGACAATACAAGAGGGGATACTGTGTACTTAAAAATTATATTATATTATTAAATAAAAAAATGGACACTCAACTCAATACGTGAGCTAGCACATGAATCAGCTCACAAGCTAGCTCCCCATTCCAGCTCATGAGCTAGCAGATGAGCCAGCATCGCGAGCTGGTTCTTCGAAGCATACGACTCTCGATCTAGTAGCAACACGGCACACGAGCGTGTGCTTCAGACTTCGTGTGTGTGTTTTTCAAAAGGTACAGCAAACGGACTGTATGAGAGCTGGCTCGTGTGCTGGGCCATCACTGCGGACAATATCGTTGTTTGGTAGAACCTGATCAGGTCTCCTGGGTAGGCACCCCACCATGATCCAGTTATTGTACGAAGAAAGTTGATTCTCTGTTGTCGTTTTTGCTTTAGATAACTAATGTGACATCCCCATGTACCTTTGGAGTCGAACCAGATCCCAAGATATTTGAATGTGAAAACCTGAGCTACGATTTCACCCCCGAGTTGAAGCTGTAGTTGTGCTGATTCTCGCTTTCTTGAAACTAAAACCAGCTCAGTTTTCTCCGTAGAGAACTCGATATATATATATATATATATATATATATATATATATATATATATATATATATATATATATATATATATATATATATATATATATATATATATATATATATATATATATGTGTGTGTGTGTGTGTGTGCATATGTGCATGTCACAGACACGACAAATAATGTCACTCGATTTTCTCAAAGACTTCTGAACCGATTTTCACAAACTCGGCTTCAAATGGAAGGTCTTACGGTCCCATAGACCGCTATTGAATTTTATCCCGATCTGACTTCCGGTTCCTATGGGGTTGTTCGAGCCATTGATGTGGAACAATGCAACCAAAATTTCTAATGATCTACAGACAAAAAGTTCAATCTATCGTCACACTCTTGAATCCGCAATTGTACGAGAGTCTGCTTAGATTCATCTTGATTAGGAGCCAACACCGAACATCGTTTGTCTTGATTTGTATTAGCCGACGAAATTACACCAATATCCCAAATGTATGCAATTATATCTTTGCACATACTTGGGATTTCGATATTTAAGCTTTTCTTCCCCAAGCTTGTGTTCAAGTTTTATATAAAAGCAGCAGAGCTAATAAAAGTCATTTTCATTGACTGAAAAATAAAAGAAAATGACAAGAAATTATTGTCACTCTCAGTTTCGCTTGCAAACTATGAGAACGAAATCCATGTCCAGTCAATGACATAAACGGGACAGTAGTTTCAAAATTGTGTTTTTTCTTTCATTCGCCCTTTCAGTCATTTGCAGTTTTCAGTGAAAATCCTATAGTATTCAGTGTCGATATTCAACCAAAGCTGTGAGAATTTAAAACGACAGAAAAATTTGTAGTAGTTTTGGTTTCCAAAGAAGTTCTGGGATGTAATTACTTCGATTTGCCATATTGTAGTCACTTTTTATAGCCAAGCGTCACATATTTTCAATACACCGATGCAAGAATGAAAATTTCAATTCTGCTGTTGCTACCTGAAGACGTTAGTTTGGTTTCGTCTTGTCATAGAGGGAAGAGTGACGTTGGCAATTATACTCTCTCATTTTTTCGATGAGAAACTAAAATGCTTCGTATCTCTTCGTTTGTTCTGGTGTCGGTCATTTGCGAATGAGACAGTAAAACATTGAAAATGAGGTCTTACCTTACTCTAACCCGGCTTTGCATGGATGTAAATTATTTCAAATTCAGAGGGGAATATTATAAACAATTACAAGGGGCCCCAATGGGTAATCCGCTCTCCCCATTTTTATGCGAATTATTTATGGCAAACCTCGAAGAACTTTTAAATAAACGAGGATTACTACCAAATCGCTGGTGGAGATACGTTGATGATATATTTTGCATCATCAAGTGTAACGATTTGGAAATTTTTTTGGATACAATCAACAATTTACATAGGAACATAAAATTCACCTGCGAGAGAGAGACAAACAACAGTTTACCTTTCTTAGATGTTCTCATTATACGGGAGGCGAAAACTTTATCTTTCGAAATATATAGGAAGCCAACCAATACAGAGCGAGTTATACCTAATATTTCTAACCATTCTCACCAACATAAAATGGCAGCATTTCACCATATGTTTCACAGAATGCTAACATTACCCCTCAGAGATGATGCGGTAGTGAAAGAGAAAAATTTTATCTGCGAAATTGGAAAGCTCAATGGATATCCGGAGCGCTCAATCCAAACAATCCTCGATAAGAAATTAAGATCATTGAAAAAATTATCACTTACAACTTTGACCCCCCTATCAGAAACCTTGAAAAGAATATCGGTAGACTTCAACTCTAACATGGCATATCCACTTAAATCAAAATTAAAACCCTTTGGCTTGGATTTAGTGTTCAGTAGTACTAGCAACCAGTTGAAAACTTTAATAGGATCTACTATAGATCCTACTGACAAATTGAAAAAATCGGGGGTATACAAAATTTCATGTTCTCATTGTGATAAATTATACATTGGACAAACAAAGAGATCATTAGATATCCGTTTCAAGGAACACATAGCGGAAATAGGGAAAGCATCCAAGGATCTGGAACGGGGTTTATCACACCATTTCAAGTCGAAAGTAGCTGAACATGCCTTTTCCGAAAACCATGATTTCACTACAAATGACATAAAAATTTTAAGACAAATTTCCAACCTATGGAAATTAGATTCGGCAGAAAGTCTGGAAATTTTCAAACATAATTCCACTTCTTTACTAAACAGAGACCAAGGAAATAGGTCTTCCTGGCTCTTTAAGTTACTACCTACACACAGGGGACAGACAAACATAGAAAACACT
Organism: Malaya genurostris; assembly: GCF_030247185.1. Classification (NCBI taxonomy): domain Eukaryota; kingdom Metazoa; phylum Arthropoda; class Insecta; order Diptera; family Culicidae; genus Malaya; species Malaya genurostris. The sequence goes on from NC_080572.1 coordinate 157,891,424, forward strand.
TAATCTCTCCCTACCCTAAACAAATTAGATAATTTTTTCGAGGTGTTTATACCTGTTGTAGGAATCTACCTACTTCCGTTTCATATAAAAGGAACAACATTACAGCATTCTTTCAATAACTAAACAAAACTATCACACTGAAGATGAATATAAATTGTATTCGAAATGTGCATATGTGATGTGACGTTTATTATACAAGATTTATAGTGTCGTGAGATACATAGTGAATTTGTATAGTGACGTGATATACTTATAACAGAATTAAATGGTAATATTTAAAAATTTATAAATTGTAAAATCATTCTGTTCAAACACTCAAACGAAAAGTTAATTGAAAATGAGACTGCTGAAATGGTTTCTTTCATTGAGAATGTGTGACAATTTTAAGCTCTGAAAAGCAGTTATTTTTATAGCGGTTAGTTTCTCTACCATTCTGCGATATCGGTTGAAGTGGTAAACTTTTTCTCATTATCAATCGAGTTCATCTTATATAAATTAGAAATTAATCTTAAGCACTCAAAATTTATCCTGGGGTAGTTGTCAATTGCAAGGAACATGGAATTTCATCCGAGCTTGCATGACACAAGATCAGAGCATACCAATTAAAGCTTCAAACCGTTTTATGGCACTTTTTGTCTTGCTGTCTAGCAACAACCTACCTTTAGCATGCTACGCGTTGGACTGAAACGCTAGCTATATTAGCTTCTATTTATAGATTCGCGTACTTCAAACAGCTTCGCTTTTGCATCGATTGACCAATCAGAGCGATGCTTTCCCTTTGATATATCGCTTACTCCTTCAAAACCGTCGTCTCTGGCAGGGAAATCCGGTATGCCGGAGATTTTTAGCAGACAAAAGAGGGCACTGCTCGTTACTAATAAAAATTTCAATCATATATAATTGAAAATACGTGGCTTGATACATTCAAATCGAAACATAGAAATATTTCCAATCAGAAGATGAAAAAAATGTCACTCACTTTTCTCAAAAAATGTCACTCACTTTTCTCAGAAATGGTATGACCGATTTTCACAAACTTAGATTCAAACGAAAAGACTTATGGTGCCAGAGATCGCTAAATCTATGAAATGAAAGGTCTTGAAATTCATTGGAAAGTCTCCGAAAAGTTGATCCAGATCCTACTTCCGGTTCCGGTATTACAGTGCGATTAGAGTAAATTTTTCAATTTAGTTAGTATTTTTTCATAAGCGATGGCGATACGAGGTGCACATTTTTATAAAATGAACTGGTAAATTCATCTTGTTGGTAGATCTTGTTAGTTGGTGAATATATAAATCTACTTTGGGAGTACTAGCGTTCGGAAAGTAATAGTAAAATAGAAAAGCTCCAAAAACGCAACACACTTCGAGTTCTCAGCAACGGTTAAACCGATTTTCACAAATCATGATTCAAATTGAAGCTCTCAGTGTCTTTAAATTTCAAACTTTCATGCAAAACGATGCAAAATCGGTGCGCATCGGTACGTGCAGGTACGGAAGAAGAAGAAAACGCACCCACCTAGTGTGCTTTGTTCAATTTTGTACAGCGTGCAGGGTTGCCACATTTAAATTTGTTTGGGGTTGTTCGAGCCATTGATGTGGAACAATGCAACCAAAATTTCTAATGATCTACAATCAATAAGTTGCTTAGATTGATCTTGATTAGGAGCCAACACCGAACATCGTTTGTCTTGATTTGTTTAGCATTAGCATTAGAGACCGCCCGTGTGTTGCTACTCCGTTATTGATCTGGACCAATTGAGATTGCAAAATGATTTTTTGAAGTAACATGTTTGGGAATAACACATTGTTTCACACTGTGCAAACTGTATTGAACCATGCATGCTGATCAATACCGACGCCGGCCACGTCCGAATGCAGATCTACTTGGGAGGGAAAGGATTGTTAGTTCGATGCATGTTGTTACTAAGAACCGAGGAATCCTCTGCATTCCCACATGCATCACAGGAGAGGATACTTTGTTAGTAAATGTTTTAATAATGTTATCATGTGTTTATTGCTCTGGGTAGCCGGCTACCAAGAATGTTTTAAAGTATTATCGTTTTATGTGTTACTTTGTGCTGGCAATATAATGCACGAAACAGTCAATCTCCGAAATTGACAAAACTCCGGACAGCCGGCTGTCGAGTATGCAGTCACTCGTTTATGCATCTACCTTTCGCGTTTTTTTAGTCATGCAAAAAAACACATGTGGATTGATAAAAAAAAGGTATCATCTCACTGCTTGGTGGATTAAATACGTTTTTATAAATGAAACTACGTGATACAAAATAAACGAGCGAATAGGATTTAAACAAAAAAGTTGATTCATTGCATTGAAATATTCTAAACAGTTTTTATAAAATCATTTTAAATCACCAAACAAAGGTCAACAGATTTCACACGCGTCTTGATTCTTTATTATTTCCGCTTTATTATTTTAATTATTTATTAAAATTATTAATTGGTTATATTAGTTGATCTGGGCAGCCGGCTACCGAGAAAAATATTAATTTACTGTTTGAAATATTAATATCATGTGTTTTTTACTATGTATTCAAAATACCGATATATGTTATCCCTGTTATTAACTTTGTAATATAAACGGATTTGCGCAATGGTTGAATTTTATCATTCATTTTATAATCCTGAAAGACAATCAATAACATGGAAGAAGAAATCATTCCTAATAAAACGTTTCTCCGAAGCTAGACGGAAATTGATAGGTTGAATAAAGAGATGATTTATATCTTTTTATTATATCGTTTCAAGAGATGATTTAGTAAAATAGAGTAATCAGAAGTAAAACATTGAAAATATCTGATAACTGAAAGGAAAAAGAAACTCCTGCAATTGTCGCCTTTTACGACATGGAAGCAGGAACCCAGTGGATCTATTCTTGGTTCATTTTTTTCCGCCGGATTCCACACGGCATCTAGGCTGGTACAGCCCGGAGAGAGCTAATAGGTATTATCAATCTCCTAGTGGACCCCAGCCCCTATCGTTTGTCTTGATTTGTATTAGCCGACGAAATTACACCTATATCCCAAATGTATGCTTGCGATTTCGATATTTAAGCTTTTCTTCGCCAAGCTTGTGTTCAAGTTTTATATAAAAGCAGTTATTTTTATAGCGGTTAGATTCTCTACCATACTGCGATATCGGTTGAAGTGATAAACTTTTTCTCATCATCAATCGAGTTCATCTTATATAAATTAGAAATTAATTTTAAGCACTCAAAATTTATCCTGGGGTAGTTGTCAATTGCATGGAACATGGAATTTCATCCGAGCTTGCATGACACAAGATCAGAGCATACCAATTAAAGCTTCAAACCGTTTTATGGCACTTTTTGTCTTGCTGTCTAGCAACAACCTACCTCTAGCATGCTACGCGTAGGACTGAAACGTTAGCTATAATTTCGCTTCAATTTATAGATTCGCGTACTTCAAACAGCTTCGCTTTTGCATCTATTGACCAATCAGAGCGATGCTTTCCCTTTGATATATCGCTTACTCCTTCAAAACCGTCGTCTATGGCAGGGAAATCCGGTATGCCGGAGATTTTTAGCAGGACACTGCTCGTTACTAATCAAAATTTCAATCATATATAATTGAAAATACGTGGCTTGATACATTCAAATCGAAACATAGAAATATTTCCAATCAGAAGATGAAATAATAATAATAATAAGATGCAATATAGACTGAGCTATAAGTGTTTAAAACCTGACCACATTTCTACATGTATTTTTCCTTGAGTTTCTGATTTGCACCCCTATATAGAAAATAAAGATGTGTTCCACATCAAAAAATGTCACTCACTTTTCTCAGAAATGGTATGACCGATTTTCACAAACTTAGATTCAAACGAAAAGACTTATGGTCCCAGAGATTGCTAAATCTATTAGAAAATGCGCATTCAATTTTCTCGGAAATTTCTTAACCGATTTTTACAAACTAAGATGCAAATGAAAGGTCTTGAAATTCATTGGAAAGTCTCCGAAAAGTTGATCCAGATCCTACTTCCGGTTCCGGTATTACAGTGCGATTAGAGTAAATTTTTCAATTTCGTTAGTATTTTTTCATAAGCGATGGCGATACGGTGCACATTTTTATAAAATGAACTGGTAAATTCATCTAGTTGGTAGATCTTGTTAGTTGGTAAATATATAAATCTAATTTGGGAGTACTAGCGTTCGGAAAGTAATAGTAAAATAGAAAAGCTCCAAAAACGCAACACACTTCGAGTTCTCAGTAACGGTTAAACCGATTTTCACAAATCATGATTTAAATTGAAGCTCTCAGTGTCTTTAAAAATTTCAAACTTTCATAGAAAATGATGCAAAATCGGTGCGCATCGGTACATGCAGGTACGGAAGAAGAAGAAAACGCACCCACCTAGTGTGCTTTGTTCAATTTTGTACAGCGTGCAGGGTTGCCACATTTAAATTTATATTAACATGACATAATTGTTTACAAATTGAAATGGTGATGATAGTTTACACCAAAGAAATTATTTGATTTTATTCAGGTTTGAACTAGAGATGGTCGGGTATAGAAATTCTTATACCCGAACCCGACCCGTACCCGAGTGATCAACAAAAAAATTTACCCGTACCCGACCCGTACCCGATTAAAAATTTAAAAAATTACCCGTACCCGACCCGTACCCGATCAATAATTTAAAAAAATTACCCGTACCCGACCCGTACCCGAAAAAAAATAAAAAATTTTACCCGTACCCGACCCGTACCCGATTAAAAATTACCTGTACCCGTACCCGACCCGAATGAGTAGTAAAAATTTTACCAAAATTCAGTATGGAAAAATTAAAGTGTTTTAGATATCGAGCCGTATCAGGCTCTAGTTGGTAAGTAAAATACATTAAAATGCTTGTTTACATTTAAAAATATAAATACACTGTGAAGCATGAATACAGGGTCCGCCATGTAACTTTTTTTTAAACACAAACGGTTCATTCGATTTCAAGATTTATTTTTTTTTATATTAAAGTACAATCCTTCCGGTTAATTGTGGAATATAATTTCATTCAAATGGCTGCCTCGGCTGGCCTTACAGTACGCCATACGGTCGGTCCAGTTTTTTAGTACATTTTCGATTGTATGCAGCTTTATTTCAGCTATGGCTGCACGAATGTTGTCCTTCAAGGCTTGAATTGTCTCTGGCTTGTCCACATAACACTTATCTTTGAAAGCTCCCCAAAGATAATAGTCTAACGGCGTCAAATCACAGCTCCGAGGCGGCCAAACAACATTCGAATTTCGACTGATAATTCGATCTTCGAGGACTGTGCGCAGAAGATCGCTCGTAGCGTTGGCTGTGTGGCTCGGAGCGCAGTCTTGTTGAACCAAATGGTGTCCAAGTCTTCCTCTTCAAGTAACAGGATCGCTAATCATGGTGCGGTAGCCTGCCTCATTTACGAAGATAAATGGGCCAATGATGCACCAAACCGTCACTCTCTGAGGATGCATCGGCTTCTCCACGATAACGTGCGGGTTTTCCGTCCCCCAGATGCGACAATTTTGCTTATTAACAGACCCGCCGAGATGAAAATGCGCCTCATCCGAGAAGATGATTTTTTTTGCACACATTCCGCAACATTACCATGATTTTCAAAGTAAAACTGCACTATTTTCACGCGTTTCTCAAGCGTATACACAACCATTTTCGTTCAGCGGAAGGATACAACTAAGTTTCTGTCAAATCAGAAGTGACATTGAGGTTACTAATGTCGAAATAACCGCTAGTTCAAAAATAAATGTTAGATGGCGGACCCTGTAGATTTCCAATGTCTTTGGTACTTTATACTCATTTGCAAATGTTAACAAAAGGGAGTAATATCTACTCGAATTTTTCGAGAAGCATATTTACCCAATATGTCGTAATACCCGTTGTATTCAATTTTGGGTAGGTATGGTATTTACGGAACAGTGTGACTTTTGATTCGATTCTTTAGAGCCACAAGTAAGCGTGCTCATTATCTTGACATACAAATAAAAATTCACATTCAAATCACTTGAAAAATCACGTAAAATGGTTCCAAATGTCAAATTGAATATTATACGTGACGAAAATGAATGTTATGCGAGCATCCCCTAAAATGAATAGAGTATCATCATTTCGTTTACGTGTATTGACCAAACATCAAACAATGTACGTGTATTCCCGGTGTAAAAAAATCAATTTTGAAAATGGTGAATAGGAATTTTTTTTGGTTACAATTTTTTACTACAAAGCAAAATGAATTATGATTTTGATTTAAATTTATCTGTCAACTGTGCCCGTTTTGTAAGCCTCACAAATCCACACCCACTATGTTAACGGTAGCTGGTGGTTTTTACAGCTATTGAACTTCTTTGCCACCTCCGGTGGAACCCTCAACGAGTAACACGGTGAAAATTTGAGTATTTCTCGAGAAAAGATTTTCACCCGTACTTTTGCGACTCCACGTTGTCACGTATCGAGATTTTCACTTGTAGTCCAGTGAAAAGAAACGAAAATTAACTGGCAATATAGCCCAACTTGCTGTGCCATTAATCGGAGTCATTTCAAGTGAGGTGACACCACCCAGAAGTGAAGAATAAGAAGAACTTCTATGCAGATTTTCTGAAATAAATGTTCATGTTTTTATGGTAAAAATCCTAACGATTTATATGAAAATTTAGAAAATCTCCAACCAATATTTAAAATAACAGTTTTCTTGTATCTGAATGTGATATGAGTACTACACTACATTTTATATATAAATCAAATAATTTTTACTGGATTGTGCATTAAACAGCTTTAAAATGGCAGTCCATTAAAACCTACGTGAAAAGTAGATTCCAACCGCAACATCTTAGAGCTAAGGCAGTGTGTCTTATTAAATATGTTATAAAATAAAGTAGGGCGGGAAATATTCACATAACTTTTCACGTAACTATGATTAATCGCTTTTTTCTAATGAAGAAAAGAAATGTTTTTTTCTGGAAATGTCAAAACCCCTTGAATCAAATTGTTTATTTTTCGGAAGACCTGTTTTGCAATAAAAAATTCTCGTCAACGTGTAAACATATTTATGTGAAGTACAAATGGTCGGGTAATCGATCAGAAAAAAAAATTTACCCGTACCCGAGTGAGCAGTAAATTTTTTTACCCGTACCCGACCCGTACCCGAGTGAGCAGTAAAATTTTTTACCCGTACCCGACCCGTACCCGATTGAAAATAAAAATTTTTACCCGTACCCGACCAAAAACCCGTCGGGTACGGGTACGGGTCGGGTTTCGGGTAAAATACCCGATACCCGGCCATCTCTAGTTTGAACAAGAAAATCTCTCTTCTAGTGATGAAAAACATAAGTAATATGATAAAAGCATCATTACACCACTAGGTGGATTAAAAACGGTTTTTTAACCCGATTTCAGACGAATACATTCTTCTATCGTAGAGAAGATTGAGTCACATCGCATATCTAAGCATATGCAAGATCTTACAGTGCGAAATAACTCATTACGTTTTGTGATGTAAACTATCATTCACATTCACACATATGTGTTTACAGTATATCGTAGAAGAGGAGGTTTATAGAATTTCTTATTGTGAGAAAGTTCGTATTATTTCACGAACAAGTCTGTTGTTTACATTAATACTCCATGATACCGATAATTTAAAATAATCCTAATCATTTTTCAAACAAGTGTTCATGAATTTTCAGTAAAACGCTCCATATTAGAATGAGACCAAATATTTTTATATACAGTCAGTAAAGTCAGAATTGTGAGATAATCGCATTGGATGCTAGGAATTATCATCTTGTGCGAAGTGTTTTATGTACAATGCGATATAATTCAGGCAAATTTTAGATATCATGTACAGCCAACCATTTATGAAACTAACGGTCCTTGCATATCGCCAGCTTATTTATTTTTATTTTTTTTTATTTTTATTTTCGTCAAGCAAATGTAGACTACATCGCATATCTAAGACTTAGGGTCCAACAACCCAGACACATCCAGTGCTGTAGTTGCGGTTAGTCACAGTTAGTCAGTAACTAAACAGCTCATAAAACTTTAACTTCTCAGGAATCGAGAAAAAATTTTTGCAAATATTTATAATGACTGATTCAAGTATCCACGAAGGTTGCAAAAGCAATAATACCTATTGAGGTATCGAATCGTTCTGAAAGGCAGGAATGAATCCCGTACAGCATCCTGAATTATGCAAATCCGAAATGAAATAATCAACATTAAAATTCTGTATGCGGCTATTTTTATTACCGTTTGGACCGCCCATTAGTGAAAAAGCTACAAACAAAGTCACGTAAAAAAAATCTGTTAACAAAAATTGAATCAGTTTGGATTCTATCGCCACTGCGAGCAGATGTATTGTGTGTCGTTTGCAAAGCTAGTTTCGCTTCCGACAAAAGCGATTACATCACAGCTGCTAGTCGTTTTCATTATTGAAAAAACAACGAAAAGAGGACAACGGTGGAGAGCATCACACAAAATCAGCCGTCCTAATGACTTTAAAAGTTTTCTAAAGAACTATCAGGATTTCTTGCTCGCAAATCGAAGGTAAAAAACCTCAGTTTAGTGCAGATCTAGAACTGTTTGATTAGATTTGTGCACTTTTCGCTGTGTGAAATTTACAGTAATCGAGATCAAGTGAAGATCTTTTTTTTTTGCGAAAAATGTGAAGAGGGGAATGCTTGCTTGCATAATTCATACAATTGATCAACTAATTGATATTCGGAAGTGTTCAGGAACATGTCAGTTGTTTTCGAATTCACGATATCCAGTTATGTCTCTAACATTACCCACCCGCCTTTTTATAACATTTATTATATTCAAACATAAAATATACTAGCATTTATAACTGTCTGTAATCTTAATCATTAGCTTTTAATAGTTTTAAGTTGATTCTATTGAAAAATTTGACAATAATGAACTTTTGAGCGAGAAATGATGAAGTTCACTAATTTTGAACGAGTTGAATTTTTATAAATACTGGCATCTTTTCTTCAAACTCGGCCTTGTTTATAATTAGAAGTATTTGGTATGACACGGTCCGTATTGGTTGGCTTCCTATATATTTCGAAAGTTAAAGATTTTGTCTCCCGGACAATAAGAATATCCAAGGAAGGTAAACTGTTGTCTTTCTCTTCCTCATAGGTGAATTTAATATTTTTTATATAAATTATTAATTATTTCTAAGCAGTTTGATAAATCATTGCGTTTGATGATGCAAAATATATCATCTACGTTCTCCACCAGCGAAGAAGCGGTATAGAAGAGCACACAGAACAAATTATATCTGAAAAGTTCAACAGTTATTTCATAAATAGTGTTCAGCAGATCAATCAAAGTATTGAATTGGTAGGTGAACTTGTTGAAATAACACAGCCGATGAATAACTATTGTAGACTTGATGAATTTCAACCAATCACTTTTGAACAATTGAAAAATATTTGTTTTAATTTGGGAAAATCGACTTGGCAATGTAAATTCAATAGTGATACAGGATTGCTTTCATGTTACCGAACACGATCTACTGGATTTGGTAAGTGAATCGTTGTACACGAGGCACGTGCAAAAGTGTGGAAAGAATTTCTGGTGGTTCCTATCCCCAAGGTTACTGGAACGGATAAAGCCGAGGAGTACCGTCCCATTAACATGCTGCACACACTGGAAAAAATTCTGGAACTTGTTGTTAAAGATCAGCTGATTAACTATTTGAACTCTAACAGTTTGCTAATACCGGAACAATCGGGATATCGTAAGGGTCACTCTTGTGAAACCGCTTTGAACCTAGTATTGGCAAAATGGAAGGAGAAAATCGAAGCCAAAGAAAGTATCTTTGCTGTGTTCTTGGATCTGAAGAGAGCCTTTGAAACAATTTCAAGACCTTTATTGTTGCAGACATTACGGCGTTTTGGCATCGGGGGAATGGCACATGAATGGTTTAAAACTATTTATGTGGTAGATCTCAAAAGACTGTTTTTAACGATGTAGTGTCTAGTTCCCTCGGTAATTCACTTGGTGTGACTCAGGGAAGTGTGTTAGGTCCTATTCTATTTATTATGTATATTAATGATATGAAACGAGTTTTACGTTTCTGTGATATAAATTTGTTTGCTGATGATACTGTACTGTCGCGAAAACTAAATATATGGTTATTTCTTCTGTTAGCACCGGTCATGACGCCAATGTGGAAATTGATGGTGAAACTATTGATCGCGTTAGAGAAATGAAGTATCTTGGAGTCATAATTGATGAAAAGCTAACATTCAAATCTCATATCAATAACGTCATCAAGAAGATTGCCAAAAAGTATGGTGTATTATGTCGTTTGAAAAATGACTTAACGACCCATAGTAAGATTCTTTTGTATAAAACAGTCATTTCACCACACATTGACTTTTGCCCATCCATTCTGTTTCTTGCTAATAACACACAAATCTTGAGATTACAGCGACTGCAAAATAAAATCATGCGATTAATTCTAAAATGTAGTAGATATACCTCGTCAGGTTTTCTACTGAACGCATTACAATGGCTTTCAGTGAAACAGAGAATTTACTACTTAACCATGGTATTTATTTTCAAGATATTAAACGGCATGCTGCCTCGATATTTGTGTGATCGAATTGAAAGAGGAACTGATTTGCATAGGTACAATACTAGAAACGCATCTGATGCTAGAACACCAAGCTTTCTGTTAGCCAGATCGCAAAACTCATTATTGTACAAGGGAATAAGTTTTTTCAATTCGATGCCAAGAGAAATCAAACGCGCAGTGACATTGGTGGAGTTCAAAAGGTTATGTATTTCACACATAAAGTCCGCTTTGTAAGCAAATATTTAGTTAGTTAGTTCAAATTTTTTAGATTTTTTATTTTTTTTTACGTATTACGAAGATTGTATTTTCTTTTTCTTTTTGTTTATATATATTATTGTGAGACGAATTAAGTTACTATGTTCGGTATGATGATGATGATGGATTTTTAGTTTGTTTGAGAGTTAAAAATAATGAGCAGTCTACAAACGTTTGAGCCTCGCGCGCGAAGCAAGTAGTGACTATTTGGAAAGCGAATAGGACTGGCCGAAGAGCCTTAGCATTCAGTGTGTTAAGTTTGCTCTTGACCTTGTTGCACATTTGAACGAGGATCTAATGGCGTTTTCGTTTTTAATTTGCACTACACCGGTGCAGTGCTACACTGAGGCATGCATAAACGAACAAAACTGACGAAAACATAAACAGTAACCATTGACTACAATAAACGATTCCATTGCACAGAGCTACACCAAACTTTTGATGAGTGCTACACCAGTGGTATCGGTGCAGAAAAAGTGTAGCACTGGTGTAGTGCAATTGGCAAAAACGAACGGTTTCAGTGCAGCTTTCGCTACACCGGTGTAGTGCAATTTAAAAACGAAAACGACATAAGTTCACTGGTTCGATGGTTAAAATTTTAGCAACTGAAACTAAACGTCGCGAAAACTATATATATGGTTATTTCATCTGTTAGCACCGGTCATGACGGCAATGTGGGAATTGATGGTGAAACTATTGTTCGCGTTAGAGAAATGAAGTATGGAGTCATAATTGATGAAAAGTTAACATTCAAATCTCATATAATTAATCTCATATAATTACGTCATCATTAATCTCATATAATTACGTCATCAAGAAGATTGCCAAAATATACGGTATATTGTGTCGTTTGAGAAATGACCTATCGATCCATAGTAAGATGCTTTTGTATAAAACAGTCATTTCACCACACATTGACTTTTGCCCATCCATTCTGTTTCTTGCTAATAACGCACAAATCTTGAGATTACAGCGACTGCAAAATAAAATCATGCGATTAATTTTAAAATGTAGTAGATATACCTCCTCAGATTTTCTACTGAACGCATTACAATGGCTTTCAGTGAAACAGAGAATCTACTACTTAACCATGGTATTTATTTTCAAGATCTTAAATGGCATGCTGCCTCGATATTTGTGTGATCGAATTGAAAGAGGAACTGATTTGCATAGGTACAATACTTGAAACGCATCTGATGCTAGAACACCAAGCTTTTTGTTAGCCAGATCGCAAAACTCATTATTGTACAAGGGAATAAGTTTTTTCAATTAGATGCCAAGAGAAATCAAACGCGCAACGACATTGGTTGAGTTCAAAAAGTTATGTATTTCACACATAAAATCCGCTTTGTAAGCAAATATTTGGTTAGTTAGTTCAGTCGGTGTTGAACAGTCGTTCGCACCGCACGCGTATAGCTCTTGGCTCCTGGAAATTTTTCGGCTACCTAGAGTTTTATTGATTTTATGATCGTCTTCCAGTTCTTTTTAGTCAGCCTATACAAAGAGTGATATTCTAATATAATCAGTCTTTTTCAAGACTAAGATATTAATCAGCCTTTTCTAAGGCTAGCTATTCAAAGAACTATTCTTCGAACTAATCATTCCGTAACCGAAAAAGTTGTGTATAGAAGCGTACAGTTTAATAACGCTGGTTGGTTTACACGCGTTAAATACGACAACGGTTGAACTACAGGTAGAGGCCTGTTGGCAGCAGCTGTTAAAACGTATAGTCGTGCTGCATAAGAGAGCCCAAGTGCTGGGCCAAGCCGGTGAAGGAAACAACAAAGGGCGTTTCCCAAGCTCTACCCATGCCACAATATACAGCCACAAGTGCTGAGCAGGAGAGTGCAAAGGCACATCGAAGAAGGAGAGTGCAAAGGCACATAGAAGCAGGAGAGTGCAAAGGCACATAGAAGCAGGAGAGTACAAAGGCACACCGGTGCGAAGGCACTTCGGTGCAGAAGCATAACGGTGCGGAGCACAAGGAAGGAGCAGACAAGACCACTCGATCTTTCCACTGCCATACATCACGATTAACGATAATAACGATAAAATTCGTGTTGTAGTAAATACTTTGAAACACGCGAATGATATTGTCTCTTCGGAACGTTTCACTAGAGAGTATAAATTTTACATACCCTCCAAAGATGTCGAAATTGGCGGTGTTGTTACCGAAGCGAGTCTTTTGGTAGATGATTTACTCAAGCATGGTGTCGTTTCAAGAACTCCATGCTTGAGGGTGTGAAAATACTGGAGTGCAAACAACTGTACTCAGTAGTTCATGAAGAGGTAAAAAAGTTCATCGCCCATCAGACTCGTTTCGAGTGACATTTGACGGGTCTGCTAAGCTTTCTTTCTTTTTTTTCTGTTAAGCTTTCTTTAAAAGCATGGTCTAAGCGCACATATGCAGAAATGGTTAAAACGGTCATTATTGTCCCCCCTTTGAAAACCGAAAACGGGTTTTCAAATCTAGAGGAACCAGAGGACTCTGACTCTGACGAAAATAGTGAAGGTGATTCGTATATCACTACCCAAGGGTCAGTTAAGAGAAAGAAGTCTTCCTCCAAATTACCAAGAACAACACCTAAAATTTCATCTTAAAAAAAATCCCCGTGTTAAACAAAAAATGTCAAAACCAAAGACTGTGCCTCCTTGTATGTCAAATTCACAAACCAATCCAGGATCTATCACAGAAAAAGATAATAATCCAGTGGGCTCCATTTCACAGCCACAAACAGGATTACTGAAGTTTTCGGAAATTGTAGAATGGATTTTCTTTAACATTCAATATATCTGAACCCATAAAGACCCTCATAACGGCATTCCTTCCAATAGCTAGAACCTTTTTGAAACAGCTCAATGGCAAATTGTCTCAGGTTTTGTATCTTTTGAGGGATAATTTATCACCCGCCGCAAATGATACAATCACTGTCCTGCAGTACAATTGTCGAAGCATCATGCCAAAACTTGATTCATTTAAAATCTTATTGCATAGTCAAAAATGTGATGTATTTGCTTTTTGCGAAACATGGCTTACTTCAAACATAGCCTTAAATTTGAATGATTTTTACATTATGCGTCTCGATAGAGACTCTCCGTATGTTGGAGTGCTTTTGGGAATTAAGAAATGCTATGTCTTTTATATATTAAACATCCCTTCAACTTCTAGCATATAAGTTGTTGCTTGCCAAATAAACATTAAAGGAAAAGATATTTCTATAGCTTCGGTTCATATTCCTCCAAAAGCAGAAGTTGGACAGCGACAGCTAAATGAAATTGTTGAAGCCCTTCTTGCTCCACGATTGGTTCTGGGGGATTTCAATTCGCACGGTATTATGTGGGGTTCCGTTACAATGATAACAGATCATCTTTAATACAAAACATTTGTGACAATTTTAACATGACAGTTTTAAATATGGGTAGCATGACACGGATCCCAAGACCTCCTACACGCCCAAGTGCATTAGATCTATCTCTTTGCTCAACATCAATTCGACTAGATTGCACCTGGAAAATATTGGCTGATTTACACGGTAGCGATCATTCACCAATCGTCATCTCAATTAGCAGTAGCAATTGCATTGCTACTTCAGCTAGTATTCCATATGATTTGACAAAAAATATCGACTGGATTAAATACCAAAGTAGTGTCTCTAGTATTTTGAATTCAATGGAAGAGCTCTCTCCACTTGAAGAATATGACTTCCTCGTTAGGTCGATTCTGGAGGCCGCAGAACAATCCCAAACCAAACACTTTCCTGGGCCAACGACTAACAGAAGGCCTCCCAATCCCTGGTGGGACAAAGAGTGCTCAGAGGCTAAACTCGCAAAACAAAATGCTTGCAAGACGTTTCTAAAACGGGGAGGAGGAACTCCTCAGAATTTTGAAAAATTTATGGTTTTAGAAACCAAGTAGAAAAGCATACTTAGAGCCTAAAAATGTAGCTACTGGAGACATTTTGTCGAAGGTTTGTCAAGAGAAACCTCAATGAGCACTCTTTGGAACACGGCCAGACGAATGAGGAATCGTAACGTGGGCAATGAGAGTGATGAATACTCGAACCGATGGATATTTGACTTTGCTAGGAAAGTTTGCCCAGATTCTGTTCCTACGCAGAGCATTATTCGGGAATCTCCTGCAAATAATGGTTTTATTAATAACCCCTTTTCAATGATGGAATTTTTTATAGCACTCTTGTCTTGTAACAATAATGCTCCTGGGTAGGACAGAATTAAATTAAACTTGGTGAAAAATCTGCCCGACCTCGCAAAAAGACGTTTGTTGGAATTGTTCATCAAGTTTATTGAGCAAAATATTGTTCCACCTGACTGGAGGCAAGTGAAAGGTATCGCCATTCAAAAGCCGGGGAAACCAGCTTCCAATCACAACTCATATAGACCCATTGCAATGTTTTCCTGCATCAGAAAATTGTTCGAAAAAATTATTCTACGACGTCTCGACACTTGGGTCGAGACGAACGGTTTGTTGTCTGATACTCAGTTTGGTTTCCGTTGAAGTAAAGGGACGAATGATTGCCTTGCATTACTTTCGTCTGACATCCAAATTGCCTTCGCTCAAAAACAACAAATGGCATCTGTATTTTTAGAAATTAAAGGAGCATTTGATTCAGTTTCCATTGATGTCCTTTCAGACAAGCTCCACCAACATTGACTTCCAGCGGCTTTAAATAATTATTTGCACAACCTTTTGTCAGAAAAGTACATGCACTTTTCATATGGCGACTTAGCATTAGGGATGTCCGATACCGAGTCGATACTTTGAAGTATCGATACTTTCTTTCAAGAATCGGGTATTTTTGGTATCGATATTACATCAGAGCGATACTGTTAATATCGATACTTTTGGTCTCGATACTTACAGTATCGCAACAGAATGAAGTCAATCACCATTACTACGGAATA
Organism: Malaya genurostris; assembly: GCF_030247185.1. Lineage (NCBI taxonomy): Eukaryota > Metazoa > Arthropoda > Insecta > Diptera > Culicidae > Malaya > Malaya genurostris. Next base: position 157,907,221 of record NC_080572.1, read on the forward strand.
TTTGTTTGGTTTCAATTATAGAGGCTTTAATCTTAAGGTCATTTACCACTTCGGGTCAGAAAAACTTTCTAACCCTATGTGCGGGGTTGAGAATCGAACCCAGATGGCTGAGTAAAAGGCATCGACTAACCCATCACGCTATACCCGTCACCGATGGAACTTTTTTTGACGTGAATACGTCTTACTTTACTATGGGGCGCCTTTTCAAAATTTACCCTCTGGAAGAGAGGTTTGTAATCGTGGATATTTCTGTGTTATATTCAACGTATCATCATAATTTTTTTACACGTCATCGAAGATATGATCAGCAATTTGTGATAAAATTTTCGGTAATATAACCACAAATAACTCGAAAATAAAATTTCATATATGTGAAAAAGATAAAAATTTGATGCTTCTTTTATTCTAGTCTGCGTAGTCAGAGATGGCATTTCACCAGAGAGATACACGCTAGAGTCAGATTTTTGCCACACCGAGGATGAAAAAAACGAAGCACCGCACAAAGCGGAAAGCGCACTTCTTCTCAGTGTCGAATAGAGTGTGTGCTTGTGGTTAAAGCAGCTGGTGCGAGTGAAACACATTCTCTTCGCATGAATCGCTCACACGCGCTCTCGTCTAAATACACCCAAGTGACCACTGGCGCGTGATGTTGAGCGAACACTTATGTGAACTTCAATTAATAGATAGTAGATCTGGCCTTGCTATGAAAAATTTGCAAGGAAAAACGAAAATTTTACGATAAATTGTTTTATTTTGCTGATTTTGCGTGTCCACGCTTCATCTACGCAAACCATACAGCAGAGTGCTCACCGGCGTGTACACCTCTGTGAAAGTATCTGCATCCACCTCAGAGAATTTATTAGCTAATGCTCTAGCACTTTGGTGCGATTCAGTGGAAGAGGTAAAAGGAAATAAACAAACGCACTCATGATGCGTGTACACTTTACACAACAGTGGTGTATAAATGTGAAAGAGAAGAGCTCTCGTTGAAGTTGTCAGTGCGAGGGGAGAAATTTTGCTTGCTCTTCGTCACACAGAGGAGATAGACATCTCTGTGCGTAGTTGTTTCATTCAGTTCAGATCGGAGTCCAGGTCAAAAATCCAATTCTAGAGTTCAGTTCTGAAATTTGGTTTCAAAATCCAAGACCAGATTTTATTTTTCATTTTCATAATCCAGATTTATTATTTAGTTCCTAGTCCGGAATCCAAGGCCAGAATTGAAATCTAGAATTCTGGAACTTGGACCAAATTTAAGAATTTTATTCTAAGCCTGGTTTATGGATCCGAAATCTGGAACATAGATCAGGATCTTGGTTCTAGACTTTGGAGTTAAAATTTGGAAAAGAAATTTTTGAGCTTGAATATGAATTTTGAAATAGAATTTTGGATTTGAAAATGAGGTTCAGACCAAAATACAATTGCAAAACTGCTATCCAGAATTCAGATTTATAATTCAAGTTCCGAATTCTGAAATTGAGTTCTGAATCATAAGTTCTGGAACTGCAGCCTGAAAATCTGGATCAAATTCTGATCTAAATTTAAGCTCTAACATTCCTCCTTTTCCTCAGTAGCACAGCCTTTGGTCGTAGCCGGCGTGATCATTTAATGAAAATTTAGGAGAGAGTGAGTATGTACTGTGAAAATGATTTGCTTCTCCCAAGCTTCTTTTACTTGATTCATTGGACATTTGCACTCAGTCTGTCAATCACGAAGTGCAACTACGGGCGAACTACTTCAGCTCAGTTCAGCCCATATAACAGAGATGGCCACTTGCATGCTTATAGATGCAAGACTTGGGAAGCGCTACTGGGCAGAAGCTGTTCTTACAGTAACATATCTGCAAAATAGATTGCCGTCTAGATCAATTGAGACGCCACCCTATGAGATATGGTGGGGACGAAAGCCTGAGCTAAGACACTTGCGTGTGTTTGGCAGCGAAGCATACGTGCATATTCCTGCAACTAAACGCGTTAAAATGAAAAGCAAGGCGAGGAAATTGGTGTTTATCGGTTATTCTATGGTTATCATTTCCTCGACTGAGAAACAGATTCTATAATCATCAGTCGAGATGCTCGTTTTATTGAGTTGGGCAATGGTTCGGGACCAATGATACGAATTGCGAAAAACGACAAGTTGTACCAAAGCAAGAGGAACTGGAAATAGCATTGTCGGAAAAGGAGGATACATCCAATGATTGTGATCCGTTGAATATTTCAGAAACAGAAGAATTTTACGAGACGAACCGTAACTCGAAGATCGGATCGTTCAACTCGTGGTGTGGCACCATGGCGACTTGGAGATTATGTGGTGGATTGCATAATAGAGAAAGTATCCTATGCGTTCGAGGAACCCAAGGATTTCAAATAAGCGATGAAAGACAAGCAATAGTTTAGTGCGATAAATGAAGAAATCGAAGCATATCAGCGAAATAAAACTTGGGTACTAGTGTCTCTACCGGAAGGACGAAAAATTGTTGGATCTAAATGGGTCTTCAAGCTCAAGCGGAATGAGAAGCGAAACCAGTCAAGCATAAAGCGAGAATAGTGGCACAAGGCTACAATCAGTGTAGGCATCGACTTCGGAGATGTATATGCGCCTGTAACAAGGCATGTATCCTTACTTGTTTTTGTCGCGATTGCAGTAAACAAGAATCTCCGAGCTCATCATTTTGATGTGAAGACTGCTTATCTGCACGGTTCACTTGACGAGGAAATCTTCATGAAACAGCCACCGGGCTGTGAAAAGGAAGGTCGAACACAATTAGTATGTAGTTTAAAAAAGAATATCTATAGTCTTCGACAGTCAGCCAGATGCTGGAATCGATGTCTCAATAAAATTCTTTTACGACTCGGATTCAAAGCGTCGCAGGTTCATCCATGTGTTTACGTTAGAGGTAGTGAAGTATATCTCTTGGCTTACGTATATGATATATTAGTTGAAACATTCTCTGAAGGTGAGATATTGAAAATCTTTGACAGTTTTAAGGCGGAATTCGATCTCACGCATCTGGGAGCTGTGCGTCAGTTTTTGGGACTTGAAGTAAAAAGGTATCAGCATGTTTTGCAGATTTGTCATCAGCATTATATTGACGAAATGGTAAGAAGATACGGAATGCTTGAAACCTAAGAAGCTAAGTCACCTATGGATTCTGGTCTAGAAGTCTAATGACTCTAATGAATTTTTTTTAAAATGCTGCTCAATATCGTAGATTAGTTGAAGGTCTTTTATATCTAGCAGTAGTCGCTCGACCAAATATCGCGAATACCGTAGCCATACTGAGTAGAAAGTTTTGTAAGTCAGCTCAATGCGGTTGGATTGCAGCAAAAAGAGTTCTTCGTTATTTAGAACAGACCAGTGATTACAACTTCATAGTAGGAGATGATTCGAAATATGCTAAGCGATCTTGGTGAATCACAAACGATGACGACAATGATTCGTGAAGACAATCAGGGGTGTTTGGCTTTCATTAAATGCGGAAGACCTAGCCGCAAATCGAAGCACATCGACACCAAACAGAAGTTTGTTCAGGAGTCGTGCAGCAATAAGATTGTTAAGTTGGAGTATTGTTCAACGGAAATCAAATATAGCTGACATCATGACAAAACCGTCAGGAGTAACTAAACATGTAACATTTTGTAAGACACTTTACCGGTTTACCACAGTAAATTGAAGGCTACTGTGCATTGAGGAGGAGTGTGGAAAGGCAATGGACATAACATGATCATTATCCAACGCAGCTACGTATCCGGGTTTTTGGTTCTCCATACATGGTTGAGTCTGTGTATGCGGAGCTAAAATTGAAGGATATTCTCTCGTTTCTTACCCAATGTGGTAAGGAGCTATAGTCAGAAGGGCTCATCGTTCTTCCTGGAGTGAATGAATCCCTTCTGTATTCACCTTAAATAGGGTTTAGCAGATTGTTTGGCATCCTTTAGGGGGTGCCGAATTTACTTCTGCTCGTACATACTGCGAATCGTTCTGCATTCTTCCGGGAGTGCAAAATGGTGTCGCTTTTGTAAGATCTTCAAATTCTCTCGGGGGTTGGAGGTTTTATTAACAGCAGACTGTTCGGGACCTCGTAGAGGTTCAGAATTTACTTCTGCTTCCACTAAATGTGATCCTCAGCAGATTGTTCAGCATCCCTTAGGGGTGCAGAATTTACTTCTGCTTTTATGTGTTTTTGTGTCGTCAATTTTTCCCATCCTCCTAGTCCAACCCTTACCATTTCCTTTCAATCCTTCCCTCTTATATATCGGGAAAATGATGCTAAAAACAAATTGATGGCAAGGCACAAATCTCCAAATATCAAGGGGAACGTGCCATTTGAGCCAATTTGTTCTGATTCCTGATTCTATTGTGTTGGTCGTTGACCATTTGTTGAACGACATACTGCACGAATTTTTCGTTCAGTTTGCTGGATCGGTTTGTTGTTGTTTTAGTGCCAAAATTAGGTGTTACCTTCATATAGAAAGAAAATTTATTGTTATTCTAGATGAAATTGAAGTATTGTACAGGTGTTAGTTTAAAAAAAATTAGTGGAAAAAACTTCGAAAATTCTCTAGTAACTCCTCATATTAAAAATGGCTCAATAATGAACCTCTGTCTGCCGGGTTTGTTGAACGAAAAAAATGGCATTTGGTTCAACGGTCTGTTTCAAAATCGACAAACGAAGGTCCCGTGTTGGCATCCCGTTGAGCGAATAATTGGACGTTCATTGAACCAACGATCCAATTTATTGGGACAATGTTGAACGTTTTTGTCGTGAATACGACTTACTTTACTATGGGGTGCCTTTTCAAAATTAGCCATATTGAAGAATGGGCAGAACTTAATCGTGAATATCTCGACCTGTATTAATGGCAGCAACATAATTTTTTCACTATTTCATCAAAAATATGATCAGGAATTTTGGATAATATTTTGAACAGTGTGAGATAGCCAAAAAAAACTCAAAAATAAAGTTTTCTCAAACTTTGAAAGCAACGCGGAAAACTCTTTACTTTTGCTTGACTTTTTCGCGCAAGGACGACGATTTTGAGGTAGTCAGGCACATATTTTCAACTGACTGCGTATGAAAGGGGAATCGATCATTTCTTCTTGTGCGTTGGATGAGAATGATTTAATCAACCAGCAGCTAGGGAGTGTGCACCTTCTGCGTGGTTAAAAAACTCAAACGCTCAGGTCGCAACTCTCATTTGGACTTCAGTCGTCCGGTGGTGCAGTTGGCAATGAAAGCAGACAATTTGCGTAGTATAAAGCCTCAAACGCTCAGGTCGTGCTTTCATTTGGATTTCGATTGTCGAGAGCAGCAGTCGCCAGTAATGAGAGCAAACCTTTAGCGTTGTACAAAACCTCAAACGGTCCGCCCTTCTAATGGCTCTAAATGTTACCTAAAGTCAAAACACAGGACCGCCTTGCAGTTCTTCTTCTAACGAAAATAATTTATTAATAGGTAGACCGGCCAAATCATCTTCTTCTAATGGCAGTCTACCTACAAATATTCCTTCAATGCCACTCGCTTCTTTAAATGAAGTCGATTTAGGCGATATAACTGAAAATAAAATGATCTACCTACAAGATCAACTTTTTCAAATGATCATCCAAATGAATTCGACTTCATCACTTTTTGAAGCATTTCAAATCGGATGGAAATTTGCAAATAATATTATAATGAATTTAAAATTTAACAGTGATGTTAAATAATCATTTGAATATTTTAAATTGGAATGATCGATCTTTGAAATGGAGTGAAGATGAATTTTATAATTTTCTCGAAGTTCACAAAATCCATATTGCCATTGTGACAGACACTTTTCTTAAACCAAATGTCAAATTGAAATGTAATCCACATTATGTGGTTCATCGATTTGACAGGTTTACTGGAATGGGTGGTGGAGTTGCCATTTTTGTCCAACGGCAAATTAAACATCGAATTTTACCTTCTTTCAATACTAAAGTTATTGCAAGCTTGGGATTCGAAGTTGAACCCATTCATGGAATTTATTTCATCGCTGGAGCATATTTGCCATTCCAATGCACCGGCGAACAATTAAATTTCTTTAAAGGCGATTTGCAAAAACTTACAAGATATCGATCGAAATTTTTCGTAATAGGGGACTTAAATGCTAAGCATGTCCAGTGGAATTGTAGGCAAAATAACAGTAATGGTAAAATACTTCATAATCAACTCTCAGCTGGTTACTTCACAGTTCTTCATCCCAGTAATCCTACTTGTTTCTCTTCCGTGAAAAACCCGTCTACAATTGATCTGGTTCTAACAGATCAAAGTCACATTTGTAGTGAACCGATTACTCATGCTGACTTTGACTCAGATCATCTTCCAGTAACATTCAGACTTTCCAACGAAGCTATAGTTAATCCAATTAGTTCTATATTCAACTATCTTAGAGCTAATTGGTTGGATTACAGATCTCACATTGAAAATCATGTGGATCATGAAACTATTTTAGAAAATTCTGCGGACATCGACACAGCAATTGATAATTTGAATCATTATATTATCGAAGCTAGAAATCTTTCAGTTCCCAAAGCTCAAACTAAATTAAATTCTCCTATCATCGATGACAATCTTCAACTGCTCATTCGGTTGAAGAATGTTCGTCGACGACAATATCAACGTTCTCGTGATCCTGCTATGAAAAACATAGTTAAGAATTTACAAAAAGAAATTAAACATAGATTTATTCTTTTGCGAAATGAAAATTTCGCTAAAGAAGTAGAACAAATTAAACCATATTCTAAACCTTTCTGGAAACTTTCTAAGGTTCTTAAGAAACCTCAGAAACCAATTCCTGCTCTCAAGGAAGGAAATCAAATACTTCTTACAAATGGTGAAAAAGCTCAAAAACTTGCTCAGCAGTTCGAGAGTGTCCACAATTTTAATTTAAACGTTGTGAGTCCTATTGAATTATAATAATTGCCGAAGCTCGAGTGCTACCGGAATATACAGTGTTGTCTTACACTCGCATACCTCCGTTGCGTCGTGCTATTTTTTCAGCTCCAATGGCTCCTCGACTGGGAAAAAAATGGAGCGAAAATAGTTCTGGAGACAATTGGTCGTCTAAATCGTAATTTATCTACAAAGTTTTGGAAAGTTAACAAGATTCTACCACCTGAGTGCGGAAAATATCCTGTTATCTTGGGTATAGACGAAGAGTCGGTCGTTGCTCTTGGAAAACAAGAAAACCGTTTGTTCTACGCTTTAAATCAAATTTCGATCAAAATCTATCCAAAATCGGATTCGAATATATACGATTAGTTTGCTTTAAATAAAATTTTATTAGAGAAACCCTTCTCTTATTCTTTACTGTATATCACAGCTCGTTATAACCACCTATATGGATTGTCTTTTGTGGCTTTCGTTTTTGTTGCAGCTAACGTGTATTGTTTAAATCATAATTGGGTGTAGGCTTCAGCAGTAGCTAACTTTCGGATTAATTAATAATAAATGCGGCTTGTATGTATGCAAATAAGCTACTTGACATATAGAGAGACTGATAGACAAAATCTATGAGCTCTCTTCAATTCAAGTCAATCTTTACGCCGTGTGGCTTCCGGCGGTGAACTGTTTTATCAGTCAGAATTTGATCCACTGGGTTCCTGCCCCATATCGTAAGAGGCGATAAAACAGGTGCTCCAAAGTCAAGGTGTATTTCCGTGCCGAGGACTGAATGGCTGGTGGAGTTGAAATATGCCAGTCGCAAACGGAATGGCTTTGGGCTCGGCCCCTGCTGTGTTAGGCGAAGCTCTGGCACAGTTGACACTTTTTCAATTCTTCGCAAATCGTGGGACTTAAATTGAATGGTTATATCACATAAAAAACAACCTGTATGGTCTGCTGTATGCATTTGTAAGCCAATGTGTCTAATATATTCTAGTTGCTGGACAGTGAGTGCTGGAGATGAAGTGTACAATACTTTAATCGATAATGGTTAGGGTGGCACAAATAAATCTGCAGCACAAACGTACAGCAACTATTATTTTTTCCCGCCTTATGCAGGAAGGTAAAGCCTCGATAGCTCTGGTACAAGAACCATATTTTCATAAGGGAAACTTTTATATGGGGAAACTACTAAACCCTGTTTTTGTAGCTTTCAACAAGACTGGTATGGTAAATCCTCGTGAAATGCCACGTGCCTGTATTCTTATAAACAGCGCAATTGACGCATCTCTTATATCCGAACTCACGACTCGTGATATTTGTACTATCTTGGTCAAACTAAAAGTTGAGAGTATCGAGAAGACATATGTTTATTGCTCGGCATACCTGCCACACAACGAGTCTTCACCTAGTGATGACTTTAAAAGGACTGTAACATACTGTAACAGATATGGATTTCCACTTATAATCGGTAGTGATGTAAATGCTCATCACGTCATCTGGGGAAGTACAGATATAAACATCAGAGGCTCTACTTTGATGGAGTACTTAAGTGGTACAAATTTACACATACTCAACGAAGGAAATCGACCAACTTTTGAACTCTCTGGCAGGGAAGAGGTGCTGGATCTAACTCTCTGCTCGGATAGGATCTCTCATGAGTTATCGAATTGGGCTGTGCCAAACGAGCTCGAGCCATCGTTATCTGATCACAAATACATTATATTCGACCATTTAAACGCTACTTTTGATATTATCACTTATCGTAATCCCAAATCCACAAACTGGGATCATTACATGGAGGGGTTGGCCACTAGCTTTCATGGTTACGTACCAATAGTTGAATCTCCAAAGGACTTGGATAATGTTGTAGATAAGACAAACTCGCTCATAGTTGCGGCATACGAGGAGGCTTGCCCACTTCGTACCGTGCGAGCTAGCAAAGGAACTCCTTGGTGGAACGCTCAACTCACAAGTCTTAGAAAACTGTGTAGAAGAGCCTGGAATCGCCGAGGCAGAGATAGATCGGAAGCTTTCGTGTCAGCTCGCCGAGCTTACAAAACTGCTCTCCGGTATTCTGAGCGAAGTGGATGGAAGAACCTTTGCAGTAACATCTCTAATCTAAATGAGGCTAGTAGATTAAATAAACTATTGTCGAAATCGAAAGACTTTCATGTCAAGTCAATAAAGATTGAAAACGGTGAATACTCGACAAATGAACATGAGATACTCAATTGTCTGTTTAATACACACTTCCAAGGGTGTACGGAGTTATCACAGGCAGCTGTTCCTGAGTTCTTTTCAGGCGATTGCGACTCTTCGACTTTAGCTCGTGAAATCGAAGACGCATTTGACAACGTGTCTTTCGATTCAATTCTAGATGCCGCGCGTGGTCATGGAGTACCTACATCTATAACAAATTGGATCCACACAATGCTTGGAAATCGAGTATTATCTTCATCACTGGGACAGGCAGAGTTGAGAAGACAAAGTGCTTGTGGTTGTCCCCAAGGTGGTGTTCTTTCGCCATTGTTATGGAACCTCGTTGCAGATGGCTTGTTAAGAAAACTAAATGATCTTGGCTTTCCGACCTACGGCTTCGCCGATGATTATCATATATTAATCACGAGTATTTGTATTAATACTCTGTTTGACTTAATGCAGCAAGCTCTTTGTATTGTTGAACAATGGTGTCTTCAAATCGGGTTATCAATAAATCCAAACAAAACGACAATGGTACTCTTCACTCATCGTAGGATTACAAACGGAGTCCGTCCGTTGAGGCTATTTGGCTCTGACGTTGTGGCAAGGGATCAAGTTAAGTATGTAGGGGTAATTCTTGACTCAAAACTGAATTGGTCCAGTCACATTGATTTCAGAATAAAGAAAGCTTGCATGGCTTTTGGGCAATGCAGACGAACTTTTGGTAAAACATGGGGACTCAAACCTAAATACATCCATTGGATCTATACTACTATTATTCGTCCAATTTTGGCTTATGGATGTCTTGTCTGGTGGCAGAAAGGGGAGGTTGCTTTAATCCAGACAAAGCTAAACCATCTTCAAAGGATGGTTTTGATGGCAATGACTGGAGCTTTCTCGACTACTCCTACTGCTGCTTTAGAGGCACTTTTGAACATCCCACCATTAAACATATTTCTTAAGCAAGAAGCAATGTTTGCTACATACCGTATTCACACTACGGGATTCTGGAATAGAAATCCTATAGACAGTGAAACTAGTCACACCCTGCTGTGGCCTAAACTAATAAATTTAGATGAGTATATTCTCGCTCCTAGTGATCTTACGCTTTCTTGCAATTTCCCTTCTAAAACTTTTAATGTTACATTTCCTCAGCGTGGAGAATGGCTGTCTGGCTGGATGGAGCGACAACTTGAAGAATATATAACTTGTTACACTGACGGTTCCTTGCTGGAGGGTCAAGCCGGTGCAGGTGTCTATTGCCGCGAAATGAAGTTAGAACAATCTCACTCACTGGGTGGTCTCTGCACCGTGTTTCAAGCTGAACTCTTTGCGATTATCTGTGGAGTACAGGCAGCTCTCTAACGGGGTGTCTGTGGCAAACGAATCTATTTCTGCTCAGACAGCCAGGCAGCTCTAAAAGCACTTGGTGCAAATGAAACCAGGTCTAGTCTTGTAATCGCTTGTCGAACTCAAATTGAAGAACTCAGCACATTAAATGCTGTAAACCTCTTATGGGTACCCGGTCATTCTGGTATTACTGGAAATGAATTGGCTGGCGAATTGGCTGGCGAATTAGCTAGAACTGGAGCAAGATTCGATCTTGGACAGTGTCAACGCATGCCAGTCATTGGCGAAACCTAGAAAGTTGTGCTCAAACAGAGGCATTTTTACCAGATTTAAATTTGAAAACATCTAAGAATCTATTACATTTCTCTAAGCAAAATTGCAGTATTCTGGTCACAGCGCTGACTGGGCATTGTAAGCTAAACTATCACATGGCCACTATTCAGCGTGCTGAATATTATTCGTGTGACCTTTGTGAATCCGATTACGGAACTTCATATCATTTGATATGCAACTGCCCAGCATTAACGCAACTACGCATGGGAATTTTTGGCTTCTCGTACATGGATGAACATAGTTTCAGGAAACTTAAGCTAAGGGATATCCTACAATTCCTTGTCCAATGTGACAAAGAGCTCTAGGTCGTGACGGTGGAGATTCTTGGTTTCCTAGGAAATCTCGAGTCGACCCTGCGATTTAATTGAGCTGTTTCTGAAATCCCCCATCCCACACATCCTTCCTTATTTTCCTATCCTTTCCCATCAGGAAATGATGTTAAACCCGGCAAGGCACAAATCTCCGAATGATTTGGGGAACGTGCCATCTGAGCCATTTTGTTCTGATCCTGATCCTGATCCTATTGAAAATTAAGTCTCACTGAAATATGATCATATTTCAACCCAAGTGTTATCACACGATGACATTATTGAGACGAATTTTGATGAAATTAAATCAATTATTAGGAAACTCAAAAACATGAAGGCTCCTGGTAATGATGGAATTTTTAATATTCTTATTAAAAAATCTTCCCGATGTTGCCTTGAGACTCCTCGTTAAAATTTTCAACAAGTGTTTTTCATTAGCTTACTTCCCAAAAAGATGGAAAAACGCTAAAGTAATTCCTATCCTAAAACCTGATAAAAACCCAGCAGAAACATCAAGTTATCGCCCAATTAGCTTACTTTCTTCTATCAGTAAACTTTTTGAAAAAATTATCTTGTTGAGAATGATGACTCATATAAATGAGAATTCAATTTTATTACCAGAGCAGTTTGGATTTCGTCATGAACATTCAACTACTCATCAACTTGTCAGAGTAACGAACATGATAAAATCAAATAAATCTTCTGGGTTATCCACTGGAGTTGCTCTTCTAGACATAGAAAAAGCATTCGACAGTGTTTGGCACAAAGGTTTAATAGCAAAAATGTCTGATTTCCAGTTTCCTATTTATTTGATCAAAATGATTCAAAATTATTTAACTGATCGTACTCTTCAGGTTAGCTATCAGAATTGTAAATCTGAATTGCTACCCGTACGAGCCGGTGTTCCGCAGGGTTCGAGTGTAGCTCCAATCTTGTATAATATTTTCACTTCTGATCTTCCAAATCTACCCGTTGGTTGTCAGAAATCGCTATTCTGTGACGACACAAGTCTATTAGCCACAGGTAGAAATCTAAGAGTGACCTGCAGTCGCCTACAAAGAAGTTTAAACATTTTCAGTGATTATCTGTCAAAATGGAAAATTAAACCAAATGCAGCAAAAACGCAATTAATTACCTTTCCTCACAAGCCAAGAGCTTCTTTTCTTAAACCAAACAATAATCACATTCTCAAATTGAATGGCTTGGAATTGACATGGTCTGATCAAGCTAAATACTTAGGTTTAACGTATGACAAAAAACTCACTTTCAAGGATCACATTGAAGGAATCCAGGCAAAGTGTAATAAATATATTAAATGTTTATATCCTCTTATAAACAGAAATTCTAAGCTCTGTCTAGAAAACAAGTTGTTTTTTTTTTTTTCATAAATACGTTTATTTCATAGGCAATATACATAAGTTTTTCTTCGCCGTGGCATCCACAATACATAGTAGTTTAAACCTAATACATTTCGAATATCATATTAGTATGTTGGTACTCATTAGTTAATCTAAACACTGTTTTTATCAAGCGAGTTGCTATTTTAATTACATTAAATAAAATACATTTATTTTGTACATGATCTTATAACTATTTCAGGATTGTTTGTATCAGTTCACCACTTATATTCAATATCCTATAGTTGGCTATTGGTTGAACTCATGGAAGAGAAAACAGTTTAACATAAAATAAAATTTAAATTGGAACTCCAATGGATTTAATGAAATGATAAAGAAGTTTCATGTATGGAAGGTCACGACAAGCAAGAATGTCGCGAACTGGGACATTGGATAGTCTACCTTGGGTACGCAAGGAATTTATTAGTTGAGATCTGACATCACGAAACTCCACGCATGTCCAAACAACATGGTCAATATCGCGGTAACCTTCGCCGCAAGCACAATGATTAGTCTCGGAAAGTCCAATTCGAAGGAGATGTGCATCTAACGTGTAGTGATTGGACATGAGTCTGGACATCACACGAATGAAATCTCTACTCACATCCAGTCCCCTGAACCATGCCTTTGTCGATATTTTAGGAATAATTGAGTGCATCCACCGACCCAGATCATCTTTATCCCAAGAAGCTTGCCAGCTGGCAAGTGTTCTTTGGCGAGACGCGCTATAGAATTCGTTGAAAGCAATCGGTCTCTCATAAATTTCACCCTCAATAGCACCACGTTTGGCTAAAATATCGGCTCTTTCATTGCCTGGAATGGAGCAATGAGCCGGAACCCAAACTATTGTGATTAGATAATTATTATTCAATATGTCGTTCAGACACTGTTTTATTTTACCCAAGAAAAACGGTTCATTTTTGCCAGCAGCGTTTGAGCGAATGGCTTCAATTGCACTCAGACTATCTGTGAAGAGGAAATAATGGTTTGGAGATAATGTGACGATTACATTCAAGCTATAATGAACTGCTGCTAACTCTGCTATATAAACAGATGCAGGTTCTTGAAGCTTGAATGAGGCCGAAACATTATTGTTGAACATACCAAACCCTGTCGCTTCTTCCATTCGCGATCCGTCCGTGTAAAACATTTTCTCAGAGTTAATATGCCTGAACTTACTTGAAAATATTTTTGGGATTTCCATAGAGCGTAGGTGGTCCGGGATTCCACGCACTTCGCGCTGCATGGATGTGTCGAAAAATAAAGTTGAGTCAGGTACATTTAGGAGGCTGACACGGATAGGAATATATCTTGAAGGGTTGATTTCCTGTGACATATGGTTAAAATATACTGTCATGAATTTTGTTTGAGATCGAAGCTCGACTAGTCGTTCGAAATTATTAATTACCATGGGATTCAGCACATCACATCTTATTAGCAGGCGTGATGAAAGCTCCCAAAATCGATCTTTTAATGGAAGAACTCCCGCCAGAACTTCAAGACTCATTGTATGTGTCGAATGCATGCAGCCTAAAGCAATTCGCAAACAACGGTACTGAATTCGCTCAAGTTTGATAATATGAGAATTTGCAGCGGAACGAAAACAAACGCATCCATATTCCATCACTGAAAGTATCGTTGTCTGATACAATTTTATTAGATCTTGCGGATGAGCACCCCACCAAGACCCTGTTATTGTTCGAAGAAAATTTACTCTTTGTTGGCATTTCGTTATCAGATACCTAATGTGTCCTCCCCACGTGCATTTGGAATCAAACCACACCCCGAGGTATTTGAAAGTCAAAACCTGTTCGATTATTCTTCCCATCATATGAAGCTGAAGTTGCGCGGGATCATGCTTTTTTGAAAAGACGACCAGCTCTGTTTTCTCCGCAGAGAATTCGATACCAAGATGAACAGCCCAAACGGACAATTTATCTAAGGTATCTTGCAATGGTTTTTGCAGATCAATAGCTTTGGATCCAGTAACTGAAACCACGCCATCATCTGCCAATTGTCTTAGTGTACATGGGGTTACTAGACAGCTGTCAATGTCATTCACGTAAAAATTATAGAGGAGCGGACTGAGGCATGAGCCTTGCGGGAGACCCATGTAGCTAATTCTGATTGTTGCCAAATCGCCATGTGAAAAATGCATGCGTTTCTCTGACAAAAGGTTGTGCAAATAATTATTTATAACCGCTGGGAGTCCATGTTGGTGGAGCTTGTCTGAAAGAACATCAATGGAAACTGAATCAAATGCTCCTTTAATGTCTAAAAATACAGATGCCATTTGTTGCTTTTGAGCGAAGGCAATTTGGATGTCAGACGAAAGTAATGCAAGGCAATCATTCGTCCCTTTATTTCTACGGAAGCCAAACTGAGTATCTGACAACAAACCGTTCGTCTCGACCCAAGTGTCGAAACGTCGTAGAATAATTTTTTCGAACAATTTTCTGATGCAGGACAACATCGCAATGGGTCTATATGAGTTGTGATTGGAAGCTGGTTTCCCCGGCTTTTGAATGGCTATAACTTTCACTTGTCTCCAGTCAGGTGGAACAATATTTTGCTCAAGAAACTTGTTGAACAATTCCAACAAACGTCTTTTTGCGAGGTCGGGCAGATTCTTCACCAAGTTGAATTTAATTCTGTCCAATCCAGGAGCGTTATTGTTACAAGACATGAGTGCTATGGAAAATTCCATCATTGAAAAGGGGCTATCAATGGAATCATCATTTGAAGAAGACTCCCTAACAATGCTATGCGTAGGAACGGAATCTGGACAAACTTTCCTCGCAAAATCAAATATCCATCGATTCGAGTACTCCTCACTCTCATTTCCTACGTTACGATTCCTCATTCGTCTGGCCGTATTCCAAAGAGTGCTCATTGAGGTTTCTCTTGACAAACCTTCCACAAAATGTCTCCAATAGCTGCATTTCTTAACCCGAAGTATGTTCTTGTACTTGGTTTCTAAAACCAAGAATTTTTCAAAATTCTGAGGAGTTCCTCCTCCTCGTTTTAAAAACGTCTTGAAAGCATTTTGTTTCGCGTGTTTAGCATCTGAGCACTCTTTGTCCCACCAAGGATTTGGAGGTCTTCTGTTAGACGATGGACCAAGAAATCGTTTGGTTTGGGCTTGTTCTGCGGCCTCCAGAATCGAACAAACGAGGAAGTCATATTCTTCAAGTGGGGGAAGCTCTTCCATTGAAGTTAAGACACTTGAAATATTACTTTGGTATTTAATCCAGTCAATATTTTTTGTCAATTCATATGGAATATTAACTGAATTAGCAATGCCTTTGTTACTGCTAATTGAGATGATGATTGGTAAATGATCGCTACCATGTAAATCAGGAAATACTTTCCAGGTGCAATCTAGTCGAATTGAAGTCGAACAAAGAGATAAATCTAATGCACTTGGACGTGCAGGAGGTCTTGGGATCCGTGTCATGCTACCCATATTTAGTACCGTCATGCTAAAATTGTCGCAAATATTATATATTAGAGATGATCTGCTATCATTGTAAACGGAACCCCACATCATTCCGTGCGAATTGAAATCTCCTAAAATCAAACGTGGAGCAGGAAGGGCTTCGACAATTTCATTAAGCTGTCGTTGTCCAACTTGAGCTCTTGGAGGAATATATACCGAAGCAATGCAAATGTCCTTTCCTTTAATGTTTATTTGACAAGCAACAACTTCTATACTAGAAGTCGAAGGAATGTTTAATCTATAAAAGAATAACATTTCTTAATTCCTAAAAGCACTCCACCATACGGGGAGTCTCTGTCGAGACGTATAATGTTAAAGTCATTAAAATTTAAGGCTATGTTTGATGTAAGCCATGTTTCGCACAAAGCAAATACATCACATTTTTGACTATGCAACAAAACTTTAAATGAATCAAGTTTTGGCATGATGCTTCGACAATTCCACTGCAGGACAGTGATTGAATCATTTGCGGCGGATGATAAATTATCCATCAAATGATACAAAACCTGAAAGAGCTGGCCATTGAGCTGATAACTGTTTCAAAAAAGTTCTAGCTATTGGAAGGAATGCTGTTATGATGGTCTTTAGAGGTTCAGAAATATTGAATGCAGCGAAAATCCATTCTACAATTTCCGAAAATTTCAGTAATCCTGTTGGTGAATGTGAAATGGAGCCCACTGGATTATTGTCTTTTCTTGAGCTAGTTCCTGGATTGGTTTGTGAATTTGACAAACCAGGAGGCACAGTTTTTGGTTTTAAATTTGGCTTTTTAGCTTTAACACGGGGATCTTTTTTTGAAGGTATAATTTTAGGTGTCTTTTTTGGTATTTTGTGGTTTGTTAATCTCCTCTTAACAGACCCTTGAGGAGTGACAAACGAGGTATCTTCACTATTTCCGTCAGAGTCAGATTCCTCTGGCTCCGCAAGATTTGAAAAACCGTTTTCGGTTTCCAAAGGGGAGACATGTATGACCGTTTTGAGCATTTCTGCATATGTGCGCTTAGACCGTGCTTTTAAAGAAAGCTTCATTTTGTCTTTACGCAGCTTAAATGCAGCGCACACTGAAAGATCATCATGAGGGCTTTCCCCACAATAAACACATTTTTCAACATCTTTATCGCAAAGATTATCCTTATGAGGCCCTTGACATTTGATACATTTGGACTTATTACTACAGTAAGTAGCTGTATGTCCGAATTTTTTACAGTTCGTGCAATTCATAACATGCGGTACGAAAAGCCGAACAGGAAGACGAATTTTATCGATATAGACATGGCTAGGCAATGCAGATCCGGCAAATGTTACGCGAAACGAATCTGAGGGACGATAAGACTTTTTTCCATCGACAATAGATGCTGAGTACAATTGTTTGCACTCGAGTATTTTAACTCCCTCAAGCATGGAGTTTTTAAAACGGCCAACTCCATTTTTAAGTAAATCATCTGCTGTCAGACTTGCTTCAGTCACAACACCGTCAATTTCTACCTCCTTCGATGGAATGTAAACTCGATATTCAATAGCAAATAATTTACAGGTTACAATATCGTTTGCCTGTTTCAAGTCGTTAACTACAACTCGAATTTTATCTCTATTAACCTTACAGATTTCTTTAACTTCAGAGAAATGTGATGTCAAATCCTTTGTAATTTGCATCAAGTTTAAAATCTTTTCTTTTTTTCGAAGATAGACTATCCATGGCCCAGTGGTACCCTGTGGATAATGTTTAGCCCTCGGAGTATTTAAACTTTTACTAGTATCCGGAATCGGATTCGGATGATCTTCCATGAGATCATCCATTACATTAAATTTTTTTTGTAAATTAATAATACCAAAATAAAAACTTATGTTTAGTAAAATTTCAGATATAAGAAATAAAAAATAAATTAAATTAAATCTACCTTGTAGCTGATGTCTCTGTTCCTTTATCGTGAAGAACGACGTGAAGCTCTTCCAACGATTTCCAATTGGCAGTCTTTTGCTGTTTCCAATTGGCAGTCTTCTGTCGTTTACTGCTATCTCAGTTGCTCTGCCGTCGTTGTGAACACCACTGCACTTGCTGTACCTGACCCCAGGTACAGTGCTTTTGCTCTTGGTGGCGATCAAATGCGATGCTTGCAGTGTAGCACCTCGCGATATATGCCGTCTCTTTTGATCCTACGCAGCGTACAAATTCTGGTACCTGGTAGATCAGCACTGGGTTGCTTTAGCACCTCTGTGCCTTTGCACCCCTTCGTCTTCGCACCTTTATGCGATGGCACCTCTGTGACTCGTCACTTCTATGCTCTCGCACCTCTGTGTCTCTACACCTCTGTGCGTATGAACGGGATGGCCTTCGTTGCTAGCTTTCCAGTCGGGAAACGCCCCGAATATTGCGTTTGCTATGGGCAGTTTAACTACCTGAAGCTTAGAATTGTCTCGGTAGCAGCCGTTAACTCACGAGCCAGTACAATCGAAACACAACCTCTTCGCTTGAATGGTTTTTACTGAATGCTTTTTTTAAATATCGATAGCAACTGCGCGAGACTTGAACAAAAGAAGCATCAGATCTCAAAGCGCTCCAGTTAATCGACTGGGCCACAGAAGCACAAACAAGTTGTTAATTTATAAACAAATTTTCAGACCAGCCATGCTTTATGCGGTACCAATTTGGTCAAGCTGTTGTTCCACCAGGAAGAAAACGCTTCAAAGGATTCAGAATAAAATTCTGAAAATGATTCTGAAGCGCCCTCCCTGGTTTAGTACAAATGAGTTACACAGACTCACAAATATAGAACCATTA
Organism: Malaya genurostris; assembly: GCF_030247185.1. Classification (NCBI taxonomy): domain Eukaryota; kingdom Metazoa; phylum Arthropoda; class Insecta; order Diptera; family Culicidae; genus Malaya; species Malaya genurostris. The sequence continues at coordinate 157,925,990 of NC_080572.1, forward strand.
GATGTAATGTCACATAATATTATAAGCAAATTCCGACAAAAATCGATGCAATCTTCAATTGAATCGATTCGCTCTCTGTATTAGTTAGTAAGTTAGTATATAAGTTCCTTTTCCCCATTACACAATACAAGTAGGTTTAGAATTTTCCCTACACAAAAATCTCAGAATTGCGGAAGCAAATGATGTCTTCATGGTAATAACCAAATCATATATATAACAGGGCTGAAAAGTTACCAGTTGTGGCTGAACACCCAATTTAAATCTTAATAATTTAATTTTAACTCATATTCCAATAAATAGTTATTTAAAAAAAAATAAAAAAAAAATGTTGCCTAAAGAACTATAAAGATTGTTTCTTTGTAAATCGAAAATTAAAATTAGCAGTGTAGTGCAAATCTAAGATAATTTGATTAGATTTTTTGGAATTTTCACAGCTCTAAATTCGCAACAGTGTTTAATATTATTGTTGCGAAGTAATACAACCATCGGAGATCCCCTCTCGACACTACCTGTTATGATGAAGTAGTTGACGGAAGTGTTAACGGAAGTAGTTGAAGGCAAATCTGAAATGTCAAACGTAAATGGTAGACATGTGAAGTGCTCGTGCGATTATTTGTGGATAATTAAATTCCGAGATTATTTAAATAAATTTGAAGATATTTAGGCGTATTAGTATCACAACTTTTCGATTGCAAGTAAGGTTATTAAAGTGAACAAGAATAAATGAATTTTTATATACATATATTTACAGTAAATTAAGTGCAGTTATAATTACGATTGTTGGGAATTCGCGGTAAAGTGAGGTTAGCTTAAATGTAAGTTTTCATTTAATTGAATTATACACAAAAATATTAATAAAACTCATTAGCTTTTAGCGAGATTATACACATATGAATGCTGCGTGTTTGCTAAAAAGACTTTCTATCACAACGATCCCAACAAACTAAAAGATTTAAAGATTGTCCCGTATTTTCCAAGATGACTGTAGATCACCGCTGGAAAGCTGTTAGTGAATACAGTCTCTGTCGTACCTGTTTGGGGGCCCATGGTAGGCGACCATGTAAAACAATGAAATTGTGTGGTGTCGGTGATTGTCCGCTGAAACATAATCCACTTTTACACTCTAGTTCTTTGTAAATCGAAAATTAAAATTAGCAGTGTAGTGCAAATCTAAGATAATTTGATTAGCTTTTTTGCAATTTTCACAGCTCTAAATTCGCAACAGTGTTTAATATTATTGTTGCGAAGTAATACAACCATCGGAGATCCCCTCTCGACACTACCTGTTATGATGAAGTAGTTGACGGAAGTGTTAACGGAAGTAGTTGAAGGCAAATCTGAAATGTCAAACGTAAATGGTAGACATGTGAAGTGCTCGTGCGATTATTTGTGGATAATTAAATTCCGAGATTATTTAAATAAATTTGAAGATATTTAGGCGTATTAGTATCACAACTTTTCGATTGCAAGTAAGGTTATTAAAGTGAACAAGAATAAATGAATTTTTATATACATATATTTACAGTAAATTAAGTGCAGTTATAATTACGATTGTTGGGAATTCGCGGTAAAGTGAGGTTAGCTTAAATGTAAGTTTTCATTTAATTGAATTATACACAAAAATATTAATAAAACTCATTAGCTTTTAGCGAGATTATACACATATGAATGCTGCGTGTTTGCTAAAAAGACTTTCTATCACAACGATCCCAACAAACTAAAAGATTTAAGGTAAGGATGCCGTCAAAGCAGAACCAGAAAAAGCCTTCAGTCAGCTGCCCCGCATGCAATTCGCCGGACGATGATGAAATGGTTCGGTGCGACTATTGTCATAGTTGGTGGCACTATACGTGTGTGGGAGTCGGAGACAGCGTCAGCGAGAGAGAATTCAAGTGTCCGAAGTGTGCACCTTCTCCTTCAGAAAACCCGCACCCTCAAGAAGACTCAAAAGGTAGTAAAAACAGTTCGCCCGCGACAGAGTCGGTAGGGAAATCTACGAAAGCAAATACGCCGAGTGAAAGGAATTTTGATCAAGCTGGTAGCGTTATCTCATCCAGCACCAAAGCAAAGACTCGTTTGAATCTTCAGAAACTCGAGGCACAAAAAGCTCTGATGGACAGACAATTGGAGCTAGAACGTCGAGATCAAGATCGCAAGTTAGAGCAGCAGAAATTGCAAAAGGTGTCGGAGATCGAGAAGAAACAGTTGCAATTGGACCAGAAGTTTCTCGATGAAAAATTTCGCTTAATAGAAGAATATCTTTAATAAAGTTATGCAATGGCGAGGCCATGTTAATGCACTCATGGACCAACCACCCGGGTTGACAACGCAACAGCACGTAGACCAGCTCAGCACAGCAAATAGAGGTGTCCCGAATCCAGACGCACAAGTGCCGTCGATGACACTATCCACAGCAGGTTTAGGTCAAACCAGTTCAGTACTGACTCAGGGATGGGCACCGAATGCCGACCTGTACAACACTGCCAGTGAAAGTGTTCCGATTCCAGGGATACACGGACAATCGATGTTACCCGCAGCGGGGCCGAGTACGGCAAATTCCGTGCGGGCGCATGAACGGGGACCAACATCTCAACAGTTGGCAACGCGACAGGTAATACCAAGAGAACTACCTAGTTTTACCGGGAATCCCGAAGAATGGCCCCTGTTTATAAGCTCTTATAATACGTCTACTGAAATCTGTGGTTATAAAGAAGCAGAAAATTTAATTAGGCTACAGCGTTGTTTAAGAGGCCCAGCGCTGGAAGCTGTTCGAAGCAGACTTATGTTACCTGCATCGGTACCGCACGTTATAAAGACGCTACAAACGCTCTATGGAAGACCAGAATTACTCATCCACATGTTGCTTCAAAAGGTGCGCGAGGTTTCGCCGCCGAGATCCGACAAGTTAGATACGTTAATTGGATTTGGGATGACTGTGCAGACTCTTTGCGACCACCTGCAGGCAGCAGGGCAGGAGACCCATTTAAATAATCCCTCACTACTGTTTGAATTGGTAGAAAAATTGCCAGGAAACCTGAAGTTGGATTAGGCGTTGCACAAACAACGTTATGATACAGTAAATTTGCAAACTTTCGCCCAATACATGGCGATACTTACTTACGTCAGCGGCTTCCCAAGTGACTCTTCCTGTCGACCGCAAGCTACAGCGAGGAGGCAAAACAGAAAAAGGAAAGCAAAGTTTTTGTGGAGCACATTCGTCGGAAGATGCTTCGAATATCATGGTCGAAGAACGATCCGAGCGAGAACGAATTCGCACTCCGGAATGTTATGTATGCAAGAAACCCGATCACAGAGTGAAAAATTGTCCCGTATTTTCCAAGATGACTGTAGATCACCGCTGGAAAGCTGTTAGTGAATACAGTCTCTGTCGTACCTGTTTGGGGGCCCATGGTAGGCGACCATGTAAAACAATGAAATTGTGTGGTGTCGGTGATTGTCCGCTGAAACATAATCCACTTTTACACTCTAGTTCGCGGAAGCATGAAAGTAGCTCGAAAGCCACACCTTCGGAAGCGCTAACAAACTGTCACCACTCCACTAGCACGACGTTGTTCCGAATTGTTCCTGTCACATTACACGGAAACAATCGTACGGTAAAGACATTTGCTTTTTTGGATGATGGATCATCGATGACTTTAATAGAAGAAACAATCGCAAACCAGCTTGCATTAGAAGGAGCACAGGCTCCGCTGTGCCTGCAGTGGACAGCGAACGTGACCAGATCCGAGAAGCATTCTAAACGCGTCTCGTTGGAAATCACCGGTAGTTATAACGAACAAGTATATCCACTCTCGAACGTGCGAACTGTAAAAAATTTAAACCTACCTCGCCAATCAATGCAGTATTCCGAACTATCTAAGCAATATGCCTACCTAAAAGGATTACCTATCGAAGATTATGATGACGCGGTACCCCAGATACTAATCGGAAATGATAATTCTCACTTGGGTGCCGTACTAAAAATTAGGGAAGGTATGACATTCGAACCAATCGCTGCTAAGACCCGATCTGGTGAGAGATAATTTCTTGGTTGATAATATAGGGGTAGCAATTGCCGTGCCGCCAGATTCTGACGAAAGCCGCCGAGCGAAGCGTATTCTTCGTGATACCACTAAGCGTATTGGAAACAATTTCGAAGTCGGCCTTTTATGGAAGTTCGATGCGTTTGAGTTGCCAGACAGCTACGCAATGGCTTTTCGCCGAATGGTTTGTTTGGAACGACGAATGGATCCGATCCCCGAAGAATTTGGTACCTGCCACTGGGAGTGACGATAAACCCGAAAAAAACCGGAAAAAGTGCGGATCTTTTGTGACGCCGCAGCGGAAGTAGATTCCGTTTCGCTAAACACAATGCTGCTGAAGGGACCCGATCTGCTCAGCTCATTACCGACTGTGTTGTTTGGATTTCGTGAACGAAGGGTGGCCATCTGTGCTGACATCCAAGAAATGTTCCACCAGATATTCATTCAGAAAGAAGACCGTCAATCCCAAAGGTTGCTTTGGCGAGATACTGCTGATCGAGTTCCGGACGTGTATCTTATGAACGTGGCGACATTCGGTGCTTCATGCTCACCATGTCTAGCGCACTACGTTAAGGACCTTAACGCAGCTGAGTTCGCCGGGGCATACCCAGAGGCGGTGGTAGCGATTACTAAGAAGCACTATGTAGATGACTACCTCGATAGTTTCGACGATGAGGATAAAGCGGTTCACATGGCTTTGGATGTTAAATATATACATTCACGCGCGGGATTTCATTTAAGAAATTGGATCTCCAACTCTTCGAATGTTTTACGCCGCATTGGGGAGAAAAAGGTGACCACAGGAAAACGTTTAGATTTACACGACAAAAGTATCACCGAACGAGTTCTGGGAATGCTGTGGGACCCCAAGCAAGACGTTTTTACCTTTTCTACAACAATGGCCACGAATACTCAGCATCCTACCAAACGACAAGTGTTACGAACAGTTATGTCTCTGTTCGATCCCTTGGGTCTTCTATCGCATTTTATAATTCACGGTAAAATCCTTATTCAGGACCTCTGGCGTGTACAAATTGGATGGGACGAATTAATTCCATGTCGACAGCACTCTAGGTGGCTGAGATGGGCAAGCGAGTTCGAGAAATTGTCATGTGTGCGGGTGAATCGATGTTACTTTCCCACGGTTCCGGAGCGGAAGATAAAGCAGCTTCAACTGCATATGTTCGTGGATGCCAGCGAGGAGGCATATGCATGCGTAGCGTACTTGCGAGCCGAGGTATACGATGGAGTCCAAGTAGCGCTAGTTGCAGCTAAATCAAAGGTTGCGCCCTTGAAAACGCTTTCTATTCCTAAGCTTGAGCTTCAAGCCGCTGTGCTTGGCATCCGTCTACAAAAAACTATTCGCAGTACCCATAGTTTTCCAATTACCGAGAGTATTTACTGGAGCGATTCGCAAACCGTATTAGCTTGGATAAATCCAAACCACCGTAAATTTAGACAATTTGTTTCCTGTAGAGTAGGAGAAATTCTCACCTTAACTAATCCTGAAGACTGGCGATGGGTTCCATCTAAGGATAATGTGGCGGACGATGCAACCAAATGGGGCAAAGGCTCACATCTATCTTCTGACAGTCGCTGGTTCTGGGGCCCAAGTTTTTTGTACCTTTCTGAAGATCAGTGGCCAACCAATCAACGGACTTGTACCGAAACAACGGAGGAACTTCAATCTTGTTTAACACATGCAGAAGTCAAATGTGAAAATCTAGTTCTATGGGAGCGTTTTTCAAAGTGGAACCGATTGCTAAACACAGTAGCTTATGTAAATCGAGCCGTTCGGAACATGCAACGAAAATCAAAAAGATCACCATTGCTATTAGATTGTCTGACTCAGGAAGAACGGTCAAAGGCTGAAACAATTTTTTGGCGACTTGTACAGGAAGAAGTGTACTCTGCAGAATTATCAACTTTAGCGACACCGATTCCGAAATCGTCTACGAAGCGATATAAAAAAACAAAGCTCCTGGGTTTGTCGGCCTTCAAAGATCCAGATGGAATAGTCCGGATGGAGAGCCGTATCGCGGGCGCTGTTTTCGTTTCTTTTGATACAAGGAATCCGATTATAATTCCCAAAAATCATCACACTACTAGACTCCTAGTCGAGTGGTACCATTATCGCTACCTACACGCAAACAATGAGACGGTAGTTAATGAAATCAAGCAGCGCTTTCATATTTCTCATCTTCGTTCTCTGGTGCGACAAATTTCAAAATCATGTTTCGTTTGCCGAGTCAGAAAGACGCAGCCAACAGTACCCCGTATGGCACCATTGCCAGCTGCTAGAATGAAGGCTTTCGTCAGACCGTTTTCCTATATAGGTCTGGATTATTTTGGTCCGCTCCCAGTACGTATTGGAAGAAGTGTGGTGAAGAGATGGGTCGCATTGTTTACGTGTCTTACCATACGAGCCGTGCACCTGGAGGTGGTACACTCTCTGTCGTCGGAATCCTGCAAAATGGCGATTAGACGATTTATAGCCAGAAGAGGATCGCCGGTTGAGATTTATAGCGACAACGGCACGAATTTCGTCGGCGCCAGCAATGATCTACGGTGGGAACATGGAAAAATTGATCGTGATATGGCAGCAGTTTTTACCAACACTAATACGCAGTGAAAATTTAATCCGCCCTCTGCTCCCCACATGGGTGGCTCATGGGAGCGACTCGTGAGATCGGTGAAAACGGCTCTAGATTCAATGTATACCTGTCGAAATCTAGATGAAGAGACATTTGCTACCATACTACTGGAAGCGGAAAGTATAGTGAACTCTCGTCCGCTTACGTTCGTTTCCATGGAGTCTTCAGAACAAAAAGCAATTACCCCCAATCATTTTCTGATGATGAGTTCGAGTGGAGTCACACAACCATCGAGATCTTTGGAGGAATCGCAAAAGAGTCTTCGTGGAAATTGGAATCTTATTCGTGTTATGGTAGATCAGTTTTGGAAGAGATGGGTACGTGAGTACCTTCCAACTCTTACCCGCCGTACCAAGTGGTTCACAGACGTCGCACCGTTGAAAGTAGGCGATCTGGTTATGGTAGTAGAAGATAATCGACGCAATGGCTGGATAAGAGGACGAATTTTGGAACTGGTCACTGGGCAAGATGGCAGATCACGACGAGCGGTTGTACAGACTTCAACTGGTGTGTTGCGTAGACCAATAGCAAAACTAGCGAAACTTGACTTGGAAGTAAAGCCGGTAAAACTGGGTCAGGATCTATAGACCAGTGTTACGCCCCGGGGAATGTTGCGAAGTAATACAACCATCGGATTCCCCTCTCGACACTACCTGTTATGATGAATACTTCCGTTGAAGGCAAATCTGAAATGTCAAACGTAAATGGTAGACATGTGAAGTGCTCGTGCGATTATTTGTGGATAATTAAATTACGAGATTATTTAAATAAATTTGAAGATATTTAGGCGTATTAGTATCACAACTTTTCGATTGCAAGTAAGGTTATTAAAGTGAACAAGAATAAATGAATTTTTATATACATATATTTACAGTAAATTAAGTGCAGTTATAATTACGATTGTTGGGAATTCGCGGTAAAGTGAGGTTAGCTTAAATGTAAGTTTTCATTTAATTGAATTATACACAAAAATATTAATAAAACTCATTAGCTTTTAGCGAGATTATACACATATGAATGCTGCGTGTTTGCTAAAAAGACTTTCTATCACAACGATCCCAACAATTATAGAAAATTATACAATTTGGCCCATTCCTTGGGATGCTAGAAATTAATCCCATGCAGCATTTTGATAGTTTCTTTTACTGAAATATTGAAATCCGAAATGAAATAATCTACATCAAAATTCTCTAAGGTGCCATTTAGAACCATAATTTTATACTCAAGGAATTTTACTTCACTATACTGTATACGACGTGTGACAGCGGAGTTCAGGCACCCCTCGCGGATGATCGCGAGAACACAGATGTCGAGTCCCTCGGGGTGTTGCATCGAGAGCAGATAACGTATCCCTCGGTGGGTGAAAAAGAATAATGTCATTATTACACGTGTTCGTTGAAATAGAACACAGATTGGAATTCGGAAATAAATCTAATATATATTCTGAGGTACTACAAAATTGGCGACGAGTGGGATAGTCCAGCGTTAGGTATTTTAAAATTTTAGTGCGCATAGTATATGGATTTACATTGTTTTTTTTTGAACACAGATCTGCTGCTGTGGTGGTCCAAGAGACCGGAATATTGAACACAGTTTCGCTGCTGTGGTGGTCCAAGAGACCGGAATATTGAACACAGTTTCGCTGCTGTGGTGGTCCATGAGACCGGAATACAGAACACAGTTTCGCTGCTGTGGTGGTCTAAGAGACCGGAAAACTGAACATAGTTTCTCTACGGTGCTGGTCCCGGAGACCGAAGTATATTCGAACATAGTGAGCTGCAAGAGTCTAAGAGACAAGAAACGATATCATAATCCACGAAATTTCTCGCTACTCTTAAAGAGGTAGGTAGCAAACATTTTACGTAATATGCATTATGTTTGAGGCTATGTTCCAGGTTTCAGGAATGGACAAGTGGAACATTGGGCCTTTTAATTTCAAAACTTTGCCTCCTACGCAAATACGAGAGGAATGGTTGAAATACAAGAGAAATTTTCAGTATATCGCACTAGCGAACGAAGAGGAAGACCAAACAAAGTTAAAATACATTTTTCTCGCGAAAGCTGGTCCAGATGTACAGGAAGTATTCAGCTCGCTCCCGGATGCTGATGTTATAGAAGACACGGAAAAAACTATTAAGCCATTCGAAGTAGCTATTCAACATTTCGATAAGTATTTTGCACCGAGACACCACGAAACCTTCGAACGACATATATTTTGGACCCTGAAACCGAGCACGGACGAGTCCTTGGAAAAGTTTTTACTCCGAGCAACTGAACAAGCAAGAAAATGCATGCATGGAACATCGAAAGAATCGAAAGAGTATAGAAATCAGTGTCATCGATAAGCTAATACTTTTGGCCCCTTCAGATTTGAAGGAACAGCTGCTTCAAAAGGAAAAGCTGACACTGGATGAACTTGGAAAAATGGTAAACGCTTACTCATCAGTGAAATATCAAGCAAGTCAGATGACAAGCTCGATACCGTCTACTTCTATGAACGTTGTAAATAAGCTTAAGATGCATTCGCAGCGGGAGCAACCTGAATGCTCTCGATGTGGCTGGAAAGGTCATCATGCAAGTGATTCAAAATGCCCAGCTAAAAACAAAGTTTGCGATAAATGTGGCAAAACCGGACATTTTGCAAAACGCTGTAGGAGTTCATCTGGAACTAAGCGCACTGCTCACGAGCAACAAGCAACAAGCAACAGGTAAGAAGCGCCGTCGCATTAATGCAATCGATGTTTCTGCAAAAGACACCGACGAACATACATCGAACTTTATTTACAGTATTGGCGAAACAGAAGAAATTATTTGGGTTAAAGTCGGTGGAGTCTTAGCCCAGATGATGATCGATTCAGGATCATGTAAAAACATAATCGATGAGCGAACATGGCGCCATTTGGTAGTACAGGGTCTAACGATGAGAAATGTAAGGAATCGTTCCGATTTAACGTTCAAATCTTATGGATCACACGCAGAACCTCTGGAGGTACTGAGAGTTTTCGACGCGGATGTAACAATACAGGATGAGGACAAACTTTTGAAGCAAGAAGCAACATTTTACGTTGTAGCAAACGGATCTCAAGCGATTTTAGGTAAAGAGACCGCAAAGGCACTAGGTATATTAGTAATCGGTTTGCCAAGCGCTCGAGAGTATGATGTTCAAATGGTTGAGACCGAAAAACGCCCGTTCCCAAAAATAAAAGGTGTGAAACTGTGCATTCCGATTGATAAAAACGTATCACCTATAGCACAGCATGCCCGTCGTCCGCCGTTAGCTCTTTTGCAACGTATTGAAGAAATGCTGAATGACCTGCTTAAGGCTGACATAATTGAAACTGTTCCGGGGTATAGCCACTGGCTGTCTCCTCTGGTACCCATCATAAAAGACAACGGGGAATTGAGATTATGTGTGGACATGCGTCGCGCGAACGAGGCCATTCTGCGCGAAAACCATCTCATGCCCACTTTTGAAAATTTCTTACCGCGGCTCAGAAAGGCAAGATTCTTTAGTCGACTGGATGTGAGAGAAGCTTTCCATCAAGTGGAACTGGAAGAATCATCCAGGTACATCACCACCTTTATTACCCACAAGGGTATATATAGGTACAAAAGACTCGTGTTTGGAATCTCGTGTGCGCCCGAGATGTTCCAGAGAATTTTGGAACAGATTTTGGTAGAGTGCAACAATGCTGTCAACTACATTGATGATATAGTTATCTTTGGCGAAACAGAGATTGAACATGATGAAGCACTGGAAAAAGTACTGGATGTCATAAGAAAACATAACATCCTTTTGAACCAAAAGAAGTGCGTATTTAAGGCCACGGAAATAGATTTCTTGGGGCATCGTCTGTCACGTGATGGCATTCGTCCAGCTGAGGAAAAAATCAAGGTATTGAGCTCGTTCAGATCACCGCAGAATGTGGAAGAATTAAGGAGTTTCCTCGGTCTTGTTACTTATGTTGGCCGATTTCTTCCCGATCTCGCAACGGCGACAGACCCACTACGGAAACTAATTCGGAAAGGTGCACTGTTTGTTTGGACTGAGGAACACGACAAAGCTTTCCAAAAGCTGAAGTCGATGGTTTGCGACATAAGTAACCTTCATTATTTCGATAACAGCATGCGTACACGTCTTGTGGCCGACGCATCTCCGGTAGCACTAGGGGCAGTGTTGATTCAGTTTGAGGCAAACGATGACAAACCTCGGGTGGTGAGTTATACCAGTAAAAGCCTTAGCGCAACGGAGCGGAAATATTACCAGAGAGAAAAAGAGGCGCTTGCTCTTGTCTGGGCAGTTGAGAGATTTTCCGTATACCTGCTTGGAAGAGAATTTGAGCTGGAGACTGACCACAAACCGTTAGAAATGTTATTCAGCCCCACATCAAAACCGTGTGCCCGTATAGAGCGATGGGTGCTTCGCTTGCAATCATTCAAATTCAAAGTAAAATACCGCAAAGGGACCACAAACATTGCGGATCCGTTCTCCAGGTTGGCTGCAGCTACAGATACCGCGGATTTTGAGAGAGAGAGAGAGAGAGAGAGAGTAAATTTCTAATTCTGGCGGTGCTAGAGTCTGCCGCTATCGATGTAAGCGAAATCGAATCCGCGTCAGCAGAGGACTTAGAGCTAGCTGCAGTCAGAGCTTGTCTCCTTTCTAGAAAATGGGATAAAACGGAAACCAAACCTTACGACGTCTTCAGAGAAGAATTGGGAATGATTGGAAATACGCTAATAAGAGGAAATAAGATGATTGTTCCAGTGAAGCTTCGGCCGCGCATGTTGAAATTAGCACATGAAGGGCATCCGGGAGAATCAGTGATGAAAAGGAGGCTTCGCGACCGTGTTTGGTGGCCAAACATGATCGTCAGGTGGTTGATTTTGTTTCAGCATGTGAAGGCTGTCGATTAGTAGGACTTCCTTCGCACCCCGAGCCTATGCAACGCCGCCCGCTGCCCTGTAAACCGTGGATCGATGTGGCCCTAGACTTTCTAGGACCGCTTCCTTCTGGTGACTACTTGCTAGTGCTAATAGATTACTACAGCAGATATAAGGAAATAGAGATAATGCCTCGAATCACTGCAAGGGACACCATACATCGTCTGGGGCCGCATCTTCACACGGTTGGGATATCCAGTTACAATAACGCTAGACAATGCGCGCCAGTTCATTAGCGCCGAATTTGAGGAATATTGTTCTTCACATGGCATTCACCTGAACAATTCCACTCCCTATTGGCCACAAGAAAATGGCCTTGACGAGCGGCAAAACAGATCCATCCCCAAACGTCTGCAAATCAGTCAGGCTCTCAAAAGAGACTGGAAAACAGATTTAAATGACTACTTAGTCATGTATTATACGACTCCGCACAGTGTAACTGGAAAGACGCCAACAGAGATGTTCTATAGCCATACAATACGATCTAAACTACCGCGCTTGTCAGATATAGAAGAGGTACCTCGAAACGATGAAGTTTTTGATCGTGACTTCATTGGCAAACAAAAGGGAAAAGAACATGCAGATAAGAAACGGCAGGCTACTCCATCATCACTACGAGTAGGAGATACTGTACTAATGCAGAACTTGCTACCAGGGAACAAATTAACCACTACATATGGACCTACAGAATTCGAAGTAGTCGATAAGACGGGAGCTAGGGTAGTGATTCAAAAGAAGCAGACTAACAAAGTCTATGAGCGAAACTCGGCCCATTTGAAACGTGTATCTCCAACAGAGCCTGAGGGTAATCCGGAAATCGGCAAGGAACAAGTGAAGGCTGCTACTAACGTAATAGACAAATCTCAAAATGAAGTATCGACTCGATTGCATAGAACTGTCAGACGACCACAGCGATTCGAAGACTTCGTCTTAGATACCGAGACTTCGTCTCTAGGAAGAAAAGGGAGATGTGACAGCGGAGTTCAGGCACCCCTCGCGGATGATCGCGAGAACACAGATGCCGAGTCCCTCGGGGTGTTGCATCGAGAGCAGACAACGTATCCCTCGGTGGGTGGAAAAGAATAATGTCATTATTACACGTGTTCGTTGAAATAGAATACAGATTGGAATCCGGAAATAAATCTAATAAATATTCTGAGGTACTACACGGCGCATGTTTTAACCAGTTGTAGTTTGTAGTAGAACTTTCTGCTGATTTGCTATATAAAATGCATAGCACCGACTCAGAACCCATTCATATCGAATTTGGCTGTCGTAATACAAAGCTTGTTACTGCAAGCGGAAGAAGCAGCAGACTCCAACAGAACACATATCAGTATCGCATTCACTGACAACAGGTCAGCCTGGAAATAGATGACGGAAGTATGCGGTGTCCATCGGAAGTCAATGGTATCCATCGGAATTTGAACTCAACTCGTGACTCTCCTCCGTGACACCGTGACACCTTCATAAAAGGTTCTTTTCAGAACCACCATTATTTTATCATAAAAAACTATACTGGTTATTTCGTAATATTTGTGTGTCTGAAAGTTTAATATAACTAATCTGTACTATTAAACAATTCAAAACAATTGTATCGTTTCAATTTCTGCTAGTGTAAAAGGGCAAAACTTGCACAATTCACACAATCAATCAACTAATTGATATTCGGAAGTATGAAGAATGAGTGTCAGTTTTATTTGTATTCATGACATCCAATTATGCCCGCTTGTGAGGAATTCTGGCAACCGTCAGAAGACTGGCTGCATTCCGGCTGCTGTCAAAATTGTTCAGGCGAAATTGCGTCATTATCTCGCCGTATGTGTCTTGTTTTTTTTTTATTCGACTTCATTTGATGTTTGTCAATCCCGCATGTACATACAAAAAACGAATCTTGAGACGAGTTAAATGAGATTGAAATATGTGTATGTTTGGTAGTGAGAAAGCACTGTTATTGGCAATAACATTTTCATAATTAGTATGTATGAAGGGCAATAATTTATTGCCTTTCATATGTACTTTTTAATGAAAAAATGAAACCAAGACGCTAAATATGTAGAACCGATTCAAAACGGTTCTGAAAATCTTGTATGGCAAGCATCTGGCAGCAACATAACCGTTAATAACTGCTAGGCGAAATTCTCTGCCGGAAACGGTTGTTGCATTGTTGCCAGACTTTTGCCGGAATTCTGAGAGAATTCCAGCAAAATTGGCTGGCAGACATAGCCAGCCGTCTGGGGAGAAATCTGCCCGCCGCGTGCAAGCGGGTGTCTCTGGCATTACACACCTGTACTTTTTTTTCTAAGAGCGGCGAATCTCCTTACTTCCACCCGCTTGTGAGAAATTCTGGCAGCTGTCAGAAACCTGTCAGGATTCCGACAGCTGTCAAAATTTTACTCTTACCAGAATTCTGGCAGACACTGCCAGACGTCTGGGGAGAAATCTGCCAGGCACATGCAAACGGGCACAGGTATGACCGTTTTGAATCGGTTCTTTATTTCTAGCGCCTTTGGTTTTATTATTTCATTAAATATTCCAGTGAAGGACAAAGACAGCTTTTGCGCTACCAAAAATGATATAGTCCAATCCACGTGCGAATGTGTTGGTGTGGCTATTCTCAGCAGTTGAAAGGTTAATGCTAGTGTGAGTGTGTCGAAATAACCCAGTGAATTTTGTCGAGCCGCATCGTGCCAATTATTGAAGACATATATGCAATAAAAAACACTGCAATGCCAAGAGAACAGTTGAGAAAGACATAAAATCGTTCATGAAACTCTATACCCCGTAATGGTACTGTCTTCTACTTGGTTCATTAGTCCATAGCTTACGAAATTCTATATGCATTTTTCGCAGTGTATGATTATGAGTCAAAAATGTTTTTCCTCAGTGTAAAATTGAACCCACAACAAACTTTGACTTCGGCTCGCACACATTCCAATTTCGTATATGAATAGATCTGCGCACTCTGCATCGGTGTGAGTAACTGAGACGTCAAATTGCTCAATGCAAAGCTTTTTCTCTCAATATACCAGTATTTTCATTGCATTTACCTGTACTCGTTTTAATTTTTGGATGCACTTGCAGGATTGACGAATATCAAATGAAGTCGAATAGAAAAAAAAGAAGGAAGAGCGATCTTGTGAGACGTTACCTGGCGAGAGAATAGTCCAATCCACGTGCGAATGTGTTGGTTTGGCTATTCTCAGCAGTTGAAAGGTTAATGCTAGTGTGAGTATGTCGAAATAACCCAGTGAATTTTGTCGAGCGGCATCTCGCCAATTATTGAAGACATATATGCAATAAAAAACACTGCATTGCCAAGAGAACGGTTGAGAAAGGTATAAAATCGTTCATGAAACTCTATATCACGTAATGGAACTGTCTTCTACTTGGTTCATTAGTTCATAGCTTACCAAATTTTATATGCATTTTTCGCAGTGTATGATTATGAGTCAAAAATATTTTACCTCAGTGTAAAATTGAACCCACAACAAACTTTGACTTCGGCTCGCACACATTGTAATTTCGTATATGAATAGATCTGCGCACTCTGCATCGGTGTGAGTAACAGAGACGTCAAATTGCTCAATGAAGGAATTTTGCTTGAAAAGTTTTGACACATTTAGGGGTTTTGTTGGTTTGTGCAAAAAGCACATATTTAGTTTCTATTTCTTCGCGTTTCGCCTTCGGCTCATCAGTGCTTAAAGCAGTTCAAATTGAACTACCATCTCGTGCCTAGCAGTTCAACTTAAACCGCTAAGCAGACGCAAAGTTTGCACTACTTATGCAACCCTCAAACAATATTGCACAAGTGCTATATTATTTCTGACGTCTCAGGCGTAAACGAGTGACGGCTTATTACTGGCACATATTTAGTTTCTATTTCTTCGCGTTTCGCCTTCGGCACGAGATGGCAGTTCAATTTGAACTACTTTAAGCACTGACGAGCCGAAGGCGAAACGCGAAGAAATAGAAGTTTTGACAGCTGTCAGAATCTTGCCAGGTTTCTGTCGGCTGCCATTTCTCACAAGCGGGTAGAATCGATGAATACTCGCATGGGCATGGCTGCCAGACGGCTGACTAAACGCTGTCAGCGGGCAAAATATGGCTGGCAGCCATTTTGGTGCCGACTACCAGACATACACCTAAAACGATACAACCGTATCTACCAGGATTTTTCCACATCAAAATTTTTGACATTTTCAGCGAAGATGAAAAGATGAAAACGCTCGGCTAACTAAGATACAGGCGACTATGTTCTGCCAAATTGGATTTGACAGCCGCCACTGAATCAATTTTGGTAGCCATCTGATGGCCATGGCTGCCCAGGTAGTCAAAAGGCCGAGCGGGTATAACGCAGATATGTTCACTTCCCTCTCAGCAGGTCGTTCTATTTTGTTGGCCGTTGTGCGCTTGTTGAACGACATATTGCACGAAATATTCGTTCAGTTTGCTGGAACGGTTTGTTATTGTTTTTTCTCTTGCAAAAATAGGGCGAAAATAAGGTGTTACCTTCAAATAAAGAGAAAATGTGTTGTTATTCTACGTGAAGTAGATGTATTGTACAGGTATATAGTATTGGTTAAAAAATGAGTGGAAATAACTTCGGAAATCCTCCAGTAAAACTAGTCCAACGGGGATCCAACTCCTCATATTAAAAATGGCTCAACAATGGACCTCTGTCTGCCGGGTTTGTTGAACGAAAAAAATTGCATTCGGTTCAACGGTCTGTTTCAATAACGACAAACGAAGGTCCCGTGTTGGCCTTCCGTTGAACGATTGATTGGATGTTCATTGGACCAATGATCCAACGTATTGGACCAATGAAGGACCATCGTTGAACGTTATTTTCTAAGGCTGTGAACCATTTCGCGGTTAATTTTAACTTTTGGTTAAAATCTGACACTCGAGTGGTTAATTTGATGTTGTCAAAAATAACCCTGCTCGAGAGCAGAGATGCCATTTATACAGATTTATCTGTATTATACAGATTTTTACATGCGCATACAGATTTAATACAGAGTACAGATTTCTTACAGATTTCTTAAATTTAATACAGATTTATACAGATTTCACCGAAAGTATTAAGGAAAAAATTAAACTATCTGTTAGTATTTGAGCTATCTATTAGTATTTGATTGCAATGACGAGATAAACGTTTGGGAATCAACGTACAAATCACTTTTTAAAATGTATATTTTTTGTGCAGATATTTCATGAAGAACACTGAAATCCATTTATATTAAAATTTGTTACTAAATTGAACTTAAAAGTTAGACAAGTCTTGGCATCATGAAACATTATTGCCAGACTGACAGTTGTATTACCTGACTTGACGTTGCATATTGGGTTTTGGAAATCCATCTCAACTTATGAAGTGAACATTTTCAAATTAGACAAGTATTTGGCACCATAATTCAATTGTTGTTGATAGGAAAAAACAATAAAATTTCGTCGATGAATATAATATAAGATATGAAATTTAATCTACCACTCTATAACCATAATCTATTGGAATAACACCTTTTAACATAATTGTATTGTATAAATTTCATTTCATTAGCGAATACAGATAAATACAGATATTTTATACGAATCAATACAGATTTTCTATGAAAATATCTGGCATCCCTGCTCGAGAGCATGGTTATTTTTGACAGATCGATAGTTATTTTTCAACACTGAAAAAAATCTCGCGATGAAAATTCTAATACTAATTCTTTAGTTGAAATTATTTCCAGTGGAAAATAAACCCAAATAACTTTCCGTCCGTCAAATTTTGAAATGGGCCACAGTTTTAGTCAAATTTAACTACTCGACACCAAATAACCACTCAAGTGTCAGATTTTAACCAAAAGTTAAAATTAACCGTGAAATGGTTCACAGCCTAAGAGGGTTTGTTCTTCGCCGTTTGCCGTGGACCAATCCTCATCAACTACCTAGTTATGAAAGCCGCAGGTTATTAATTGGTCTCGACACATTACAAGTGCGACTGGAATTATAAAGCGCTTTGATAATAGCAGATATATTAAACGGTAGGATCAACTGTCTCGTTTTGCTCATCGAAGTTAATATTATTGTGCGACCCAGAGCTCTCCGCAACAGTGCATTTCTTCGGCTTTCTATACAACGTACCAACTATGGCGCGAACGGTTCTGTTACAGGGATACAGAGATCGTTCAATTGAGTTTCATCTGAGTATGAATTTAATGTGTCACGAAGCAGAATACGTACAATTTTTCTGAATACTATTGAGTAATTTGACGTCTCTGTTACTCACACCGATGCAAAGTGCACAGATCTATTCATATACGAGATTAGAATGTGTGCGAGCCGAAGACAAAGTTTGTTGTGGGTTCAATCTTACACTGAGGTGAAAACATTTTTAACTCATATTCCCAACTAACCAAAAGTTCGGATAAAAGGGACTGATTTGGCTTAAGCAGCTCTCAAAGTTAATCAATAGCATTCTAAGCAGCCCATTTTTAAAGTAATTATCCACACTTGAAAGTTCACGCGACGCAGCGGAACGAACTTCTAAGCTGCTTCTAGAATACATTGTTCAGCTTCTATGCAGCGAAAAAGTTCACGCGGAACTTGTTCTGTACTTTCAAGTTGCTAAAAATACCTCGTGCATTCTTAAGCAGCGAGAAAGTTCAAGCGGAACTTGTTCTGTAATTCGAACTGTCAAAAATTGCCACGTGTTTTCTTAAGCAGCTAGAAAGTTTACGCGGAACTTGATCTGTACTTTCAAGTTCTCAAAAGTTCCGCGAGTACTTTTAAGCAGCAAGAAAGTGGACTTTTTAAGTAATTGTGAAACTTCTGGTTACTTGGAAATCATGTACGTGTTATAGAGTTTCATAAACGATTTTATGTCTTTCTCAACTGTTCTCTTGGCATTGCATTTTTTTATTGCATATATGTCTTGAATAATTGGCACGATGCGGCTCGACAAAATTCACAGGGCTATTTCGACATACTCACACTACCCAAGTAACATTTTTAATATTAATAAATACTTGTAGCTATCTTCAATGCTACCTAATAAATCTTGTATTAAAACTTTAAACTCCACGGAAACCTACTGAAAACCTCTATAAGAGCATGTTCCTGCAAAGTGGACCATTCTTCATAAGGTTTATAAATCGAAATGAAGAATCACCATAAACCTGCTTTAAAACTCCAAATTCAAGAAAATTTTGAAACCAGCTTTACGATCAACATTAAATTTCTTTGAATGGAATGAATTCCGCTTTGAATAAACTGTCGTTTTGATAATATTTTTCTGTACTATATGTGTCATATCTGCGTTGAATGCAATCAGTAAGAATTCATTGAATTTTATTTACAAGTTTGAGGCTTTAACCGAACGTAAAAACTTCATGCGCTTTTATTTTTATCGTGAATGTATGGATAAAAATAAGAATTATAACCATTCGCCTTGAAATAAATACGGTTTTTGTAAAAGTCTCCATGATTTATGAAAATTATTTTCTGTGATTCATCGTCTTTTTTGTATAAAACTATTTCGTGGCGGTAAAACTTGTGCATACGTTCTGAACATGAATTATAAAAGTCCAGCATACTTTCTCGTTTTTGCATTTCGAAGTTTATTTGATGTCAATAAAGGCTACGGCAAAGAACATCATAATGGCGGCCATGAAATTTTCTTAAATGCAAATTACACTTAATCTAAGAAGCAATGAATCAAATAGCCCACAACAAATAAAGTCATAAATGTCATAAATGTACTTTAGAACCCTCAAATTTGCTCTGAATGGAACTGTCATTAAATGAACACGCACACACATAAAACTAGATTTATGAAAGAATTTAACTGACAATAATGTTTTAAAGAAATTTTTTTAAAGCAATATTAAGAGTGTTTGCATGGTTTTATTCTAGTACAAATTGCTTTATTTTTAGTCCAGTTGTTAGTCTAGGTAAAAGGTTTTATAGAAACTTTAAAAACTATGATATTACTTGTCAAAAGCGACACTTATTATAGTTGTTATAAAACAAGTAGTGATTGAACAAGCAATTACAAAACTCCTATAAATTATAATCAAAACCATAAGGCATTCGAATTTTTACTTGGGTAGCCCACATTATCGAAATGACGGAATGCGTAATGAATTCTTACTCGACTGCTTGATTTTTCAGTGCTCGATCGGTTCAGTGCTAGAATTTTCGCCTGAGTTGGGTGCTCGATCAACCTGATTGACAGTGACATGATAAATGTCATTGAATATTCGCTCATTTTATGAATGTGTTTTAGTGTAAAAATTAGGCGACTTAAGCCATTTCATTACACTCCAGCTAGAGGAATGGATGATGCTGACTAAGGTAGGCTGTTTTGTTAATTTCCAGCGAATTTCAACAGTTTATGTTGGAATTCTAAGAAGAACTGGTTATTTACTAGTTCTGTATATCCGAAAAACATGAAGATTTCAATGTGTATAATCAGTTATGTAATGTTTTCATTTAAAAATAAACTGAAAGTCAGCACGAAAACGTGCAAAATCGGGAAAGAAGAAGAAGAAGACAAATTGACAATTCAGTCCGCATCTTCTTACTCAATTCCGACTGATTTCCGAATCAACCGGTTGTAGGCGAAATTCATTCGGAATCGGTTGTTGCACTGGAGTTGGAATTGATTCGGAATTCATTATGATTTCCACATGAAATTCCGAATGAAAATTTCTCGCCGATTCGGAATTGATTCGGAATCCATCCGAATCTGATAATGTGGGGAAATCTTACTCGACTGCATGATTTTTTAGTGCTCGATCGGTTCAGTGCTAGAATTTTCGCCTGAGTTGACTGCTCGATCAACCTGATTGACAGTGACATTTTAAATGTCATTGAATATTCGCTCATTTTATGAATGTGTTAGTGTGAAATTTATGCGACTTAAGCCATTTCACTACACTCCAGCTAGAGGAATGGATGATGCTGACTAAGGTAGGCCGTTTTGTCAATTTCCAGCGAATTTCAATAGTTTATGTTGGGATTCTAAGAAGAACTGGTTATTTACTAGTTCTGTATATCCGAAAAACATGAAGATTTAAACTTGTATATTCAGTTATATAATGTTTTCGTTTAAAAATAAACTGAAAATCAGCACGAAAACGTGCAAAATCAGGAAAGCAGAAGAAGAAGACGAATTGACAATTCAGTCCGCATCTTCTCACTCAATTCCGAATGATTTCCGAATCAACAGGTTGTAGGCGAACCGGTTCATTCGGAATCGGTTGTTGCACTGGAGTTGGAATTGATTCGGAATCCATTATGATTTCCACATGAAATTCCGAATGAAAATTTCTCGCCGATTCGGAATTGATTCGGAATCCATTCGGATCTGATAATGTGGGTAGTAACAGACCGGCGAATATTACGAACCGTCAAATTCCTATGTTAGAGGATGGGAGTTTAACGGTTTGTTTGGCTCCCTAAGAGGTATTCGCCAGTCTGTTACTATGAGAGTCTGTAGTTATTTCCACTCATATATATATATATATATATATATATATATATATATATATATATATATATATATATATATATATATATATATATATATATATATATATATATATATATATATATATATATATATATATATATATATATATATATAAATATATATATAAATATATATATATATATATATATATATATATATATATATATATATATATATATATATATATATATATATATATATATATATATATATATATATATATATATATATATATATATATATATATATATATATATATCTGGAGTAGTTTTTTATAGTTAAAAACAATAATGCTTCGAGTAAAGCAGGTTGTGACATCATTGCATAATTGTATATTATGGTTATGAACAACCAGAGCTGGTCAATAATATAAACAAACTGTCAATTTGAAAAATATTATTTTTCTACATTCTTGAGATCGGGTAAATGAAATAAAAATTCTGTTGGAGAAGATGCTTTGCATATAATGTTTGGTAATGCAAAAGCTATGTTATTGCCCTTCATTTAAATTTTCAAATGAAACAAATAAAACCAATGGTAACAAAACTGAAGAACCGATTCAAAGCGATTCTGCTAGTCTTGTATGGCAAACATCCGATAGAAACAGAACCGTTAATAACCGCTAGACGAAATTCTTTTGCGGAGATAGTTGTTGCATATCATGTTTGGTAGTGCAAAAGCTATGTTATAGTCCTTCATTTAAATGTTGTAATGAAAAATTTAAAACCAAAGTCAATAAAAAGGACCGATTCAAACCGGTCCTGTCTTGTATGGCAAAAATTCGCTAAAAACAGAACCGTTAATAACCGCTAGGCGAAATTCTCTGCCGAAAACGGTTGTTGCATTGTTGCCAGACTCATGCCGTAATTCTGCCAGCATTCTGGCGAATCCTTCTGGCAGACACTGCCAGGTGTCTGGGGGAGGAATCTGCCAGGTACATGCAAGCGGGTTGCATCAAAACGAACTTACACTCTTACCAGCCGCTACCTAATTTTGGGTCAAAACCTACCCAAAATCAACTAAAGTGCATCTCCCCAATTTTGGGTAACGAGTAATGACCTCAAAATTTAGGTAACTGTAAGTTTAGTACAAATGTTATGCCATAACAAAGCACGCTACCCATTTTTACCCATCAACTCAAAGTTTGAGTAGATAACGACCTAATTTTGGGTAGCTTATAGAAGAGTTCGACAATGAGTGATTTCTCCTCAAAAAATAGGTAGAAATGGTTTTCAGTGTAAGAGCAAATTCAGCAGCTGCAAGATTCTTATGGGTGGTCTATAATGTAAATGAAACTGAAACAAACGTATCCCCAGCAATCCGTTTTAGTTTTATTTATTCGACCAGTTCTACTGTCAAATTTAAAACTGGTATACATTGCCGTTCTATTTTTTCTATATTTGAAACACAGATAAAACGCTGCTGGGGCTGCCAGTTTATTTTGTTATAATTTCTAGATTTAAATTTTAAAACTGACATAAATTATGCATCTAGAACTAGATCACTCTTGAATATGCCCTAAGAGAAAATCAGCAGCTGCATGATTCATATGGGTGGTCTATAATATAACTGAGACTGAAACAAACGTATCCCCAGCAAGCCGATTTAGTTTATTTATTCGAACAGTTCTACTGACAATTTTGAACTGGTATACGCTGCCGTTCTGTTTTTTCTAACACAGATAAAACGCTACTGGGGCTGCCATTTTATTTTGTTAGGGCATATTCAGGAGTGTTCTAGTTCTAGATGCATAATTTATGTCAGTTTTAAAATTTAAATCTAGAAATTATAACAAAATAAACTGGCAGCCCCAGTAGCGTTTTATCTGTGTTTCAAATATAGAAAAAAAATAGAGTGCCTATAACCAGAGTGACGACATCTCATCCGTAATGCTGGCAACAACTCAAAGCGGTTAAAGCGAGATGATCACAGTTTCGTTCTCTTTGTATTGCATTTGATAGGTCGTTTGCTAATTTGGAACAAAACTGTCATTCCAAACGAACAGCTGTCGTCACTCTGGTTTAAGGCACTCTAAGAAAAAATAGAACGGCTGCGTATACCAGTTTCAAATTTGACAGTAGAACTGGTCGAATAAATAAAACTAAAACGGATTGCTGGGGATACGTTTGTTTCAGTTTCATTTACATTTTAGACCACCCATATGAATCTTGCAGCTGCTGAATTTGCTCTTATAATTTCTTGATATAAATTTTAAAACTGACATAAATTATGCATCTAGAACTAGAACACTCCGGACATGCCCTAAGAGTAAATTCAGCAGCTGCAAGATTCATATGGGTGGTCTATAATGTAAATGAAACTGAAACAAACGTATCCCCAGCAATCCGTTTTAGTTTTATTTATTCGACCAGTTCTACTGTCAAATTTAAAACTGGTATACATTGCCGTTCTATTTTTTCTATATTTGAAACACAGATAAAACGCTGCTGGGGCTGCCAGTTTGTTTTGTTATAATTTCTAGATTTAAATTTTAAAACTGACATAAATTATGCATTTTGAACTAGAACACTCCTGAACGTGCCCTAAGTCCTATAAATTTTTCAACCCTGCATGAAAATATTTGCTAATTTTACTTGGCGTCCCTGCTTTTGTTTGATCGTGATTTGTGTTCGGGATTGGAATTTTGGATTGTAATTTAGTGTTTGCAGAGAATTTTAACGGTTTTATACTTATTGCTTCATACTATTGCGGAAATATTCATTCGATATGCCGTCAACACTCGAGCTTTGTGAGCAATTTTATGGTACGAAAGACGTTTATAAATTGTTTAATGTGAGTCGTGATGCTGCAGATAATGAAAGTAAGTAGGTAAATGATTTTAAAGCTAGGTTTCATAGTGTGTCGACTGTCGTTCAATCATAACCCAATTTTCAATCATCCCGTTTGTTAGAATCCAATTTAGCTGCAATGCAATGAGAACAATTTTTTTATTTGAATACGATTCTTATATTGGGTTCATCGTTATTTATAGACCGAACGCAATTAAGTTGATTTAAAATTTTTATTTTGTTTTTGCTGTCTTTTGATAAGCGTGATCCATTTCAGATTTTTAATCGAAAAAAACATGTCTAATCGTGATTCTCCAAAAAATATACATAGTGTAATTTGTACACATGAAACTATTGTGCACATCTGTAAAATTAGTTTTATTTTTTTTTGCAGTTAAAAAAGCTTACTACAAATTATCTCTAAAAGTTCATCCAGATCGAGTGGATTATGAAAATAAGGAGGAAGCCACTGAAAAGTTCAAGATCTTAAGTAAAATTCATTCCGTTTTATCGGATAAAGAAAAACGAGCTTTATACGATGAGAAAGGAGTCATTGACGACGAAGACGATGATTCTATTGGTGCTAAATGGTTATCAATATGGCAACAATTTTTCAAGCCTATTTCAAACGAAGATATAAGTAACTTCGAAAAAGAATACACAGGTTCAGATCTTGAGCGAAGTGATATCAAGAAAGCGTATATGAATGGTAAAGGATGCATTAATTATATGATGAACTGTGTTCCTTTTATGAGTTGTGAAGATGAACCTCGTATAATAAAAATCATCAAGGAGATGATCGCATCTGGGGAAGTTCCTGAGCATAAAATTTTCACAGAAGAACCGAAGAGTAAACGCGATCGTCGCCATAAAAAATACGCTAGAGAAGCTATAGAATCTGCTGTTTTAAAAGATAAGTTGAAACAAAAACAGGACAAAAAATCTCTAGAACAACAAATTGCACTTCGTCAGTCTGATCGAGAACATGGATTCACTTCTTTGCTTGACAAATTGACAGATAAATACGGAAATGATGAGGATGAAGAGGATTTATTTAGTTTGGACCAGCATGTTGCAAAGAAAAAATCTAAAGTTCAAAATGTACCGCAGAAGAAACAACAAAAGGTTAAGGTTCATAAGACAAAAGAGGGAAGAATGTTAAAAAAGAGCGTTTAGATCTAGTTTCGTCTTTTGTCTAAGACCATGTTTCAACCCATCTTGCGTAGATCGGGTTGAGTTATGTTTTCAAGTTGATAAATTGTACCGTTTAAAAGGGAATAAAATTCAATTCATTTATCGCATCATTAAGGTTTCTTGGCTTCATACCCAGGCTATGGAATTTTATCCAATTCAAACATCCGTTTCGGGAGTAACGGGGTTAAATGTACAAACAAAACGGGAAATGCTATCCGACCTCCGGTTCCGGAGCAATGGGGTAAAATGTGTTTTCATAAGCTCAAGTTTAAATGTAAGTTTTCGCAACCCTATAGATGCCTATAGATCCATAATACTAGCCAGCGATGCCAGATAGTAGTAGTGTCATTTCCGTATAGTGGCATTTTTCTCGGAAGCTCTCAAGCTTTTTTTTGCTCATCAGACAAAACTAGTTTCCGTAGTTCTCCGTTAATTCAAATTTCCGTAGACAAAATCCAATTTCCGTAGATCCGTAGAAAATGGTCGAATCCGTAGATCTGTAATCGTAGATCCGTAGAAAATGTTCGAATCCGTAGATCTACGGAGATTTCCGTAGATCTGACATCGCTGGTTTTACTTACAAGTGAAGTTATGAACTATCTCACTTTCTTCCTTCACGCAGAGAAATTGAGCATGTTTAAAATAACAAAACCGCTAGTAAATTTTTGAATTTGATTTCTGTTCATTTCAAGCTAGATCATGATTGTTTCAAACCAATTTCTCCCTTCAATATCAACAATAACCTCTGTTTGATTTAAATCAAAATTTTGGTATAACCAAACGAAAAATATATTTGTTCCGGCTGAGTTTATTGTTAAAATTAACTAGTAATTTATTACATGTAAACCAAAGTTGAGTAAATGTTATCAACCATGTCCTTGTTGATTCAATCCAGCTATACCTTCAAATCAAGAAAAAAATTGATTCGATTTACCTATGATGTTATTTGTGTTAGGATACAACTAACTTTACCGTTTAAATGAACCGTAATAGTTTTATTTCTTATGAACCATAGCATTTTTTCACGCGCGATTTATCTGCTACTTCCATTTCATAGAGGGTTTTCAACAATTCAAGTGTATGTATTGATAATTAAGAATATTTTAAAAAATTGCCTGAAATTACATAACAAATTTGATGCAGGATCTCTATCGTGACCGAACTGATGGAGCACTTAACCGTTGGATGTTAAAAAAAAGAAAAACCTTGATTATGGTATGTGAATAATTCGATCGTTCAGCGACAAAACTCCTAGATCTTGACAAATTCATAAATAAAAATAATTGTCATTTCAAGAATTTTAAATCGAATACCAAACGAAATAAAAGTAGTATTAAAAATTACCTTGTAAATTAGTTTGAAAGAAATCATTTTATTCTTAAAACCAAACAAAAATGTATGATTTCAACAAACAAAAGCGTTAGTTGAAATAACTAAATTTAAGATAATTTATTTCTACTAAAAAGTTTGTGAATTTAAAGCGCAACAATTATTAACTTTATCTAAAGTTCGTTCAGCCATAACAAATTTTTCATATTGAATTTACTGTGAAATTGTTTGTTTAGAAATCGACAGGAACGCACAAGTGAAATATTTGTTGTTTTTATCAAAATGTCGCTTGAAACAAACTAACTTAATGAGTAAAATTGATTATCATATTTTGTAGTTTCAAGCAGCAATGTTTTCTATATAAAACCAGATTTTCTTTTGTCACTATGTTAACAAAATAAATCGTTGCGAGAAACCAAAATTTGATTATATTTACAATATTTTTCTCTGCGTGTTCATGCCCCGTTTACACTTCTGCAGGCTGCCAGCACGCTGGCGTCAGTGTACTGCCCTCTTAGAAAAAACGTTCAACTGTGGTCCAATGATTTAAAGTATTAGACCAACGAAGGACCACCGTTGAACGTTTTTTTCCTAAGAGGGCAGTACACTGACACCAGCATGCTGGTGTCAGTGTACTGCTCTCTTAGTGGCATCAGTCTTCGTGTCCAACGGAAAAGGATTAACGCACAAAAGCGCGCGTTTCATTTGATATATACGAATAGCCCTGCGGTTTTGACGTGACATGATTAAACTGCTGATCGTGTTGCTTAGGCTGTGAACCATTTCACGGTTAATTTTAACTTTTGGTTAAAATCTGACACTTGAGTGGTTATTTGGTGTCGAGTAGTTAAATTTGACTAAAACTGTGGCCCATTTCAAAATTTGACGGAAGGATAGTAATTTGGGTTTATTTTCCACTGGAAATAATTTCAACTAAGGAAATAATATTAGAATTTTCATTGGAAGATTTTTTTCAGTGTCGGGAAATAACCATCGATCTGTCAAAACTAACCATGCTCTCGAGCAGGGTTATTTTTGACAACATCAAATTAACCGCTCGAGTGTCAGATTTCAACCAAAAGTTAAAATTAACCGCGAAATGGTTCACAGCCTTAGACTGCTACAGCTCGTCCATCCTGACATTACTGTTGCCCCCAACATTCTGTTTTACATACATTTCATCTAAGCCCTACACGTGACATTTTGTCGACTTTTTTACCTTCACACAAAATCATTACCTTTATTCTAGGCAAGGATGGCTTTTATCGTATCAAAGAACGTTCGCTGGCAACTCTTCAACGATTGAATCAGTGCCATCAAAGAGAGTTAGAAATCATCTCAACAACAAAAACCCGCCATGGCTCATTTACAAGGGGCAAATCACTCTAAACTTTGTCTGAACTCAAACAAGTTTTACCAGGAGTAAAAAAGTTTAGCAGGGATCTCGCTGGATTAGAATGGGATTAGAGAAGTTTAGCCGAGATCTGGAAAAGCATTATTTTGACATAACCCACATTATCAGATCCGAATGGATTCCAAATCAATTCCGAATCGGCGAGAAATTTTCATTCGGAATTTCATGTGGAAATCATAATGGATTCCGAATCAATTCCAACTCCAGTGCAACAACTGATTCCGAATGAACCGGTTCGCCTACAACCGGTTGATTCGGAAATCATTCGGAATTGAGTGAGAAGATGCGGACTGAATTGTCAATTCGTCTTCTTCTTCTTCTTTCCTGATTTTGCACGTTTTCGTGCTGATTTTCAGTTTATTTTTAAACGAAAACATTATATAACTGAATATACAAGTTTAAATCTTCATGTTTTTCGGATATACAGAACTAGTAAATAACCAGTTCTTCTTAGAATCCCAACATAAACTATTGAAATTCGCTGGAAATTAACAAAACGGTCTACCTTAGTCAGCATCATCCGTTCCTCTAGCTGGAGTGTAGTGAAATGGCTTAAGTCGCATAAATTTCACACTATCACATTCATAAAATGAGCGAATATTCAATGACATTTAAAATGTCACTGTCAATCAGGTTGATCGAGCAGTCAACTCAGGCGAAAATTCTAGCACTGAACCGATCGAGCACTAAAAAATCATGCAGTCGAGTAAGATTTCATTGCTCATTCCGTCATTTCGATAATGTGGGAAGAAGCTGTAAACGTGGGAGCAGAGATGCCAGATATTTTCATAGAAAATCTGTATTTATCTGAATTCACTAATGAATGGAAATTTCGGAAATAAAATTATGTTTAAAGATGTTATTCCATTAGATTATTGTTATAGAATGGCAGCTGCAAGGAGCATTCCTTTATATCGTAAGTCCTTGCCGCACTGACAAGAACATTCAACGACGAAATTTAATTGTTTTTGTTATTAACCACAATTGAATTGTAAATCCATATACTTTTTTCGTTTGAAAATGATGACTTGGAATTCAAACGCCCAATATGCAACGTCAAGTCAGGTCATACAACTTTTCAGTCTGACAATAAAGTTTCATGACGCCATGACTTCCTTGAACATCATTCAAATTGGTTTCAAATCTATATATATATATATATATATATATATATATATATATATATATATATATATATATATATATATATATATATATATATATATATATATATATATATATATATATATATATATATATATATATATATATATATATATATATAAATTCAGAGATCATTCTTTGTAATCGCATTACGTAAGAACGAATGGACGGATTGAGATGCTTTTTTTCGTTTGATCAGTTTTTATCCCCATCGGGTTCGTACATCAAAAAAATTAGGAAAACTTACCGGAAAAGTGGGAAAAATCAATAAAGTTATTTTGTATGGACAATGGAATTTTCCACTGAAAAAGTCGCCAATGATTGCTAGATCTACAATTGATGTTTGGCGCGCAAGGAGATGCTCAGTCTTTTGCCGTTGAAGAAAAGAATACTAGATCTTTGAAAAATCGTTTGGCGCGCAACGAGTAGATTTGGGTGGAGATTTTACAAGCATGGTTGATTCGTCATTTGAAAATACGTGCTTAATAGGGTATCAAAATCATTACTTGCCAAATGACTGTTTTAGCTATACCGTAAACAGAAACACAAGTTCTAATGTCATTTACCAGTAGATGTAGTTAGATGAATTATGTTGGCCATCGTGGGCGTGAGTTGAACAAATCAAATTATGTAACGATTTTTTACGTATCAATGATAGGATTCTGCTGCTGAAATAATGAGTTCAGATGACAATATTTTCCTTGCATTTAGCATGCTGACGTTTGTTCAGCCGATTCAAGTGAGTTTTCAAGAGTGGTTTACTTCAAAACGGTTTGCTTAGGATGCTATTCATGACATTTGTAAGCTGCTTAAACCAAATCATTTCATTTTCCGAACTTTGGATTACTTGACGAATTACCATATGCGAATCGTGAATATCATATCTGAAGGAGAAATCGTGGCATGTAAGAACCATCAGTAGTGAGATCTGCTGTTTTATACATTGGCTTTAACGATAAGAAGAATAACAGTTCGGCTGAAAAGTTCGTATCGTTTAATAGAAACATACATTTTTTTGCCAAAATTGGTTTTTATTATTCAACATAATTGCCATCAGAGGCGATACAGCGATTATAGCGATCTTCCAACTTTTCGATACCATTTTTGTAGTACGATTTGTCCTTTACCTCAAAATAGGCCTCAGTCTCAGCGATTACCTCTTCATTGCTTCTAAATTTTTTACCAGCGAGCATTCTCTTGAGGTCTGAGAACAAGAAAAAGTCACTGGGGGCCAAATCTGGAGAATACGGTGAATGAGGGAGCAATTCGAAGCCCAATTCATTCAATTTCAGCATGGTTTTTCGTTGTTGTTTTTGATCGATTGTGAGCTCACGCGGCACCCATTTTGCACAAAGCTTTCTCATATCCAAACATTCGTGAATAATATGTCCAACACGTTCCTTTGATATCTTTAGGGTGTCAGCTATCTCGATCAACTTCACTTTACGGTCATTGAAAATCATTTTGTGGATTTTTTTCACGTTTTCATCGGTAACAGCCTCTTTTGGACGTCCACTGCGTTCATCGTCTTCGGTGCTCATATGACCAGTACGAAATTTTGCAAACCACTTACGAATTGTTGCTTCGCCCGGTGCAGAGTCTGGATAACACTCATCAAGCCATTTTTTGGTATCGGCGGCACTTTTTTTCATCAAAAAGTAGTATTTTATCAACACACGAAATTCCTTTTTTTCCATTTTTTTCACAATAACAAAAGTAGCTTCACTCAAAATGCAATATCTCACCAACTAATAATCAGACAGCTGTCAAATTTATACACGTATCTTTCGAAGGTTGATACTAACTGAAAATGGTATGGATTCAATTCCAGTGGCGCCCTCTCATAGAAACGATACGAACTTTTCAGCCGATCTGTTACTGGTATAATCACTCCTCATGTTCACTCCGCTAGAACAGAATATTGATTCTCAGGACTGAATACTAAGCAAACCGATGTGGTGGCTCGACGAATGAGAGGCCTTTTGATACAATTCTTGAACGAATATAGCGTTCATGTCAAAGTTAATGGACACAATATTTAATAAAAGGGTAATTTGAACTTTCGAATGTCCAACTATTTTTCATTTTATCGCTAATTCGTTAATCGAAAATTGATCCTGTCATTATCCTGCTACGAACATTCATCAAACACTAACTAAGTAATATCACTAGCGGTGAAGTAGGTTCTGGACAACCGTTCAAAATTAGTTTATTACTTTCGATAATCCCTAAGGATTTGCTATTAAATTTTAAACGTCTTCAGTACAAATAAGTCTTAATATTCAATGATAAACAACAATCCCCGAGGGCTGCTTTTGGAAATTTGTGGGGTCAATTTAAAGTATTTATCTTGGTCATCTCTTTTTCATCCATCTGTTAATTTATTTATTTGTTTATTTAGGAGCAAGGGAAAAGCATGCTGGAGCTGAGATTTTGGTTCTCCTTCTCCAGCAGGCATAAAACACTCTCATCTTTTGTATCAACAAATAACATTTGACCAAATGATACATAACGAAATCTTAAATTACCCTTATTTAAACTACAAAGCTAACTAACAACTATTCATATTGACTAATTATCCTAATAAAACTAGCAGGAAAATATTTGGAGAAAACGGGTTTTAATGGCGTTACGAGATAACTTGAAATTGAATCCATCAGAGCAAGTATTGAATACGCGACATATACTCGAAAACGGTTCATTGAAGCCATAGTTAGTTCTAGCACGAGGAATTCTGAGAAAGGGATTAAACCGCAAATTACGCCGAAGAATGTCAAAACTTAGCTGTTGTAGGAGATCTGCACTATCAATTCGAGATTTAATGAGGTCCGCGACGAAAACAGCTTTTTGTGTATCACGGCGGACAGATAGCAAATCGAAGTGTATGTCTACAACGATTTTCGTAGCTTGGAAGATTAAATGGATATCTCCAAGGCAGACGACGCAAAGCAAAACGAATGAACTTGCACTGAACAGTTTCAATGCGTAGCTTATCTGTTTGATAATATGGTGCCCAAACAACAACAGCATACTCGCGAACTAGAGCGCAATATAACGATTTCAGGCAGTATATGTTATTGAAATTTTTTGAGATGCGAAAGATGAATCCTAGCATCTTTAATGCTTTAGAGAGGGTATATTCTATGTGAATTTGAAACTAAGTTTTGAATCCAATAACACTCCTAGATCCTTAATTGATGTCTCCCGTTTTAGTACAGCTTGCGAAATAGTATAATCATACATGGTCGTGGTTCGTTTACGAGAGAAAGAGATAACGAAGCATTTGAAGGCGTTAATAACCATTCTGTTGACGTTGCACCAGTTAGAAAATACATCCAACTGTGACTGCAAGAAGTTTGAGTCTTTCAGATATTTGATGAGATGAAACAGTTTGAAATCGTCGGCAAATGATAGCTTCATGCATTGCAATGCGAAATTCAGATCATTTAGATATAGCAGAAATATGAATGGTCCTAGATGGCTTCCCTGAGGAACGCCAGAGCTCACGATGAATGATGGAGTAACGCAGTCGCCAATTCTCACGGTCATACTACGACCAGTCAGATATGATTCAATCCAATCCATCATCCCACATGTCAAATCTTTAGTTTGAGAGAGATCTACAATCTCTGTCCAATACACTGACTCGAAGGATGAGATGGCAAACGGTGCATTTGTTTAGTTTTTGCGTAACAAAAGCATTGCACATATCCACAATAATTCTTGATGATATTTCTTCTTCGGGACGAAGTTATTGTGTTGGATATGAATTTGTCGTAATTCGTTTATTGTAAGCCAAGTAATCAGTAAAATAATGATAAGAAACATTAACGTTTGGCAACTCTGCTGTTCGAAAACACAAATTTAAAAAAATAATTTCAGGCGAGACGAAGTTCGACGGGTCAGCTAGTTATGATATAAATGTATTTCAGCGTTCATCATTAAACAGCTGCACGAAAAAATTTTCATTTTAATATGGGCAATCAAACACGCTCAGATGGAAAAGTTTCATTATTTCTTTCTTACTTTTTGTGGTATCTGTATAAATCTGTATTTAATTTGAAAAATCTGTATAAAATCTGTACTCTGTATTATAGTATGTTCACATTAGCGCTGATATCAAGTGATATACGGATATACTTGATATCCGATGATATCATGTGCGATATCACTTGATATCCCATACAATTTGATGTCAACGCGTATCACCATTTTGGCATGATATACGGGATATCATGTACGATATCATCTCGAGTTGTCAAAAATCGCAACTAGCAACACGGATAATGGCATTGAACGCACTTATTTATGATCGTCACTTTGAGAGTGACAATAAACAATCATTATAATTTCCAATTTTCAACGAATACTGGCGTTCGGAGACCAATAAATGCAAGACCTAAATTATTGATTGAATTGTAGGAGAGAAAAGCAATATTATTGATCTTACTCCTAATGGGAACATTCAATATGACAACTTCATTGTCAAACGATATTATTTCGATCATATGTGAACACTTCCACGTGATATGCGAATCATCTCGGTATATTAAGTAATATAAGCGCTAATGTGAACATGGTATTAAATCTGTATGCGCATGTAAAAATCTGTATAAATGACATCTCTGCGTGGGAGTTCGAATGACAGATACACTTCAAACAAGATTAGGCAAAATTAGGTTGGATTAGTTTTAAATTACCCAAACTTATCTAGACTAGATGGGATTAAATGAGATTAGAGAAAATTATTTTGGAATGACATGAGTTTATTAGTATGAGATTGTCTAGAGTTTAGAGTGATTTGCCCCTTGGCTCATTTAACATAGAATCGACACCAGTGCGAGAGCGAATTTCTCTCGATGACATTTCTGAGAATCAAAGGTTGGCACGCCGCTGTGGGGATCTTCTCTGAAGCAACAAACGGTCGCTTATTCTCGTTTCGCGATCCGATTCTATACAGGCAGTTGATAATTGCGATAGAATCATTTTACTATAGCCGCTTATTCTAACTATGTGCATATAATCTTTGTATAAGTTGCGTCTATGAAAATGTATGTGAATGCTCAACACAAGCGTTTTGAAATATTGCAACCTAGTATGAGAATCAAGTTGAATCATCGACTCGATTTTCTGCGATAATTGTAAACTTGCGATTCTCTCTTGGGAAATTCCACACAGCAACGATCATTATCAGACTGTAATTTATTTAAGGGCCGAGAAATACTCAGAGTATGAAGTGGAGCGAAGGAATGTAGAACAATTCTCTCGCGGTTCATGCATTGAGAGACTCGAGTTCTTGTAGCATCTTCTACCGGATTGGAAATGTTGTATACAATTTAGATAGCAATATAGCAGCTTCTGTGAAATTTTCGGCAATCACCAACACTGATTCTAGGTACTCTTCATCTTCATAATCTTCTAAATCGGACTCTTCATCGTACTCAACGGATTCATACACGCCTGGATCTGAAATTTGTGAATCTCCTTCATCTGAACTTTTTTGATACAGACGCATATTACTAGCATCGAAAACACCCTCGAATATACGATTTTTAACTTGAAAACCATCAATATCCGAAATTATGTATCGATCACGATCCAATACCTTCGCAGTAATGAGTGTTCGCCTTACTTCGCATATCGTACCGATTTTTATTGTATTCTTGCAAGTTACGAATGTTACGCGCTGCTGCATTCCTTAATACAGTTAAATCACGATCAAGTTTCTGATTCAACTCATCAAGCTGTCAGATCTTCAGAAACAGTTCGTTTTTGGACTATACCAAACAGTAATCGTGAAGGTATATCTCCAATCGATCGACTAAATGTATTGTTTAGCAAATATTCCGCCTCAACTAAAACTGTATCCCAGTCCTGTGCACGTTCTTCAACTATTTTACTAATTAATGGATTCAATGTTCGATTGTACCGTTCTATCTGTCCATTTGCTTGCGGACACGCGGTAGCTACTAGTTGGTGTCGAACACCGTTATCCTTTACAAAAGACGCGAATTGCTTTGAAGTGAACGCCTGTCCGTTACTAAAACTTCCCCTGTCCGTTACTAAAACTTCGGGTACCGAATACGCAGAATGATACGATTTTAAATGTTTTATTACTTCGCGAGAATTTGTTGTCTTTGTTGCATACAGCTTCATAAACTTCGTGAACGCGTCAACGGCCGCAAATATGTGTACGTTTTTTCCTTTGGTCATTTTTTACGGTCCTAGATGGTCTGCATGAATTGTATGAAAAGGAATGCTTATTTTATCAACGATTAGCAGATGCCCATCTACCTTTCGTAATTTTAGATTGAATGCGATACACGTTGAAATGTGTTCTTTGAGTTTTGATTGCATTTGCGGAAACCAATATGATCATTTTATTAATTCACTTACTTTGTCTATACCGAAATGTCCCAAACTGTTGTGGTATTTAAACATCACCGATTTTTCCATACTTTCCGGAACGTACAACAACAAACGGTGTTTATATTTCCTAAACAACAAATTATCTCTAACTTCGTATAATTTACTTTCGCGATGCTCAATCTCTGATTTAATTTTCCACACGTTCGAGTCTTGTATTTGGTTTACGTAGAGTGCGTTTTGAAATAACGAATCGGATTCCTGATCGATTACATAACAGTACATTCGTAACAATGCATCCACGTGCTGCATCTTTGTACCCACTCGGTGTTCGATTTCATAGTCGAAGTGATCTAAAAACAAAGCCCAGCGCGAAATTTTAGAATTGACATCCATTTTCGCTAACGTCGCTTTTAAAGAATTACAGTCGATAACTATTTTCAACGGAATTCCGAAAAGATAAACGCGAAACCGTTTAACGCTGTACACGATTGCCAAAGTCTCAAGCTCAAACAAATGTAAAATCGTTTCTGTCGCAGTTGTTTTGCGCGAAAAAAAACATTACTGGATGGAATTGATTATTTACTAACTGTCTCTGCATCAGTATCCCACCGAAACCACTAGCTGACGCATCTGTATGTAGCTGTGTTTCTAACGCTTATGAATAAATGCTCAATACAGGCTTCGAGATCAAGGTTTCTTTTAGTCTCTCGAACGTTTCGTAATGTCGTGACTCAAACTTGAACTCCTTTTCGTGGTTATTCATCAATTCATACATTGGATTTGCAATTTGGTTATAACGATAAATAAACTTCCGGAAATAACTCATCATACCGATAAATCTTTGTACACTTTTTTTCGTTTGTCGGTGGATCTGATTAAAAGGTACTTGGTAACCGAGAAACACAACACTTTCTTTTAAAAAACTGCACTTCTTGATATTCAATTGAATGTGCTTATTCGACAACATCCTAAAAACGTTTCAATAAATCCAAATGCTCTTCGATAGTTGTTGTACTTATTAAATTATCATCGATTAATACTACAATATCACCGTTTTTAATAAATAGATCCAAATCCTTAGAAACGTATCGCGAAAATATTGCAGGTCAGTTCGCGTAACCGAACGGTAATTTATTGAATTCGTACTGACCGCTTTCCGTAATGAACGACGTATATTTTCTTGAATTTTCTGCAATGTCGACATGATAGAAGCCATTCTTCATATCGAGTAAACTGAAATATTTGCGTCCCTGTAATCTACTTATCTGATCTTCAATTATGGGCAGCGGATAATGATTTCGTTCAACAAGTCTGTTTAACGGTTTATAGTTGACACAGAGTCGATATTCGCCGTTTTTCTTCCGTGTTGATACTACCCGGCTTATATAAGGCGATTCGCTCTCACGAATAATACCTTTCTGCAACAGATCATTAACGAGTTTGTTTTGTTCCTTCCGTTCATATTCGCTTAAACGTTGCGGAGTTGAATTGAAATATCGATTGTCCTTTTGTTTTATCTCAACACAATGTTTTACTAAAGGTTCAGTCGGTTTATCGCGAGACAAGTACTCATTTTCGAAAAGTTCACACACCGTACTGCTTAACGATCTGGTTTCATCAGAATCACCAACATCGAGTTTATATTTTTCGTCCACAAACAATGATTCTACTACGCCGTCAAAAGCATCTTGCATCGCATTAACATCGAAGCAGGACTTTGAACTTCGATCGCGCTAAAAAATCAATCCGTGTATATCGTTTTCATCGAAGAATGATCGACCCAATATCATGTCCACGTTCATCATACTATCTGCGACTACTGTTAGATTAACTACCTAATTTTTGCCCTGGTAGAGTACGACCCTAATATATCAATATGGGAATCATTCGCGCCTACCAAATCTTCATCGTGTTTAGTGTAATACATTTTTTCGTTTGTAATATAATGTTTCTTGATGAGACTCACCGGACATCCAGAATCAGCAAGTGTCTCAATGACCCTTACTTTGTCTTCAATGACAAGCTAACAAGGTAGTAACGATTGCTTGTTGACCTCCAAAAATTTTTCTACATCGCTGCTTCTGCTGCCCTTTACAATGTTAATGGGGTACGCCGAGTTGTTGTTATTTACCGTTGACTTTGATTCAGTCGCCTCATTGATCGATTTTCCAACTTGATCGCTGCGTCGCTTGAAACAGTTTTCCTCACTGTGACCAACTTTACTGCACAAGGTACAACTAGGACGACGTTGGGGGTGCGGACAATTTACCGATATATGTCCAGAACCGTGAAGGTTGAAACACTCATCTCTAGGGTTCCGCTTAAAGTGGCAATTACCTTCGATATTCGAACGGGTTTCCTCGTGCCTCTTCTTTCCGGCTTCAGCGACACTAACTTTCATGGCAGTTGTTTTCGTCGAATAGTTCCGTCGTTTACACATCTCCTGATTCGACTCGTAATAACGAATATGTTCAAGAAGTTCATAAATTGTTCTGTATTTTCGAATAGAAACATTCCCGTAGAGCGGATCATACGACAATCCACTGATGACATATTTTATAATCGCCGAATTGCTCAAATTTGCTTTTTGTCCCAGAGCGTTCATCCTGAACACATAATTGTCATACGATTCCCTTCCGTCTTTCAAGCTTTTAGCTAACCGTCGATGTACATCAACCTCATCTTCTTGATCCGGGAAAGCAATACGAATCTTGGTCTTAAAATCGTCCCAAACCGAAATCGTCGATCGTTCGTCAAGGTACCATTGGTAAGCTGAAATGCGGCAAGCCGAGTATAATAATGTCGTTTTCGATGACCACGAGTATAACACACGATAGTGATCTATTGTTTGGAGCCAATCCGTTAAACCACTTCCTTCCACAATGGAATCAGCTGTTTTAATTCTTCTGGATGAAAATATCGCTCGCCACGTGATTGAGATTGTAATTCGCTTTCTTCTATTTCTTCCTCCTCTTCGTCCATGATATCGTCTTTCTCCTGGTTCCCCTGGTCCAGCGATTTTCTGTTTCCCTTTCGTCGTGACATTTTCGCTTGGTCGCAAAAGATAGAACACACTATTTTCAAGCGGTGCTAGAGCTATGTCGACACTAACTTCACACGCGGTTTATGATGGACTTCTTATGCTCGAACCCAGTTTTCCACTTAAACGATCGATATTCGCTACAATGAAATTACGCGTTTCAGGCTAATCAAAACACGTAACGTTAATGGGACTAGGCCTTATCCCACTTCTGAAAAAGTTGTGGTAGTGTTTCGGATCGATCACATTTACTATTTACGACAAGATACAAATGCATGTCTTTATTGCTCGAGGTTTTACTTACAAGTGAAGTTATGAACTATCTCTCTCACTTTCTTCCTTCAGTCTTCGTGTCCAACGGAAAAGGATTAACGCACAAAAGCGCGCGTTTCATTTGATATATACGAATAGCCCTGCGGTTTTGACATGACATGATTAAACTGCTGATCGTGTTGCTTAGACTGCTATAGTGATTTTCACTGTCGGCTAGAAAAGATTGCGATGCGATAAGATAGCGACAAAATGCCGCAAAGATAGCGAAACTGTCAATCGCATCGATTCAACCCCTTCGAGACCACAAGCCAGAAAAAAATATTTTTTAAATTGACCGTTACAATGACTAATTTTTTATTTATTATTAAGAAAACTTCAGTCATAATGAATTCATATTGATAATGCGTATGTGGCAGATTACGGCTACAACTTGCACGGATTTTTTAAGCGTTTTCTATTTATTCGACATGATGTACGATTCAGAAGATCCGCCTCCTTCCGTCACCGCCACAGGAACGTCAGCTTCCGTCAAAATTAGTTTAATACTTTCTTTACCGGAACGTTCACACGCTCCGTCCGTCAAGACGATCCGTGACGGTGACGTTACGTGTGAATGGCTCCATAAGAATGCATGTAATTAATGTTGACGGTGCCGGTGACGGAGATTGATTGTGACAAAAGAAGACGGATCGTCTGAATCGTACATAATGGTTATTTTGTGCTTAGTATGTTCTAGAGATGGGAAATATCGAATAAAATCAGTTATCGATAATATCGATATTTCGCTGCCTAATATCGATATTATCGATAAATATCGATATTTTTACCACCGAAATAAAAATTTATTGAAACAAGACAGTACATTTGATTGCAAAAATTAATTTTGGCAATTAATTTAGCCGAACAAATTAGATTTTCAAAAATTGAGAATTCCCTGGACTCAAACAAGCCGTGTTTCCCGCTGTTGAATTGACTCTTTCGGAGGCAACTGATGTTGTTAAAGTAATCAAATGACGCTGTGCAATAAATTTCAGCTCTTTACATGCTGTGTAATTTTCCCAATAAGAGAAAATATCTGTTTTCTCCGGAGCTTGCTCAACAAACGCTGCCAACAAAATACTTTACCTTAAGTCATGTTCGTCCTATAGAAGGGTTGCGTGCAGGAAGTCGATTTTAGCAGAACCTGTCAGCTTGGAGCGAAATTAATCTTCAGTCCAACAACGCCATCGCATGACATCACATTCAACATATCATGTCAATTGTATGGGCGCGCAGTGCTGCTATTTTGGCGCGCACAAATTTGACGTTTCTATCTCCTAAATAGGATTTGAAACCAAAGTCGAAACATTCATCGCTGAAAAACAGCTGATTGGATTTCCCTTTTTTTAAACATAGCTCAAATATCGAATATTAGGTAAAAACTACACGAGCGAAGTAAAAATATGAAATTATAATTTTACTGAATTGGTTGCAATATCGAATATCGATAATTTTTGTCAATGCTATGAATTATCGATATCGTCGATATCGTTGTAATATCGATATTATCGATAAATATCGATAAGTTTCCCATCTCTACTATGTTCCCTTTTCATTTATATTTTGTATTAATCGACGCCTTGGTTTTCAAAACCTCGTCCTTTATTCGATTGTGCTATTTGTCCACTCTAAAAACTTGGTCGTCTTTGACAGATATACATTTGTTGATGCTTTCGACGAACAATGAAATAACAATTGTCACCTAGGAATTTTACCAGTTGAAAATGCGATTGGCCTCAATCCAACAGCCGATTAATTTTTCTTTTGGCTCTAATGCTAGTTAATTTCAATACAACAGACAGCGAAGGGGTTAAAACAACTGTCTAATTTTCTGGCAGCGATGCCAGATGAAATTTTAGGCGTCTGCGTATTAGAAATGGTCCTATGTGACCTCAATATTTAGAAGTATGACGAAAAAACCAAACGAAAACGCTACAGTAATAGCAAAAGTCATTAAAATGGACGATTGTTTATAAAAATTTCCAAAATCTGAACAAAAGTCGGCTTAATTGCAAAGTCAGCTAACAAACGAAATTGCAAATTTACATACCAATCTGCAAACCTGGCATCAGTGTTTCTGATGCTCATTATTTCGCTATCCTGCGACGATTCCGTCGCATTCTATGTCCAGCTGAAAACCACTATACAATTAGCAAAATGCTTTATCTTCGTTTAGCTGAAAATAAATTTTATTTGCCATTGAAACGTTAAGGTTTGTCATTTCCAGATTTTTTTTTCACGTACAGTTCTGAAGATAATGTTTACTTCATGGTTAGAGTGACTATAATCAGAGTGGCGACAGCTGTTCGTTTGGAATGACAGCTCCCAGTTCCAAACGAGCAAACGACCTGTCAATTCAATGTAAAGCTAATGGAATGTTTTGAATTGTTGCCAAAATTACGGATGAGATGTCGTCACTCTATAGTTATAGGCACTCTATTCATGGTTGTCAGATTTTCTCATCTAATACAACCAGAGATGCCATTTATAAAGATTTATCTGTATTATACAGATTTTTACATACGCATACAGATTTAATACAGAGTACAGATTTTATACAGATTTTCTAAATATTATACATATTTATACAGATGTCACAAAAAGTAAGAAAGAACAAATTTAACTTTTTTGTCTGAGCTATCTTTTAGTATTTGATTCCAGTGACGATATAAAAGTCTATCAATCAACGGACAAATCACAAATTAATATGAAAATCTGTGAAATCCATTTATATTATAATTTGAAACCAATTTGAACTGATATTCAATTTTTTTTCAATGACTGAGTGAAAACATATATTGGAGAAGCCAAATGAATGAAAAACTAACAGAAAAGATTTTTTGGAAATAGATACGATCAGAGACAGTAGTTTATTTAAGGCATAAGTAATGGCATCATGGAACTTTACTGTCAAATTGAGAGTTGTATGAACCGACCCCAAGCAACATTTTTAATATTAATAAATACTTGTAGCACTCATCTCTAGGGTTACCCAAGTAACATTTTTATTATTAATAAATACTTGTAACTATCTTCAATGCTACATAATAAATCTTGCATTAAAACTTTAAACTCCACAAAAGCCTACTGAAAACCTCTATAAGAACATGTTCCTGCCAAGTGGACCATTCTTCACAAGGTTTATAAAGCGAAGTGAAGAATCATCATAAAGCTGCGGTAAAACTTCAAATTCAAGAAAATTTTGGAACCAGCTTTACGGTCAATATTAAATTTATTTGGATGGAATAAATTCCACTATGAATGAACTGTCGTTTTGGTAATATTTTTCTTGATTATATGTGTGTCATATCTGCTTTGAATGCAATCAGTAACAATTTATTAGATTTTATTTACAAGTTTGAGGCTTTTACCGAACGTAAAAACTTCATGCGCTTTTATTTTTATCGTGAATGTATGGATAAAAATAAGAATTATAACTAATCGCCTTGAAATAAATACGGTTTTTGCGAAAGTCTTCATGATTTAT
Organism: Malaya genurostris; assembly: GCF_030247185.1. Lineage (NCBI taxonomy): Eukaryota > Metazoa > Arthropoda > Insecta > Diptera > Culicidae > Malaya > Malaya genurostris. The sequence continues at coordinate 157,968,252 of NC_080572.1, forward strand.
GAAAATTGTTTTCTGTGATTTATCGTCTTTTTTGTATAAAACTATTTCGTGGCGATAAAACTTGTGCATACGTTTTAAAAATGAATCATAAAAGTCCATCATACTTCCTCGTTTTTGCATTTCGAAGTTTATTTGATATCAATAAAGGCTACGGCAAAGAACATCATAATGACGGCCATGAAATTTTCTTTAATGCAAATTACACTTAATCTAAGTAGCAATAAATCAAATAGCCCACAACAGGAGTGTACTTTAGGACCCTCAAAGTTGCTCTGAGTGAAACTGTCATTTAATGAATACGCACACACACAAATCTAGATTTATAAAAGAATTTTACTGACAATAATGTTTTAAAGAAAATTTTCTAAAGCAATATTAAGAGCGCTTGCATGGTTTTATTCTAGTACAAATTGATTTATTTTTAGTCCAGTTGTTCGTCTAGGTAAAAGGTTTTATAGAAGCTTTAAAAACTGTGATATTACTTGTCAAAAGCGACACTTATTATAGTTGTTATAAAACAAGTAATGATTGAACAATCAATTACAAAACTCCTATAAATTATAATCAAAACCATAAGGCATTCGAATTGTTACTTGGGTTCCGTCTTCAATGCTACATAATAAATCTTGCAATAAAACTTTAAACTCCACGAAAGCCTACTGAAAACCTATATATAAGAGCATGTTCCTGCCAAGTGGACCATTCTTCATAAGGTTTATAAATCAAAATGAAGAATCAGCATAAACCTGCTTTAAAACTCCAAATTCAAGTAAATTTTGAAACCAGCTTTACGATCAACATTAAATTTATTTGGATGGAATAAATTCCGCTATGAATAAACTGTCGTTTTGATAATATTTCTCTTGACTATGTGTGTGTCATGTCTACTTTGAATGCAATCAGTAAGACTATATTAGATTTTTTTACGAGTTTGAGACTGTTTCCGAACGTAAAAACTTCATGCGCATTTATTTTTATCGTGAATGTAAGGATAAAAATAAGAATTATAACTAATCGCCTTTGAAATAAATGCGGTTTTTGCGAAAGTCTTCATGATTTATGAAAATTATTTTTTGTGATTCATCGTCATTTTTGTATAAAACTATTTCGTGGCGTTAAAACTTGTGCATACATTCTGAAAACGAATCATGAAAGTCCATCATATTTTCTCGTTTTTGCATTTCGAAGTTTATTTCATGTCAATAAATGCTACGGAATAGAACTTCATAATGGCGGCCATGAAATTTTCTTTCATGCAAATTACACTTAACCTAAGAAGCAATAAATCAAATAGCCTACAACTAATGTGTCATAAATGTACTTTAGAACCCTCAAATTAGCTCTGAGTGAAATTGTCATCCAATGAACACGCACACACACAAGACTAGATTTATGAAAGAATTTAACTGACAATAATGTTTTAAAGAAAATGTTTGAAAGCAATATTAAGAGCGTTTGCATGGTTTTATCCTAGTACAAATTGTTTTGTTTGCAGTTTTGTTGTTAGTTTAGGTAAAGGGTTTTCTAGAAGCTTTGCAAACCATGATATTACTGGTTAAAAGAGACACTTATTATAGTTGTCATAAAACAGGTAGTGATTAAAAAATCAATTACAAAACTCCTATAAATTATAATCAAAACCGTAAGGCATTCGAATTGTTACTTGGGACTTGACGTTGCATATTGGGCGTTAAATTCCATGTCAAATTATAAAGTCATCAATTTCAAACTAGATAAATATATGGAATTGCAATTCAATTCGAATTTATTCCACAGGGCGAAAATGACGAGAAGGATGATTCGGAAGGAACCCACTTATAAAAAAACGTTCAACGGTGGTCCTTCATTAGTCCAATACGTTGGATCATTGGTCCAATGAAAGTCCAATCAATCGTCCAACGGGAGGCCAACACGGGACCTTCGTTTGCCGATTTTGAAACAGACCGTTGAACCTAATGCCATTTTTTTTCGTTCAACAAACCCGGCAGACAGAAGTCCATTGTTGAGCCATTTTTAACATGAGGAGTTGGAGCCCCGTAGTTTTACTGTAGAATTTCTGAAGTTTTTTCCACTTATTTGTTTAAACTAACACTACATACTTGCACAATACTTCTACTTCACGTAGAATAACAACAAAATTTCTTTCTATGCAAAGGTAACATTTAATTCTCACAATATTTTTGCAAGAGAAAAAACAACAACAAACTGTTCCAGCAAATTGAACGAATATTTCGTGCAATATTAGGCTCTCTGACAGCTTTGGTATGTTCTAATAGATTAGATTCTTCAATCATTTTAACGGTCATTTCGAATATTCCTTTATTTGGGACAGTACTCACATGTGTCATGAAGGCGCCACGTTACCCTATCAAAAACATCCTGTCTGTCATCTAGACTGTGTTTATTTTTTTCATTTACCAACAGAGTTGCCATTCATACAGAATTACCTGTAATGTATTGATTTGTATACGTCCATGCGAATTTTAATGCAGGATACAGATTTGATACATATTGCCAAAACTATTTACAGAATTGTGCCTACTTCTCAACCTCCAACGCAATACAAAATCGAACCCGTTTTGTTACAATATTTACTTGCTTCTGGTCTGCCGCCACTTAATTTCGGGTGAAAACTACCAACACAATAAAAAATAGTCTAGATGAACAACGTTGAGTCAAATAAATGGTTACCTTCCAACATCGCGAAAAAGTTAAATATATAATCAACGTAATCCAATAATTTATTGTGACGATTCATTTTCAAATATTTTGATGAAATCAGGCATCCCTGCAAGCAGCTGATCGGTGTTGACAAACGAGGGGAAACCAACTAGTAAAAAAACTTTTACATAACACAGGGGGTGTACAGATAGTAAATAGCTCGCGCAGTACAATATAGGTGGAACTAGAGTGACTATAATCAGAGTGGCGACAGCTGTTCGTTTGGAATGACAGCTACCAGTTCCAAACGAGCAAACGACCTGTCAATTCAATGTAAAGCTAATGGAATGTTTTGAATTGTTGCCAACATTACGGATGAGATGTCGTCACTCTGGTTATAGGCACTCTAGGTGGAACTAGTGCATCACGAAAAATTATTTTGATAAGAATTTACTCATACTGTCATGTCTGTTAGTCTGTGATTTTACTTTTAAATTCGTTTCTGTTGAATCACTGGTGAAAAATATCAAAAATACAGAATGCATTGTTCTAAATTCTTTCTCCGAAGCAGCTAAACTGAAGCAAACATTGTTTAAGGAATGCACACTTTCAAGTTCAAGATGTGATTGATGTGCTGGAACACAATCTAGAGGTTTTGCCCTTTGCACTCCGCTTTAGAAAAAAACTAAATTGAATTGTGTTTCAGTTTTGTATTTTTGGAGCAGTTTTTGTATTTCAGTTTCGTATTTTATTTACCCTAAAATCACTGTGATAAATACCTTAGAAGGGTCAAAAGGGATTTGGCCTATGTTAATACTTTTGTGAAATTTATACAAAGTTAATTTGAATTGTGCTGTAAAATTTATTTCATCTTACTTTTTACCAGAATTGTACTTAATAGTCACATTATTTTTATGTAATTGTTACTATGAAGTTCTATATTGAATCTTATTAATGTATATTGGTACTGAAAACTAATAGATTACATAGTCTGTTGGACATAACATTGCGATAAATTTTGTTCGCACGCAGATATTCTGAAAATTTTACCACAGACTAACAGACAGGACACTCAAATTAGATTCTTCAATCATTTTAACGGTCATTTCGAATATTCCTTTATTTGGGACAGTACTCACATGTGTCATGAAGGCGCCACGTTACCCTATCAAAAACATCCTGTCTGTCATCTAGACTGTGTATATTTTTTTCATTTACCAACAGAGTTGCCATTCATACAGAATTACCTGTAATGTATTGATTTGTATACGTCCATGCGAATTTTAATGCAGGATACAGATTTGATACATATTGCCAAAACTATTTACAGAATTGTGCCTACTTCTCAACCTCCAACGCAATACAAAATCGAACCCGTTTTGTTACAATATTTACTTGCTTCTGGTCTGCTGCCACTTAATTTCGGGTGAAAACTACCAACACAATAAAAAATAGTCTAGATGAACAACGTTGAGTCAAATAAATGGTTACCTTCCAACATCGCGAAAAAGTTAAATATATAATCAACGTAATCCAATAATTTATTGTGACGATTCATTTTCAAATATTTTGATGAAATCAGGCATCCCTGCAAGCAGCTGATCGGTGTTGACAAACGAGGGGAAACCAACTAGTAAAAAAACTTTTACATAACACAAGGGGTGTACAGATAGTAAATAGCTCGCGCAGTACAATATAGGTGGAACTAGTGCATCACGAAAAATTATTTTGATAAGAATTTACTCATACTGTCATGTCTGTTAGTCTGTGATTTTACTTTTAAATTCGTTTCTGTTGAATCACTGGTGAAAAATATCAAAAATACAGAATGCATTGTTCTAAATTCTTTCTCCGAAGCAGCTAAACTGAAGCAAACATTGTTTAAGGAATGCACACTTTCAAGTTCAAGATGTGATTGATGTGCTGGAACACAATCTAGAGGTTTTGCCCTTTGCACTCCGCTGTAGAAAAAAACTAAATTGAATTGTGTTTCAGTTTTGTATTTTTGGAGCAGTTTTTGTATTTCAGTTTCGTATTTTATTTACCCTAAAATCACTGTGATAAATACCTTAGAAGGGTCAAAAGGGATTTGGCCTATGTTGTTTGCTCAAGGTTTTTTAACTGACGCCATATTGCGAGCACAAAATGAACATGACAAAATGAATTCAAGTAAGTGCGTGACACATAAAATATATGTGACAACAGCAATAATTCTGACATATGGTTCATTTCATGTTCAATCATGATCCGCTGATTGTTAAGAAGATCACGTAAACTCCGATGACAAAGCCATTTTTGGAATCTACGTGTTTTTTCACATAAGGTTAACGTGTGGATTTTTTCGAGTGCGTCAGTGTAAAATCAAACACAAATAATAATACCCCTAAGTCCCATTTAAACGAATCGCCAATGTTTGGTTCACAGCATGAACAAGTAAGTCTAGCAAATATCTCCCTTTCGTTGCGATAGTGTGAAAATGTGAAAGGAGATCGTTTCTGGCAACGCTTTATGCTCATTCAGTAAAAACCATTCAAGCGAAGAGGTTGTGTTTCGATTGTACTGGCTCGTGAGTTAACGGCTGCTACCGAGACAATTCTAAGCTTCAGGTAGTTAAACTGCCCATAGCAAACGCAATATTCGGGGCGTTTCCCGACTGGAAAGCTAGCAACGAAGGCCATCCCGTTACGCACAGAGGTGTAGAAACACAGAGGTGCGAGAGCATAGAAGTGACGAGTCACAGAGGTGCCATCGCATAAAGGTGCGAAGACGAAGGGGTGCAAAGGCACAAAGGTGCTAAAGCAACCCAGTGCTGATCTACCAGGTACCAGAATTTGTACGCTGCGTAGGATCAAAAGAGACGGCATATATCGCGAGGTGCTACACTGCAAGCATCGCATTTGATCGTCACCAAGAGCAAAAGCTCTGTACCTGGGGTCAGGTACAGGCAGCACAGCAAGTGCAGTGGTGTCCACAACGACGGCAGAGCAACTGAGATAGCAGTAAACGACAGAAGACTGCCAATTGGAAACAGCAGAAGACTGCCAATTGGAAACCGTTGGAAGAGCTTCACGTCGTTCTTCACGATAAAGGAACAGAGACAGCTACAAGGTAGATTTAATTTAATTTATTTTTTATTTCTTATATCTGAAATTTTACTAAACATAAGTTTTTATTTTGGTATTATTAATTTACAAAAAAATTTAATGTAATGGATGATCTCATGGAAGATCATCCGAATCCGATTCCGGATACTAGTAAGAGTTTAAATACTCCGAGGGCTAAACATTATCCACAGGGTACCACTGGGCCATGGATAGTCTATCTTCGAAAAAAAGAAAAGATTTTAAATTTGAAGCAAATTACCAAGGATTTGACATCACATTTCTCTGAAGTTAAAGAAATATGTAAAGTTAATAGAGATAAAATTCGAGTTGTTGTCAACGACTTGAAACAGGCGAACGAAATTGTAACCTGTAAATTATTTTCTGTTGAATATCGAGTTTACATTCCATCGAAGGAGGTGGAAATTGACGGTGTTGTGACTGAAGCAAGTCTGACGGCCGATGATTTACTTAAAAATGGAGTTGGTCGTTTTAAAAATTCCATGCTTGAGGGAGTTAAGATACTCGAGTGCAAACAATTGTACTCAGCATCTATTGTCGATGGAAAAAAGTCGTATCGTCCCTCAGATTCGTTTCGTGTAACATTTGCCGGATCTGCGTTGCCTAGCCATGTCTATATCGATAAAATTCGTCTTCCTGTTCGGCTTTTCGTACCGCATGTTATGAATTGCACGAACTGTAAAAAATTCGGGCATACAGCTACTTACTGTAGTAATAAATCCAAATGTATCAAATGTCAAGGACCTCATAAGGATAATCTTTGCGATAAAGATGTTGAAAAATGTGTTTATTGTGGGGAGAGACCTCATGATGATCTTTCAGTATGCGCTGCATTTAAGTTGCGTAAAGACAAAATGAAGCTTTCTTTAAAAGCACGGTCTAAGCGCACATATGCAGAAATGCTTAAAACGGTCATACATGTCTCCCCCTTGGAAACCGAAAACGGTTTTTCAAATCTTATGGAGCCAGAGGAATCTGACTCCGACGGAAATAGTGAAGATACCTCGTTTGTCACTCCTCAAGGGTCTGTTAAGAGAAGATTAACAATTGTCGAAGCCCTTCCTGCTCCACGTTTGATTTTAGGAGATTTCAATTCGCACGGAATGATGTGGGGTTCCGTTTACAATGATAGCAGATCATCCTTAATATATAACATTTGCGACAATTTTAGCATGACGGTACTAAATATGGGTAGCATGACACGGATCCCAAGACCTCCTGCACGTCCAAGTGCATTAGATTTATCTCTTTGCTCGACTTCAATTCGACTAGATTGCACCTGGAAAGTATTTCCTGATTTACACGGTAGCGATCATTTACCAATCATCATCTCAATTAGCAGTAACAAAGGCATTGCTAATTCAGGTAATATTCCATATGATTTGACAAAAAATATTGACTGGATTAAATACCAAAGTAATATTTCAAGTGCCTTAACTTCAATGGAGGAGCTCCCCCCACTTGAAGAATATGACTTCCTCGTTTGTTCGATTCTGGAGGCCGCAGAACAAGCCCAAACCAAACGATTTCTTGGTCCATCGTCTAAAAGAAGGCCTCCAAACCCTTGGTGGGACAAAGAGTGCTCAGATGCTAAGCACGCGAAACAAAATGCCTTCAAGACGTTTTTAAAACGAGGAGGAGGAACTCCTCAGAATTTTGAAAAATTCTTGACTTTAGAAACCAAGTACAAGAGCATACTTCGGGCCAAGAAATGTAGCTATTGGAGACATTTTGTCGAAGGTTTGTCAAGAGAAACCTCAATGAACACTCTTTGGAATACGGCCAGACGAATGAGGAATCGTAACGTAGGAAATGAGAGTGAGGAATACTCGAACCGATGGATATTTGATTTTGCGAGGAAAGTTTGTCCAGATTCTGTTCCTACGCGTAGCATTATTAGGGAATCTTTTTCAAATAATGGTTCCATTGATAGCCCCTTTTCAATGATGGAATTTTCCATAGCACTCATGTCTTGTAACAATAACGCTCCTGGGTTGGACAGAATTAAATTCAACTTGGTGAAGAATCTGCCCGACCTCGCAAAAAGACGTTTGTTGGGATTGTTCAACAAGCTTCTTGAGCAAAATATTGTTCCACCTGACTGGAGGCAAGTGAAAGTTATCGCCATTCAAAAGCCGGGGAAACCAGCTTCCAATCACAACTCATATAGACCCATCGCGATGTTGTCCTGCATCAGAAAATTGTTCGAAAAAATTATTCTACGACGTCTCGACACTTGGGTCGAGACGAACGGTTTGTTGTCAGATACTCAGTTTGGCTTCCGTAGAAATAAAGGGACGAATGATTGCCTTGCATTACTTTCGTCTGACATCCAAATTGCCTTCGCTCAAAAGCAACAAATGGCATCTGTATTTTTAGACATTAAAGGAGCATTTGATTCAGTTTCCATTGATGTTCTTTCAGACAAGCTTCACCAACATGGACTCCCAGCGGTTATAAATAATTATTTGCACAACCTTTTGTCAGAGAAACGCATGCATTTTTCACATGGCGATTTGGTAGCATTCAGAATTAGCTACATGGGTCTACCGCAAGGCTCTTGCCTCAGTCCGCTCCTCTATAATTTTTACGTGAATGACATTGACAGCTGTCTAGTATCCCCATGTACACTAAGACAATTGGCAGATGATGGCGTAGTTTCAGTTACTGGACCCAAAGCTATTGATCTGCAAAAACCATTGCAAGATACCTTAGATAACTTGTCCGTTTGGGCTGTCCATCTGGGTATCGAATTCTCTGCGGAGAAAACAGAGCTGGTCGTCTTTTCAAGAAAGCATGATCCCGCGCAGCTTCAGCTTCATATGATGGGAAGAATGATCCAACAGGTTTTGACTTTCAAATACCTCGGGGTGTGGTTTGATTCCAAATGCACGTGGGGAGGACACATTAGGTTTCTGATAACAAAATGCCAACAAAGAGTAAATTTTCTTCGAACAATAACCGGATCTTGGTGGGGTGCTCATCCGGAAGATCTAATAAAATTGTATCAGACAACGATACTTCCAGTGATGGAATATGGATGCGTTTGCTTTCGTTCCGCTGCAAATTCTCATATTATCAAACTGGAGCGAATTCAGTATCGTTGTTTGCGAATTGCTTTAGGGTGCATGCTTTCGACACATACAATGAGTCTTGAAGTTCTGGCGGGAGTTCTTCCATTGAAGGATCGTTTTTGGGAGCTTTCGTCGCGACTGCTAATAAGATGCGAGGTACTGAATCCTCTAGTTATTAATAACTTCGAAAGGCTAGTTGAGCTTCAATCTCAAACAAGATTCATGACTGTATATTTTAACCATATGTCACAGGAAATCAACCCTTCAAGATATATTCCTATCCGTGACAGCCTCCTAAATGTCCCTGACTCAACTTTATTTTTCGACACATCCATGCAGCGCGAAGTGCGTGGAATTCCGGAACACCTACGCTCGTTGGAAATCCCAAAAATATTTACAAGTAAGTTCAGGCATATCGACTCTGAGAAAATGTTTTACACGGACGGATCGCGAATTGAAGAAGCGACAGGGTTTGGTATGTTCAACAATAATGTTTCGGTCTCCTTTAGGCTTCAAGAACCTGCATCTGTTTATATAGCAGAGTTAGTAGCAGTTCATTATAGTTTGAGTGTAATCGTCACATTATCTCCAAACCATTTCTTTTCACAGATAGTCTGAGTGCAATTGAAGCCATTCGCTCAAAGGCTGCTGGCAAAAATGAACCTTTTTTCTTGGGCAAAATAAAACAGTGCCTGAACGTCATATTGAATAATAATTATCAAATCACAATAGTTTGGGTCCCGGCTCATTGCTCCATTCCAGGCAATGAAAGAGCCGATATTTTAGCCAAACGTGGTGCTATTGAGGGTGAAATTTATGAGAGACCAATTGCTTTCAATGAATTCTATAGCGCGTCTCGCCAAAGAACACTTGCCAGCTGGCAAGCTTCTTGGGATAAAGATGATCTGGGTCGGTGGATGCACTCAATTATTCCTAAAATATCGACAAAGGCATGGTTCAGGGGATTGGATGTGAGTAGAGATTTCATTCGTGTGATGTCCAGACTCATGTCCAATCACTACACGTTAGATGCACATCTCCTTCGAATTGGACTTTCCGAGACTAATCATTGTGCTTGTGGCGAAGGTTACCGCGATATTGACCACGTTGTTTGGACATGCGTGGAGTATCGTGATGTCAGATCTCAACTAATAAATTCCTTGCGTACCCAAGGGAGACTATCCAATGTCCCAGTTCGCGACATTCTTGCTTGTCGTGACGTTCCTTACATGAAACTTCTTTATTATTTCATTAAGTCCATTGGAGTTCCAATTTAAATTTTATTTTATGTTAGATTGTTTTCTCTTCCATGAGTTCAACCAATAGCCAGCTATCTTATATTAAATAAAAGTGATGAACTGATACAAACAAACCTGAAATAGTTATAAGATCATGTACAAAATAAATGTATTTCATTTAATGTAATTTATAATAGCAACTCGCTTGATAAAAACAGTGTTTAGATTAACTAATGAATACCAACATACTAATAGGATATTCGAAATGTATTAGGTTTAAAGTACTATGTATCGTAGATGCCACGGCGAAGAAAAACTTATGTATATTGCCTATGAAATAAACGTATTTATGAAAAAAAAAAAAACGCTTTATGCTAGTTGCTACGGTGCAAAACAAACTTGTTTGTTTATCGTTGCTCTATTAAACTCTATTATTGCGTTTACATCAAATTGTATGGGATATCAAGTGATATCGCACATGATATCATCGGATATCAAGTATTAGGCTCTCTGACAGCTCACTTACAACCACAAATGCAAATGAGATTGGTTTGTTTTCATCAGGAAACGCATGCATTAAACACGATTCAGACGATCAATCAACTTCCGTCGACGTCCAGATTATTTTTATTAATTTTTTTAGCCGAATATTGCTCACGTATCCGACGTTAAAATGTTCCGTGAACTTGACGTAGTGTCCTTTCATATGAATTGCTTACAAATAATGTTGTTGTTCCGTAATCGTTCCATGCAGGCGATAGTCGGTTGATGCTGCGTGTGAATCGCTTTTACATATTGTTTTGTTTTCATCAGGAAACGTGTAGGCCACCCATTTTTTAGTAGGGCCGCCGTTCATTTTTCACTGGGCACAGAAACCTCAATATCGGTATATCACTTGATATCAGCGTTAATGTGAACATACTATAAGCAAATACAAATAATGGATGCTATGACTAAAAGCTTAGCTTGTGAGCTAGGGCCGAAGAAAATTCGAATCTTACCGTTATCTTGACCAGCATGGGTCGCAAGAACTAGAATGGTCCGGCTGAAATCCATTAACTAATCGCAAAAATACCATTCGCTCGTTTCGGTAAAGTTCAAGATTGTTGCCCGTCGAAGGCGGCCCCAATTGCAAATAAATCCATTTTCATGATTTTATAAAGTCGGTTTATTTCATATTTCATGATGTTCAAACTCGATTACGAGACAAAAAACGTATATTTTGATTTCGTCTTAAAAGTAGCATTTCAAGAGAAGGGTCGAGTATGAAAATTTAATGTGTTGACGATCGTGTGATTCCTACTGAACAATAATATAAATGCAATTGAGTATGAATGAAAAAATGATGATGAGTATATCACTTAGGTCGTCAAAATTGATGAGCTTAGAGTACACAAAACAGTCCTGGTAAGTCACTTCGTATTATCACTAATAGAAATTATAATATTGGGTACGCGGTCCGCATTTGGCTGACGCTGGCAGATGATCTCAACGGGAAACGACTCCAGTGGCTGAAGTGTGCAAGTCTCCTTCATTGCGGACGCCGGTAGAGACGATTCCATCAAATCACGCTTTGCACGATCGCGATTCTTGCGTTAAATTAATTAGAGCCTTCTAGGTGACTGAAACTGCATACAAAAAGTTTCCAATGAATTATAAGCGAAGTTAAATGCTCTTGTATTTCAGAAATACTCACCATAGATACATCACGAGATTTTATTAATCCGAAATGACGAGTTTAAATTGAACCGTTGAGAATGTGGCCCGTCACACTGTTTTATCGCACTCCCTGCAGGGTACAACTTAGTGAAATGTTCCACTCCGTATTATAATTTGTATTTGGTAAAATCGTACCCTGCAATCACGATGTAAAATACCTGGTGATCACGTTTTTATATGTGTTAGTGCGGTTGTCATTTTGTTTTGGAATAACAGAGAGACGTGAATAAGAAAAAACATAAACAAATGACGTTTCGGGAGTTACTTTTATGAAAATATTTAGAGTTGGTTCTGTTTGCGAAAATATTGACAGTAAAATACGGTGTTTTGTTCCGGGATGTTTCAATCGTTTTCATCACCTGCATTTGAAATGCCACCCACAACACAATCACGCCATTATTCATAATAACTGTAATAGATACCACAGTGCGATCCGCCAAATCCTTCCTCCAACGAAATGAACAGAATCGGATGTGTGTAAAATTTTCTATATTTCGTCGTTACCTTGCAAGCCCTTGAAGAAAAAATGTCCAGATTTTCAATTCGTGCCAAAGATTCGCCAGGCTGCGCGACAACTGGAGTAACTTAGAAGTGAAATCCCGATCTGAAATGGTCGTTTGTTTATGTTTACATGCTTAAATCCCGGCGCGCCATACTTAATTTCGTGAGAAAATTACCAATACAACCAAAACTGTCTTATTACGCCACCAGTGTATTTTACGTCGTGCCCCGCAATATCCGTATACACTGCATCGGTGTGGGTCACGATATGTATGACTGACGAACAAAAAAAAAAAGATCGCGGCAATTTCAAAAGTCTGTAAATTTCGAAATCTCCTCCAATTAATGGTTTCATTGATAGCCCCTTTTCAATGATGGAATTTTCTATAGCACTCTTCTCTTGTAACAATAACGCTCCTGGGTTGGACAGAATTGAATTCAACTTGGTGAAGAATCTGCCCGACCTCTCAAAAAAAGGTTTGTTGGAATTGTTCAATAAGTTTCCTGAGCAAAACATTGTTCCACCTGAGTGGAGGCAAGTGAAAGTTATCGCCATTAAAAAGCCGGGGAAACCAGTTTTCAGTCAGAACTCATATAGACCCATTGCAATGTTGTCCTGCATCAGAAAACATCAGAATTGCTTTCGTCTGACATTTGCCTTCGCTCAAAAACAACAGATGGCATTTTTTTCTTGGACATTAAAGGAGCATTTGATTCAGTTTCCATTAATGTTCTTTCAGACAAGTTGCACCAACATGGACTCTCAGCGATTTTAAATAATTATTTGCACAACCTTTTGTCAGAGAAGCCCATACATGGCGGTTTGAAAACATTCAGAATCAGATACCTGGGTCTCCCTCAAGGCTCATGCCTCAGTCCGCTCCTCTACAATTTTTACGTGAACGAAATTGACAGCTGTCTAGTATTCCATGTACACTAAGACAATTGGCAGATAATGGCGTGGTTTCAGTTACTGGACCCAAAGCTGTTGATCTGCAAAAACCATTGCAAGATACCTTAGATAACTTGTCCGTTTGGGCTGTTCATCTGGGTATCGAATTCTCTGCGGAGAAAACAGAGCTGGTCGGCTTTTCAAGAAAGCATGATCCCGCGCAGCTTCAGCTTCATATGATGGGAAGAATGATCGCGCAAGTTTTGACTTTCAAATACATCATAATACTCGAGCGAATTCAGTACCGTTGTTTGCGAATTGATTTGGGCTGCATGCATTCGACACATACAATGAGTCTTGAAGTTCTGGCGGGAGTTCTTCCATTGTAAGATCGTTTTTGGGAGCTTTCATCACGACTGCCAATAAGATGTGAGGTACTGAATCCCCTGGTTATTAATTACTTCGAAAGGCTAGTTGAGCTTCAATCTCAAGCAAGATTCATGACAGTATATTTGAACCATATGTCACAGGAAATCAACAATTCAAGTTATATTCCTATCCGTGTCAGCCTCCTAAATGTCAATGACTCGACTTTATTTTTCGACACATCCATGCAGCGCGATGTGGGTGGAATCACGCATCACCTACGCTCTATGGAAATCCCAAAAAATATGTTCAAGTTAGTTCAGGCATATTGATTCTGAGAAAATTTTTTACACGGACGGATTACGCATTGAAGGGGCGACAGCGTTTGGTATGTTCAATAATAATGTTTCGGCCTCATTTAGGCTTCAAGATCCTGCATCTGTTTATATAGCAGAGTTAGTAGCAGTTCATAATCGTCACATTATCTCCAAATCATTATTTCCTCTTCACAGATAGTCTGAGTGCAATTGAAGCCATTCGCTCAAGCATGACTGGCAAGAATGAACCGTTTTTCTTGGGCAAAATAAAACAGTGCCTGAACAACATATTTAATATTTGTCAAATCACTATAGTCTGGGTCCCGGCTCATTGCTCTATTCCAGGTAATGCAAGGACCGATATTTTAGCCAAACGAGGTGCTATTGAGGGTGAAATGTGTGAGCGACCGATTGCTTTCAACGAATTCTATAGCGCGTCTCGCCAAAGAACGCTTGCCAGCTGGCTGATACAAACAAACTCGAAATACGAGGTCTGTTCAAAAAGTTCCCGGAATTTTTTAATTGCGCGCGTCTGGAGAGTCCGGTGGTCAAAATTTTTTTTTATTGTGTTGGTACATATGTCCCTTATGTATGGTGAAATTTTCAACTGTATTCATTGTTTACATTCTGTCTTGTAGCGGCTGGTGTGGACGTGTTTTTTTGAGCTCGGCGATTTTTGTTAGTTTAAACAATGGAAGAATCTATGGAAATCCCAAAAAATATGTTCAAGTTAGTTCAGGCATATTGATTCTGAGAAAATTTTTTACACGGACGGATTACGCATTGAAGGGGCGACAGCGTTTGGTATGTTCAATAATAATGTTTCGGCCTCATTTAGGCTTCAAGATCCTGCATCTGTTTATATAGCAGAGTTAGTAGCAGTTCATAATCGTCACATTATCTCCAAATCATTATTTCCTCTTCACAGATAGTCTGAGTGCAATTGAAGCCATTCGCTCAAGCATGACTGGCAAGAATGAACCGTTTTTCTTGGGCAAAATAAAACAGTGCCTGAACAACATATTTAATATTTGTCAAATCACTATAGTCTGGGTCCCGGCTCATTGCTCTATTCCAGGTAATGCAAGGACCGATATTTTAGCCAAACGAGGTGCTATTGAGGGTGAAATGTGTGAGCGACCGATTACTTTCAACGAATTCTATAGCGCGTCTCGCCAAAGAACGCTTGCCAGCTGGCTGATACAAACAAACTCGAAATACGAGGTCTGTTCAAAAAGTTCCCGGAATTTTTTAATTGCGCGCGTCTGGAGAGTCCGGTGGTCAAAATTTTTTTTATTGTGTTGGTACATATGTCCCTTATGTATGGTGAAATTTTCAACTGTATTCATTGTTTACATTCTGTCTTGTAGCGGCTGGTGTGGACGTGTTTTTTTGAGCTCGGCGATTTTTGTTAGTTTAAACAATGGAAGAATTGAAGAGTCAAAGAATTTGTATTAAATTTTGCGTGAAAAATGAAATAAAGTGTAACCAAGTGTGCGAAATGTTACAGAGAGCCTACGGTGAGTTTGCTATGAAAAAAACAAGTGTTTACGAGTGTTATAAGCATTTCCAAGATGGCCGCGAAGACGTTGAAGACGACGAACGCTCCGGTCGACCCAGCACGTCAATAATCGATGAAAATGTGGGAAAAGTGGAAAAAATGATTATAGATGATCGCCGAATCACTATTAGAGAAGTTGCTGATGAAGTTGGCATATCAGTTGGCTCATGCCATCATATTTTTTCAAATGTTTTGGGCATGAAACGAGTGGCAGCAAAATTCGTTCCAAAACTGCTGAATTTTGATCAAAAACTACAAGGATCAACCATATGGGGTTGTTCGAGCCGTTGATGTGGAACAAGGCAATCAAAATTTTCTAATGATCTACAATCAAAAAGTTCAAACAATCCGAACCAACACCGAACATCATTTGTCTTGATTTGCATTTGTTTTATGACCGACGAAATCACACCATTATCCGAAATGCATGCAATTATATCTTTGTACATACTTGCGATTTCGATAATTAAGCCTCTCTTCGCCAAGCTTGTGTTCAAGTTTTTTATGCAAGCAGTTTTTTTAGCGTTAAGTTTCTCTACCATTCTGCGATTTCGGTTGAAGCGATAAACTATTTCTCATTATCAATCGAGTTCATCTAATATAAATTAGAAATTAATCTCACCTTCAAAAGCATGGATCAAAAATCTATCCTGACAATGTCTAGATAATTTAGTTTAGATGCGATTAGTGCATAAAAACATATATGTTGTCGCGATAAAAATTAAGGAAATGTTATTTTTCTAATGGCAAGTACGTTTCTATGGCGGCACCATTTCTGCTTGGTAACGTAACGAAACATGAGAGAGGAATAAAATCGGTTCAGCAAGGCTGCCAAACAAGCGGTAGCTTTATTGGATTTTATGTGATGTAATCAAACTTGTAACCGAAAATATCAAAACTTTCTTGGCCACCCGGCCACATCGTGAGTCTTTTTACACATTTACGAGAGAGCATGGAGAGAAATGTAATACGCACAGCGAGCTTTTAAAGCTTCAAATCGTTTTATGGCGTTTCTCTCTTGCTGTCTAGCAGCAACCTACCTCTAGGTTGCTACGAGAAGGACTGAAACGTTAGCTTTAATTGCGCTTCTATTTATAGATTCGCGTGCTTCCAGCAGCTTCGCTTTTGCATCGATTGACCAATCAGAGCGATGCTCTCTCTTTGATACATCGCTTACTCCTTTAAAACCGTCGACTATGGCAGGGAAATCCGGTATGCTGAAGATTTTTTGCAGACAAATTAGGACACTGCTAGCTATTAATCAACATTTCAATGATATACAATTCAAAATACATGGCTATGAACATTCAAATCAATACGTAGAAATATTTCCTATCAAATGATGAAATAATATTAATAATTGATACAAAACAGACTGAGCTGTAAGTGTTTAAAACCTGACCACATTTCTACGTGTAGTTTGTGATTTGCACCCCTAATAAAGATGTGTTCCACATCAAAAAACAAACGCATTACCATCGCTCAGGAGCTGTTAAACGACGTCAACGACGATCCAAATTTACTTGAAAGGGTCATAACTGGTGATGAAACATGGATGTACGGTTATGATGTCGAAACAAAAGCACAATCGTAAACTTACAAAAATCGCCGAGCTTAAAAAAACACGTCTACACCAACCGCTACAAGACAGAATGTAAACAATGAATACAGCTGAAAATTTCACCATACATTAGGGACATATGTACCAACACAATAAAAAAAAATTTTGACCGCCGGACTCTCCAGACGTGCGCAATTAAAAAAATCCGGGAACTTTTTGAACAGACCTCGTAGTTCATGAAATTATCAATAAAAGTTATAAATATAACAGCTTATTTTCTGATGTATAGCAGTTAATCGTTTGGTTCAGATAATATTCTTGAGTGGATTTAATAATAAATGACGAAATACCTAATTTGATATTAAAACCTGTTTTAATTCACCTAGTGGTGTAATGATGCCTTTTTCATATCAATCATACTATCATATATAATACTGTGGTGTTCTTCAAAATAATTTTCTTCGATTCTTAAAAAAATAACCGAAATTGGTTTGTTTGACCGTCTACTGATAAAAACTATCAATTGGAGAAGATTCGAGGTCGATTTAGAAAACTTTTTACGGTTTTCGCCCTTTTCAGTGATGATAAAAAATATTAAAATATGGTGAAAATTTGTGAAAATCGGTCGCGCCATCTATGAGAAAAATTAAAACACATGTTTTCATTTTTTTGCACATTTTACCCCATAACTCCGGAACCGGCAAAGCAAAGTCTTGCCTTTACATTCCTTTGGTGGAATTTGGCCTTTCTGTTTCAACAGACTTCGCAGCCGATTCTTAGTGTACAGAATCATTGCATGGCTAGTGTAGTAGAATAAACCTGGAATTATAAAACAATTAAAACATTCTTAATTCATACAAAACTTACCTTGTTTTTCTTCATTGCTTTTTATAACTGACATGCAGTTTTGACATTTCGGGATAACAACTTTCGTTGTATAACAGTTTAGTGTTGGCCCTTCAGAAATGCTATATGAAACTTGACGAATATGATTCTCTCTTTCCTAATCAAAGGGCGAAAGTGAGAACTTGTGTGTAAATGAAAGAGAAAAGATCATTCGCGATTTAAAAAAAAAATCGATTTTTATTTGGTATGAGTAAGCACTTACAAACTCTTATCCATAGTAACAATAAACAAACTAGGCAACAGAAAACAGCTTTGATCCAAAAGAAAAAGCAAAGCATGCGTCATTCACATGAAGAATTTTGAGGTGAACGGACGTGTTCATCTGTGTGGCGTATTTAAGATGGCAGAAAAAATTCACGACAATGGCGCAATATCTGCTCCCATGGCGTAAGTTAAAACAAATTTGAAATTATTGAAAATCGTTTATTAGGCGAATGTGAGTTAAAAATCCTTACGGTAATTTACCTGATTTTCTTACACTTGGAAGATAAAAAAAAATAAATTTTATAAGTTTGCGACAGGTCAAACTTATTGTTAAAATACTCAAAGAAACATTTGGGTTTCACATAAGCAAAAGTTTTCAAATATTTTGTGCGACAGGTCACAGAAGTTTTCGTGCGACAGGTCACGGAAAATTTATTAGCGATATTTAGTGCGACAGGTCACATAATTTTTCGTGCGGCAGGTCACGGAATTTTTCGTGCAATAGGTCACAAAAAAACATATATGCTTGCGGTAAAAAAAAAAGAAAAAAAAGATTTATTGACACAACGTCTGACTTGTTTATTGTACACTTTCATGTTACAGAAACGTTATGTCCAAAAAAGCGGAAACAAAAATAACAAAAAGAGGTCTTAGAGCAACTAAAGTAAAAACCCTTGAAAAACAATTGGAAATCGAGAAAGAAGAAAACGTCAAAATGGCAGAACAACTGAGAAAACTGCAAGCTGAAATAGCAGTCATGAACCCCTCCAAGGAGATAAATACAAACAAGGTATTTACTTCTGAGGATGACGTCGAAGAATATAACGTCGAGTTTGAAGGTGCAGCTAGCGCATCAAGCACTCGCCATGAAAAATCATTTGGAAGCGTGGAGGAATCGCGATTCTTGTCTTCTGTAAATCAACTTTCAATATCCTCAATTGCAATACCGGAATGTAAACCGATAGACAGTGATGATGAAATACATCGTCGCACATTCGAGATGTGGAGGGATTTACTCATCGATTGTATGTCTCTAGCTGGAATCGAGGACGAATTAACTAAATTTACGGTATTCAAGATAAAGGCAGGTCCTCGTCTACTCTCTATTTTTTAAAATACAAGGTCTACTGCTGAGACTCCTGATGTGAACACCAGTCCCTTTTCAAATGCTTTATATCGGCTTAAACTATACTTTGGATCCGGCTCGGACGTCATGTTCCAACGAGGCAAACTGGCTTTAATGGAACAAAAACCTGAAGAATCCGATTTAGCTTTCATTACCAGAGTTGGTGATACGGCACAGCTCTGTGATTTCGATAAAACCAAAGAATTTGAAGAAATAGTGAAGACGATTGCGGAACATGCTAAATGTAAAGAGGTGAGAGTTGCGGCTCTGAAATGGTTAGCCGAAACGGAACGTATACAGATCTAGTGAACAAAGTTCGTGAAATCCAGGCCATACGTATGAATGAAGACTTCTTCGCGGTAAAGTATGGACAACGTGAATCAACATCACAATCAGCAATGGTAGCAGCAGTAAGAACCGGACACACGAAGCAGTGGTCGTCTAGATCAAATTTTGCTACGAAGACTAGAAATCGATATCTTCCCTACTCTCAAACCAGGTCAAGTAACAATCAGCGATTTGGCCAATCTACGGGATGGCGTGCGAATAACATTGAAACATACGAAAGAAAGGCAAAAGATTTGAACGACCATCATCAATCCAGCAGATGTTGGAGATGCTTCAGCTTCTTTCATTTACCTTCGGATTGTGGAGCAGCAAATCTTGTATGTCGGAAATGCGGTCGATTGGGCCACATTCAGAGAGCCTGTCAAGCGTCAATTCCAGGAAATTCAAAGCGCGTGGCAGTCAAAGAGATTTCGGAAGTTGAACCGAAAATGTCCAAAAACGAGATGGCCGAGGAAAAAGAAGAAATTTCAAGATCAGAGGATCAAGTTAGTGATCAATTTGAAAATTAATATTCTGATACAATATCTGAGTACAGTAGATAATATTTGAAAACGAAATAATCAACTTTTTTTGTATGATTCAATAGAATAATGTAGGCCTTATTTCAAAGGGCGTTAGTATTGTAGAAGTACTTCAATAAAAACAAACACTTATGATCAGCATAAATTTATTTAATAGGTAAAGAAATCCCAATGGCATAAATACAATCAAGATCAATATATCATATGTACTGTCCAACCCAATGCGGAATGCACAATAATCGCTACTGTAGCTGGAATGTCATGCGAATTTCTTGTCGACTCCGGAGCACAGGTGAATACTCTAATTGAAAGTATTTACTGGACACTGAAAAATGATAACAGGTACAGAAATAGTCTGTACAACATCAGAGAAGGCTCAGATATACCCCTTAAAGCGTACGCTTCGAAGGACGAATTGAAAGTACTCGCAACGTTTGAAGCACATCTGTATATCTCTCATGATCGTCCGCAACATCTTGAAAAATTTTATGTTATCAAAAATGCCAATCGTTCTTCATTAGGTAGATCAACAGCCGTAAGGTATAGCGTATTAATGGTAGGAGTCGGCGTCCCCATCCAATTGCGAACTTCTCATTCAAATACGAATAGTATTCAAAGTAAAATTATTTCGTCAATTGAAGTTAGAGAGCCATTCCCGAAGTTCAACATACCACCAGTTAAAATCAGTTACGATACGTCCAAATTTCCATGCAGAAACATATGTTCAAACATTCCTGAAGCAATCAAGCCTTTGGTAAAGAAAAGACTCGAAGAGTTGATCAAATCGGATATAATCGAACCCATTCGTGATGGTATGAATTTATCATTTTGCTCATCCATGCTAGCGATTCCAAAAGGGAAACAAGACATTCTTCTCGTTATCGATCTAAGAGGTCCAAATCAGTATGTAAATAGAGCTCCATTTGCTATGCCAACACTCGAATCTATATTGGCAAAGTTAAACGGCACTACATGGTTTTCTACAATTGATCTTACCAACGCATTTTTCCACATTGTGCTAGATGAAGAATCACGGCACCTTACGAATTTTTATACAGAATTTGGAGTATTCAGATGCGTACGATTACCCGTTGGATTGTGTAATGCACCCGATATATTCCAAGAAGTGATGCAGCGAATTATCTTAGGGAATTGCTCTGGAGTAGTCAACTATCTTGATGATATCCTCGTTTATTGGCGAAACTAAGGAAAAACATGATGAAAATCTAGCCGCTGTGTTAAGTTGTCTAAAACATAATAATGTAAAATTGAATAACGATAAATGCATCTTCGGTAGCCAAAAGGTAAAATTTGTCGGTTTCACATTGACCCCAACAGGATGGAGTGTAACTGATGAAAAGAGAAGTGCCATAAGAAGTTTTAGAACACCAACGTCATGCGCAGAAGTAAAGAGTTTTCTGGGTTTAGTTACCTTTGCTGACAGATTCATCCAACACAGAGCAGATTTGACAAAACAACTTCGAGCTCTCGGAAATTCCGATAAGTTCTACTGGACGAATAAGGAAGAAAAAGAGTTCAACTTCTTACAAGATAACGCATTAAAGAACATACAAACTCTTGGATATTACAGTCCAACAGATGTGACTGAGTTATATGTTGATGCAAGTCCAATTGGATTGGGTGCTGTTCTTGTGCAGTATAATACTGACAATATGCCACGTTTAATATCATGTGCTTCCAAAGCACTCACTCCCACGGAACAGAAATATCCCCAAACACAGAAAGAAGCTCTGGCTGTCGTTTGGAGAATAGAGCGTTTCACTTTTTATCTACTCGGTAGAACCTTCACTGTGCGAACAGACGCTGAAGCAAATAAATTTATTTTCGGTACAACCCACCGGTTCGGCAAACGAGCCGTTACACGAGCGGAATCATGGGCTCTTCGGCTTCAACCATATGATTTTGTCATGAAAGTTGTAAAAGGAAAAGAAAACATAGCAGATATTCTATCACGGTTGATTCACAAATCTCAAAATGCGGAACCATTCGAGGAAGACAACAATGGTAATTTCTTATACTCATTAGATGCCGGTTCCATGAACATTACCTGGGATGAGATCGAAGCAGCCTCAGAACAGGATAAAGATCATAAATCAATAATTGAAGCTTTAGTCTCCAACAAATGGCCACGGAATCTCCGTAAATATGAAACACAGAAAAATACCATCAATACTTTCAATCATTTGTTGTTCAAAGGAGATCGCACCATTTTACCAAACTCACTCCGCATGAAAGCATTGAAAGCTGCGCATGTTGGTCACATAGGCAAAGCTTCAATGAAATGAATTATGAGAGAGTTCTTCTGGTGGCCTGGTATGTCGGTTGATACTGAGAAATTTGTGAAAAGCTGCGAAACTTGTGCACTATTATCTTGTAAAAATCCTCCGCTACCACTCTCATCAAGAGAAATTCCAGATGGTCCATGGCAAATACTGCAAGTCGATTTCCTCTCTGTTCCGGGCTGCGGATCAGGAGAATTTTTTGTTCTGGTGGATACCCATTCGCGATTCCTTTCTGTAGTTGAAATGAAAAGTAAGGATGCCGAAAGCACAAATGCAGCCCTATGCGAAATTTTCAAAATGTGGGGTTGTCCTCTGATTTTGCAAAGTGACAACGGGCCACCATTCCAAGGTAACACCTTTATTGAGTACTGGCAGAATAAAGGCGTTAAGGTTCGTAAGTCATTACCGTTATGGCCTCAGTCAAATAGAGCAGTAGAGAGACAGAATCAGGGAATCATCAAAGCACTAGCGGCTTCCAAACTTGATGGCATAAACTGGAGGCATTCATTGCAGCAATACGTACACCACCACAATAATTTAATTCCCCATTCTCGTCTTGGTATAACACCCTTTGAGCTCATGGTAGGGTGGAAGTTCCGAGGAACTTTTGTCAGTTTATGGAAACCATCATCACCGGATCGTGAAGATGTGCATGAAAAGGATTCCGAAGCAAAACTCATCAGTAAAAAACATTCGGATGAAACTAGAGGAGCTAAAGAATCACTAATTCAAATTGGCGACACTGTTCTTTTAGCTCAGCCAAGGAAAACAAAAATGGATCCAACATTTTCAAAGGAACGTTTTAAAGTACTGGTTAGAAATGGAGCAAAAGTGGTCGTTCTCAGTCGAAGCGGTGTGCAGTATACCCGGAATCTTCAAGATGTGAGGTTAGCACCAACAGAATCTCATCTCGATAACCCGGTAATTTCAGATCAAAACATCATTTCAAGTAAAATTGACCAAAACCCCGAGTCAAAGTCAACAGTACAAATTTCACCAACTTATAGAAAGCCATCGTCAGAAAGATTACTTCGAGACCATTCACAAGTTAGAAAACCTGCCAGATTTGATAGCAAATTTGTTTACTATATTTATGATTAGAGTAGAGATGTAGGCGAATGTAGTAGAATAAACCTGGAATTATAAAACAATTAAAACATTCTTAATTCATACAAAACTTACCTTGTTTTTCTTCATTGCTTTTTATAACTGACATGCAGTTTTGACATTTCGGGATAACAACTTTCGTTGTATAACAGTTTAGTGTTGGCCCTTCAGAAATGCTATATGAAACTTGGCGAATATGATTCTCTCTTTCCTAATCAAAGGGCGAAAGTGAGAACTTGTGTGTAAATGAAAGAGAAAAGATCATTCGCGATTTAAAAAAAATCGATTTTTATTTGGTATGAGTAAGCACTTACAAACTCTTATCCATAGTAACAATAAACAAACTAGGCAACAGAAAACAGCTTTGATCCAAAAGAAAAAGCAAAGCATGCATCATTCACATGAAAAATTTTGAGGTGAACGGACGTGTTCATCTGTGTGGCGTATTTAAGATGGCAGAAAAAATTCACGACAGCTAGTACTATGGATCCTACTGACACTAATAATCCTTCCAGGTCGGGGCTCGAACATACGACAACTGGCTTGTAAGACCAGCGTCCTATGCATTGAACCGCCAACCCGGGACGAACCGGAACCGGCAGTTAGATCCAAATAATATTCAGGAATTTTGTATGGGGCCACAAGACTTTTTATTTGAATTTAAGTTTGTGAAAATCTGTTCAGCCATCTCTGAGGAAAGTTAGTGCCCTTTTTTTCACAATTTTTTGCACATTTTACTTTATAATTCCGGAACCGGATGTCGGATCCAAATAATATTGAGGAATTTTGTATGGGACCACGAAACCTTTCATTTGAATCTAAGTTTGTGAAAATCGGTTCAGCCATCTCCGAGAAAAGTTAGAAAGAAAATAAATGTTACACACACACACACACACACACACACAGACATTTTGCGTACTCGAAGAACTAAGTCGAATGGTATATGAAGCTCGGCCTCGGTTCAAAAGTCATTTTCACAGTGATTGCATAACCTTTCTATATGAGAAAGGCAAAAATAAGATAAATGTGTTTTATTAAAATCAAATTGTTGTGACTATATTAGAATTATATTAGTAAAATGTAAAAGTGATGCTACGGCAAAGAAAAACTTATGTAAACTGTCTTAAGAAATAAACGTTTTTATGAAAAAAAAATTCCAAATTTTCGAAACAAAATTTGCTTCGTGAGTTTCTTTCGCATTGATTTCTTCGCACAGTTTAAATTTCCGTGAGATGTTCCATGCGAAGTTTTAAAAAATAATCAACACATTGTTTTAATAAAACATTACGATGATTGATCACTGCATTTTGCTCCAATACGTGTTCGGATATACCATCAAATACATAAGAAACGTCGTTCAACACTCGGAATAGCGATCTGGTCACCAAAAATTCATAGAAGTTACCGGTGTTGATGCTGTCTCTGTGATGGATACAATTTTTAATTCCATTTCCGTTATTTTTCAGATTGATAGTATTGTTGCATAAGTTTTTGGTACCATTCATAATTTCGGATAAGCAATCTTCGCATTTGATTTTTTGTAATAATTTTGTTGACATCTACTATTGCATACCATATAGCATGGTTGAGGACAAAATCATCATAATATAATGTTGACTTGTGAACAAGTATTACCGAAAATAATTTGCGATCGAAATGAAAGACACATTCATTGTAGATTTTACTCTCGCTCTCTAGCACAGTTTTATTATATAGTGTAGTATCTAATCGTAACAAGCGAGCTGGGCAGCTGACTGAATAAAAATGTAGTCATGTAATAAAAAATACAAAAGTAAGTCCCAAAGCATTTAACTACTCTTTATTATTGTAAAATCAACAGACACATTGTAGTCCTAATGATAGTTTCTAATACTAAGTAAAAAATTTGCTTGAATTGTTTTCCGTGAAAGGTCAAATCCAGATGATACACGATTGAACGATCTTTGCAAGCCTATAAAGGCACCGTTTGTTCCATAGTTGGTGCGACGTAGAGGTAGTCGAAGAAAGGCGTTGTTACGGAGAGCACGGGGACGAACATTGATATTAACCTCACGGAGCAAAGCGGGGCAGTCAATCCTATCATTCAAAATATCAGCTATCATCAAGGCACGCGACAGCTCTCGTCGTACTTGTAGTGTGTCAAGACCAATCAGCAATCCGCGACTTTCATACCTCGGCAGTTGATGTGGATTATTCCAAGGTAATCGTCGAAGAACAAACGTACGTTGTATAGATTCTATTCTATGAGCTCCATTGAGATAAAGAGGGTTCCAGACTACTGAGCAATATTCCAAAGTAGAATGTACAGTATAGAGTCTTCAGGCAATAAATATCATTGAAGTGCTTAGCCATTCTAAATATGAATACCAAACAGCGTGAAGCTTTCGCAACAATGTAGTTAATGTGCTGTTTGAATGATAACTGCTCATCGAGAAAGACACCAAGATCTTTGACGCATGTCGATCTACTAATCATGAATCCTTCAAGATAATATTCGAATTTGAACGGTAACTTTTTCCTTGTGAACGTAATGATTGAGCACTTCTCGGGATTCACTGTCATATGATTGGTTTTGCACCAATTCGCAAAGATTTCCAATTGCCGTTGAAGGAATGCCGCATCTTCTGAGCTGCGGATGGTATTATAGATCTTGAGGTCATCAGCGAAAGAAACTCGTGGTCCATCCAGACAAAGATTTACATCATTGAAGTACAATAAGAAAATCAAAGGGCCAAGATGACTCCCCTGTAGAATTCCAGACGTTGCAACAAATTCTTCGGAAACACCATCATCAATTTTGATAGTAAGACGTCGATTGCTGAGATATGATTGTATCCATTGAATGACGTTTGCAGCAAAGCCGAGTCGATTTAATTTTGCAATTATGATGTCATGATTGTAAGATGTATGTAAGATGTGAAAGATACGAGGTTAGTAGCTGTTGAACGCTTCGGCATAAACCCGTGTTGAGTATCATCAATGTACTGCTTGCAATGGTTAAAAATTTGAGTCAGAATGACTTTTTCGAATAATTTAGGAATAGCGCTAAGAGAAGTGATACCGCGGTAGTTGTCGCTTTTGTCGCCTTTCTCGTAAACCGGATACATAAACGAAGCTTTCCATAAATCCGGAAACACTGTCCTGCAGAACTCGAAGACTTCAATCCAGCGATAGTCATCTGTACCGAATTCACGTCTACGTCAATGGAGTGCAAAAAGGCGGGTGGGTAATGTCAGAGACATAACTGGATGTCGTGAATACGAAAACAGCTGACATGTTCCTTAACACTTCCGAATATCAATTGTATGAATTATGCAAGCATTCCCCTTTTTCACATTTTTCGCAAAAACAAAGAAAGCTTCACTTGATCTCGATTACTGTGAATTTCACACAGCAAAAAGTGCACAAATCTAAGCAAACTGTTCTTGATTTGCAGTAAACTGAGGATATTTCACTACGATTTGCGAACAACAAATCCTAATAGTTCTTTAGAAAACTTGTAGAGCCATTAGAACGGCTGATATTGTGCAATGCTCTCCACCGTTGTTTTTTCCCAATGCTAATGACTGGCAGCTGTGACGTAATCGCTCTTGTCGAAAGCGAAACTAGCTGTGCAGACGACACAAAACACATCTGCTCGCAGTGGCGATAGAATCCAAACTGATTGAATTTTTGTTAAGAGATTTCCTTTTATGTGATTTCGTTTGTAGCTTTTTCACTAATGGGCGGTCCTAACGGCTATAAAAATAGCCGCATACAGAATTTTATTGTCGATTATTTCATTTCGGATTTGCATAATTTATTTAAAGAAACTATCAATATGCTGTAGGGATTCGTTTCAAGCATTCACAAGGGCCAAATTGAGGAACTCACTGCGATTTTCACCACTTTTCGGAACATTTTTCCCGGACGATTTGTTATACAGCAGCAAATATTTTGTTCTCTTCCTTAGAACGCGTTCTGATTGCCTGGTGTTGACATGGATCAAATGAGACAGGTTTTTCAATAGTGTACTATTGAAATACTTCAATGCTTTTGCTATACACGTTTAAATTGAAAAATTTCGATTCTATTGATAGTTAGATTATATAAATCCTTTCACAGATCACTGAGCTATGAGCTTTAAAAATACGAGAAAGGCAAACGCGCCTTATGAATTATCCCCTTTGATACTCGTTTATACCAAACATTTCAGAAAAGTATAATTTTGAATTATTTGAGACTATGTCACAAAACTGAAAATTATATCATTAAATTGTGATCATATTTCCGATGGCATGTCGCAAGAATTCTGTTGATTCATTAGATACAACAAGAGATATTCACGATCAAAAACTTATCACTCTCTCAGAGGGTAAATTTTGAAAAGGCACCCCATAGTAAAGTAAGTCGTATTCACGACAAAAGCAATTAGATACCGGAACGTTGATTGCTGCTCGTTCGATTTGCTGTGGGGATCATGCTTCAGTAGAGAAAACACGAGCGAATTGTTACGAAAAGAGCTGACAAATTTCTTGAGTACTCGAACCGGTACGCTCACCGAATCGCATTAACGATGGTAATCCAAATTCCTTCCTTTGCTCATTCACGTGCTTCCAGAAAGCTTTTGGGTTAGACTTTATCCTATGCTGTACCTTTTTTAAATAATTGGCATGGCAGCGTTTCACGGTTTTCTTGTATAACTTATTTATCTGAATATAATTATTGCGCAAAACGTAACCTCAATACTTGGACTATCGTGTCAGAGCAGCTCTTTTGGATGTTTTCAGATTTTACTTTTCTTTACGTTTCGTCTTAGACTCGTCAGTGCAGAGCAGTTCAAATTGAACTGCTTAGTGCAAACTTAAACAGTTCAATTTGAACCGCTAAGGGCATATTCAGTAGTGTTCTAGTTCTAGATGCATAGTTTATGTCAGTTACAAAATTTAAATCTGGATTTTATAACAAGAAAAACTGGCAGCTCCAGCAATGTTTTACTCGTGTTTCAAATATACAAAAAATAGAACGGCATCGTAGACCAGTTTCAAATTTGACAGTAGAACTGGTCGAATAAATAAAACTAGAACGGCTTGCTGGGGATACGTTTGTTCCAGTTTCTGTTCTATTATAGATCTTCCATATAGAACTTCTAGCTGCTGAATTTGCTCTAAGCAGACGTAAAGTTAATGCTATTTGCAAAACAATTTTTCAATTGGCACCGAAGTGCCATGTCTTTTCTGACGTGCCGAACGAAAACGTCTTTTTCGACTAATACTGGCCGATTCAGGTATGGTCATTTAGGGGTTATCCTATGTTTGTGCTTTGGGCACATAACCGTTTTTACTTTTCTTTACGTTTCGTCTTAGACTCGTCAGTGCAGAGCAGTTCAAATTGAACTGCTTAGTGCAAACTTAAACAGTTCAATTTGAACCGCTAAGCAGACGTAAAGTTAATGCTATTTGCAAAACACTTTTTCAATTGGCACCGAAGTGCCATGTCTTTTCTGACGTGCCGAACGAAAATGTTCAGATGTTCAGATGTTTCAATTCAGCAGATGTTCAGATGTTTCAATTCAGCGGTTAGCCACGGCGGATGTTGGGAATGTCGGACGGATCGTTTCGGAACAAAGTAATCAATCGCGTAGATTAGTACATTGGAGAAGGTCTGTACAGCTGCGTTAACATCATCATTGTCGAGAATGTCATCCCAATCGATACTCATTAGGAAGGCAGTCATGCTATTATAGTCGGCTCTATTAAAATTATAGCTGATGATGGTGGAGTGGGCGCTGTCATGGGGTCATTAACGATGTGGTTGAATTGCCGCAGCAAGTTGAGATTATAACCATCGAGCAAGGCAGTTATGCTAGCGTGAAATGCTGAAAGTGCGGGATCAGCAAATAAAAATCCATCAGAAGTGGCACACCAATTCAAACTAGGGAAGTTAAAGTTTCCAACAACCAGGATTTCATCGATGGTCAGCGCTTGATTAGATGCAATTTAATGCAATGACTCGATATGTGCCGTAATCAGCGACACATCACGACATCGATCCGGAGGAATGTAAATCACGCAAATGAAAAGCGAGAAATCAACCAGCTGAACACGGACCCACACCTGCTCGACACAACGTCCCGGTCTCAACCAGTTGAGTTTTTAAACGACGGTGAACCACGATGAGCACTCCGCCTCCTATGCTCTTCGAACTGTTATGGGAGCTGCGATCGGTACGAAAAACTTCATAATTCGACCCATATCCCAGGACGGATATCGTATTTTCGTTGAGCCACGTTTCCGAAAGAGCAATGATGTCGTAACGATCATCCGTGCATGCCAATCGGTAATCGTCAATGCATGTATTAACGCCACCTACATTTTGGTAGTAAACATACAAATTGGAAGAACGACTGAAAACGGAAAGCGGGTCAGTGCTGGAAGCGTTTACACCAGGCTCATACTTGCCGTCAAGAGTGGTTTAAAAGACCACTTCCACGCTCCCACGCACAGGACCGGGACGACTGGTGAACGCAGGCTGCAGAAGCTCGACTGCGGGGGGCATCCATGAAGCAGATTTCTGTGCGTCCCAGTGCAACATCTATTTGTGCGGTACGCTCAACACTAGAGCAAGACGGCAGCAGATTAGGTACCGGAGGATGACAACTGGAAATGCGATGCAGGTCAACAATGGAAAGCGGTTCATCGTAACTGTACTTGCCATGAAGTGATGTTCGGAAGATTCTCTCACCACACCACAGACTGGAATAGCTAGAAAGTGGCGAGGGGCTCGAGCAATTCTACAGTAGCTACTACATCGCGTCCCAGTAAACTCTCCTCATCGTACGATCACAAATCATTTGTTATTCTAGGTGGTGTTCGCAACAACGACATCGATGGCGAAGAACCGGACACCATTTCTGCGGCTGTAGCATCGTCGGGAGTTGGCGGTACGACACTGATTGGCGGGCACCAGATGTTCTGGTTGCGATTGTCCTCAAACTCGCGGAAAAGTACACCTTGGGGCCACGAATCTGGATCAAGTGCAGAGTCGCGAAATTCAGGAAGCAGCCCGACTTTGAAAGAAACGAATTTCAGGCTATTGACGTCGATTCCTTTTTTCACCAACGGTACAACCTTAATCTCGTCTTTACAATTGAGACCGTCTCTAGTGATCTGTTCTACCATTGCTTTGGTAACGCTAGGATGAAACCGGGACAAATAAATCCACACTAACGGAGATGATGAAACCGTTTGAATGTTGCAGTTATCAACGTGGCGGGTTCGTATCCGTCTTCGCGACAACGCTTAGCAGTGGGATGAGATAAATTAGTGTTTGTAACACTCTTATCGTTTTTTCGTCCCTGTGTGGAAACAGATACTTTGCGGGTAAGACGAGATATTTGCTGGCTATTTTTCGAAATTTCGACCTTCAGCTCAGCACACACCGATTCCATTCTCTCGGAAATCGCCGAAATCGCACATCCAACAGAAGATATAGACTCCCGGAAACGAGCGAGTTTCATCAATTTGCAGCACTGATCACACATCCAAAACAAATTGGGGTTTTCAGAAAGTACCTTCAAGAACGGTCTGTTCAATCCGGCACACTTCATGTGGACCACATGATTGCAAAAACCCGAGCACGAAATGAAATCCTCATCAGAAGTGACGGTTTTGGCACACCGATCACATGCATTGGTCATATCGCAATGATCTGAGACAGATGACATTGAAACACAGATGGCGCTGCAGTCACGTAACAGCTCTGGGAACTGGATGTCTTACTAATGTGTTGACTATGATCAGTTATATTGTGCACTCAATGAATCACCAACGGCTGCAGAAAACTGATCGAAAAACACTCTCCAAGCACTGCACTCCAGAAACAGATAGAAGCCAACCAAATTAGCAACCGAGTAGCGCACCACAAACAGAATATAAACGTTCAATAACCTAAAAAAACAATAATTTACTAGAGCTCACGGCACAGCAACAATGGCGGTAAGTTGTTTACAAACAAAACTGATTTCTGAACATGATTTAATTTCAAACAATTCATTTTGTTAGTATACCCTTTTCAGATGTTGCGCTATGAACAACTGTTTATCCCTACGATTTCACGAAACACGAAACAAATGTATGATTTTTCATGCCGATACAAAATTGTGCCAAGTTGTTCCCCAGTTCATGTATACATACGTATTCATTTACTAAAAACGTATTTTAATGTTATTCATATATTTTATACACCTTATTTAAAAAAAATATAAATATAACAAATTATCAATTATTTTAACAAACCGGAGAAAAAGTTTTATTACTTCTAAAGCATGTGTATTGACTTCGTTTTGTTATGCTTCATTTGATTATTTTTTTCCTGATTCGCCTATAATCCAACTGAAACAAATTTGTCCCCATGGGTTTATAACAGATGGATGTTCGTCTAGTTATAATGTAGACTCCACTATATAATGTCACTAACTAGAAAATCTTTCATGATATATTCGGTCCCGCAAAGTGCACTCAAACACATGTTTAAGAATATGTTCTGTTTCTTCAATGCGCTTCTTGAATCGTTCTCGATCTCTTGCTGCCATTTCCCACTCGCCTTTCCGTGCATGACGATATGCAAAATCCCAAGCTCGTATCTCATGAACCTCGGGATTAAGATTAAAACGCACCTGCAAATTAAAAAAAATCAAATTAACATAAACACTCTATTTAATTTTTATATTAGATTTTTTATAGTGACGTCACAGAATTCATCCTTGACAGTTCAGCGGTACTGTTTACACTGTAGAAAAATAAAAATATATCCAAATTTAGGGCATACTTCTAAGTACCGGCAAAGCATGAAGTCGTGTAAGGCGAAAACTGTACTGAGTCGTAATAATAAACAGAATGTGACGGCTAAACTTCAGACTCGCAAGTTGTATCGCGAATATTTGATGAAGTTTTCCTGGGTCCATTATCATGATGAAACTTATGTCCTCAATTTAAGCAGTTTCCCAGAATGTCTTTTAATAATGGAACTGTGTAGAGGAGCATTTCAAGATAAAGAATGGCGCGATCTGGTTTGTTTGGACTAACGACTAAATAAATAAGTGGTAAAAATAAATGCAATATGAAATTATATCGTGGATAATCAATGAGTAAACCTAAATATTTATATAGGTAAAAAATGTATAATCTGTGTGAAAATGATGGGGATGGCACACTTGCCCCTCTTGCAGTCTTGTCCCACCTTACCCTAACAGATTGTAAGTAGAATCTTAAGCTCTAAGAAGCCGAGGGCATTTTCAAATTTAAAATTACTATTTAATTATGATGCCACGGCGAAGAAAAAATTATGTATAATGCCTATTAAATGAACGTATTTATGAAAAAAAACTATTGAGGTGATGGCGTATTGGAAAACACCCCCATGCTGGTCATCGTCAAGGGCGGCCGTTGGTGAGCCACGGTTGGTAATATTGTAATGCAATGTTGCATAAAATAAGTAATGCAATGATGCATAAAATAGATTTAACAAGATGGAGAACAACGAAGGAAGCTAAATTCTGTAAAAAGATCTTATTAGTTGACAGCAGAGATGCCGAAAAAACGGGAACGGTGGGGGCGAAACGTCTTTCATGAATATCACCTTCTAATGTACCTACCTTAGCAAAAGAGTCTTCCTTTTCATTGCCCGGAATGGAACAGTGCGATGGGATCCAGACTAAAGATATTCGCCCTTATTCTGAATAACGACGTATTGATTTTTCGATCGAATGTGGTTCGATCGAATCATAGCTACCTTTGATTTTGCTAGCGTTATGGGGAATACAAATGAAATACGAGCGAAAAAACGATACGACGTTATTCAGAATAAGGGCGATTAAATAGGACTGTCCAGATAAAGCTCTCAAGTGTTTCACCGGAGAGCTTCTATTGAATTTTGACTGTCCGTGGCAATGAAGTAATGGTCTTTGGGCAATGATCTCAAGGGTGTACTAAATAACATCTAATTCTACGACGTGAACTGAAGCCTGAGTTTGTAGGAAGCGGTGATGTTCTGACTGAGGACTCGTTGAAGTTTGATCCGTCAGTGTAAAACACCTTTCCACAGTTGACTATTCTAAATTTATTATAAAAGATATTAGGGGCCACTTGAGGGCGTATTCTTTCCAAGGTAATAAAATGCGTATTCGCGGCGGAGCGAAAGTGTAAACTCCCATATTCCATCACGGAAAACATCGTTGTTTGGTACAACCTGATCAGTTCTCCTGTATAGGCACCCCGCCATGATCCGGTTATTGTACGAAGATAGTTGATTCTCTGTTGACATTTTGTTTCAGATACCTAATGTGACATCCCCTCGTACCTTTGGAGTCAAACCAGACCCCGAGATATTTAAATGTTCTCGCTTTCTAGAAAATACAACCAGCTCAGTTTTCGCCGTAGATAATTCGATACTCGGTTGGTAAACTCTGGGTAACGCGCAACACAGACCCTATTGAGGTCATCAGCCTCTTCCCAGTAACTCCAATCCCTACCTCCCCGTGGAACCGGATAGACTGTGAGCAACCTCAGGGAAGATTGGATAACCAACCCCGCTGGGAACTTAAGTCGTTGACTGATAGGGAAGGGGAGTTTGCTTCAGCAAACCTGAGCGTCTGTTCTTCAGGTTAGGAGCGGCTCACAACAGCGCCTGTTTCCCATGTTAGGGGCGGCTGATCGGCGTCCGAGTGCCAGTGAAGCACTCTAAGCTCAACTGTGCACTATGGTCCTCCGGAAATTTAGGGGGTTGGTGCCCGGCCGTAAAAAAACTACTGCAACGAAAAATCCGCAAGAGAGTAATACGAATAGAGACCAATGGCAATGACCCCTGCGACGAAAAAGTGATTGGAAGCTCGGTACGTGGATCTGTCGATCTCTCAACTTCATCGGGAGCACCCGCATACTCGCCGATCTACTGAAGGCCCGTGGATTCGGCATCGTAATGCTGCAGGAGGTGTGTTGGAAAGGATCTATGGTGCGAACGTTTAGAGGTGATCATACCATCTACCGGAGCTGCGGCAATACACGCGAGCTGAGAACAGCTTCCATCGTGATGGGTGACATGCAGAGGCGCGTGATCGTTTGGTGGCCGATCGACGAAAAAATGTGCAGATTGAGGGGCCGTTTCTTCAACTTTAGCATAATCAACGTACACAGCCCTCACTCCGGAAGCACTGATGATGACAAGGACACATTCTACGCACAGCTAGAACACGAGTACGACTGTTACCCAAGCCACGACGTCAAGATCATCATAGGAGATCTAAACGCTCAGGTAGGCCGGGAGGAGTTCAGACTGACGATTGGAAAGTTCACGGCCTACGACTCATTGATTTTGACGCCTCCAAGAACATGACCATTCGTAGAACATACTTCCAACATAGTTTCCCTTATCGATACACCTGGAGATCACCACAGCAGACGGAATCGCAAATCGACCACGTTCTGATTGATGGAAGGCAACCACATGTCCCTAACCATACGCGAATCTCGAGGCAGCGTTGTTAGACAAGGGCGAGCTCAATGTGGCTCCCCTAAAAGATTGCTAGGGTACAGTAAAAGCAGCAACAAAAGCGGCATATTTCGGGAGAAAAAACGCCACCTGGAAGATACGATGAAATGGAACTGCTGTGCCGCTTTCAAGAAACGCGTAAATTATACAAGAAGCTCAACAAATCCCGAAACAGCTCTGTGCCGCAAACCGAAATGTGCAGGGATATGGTCTGGAGCCTCTTAACGGATGGACGTGAGGTGATTATTAGTTGGTGTTTGCGCACATTAACGTTTGTGGTTTTGTCGGACAAGTGTTCGGATTCTCGCGACGAAGTGAAAACTCGCGGATACTATTTAACACTAACTGTATTTATTACAACGATCACTATAAGACTTGGACTGACTAACATATATGAATTAACGTTTAATCGTACTATCGTTCTCTCGTACGATCGCACGATCGCACCTGATCTGATCTGCACTACGCTTTTATAGTCTGCGTACATTATTATAGGAACACAATTTGTCTCTACCGGAAAGCACATACCGTAAGATGTACCGGAAAGTATGTATCGTAATCTTTAATACTGTCTTCTGCTTGTATAACTGCTCGAATCCTATCACTAATCGGTTTCTGTTGTGTATACAGTATAGCTCACCTAAACTGTCTCCTGAGACTTACACTTTGGCGTAAACAGTTGGAAACAACACTTCGATGAGCACCTTGCGTTCATTCGGATCTCGCCGGAGACTGCGACAAGGTGACGGATTTTCATGCCTACTATTCAACATCGCATTGGAAGGAGTAATGCGACGAGCCACGTTTAACAGCCGACAGAATTCGTATAGGAAGTAATGTTACGATAGACGGAGATACCTTCGAGGTAGCAGCAGAATTTGTTTACCTCGGATCCTTTCTAACGGCTGACAAAAATGTGAGTTGTGAAATACGAAGACGCATCATTAGTGGAAGTCTCTAGAAGAATCTACTCATTGGAAGGCTCTAGAAGAATCTACTCATTTGAAGAGTCCATGTTAACAAATTGTCGAGGGTATCTTGTAATGGACTTGGAGATCTGCGGCTTTGAGTCCTATAATAGACACAACACTGTCGTCGGCAAGTCATCTTAGCGTACAAGACAATGTGTTGATACATTAATTAATGTTGTTCACGTAAAATTGTATAGAAGGAGCGTGATCCTGAGGAAGACCCATGTAACTGAATAGTATGGTCGACAAATCATCATACGCAAATACATGTGTTTCTCAGACAATTGATAATATAAAAACCTGTTTTAATCCACCTAGTGGTGTAATGATGCCTTTCTCATGTACATATAATATTGTGGTATTCTATTCAAATTTTTTCTCTTCCATTTTTGGAAGAAACCAAGAGATTGTTTGTGCATTAACTAGTATAACATACAGAATAAAACAGTGTTTTGATTCCGTATGTCATCCTTAAGAAAACGAAGTGGGTTCACTATTATATGCACTTCTGGCACCGGAACCCGAGAACCGGTATAATCAAAGTCGATTCGTATGGCCACCAACTAACATGACATACAAACTCTACTAGAACGCACTCTAAATTACGATTTAAAGGTTTGTTGCATTCAAAAATATGCAGTAATTTTTAACAAGACCATAAGACCTTTCAATTGATCCTAAGACTGGGAATAACGGTTTAGAGTCCAGTGTATAACATTTTTTACGATCTTTGTTCCGCCAGTTTAAGTGACGGTGTATAATATTGAATACCCTATAACTTCGGAACCGGAAGTCGGATCCGGATGAAATTCAGGAATTCCGCATAGCACCACGAAATCTTTCATTAGAATCTAAGTTTGTGGAAATCGGCCAAACCATCGCTGAGAAAAGTGAGTGAGATCCATTTTGGTATACACTGAAGTCTTTTTCATGCGAATTTACGTACCGCATTTAAAAAAAAACGCATAACTTTGAAAATTCGCATAAAAAAACCGCATAACTCTGAAACTTCGCAAAAAAACGCATAACTCTGAAAATTCGCATAAAAAAGTCGCGTAAAAAAAACCGCATAAAAAAAGACCTCAGTG
Organism: Malaya genurostris; assembly: GCF_030247185.1. Lineage (NCBI taxonomy): Eukaryota > Metazoa > Arthropoda > Insecta > Diptera > Culicidae > Malaya > Malaya genurostris. Next base: position 158,005,364 of record NC_080572.1, read on the forward strand.
TATATGACCACTATTTCCGGAACTTCCAGAACCGGATACCGGGAACCAGGATAGTCGGAATCGGTTTGTTTAGTTGCCTACTGACAATGACTATCGATTTGTGTAGTTTTGAGACCAGTTTAGAATATATTTTACGTGTTTTGTTTCGCCGGTTTAAGTGACGGTGTACAATATGTAACACACTTTACCCTATAACTCCGGAACCGGAAGTCGGATCCGAAAAAAATTTAGGAATTCCGTATGGGACCACGAGACCTTTCATTTGAATCTAAGTTTGTCAAAATCGGTTCAGCCATCTCCGAGAAAACCTAGTGAGATTATTTGACACATACACACACACAGACATTGCTCAGTTCGATGAACTGAGTCGAATAGTGTATGATACTTGGCCCTCCGGGCCAATTTTCACTAGTCGATTTTTCAAGTGATTGCATAACCTTTCTATATGAGAAAGGCAAAAGTGTTCAAAACCTGGCGAATAGGATATCTATAGGAACTGAATCGAAAACCCCCTGTCAATATTAAGGAAAACTGATGTCATTTGTTCTTCACGAGCAAATGTCATTTGAATTTCTGTTGAGAGCAACGCAAAACAATCGTTCGTTCCTTTGCCTCTGTGGAAACCAAATTCTGTATCTAAAAGTAAACCATTAGTTTCGACCCAATTGTCTAGACAAAAGAGAATAATTTTTCGAACAATCTTCGAATATAAAGTATAGCAATCGGCCGATACGAATGGTGATTGGAGGATGGTTGAATAAATTCAGAAAACGCATTTGGCGGTGTCAGCCAGATTTTTCAACAAGTTGAATTTGATTCTGTGTAGTACCGGAGCATTATTATTACATGACAAGAGCGCAAGTGAGAGCTCTACCATCGAAAGTGGTGTTTCGTTCCCGTTTGATGACACGACGCGGGTGATCTTTCCTTCTGACGATTTTCAACGATTCGACTTTTGGTTTGAAATACCCTATTGTGTCTTTGAATGCAATGGCGACCAAGCCACGAAGCCATTGATAATATGCGAAATCAATTTGAAGGAGAGTAACCATACTTTTAATTTCGCTATCTTATAGAAATGGCTTAGTATTCAATAGAAGCAAACATAAACAATATCACTTGCTACACGGTTAGATTTAAGTCCCCATTTTGTGTATCATTTGACTCATTTCCGACAAAACTGTAAAAACTCATAATGGCTAAATATCCTTTTCTCAATAATGGGTAAAGCGAATGTGTCAAAAATGGGACCCCAAATTAGAATAACTAGCCAGAACTTACTAAAACTACACGAATAGGCAAACCATGCACAAGTTATGATGATTTTCAAAATACTATTCTTTCACTTCCACGACGCATTCAAAAATTTTCAACCACTTTTTGGGTATAATTTAACCCATTTATTTCGTTGACCAACGATATTGATGTGTGTAATATTTCGCTCAGTTTTACATGTCAAAAAGTACCCAACTTTTGACAGTTCGTATTGAAGTCGAAAATAAGTATTTGTGGTACTCATAAATGAATATTTTATTTTAAACGTGCAATACGCCCATTTGAAAAATTCACACATTCAATTAAAGAAGACGAAGTTCGACGGGTCAGCTAGTTCTAAGTTTTTTTTTCTGTTTTGCTCTCGTTATAATTTTTGTATCTTCTAGATTTTGAATCTAACAGGTTCTCGTTGTGTTATTTGTAATTTGCTTTAGGATTTTAAGGTAGTTCTCGATATCGTATAATGGTTCCTCGTTTTCTTGAATACTCAAGGCAAACTAATCGGAATTGTTTTTTTTCCGTTTATAGATAAATTGTTGTATTGTAAGCAAATTGAAAGTATTTCATCTAATATGCCCATACGAAAGGAAGGTTTCCACAATTTATTCTTAAGAAAGTATGATTTCTTTGAGTTTCCTAATGCTCCTATGGATTGATGGTGATATGTTGAAGAATGTACCTTGTATTATTTCAGTATGTTACATATTTCTACAATTTTCTACGTCTTTATCCAATCATGCCCTTATAAATTATTGAAGAATTGTCTTTTTTATTCTAGCATAACCAGCAGTTGGTAGTATATGGTAGTCAATGATAATAATTGCTTTTTGTTTGCTGTCAGTTATCTCTTATATTTCTTCCTATTGTTATAATTTTTGGCATGCCCTATATGTGCATTTCATTTATTTATTTATTTATTGTATTTATTTATTTGATGTAAAATCAACAGACACGATGTGGTCCTAATGATTAATTCTAATACTATGTAAGAATTTGGTATGCCGTGAAAGATTGAAGTCGAACTCAGATGACACTCGATTGAATGACCGTTGTAAGTCGATAATTGCACCGTTTATCCCGTAGTTAGTGCGGCGTAAAGGAAGTCGAAAAAAAGCGTTGTTGTGGAGATCTCGAGGACGAACATTGATGTTTTTTTTTTCATGGAGCAAAGTGGGGCACAAATCTCCAAATATCAAGGGGAACGTGCCATTTGAGCCAATTTGTTCTGAAAGTGGGGCAGTCGATCCTATCATTCAAAACATCTGCTATCATTAAAGCACGCGATAGCTCCCGTCTTACTTGCATTGTGTCTAGACCGATTAGCAATCCGCGACTTTCATAGCTCGGTAGTTGGCGAGGATTGATCTAAGGTAAACGACGAAGAGCGAATCGAACGAATCTACGTTGAATCGACTCGATTCTATTAACGCCATTGAGGTAGTGAGGGTTCCAAACAGCTGAACAATATTTCAGAGTAGAGCGAACGAGTGAACAGTATAGATATTTCAAGCAGTAAACATCCGTAAAATGCTTAGCCATTCTCATCACGAATTCAAGGCAGCGAGAAGCTTTAGCCACAATGTAGTTGGTGTGCTGCTTGAATGTTAACTGCTCGTCAAGAAAAACGCCGAGGTCCTTGATGCACGTCTATCTATCATACAACATAATATAACATAACAGAAGATACTATATGAAATAATATGCTGATACAATGTATAACAGTTGATGTCGCAGTGTAAGTTATGCTTCTTTCGTCGCAGTACTGCAGGAAATATAATATTTCTTTGTTAATCATAATAATAATTATAATAATAATAATAATAATAAAAATAATGATAATAATAATATTAATAATAATAATAACAACAATATATAATACAATGTAATATAATTCAATTCAATATATAACAAATAACGCAACAAACAACAGAACCACACGTGGCAATATACTACCATAAATATTGCACTTTAGGATGAACTTCAAACTACAAGTCATTTCGCACCCTCTCATTCTGCTACTAACGCAGAAGGCGATAGCACCCAGTCGACGCCGTTCTATTGACCAAATGTCATCATAGACGCTTATCTCCCATTTGACGACTCAAAACAAAGAACTCGCCGTTTTCAAGAAAAACAAGCTGAAAATGCTATTCGAAGGCGTAAACAACGTAAACGACAGCAACAAATACGCACGGAAAATAGACAATTGAGTAACAAGTATAACAGCAAAAGCAATAATTCCGAAAATTATTTGGCACCTCCTAAACAAAAATTGTCTTCCGATAAGGAATTATTGGCAGCAGCATGAACTCAATTCTCTGGACCTCCAAGTGCTAGTATTGTCTCTACATTTGTAAACTTTCAAAAGGGCGAAACCATAAACCCATATAGAAGTTATCCAACAAAAAGTAATTTCAACAAACAACACTCGGAAAATAACATCATCATACCATCGTCATCTACTAATAATAGCCAAATTATGGACAACATTCCGACTTTTTCACTTAACAGTGCTAAGGACAGCCAATTTGAACTGGACCCTATGCGACCTTCAATTGTTCGTCTTACTGAACAGTCTACAACTGGCGACGGTCACTTCTTGAAAGCTAGACTTCGTGACCCGAAAATTTTCAACATTGTGCGGCTGTATCTAGCATGCATGAAGGACCAATCTTCCAACGTCTGCATTGAAGGACAAACTCCAATAAGTCTAAAATGCTGCTCGCGTCTGAAGGACTTCCTACATCACCTGAACATATCCAGTGTATCTTCATTTAAGTGCATAATGAATATGGACTTAAACCGGACGAAGCAGCAGACCTCGACGCATACCGAAATTATTTGTCCAGTGAGCGGACTCGTCACTTACAGCAAGTACGCGACAGTACTAGTAAGTTTTATCAGCCGATTTTTCGGAACAAATGACGCCCTTTGACGAAAGAATAGACGCAGAAATTAGTAATGTAAGTATTCCAGAATTCTCAAATACCTCTTCGCTTCATAGACAAAATGTGTTTGAAATTTTGGTTCATTGCCCAAATTTCAACCGCATGAAAAGCCCGGCCAAAATGAAAGAAATTAATCAAAATTTAATAACTTCCTCTTTCGACGTAATCCTTGGAACTGAAAGCAGCTGGGATGAAAGTGTTAGCGATGAAGTATTTGGAAATAATTTTAACGTATTTCGGCACGACCTCTTTATCTCTCTGTCAGAAAAAATCAGGAGGTGGAGTCCTCATAGCCATTAACTCTTGCTTTACTTCTGAAGAAATTATTACTCCTAAATATAAAGAATTTGAGCATGTATGGGCCAAAGTCTTAATATTGGGAGAACATGTTTACTGCTCTGTCTACTTCCCACCCGAAAATGCGAACAAAATCTCTTTTGAATTATTCTTTAAATCTTTAGACACAATTATTTTGAATATGGAACCTGAAGTAAAGCTTCATATTTTTGGCGACATCAATCAACGTAATGCGGACCTCATTTCTGACATTGAAAATGAATCAATATTACTTCCAGTCGTAGGAGAAAACGAAACATTGCACTACTTTTTCGACAGAATTTCAAATCTACATCAAGTAAACTCCGTAAAACGATCAAGAAGGAAATACGACTCGGAATAATCGGCAAAGACCTACGCAACGAACAAAGGACTACGATTGGAAGCTTGGCACATGGAACTGCAAATCGCTTGGCTTCCCAGGATACGACCGAATGCTGCATGATGAGCTTCAAATCCGCGGCTTCGATGTCGTAGCACTGCAGGAACTTTGTTGGACGGTAGCTGTGGCACAAGGAACGTTCTAGGAACGGGATTTGTAGTGTTGGGCAAGATGCGCCAGCGCGTGATTGGGTGGCAGCCAATCAGTGATAGAATGTGCGTATTGAAAATCAATGGCCGTTTCTTCAATTATAGCATCATCAACGTGTACTGCCCACATGAGACGAGACCGGATGACGAGAAGGAAGCGATGCGTAAACTTTGCAGCCTCCCGAGGAATGGTAGTTCGAAGCACCTTCTTTCCACGCAAAGATATCCACAAAGCCACCTGGAGATCACCGGATCAACACACGGAAAATCAAATCGACCACGTTCTCATCGACGGGCGATTCATCTCCGACGTCATCAATGTCCGCACTTACCGCAGTGCCAATATTGATTCTGACCACTACCTTGTCGCGGTTTGTATGCGCTCAAAACTATCGACGGTGCACAATACTCGTCGCACAGGAACGCCGGGACTCAATCTCGAGCAGCTACGTAGCATTCGTACTGCAGAGGAATACGCGCAACAACTGGAGTTAGTGGTACCAACGGAAGAGCAGCTTGGCGCGGCGACTCTTGAAGACGGCTGCAGGAACATAAGGTCCGCCGTGAGTAGCACTGCTGCAACCGTTCTAGGTACGAGGTTATCGAATCGAGGAAATGACTGGTTTGACGGCGAATGTCAGCAGTTGGTCGAAGGGAAGAATGCAGCAAGGGCGAGGATGCTGCAACACCGCACGAGAGCGAACGAGGAACAATACAGACAGGCACGGAACAGACAGAACACTGTTTTCCGGAGGAAAAAGCGCCACCAGGAAGACCAAGATCGCGAAGCGATGGAACAGCTGTACCGCGCAAATGACACACGGAAGTTCTATGAAAAGGTGAACCGCTCACGTAGAGGCTTCACACCACAGGCCGAAATGTGCAGATACCAGTGGTAACCTTCCCACGAACGAACGTGAGGTGATCGACAGGTGGAAGCAGTACTATGACGAGCATCTGAATAGCGAAACACAAAATACAGAGAACGGTACAGGAATCAATCTGGGTGCACGCTCAGCCGACGACAGATTCCCAGCCCCTGATCATGTCGGAGATAAGTGAGGAGATCGGCAAGCTGAGGAACAACAAAGCCACGGGCAATGACCAGTTGCCAGGCGAGCTGCTCAAACATGGAGGAGAGGCACTGGCTAGAGCGCTGCACTGTATGATTTCTAGGATTTGGGAGGAGGAGATTCTACCGCAGGAATGGATGGATGGAGTGGTATGTCCCGTCTACAAAAAGGGCGATAAGCTAGATTGTTGCAATTACCGCGCAATCACATTGCTGAACGCTGCCTACAAGGTACTCTCCCAAATCCTTTGCCGTCGTCTATCACCAATAGCTAAGGAATTCGTAGGGCCGTACCAAGCGGGATTTACTGGAGCCCGCGCCACTACGGATCACATATTCGCGATAAAACAAGTACTCCAGAAGTGTCGTGAATACAACATACCCACGCATCACCTATTCATTGACTTCAAAGCGGCATACGACACAATCGATCGAGATCAGCTATGGCAGATAATGCACAAATATGGTTTTCCGGATAAACTGACGCGATTGGTCAAAGCAACGATGGATAGAGTGATGTGGTACGTCCGAGTATCTGGGACGCTCTTGAGTCCCTTCGAGTCTCGGAAAGGGCTACGTCAAGGTGATGGATTTTCTTGTATCTTGTTCAATATTGCCCTGGAAGGTGTGTTCGAAGAGCGAGGATCGACACGAGTGGCACGATCTTCCGAAAGTCCGTACAACTTTTTGACTTCGCTGACGATATTGATATTGTGACACTTAACCTTGAGAAGATGACGGAAACATCGGACTGAAAGCTGAAGCTAGGCGTATTGGACTGGCCATAAATGCGTTGAAAACAAAATACATGAAACGAAGAGGCTCTAGAGAAGAAACACTACGCCTCCCACCACGAATATTGATAGACGGTGACGATATCGAGTTGGTTGACGAGTTCGTGTATTTGGGCTCACTGGTGACACCAGCAGAGAAATTCATAGACGTATTTTAGCAGGGAATCGTGCGTACTTTGGACTCAGAAAAATCCTTCAATCGAGAAAAGTACGCCACCGCACGAAATTGACCATCGACAAAACGCTCATTAGACCGGTTGTTCTTTATAGCCACGAGACATGGACTATGTTTGCAGAGGACCAACGCGCCCTCAGTGTTTTCGAAAGAAAGGTACTGAGGACCATCTATGGCGGAGTGCAGATGGAAGACGGAACGTGGAGACGGCGTATGAATCACGAATTGCAACAGCTGCTAGGAGAACCACCTATCGTACGGACAGCTAAAATCGGTCATCTACGATGGGCTGGACATATCATAAGGATGTCGGACGACAGCCCAGTGAAAATGGTTCTTGAATTTAATCCGACTGGTACAAGAAGAAGAGCGCAGCGAGCAAGGTGGATCGATCAAGTGGGGGGTGATCTCAGAAGCATCCGTGCCATGAGTGGCTGGCGACGAGCAGCCATGGACCGAGTTATGCGGAGACGTATGCTTGATACATCAAAGGACACCCCATGCCTATAGCTGTTAGGTAAGGTAAGGTATATACATCTTATTCAGAAACTGACCGTGACCGTGAATACTTCTCTTTCATACCGGCATTTTTCAACTCCATCTCTGTAAACTATCTATCAGAACATGACATTTCGACAGCACTGAAAAACTCAGACGCCTCAAAAGGGCCTGGACCTGATAGTATACCACAAATATTCTTAAAAAATCTTTCTGAAGAACTTACACTACTACTACAACTACTTTTTAGCTTATCACTTACTAAATGTACTTTTCCTAAAGCATGGAAATCTTCCTTTCTTGTACCAATATTTAAATCTGGTGCAAAATCTAACATTCGGAACTACCGTGGAATAGTCATTATCTCATGCATTCCAAAATTATTTGAAAAAAAATTTGGATTTGAGATGAATGGGGGTACCGTTACCCAATTTCTATCTCTTCTAATGGTCGATCGCTAATCCTGAGCTGAAACGGTGGCCTTTATTACCATTCTTGCATGCAGTTACTCTTACACTTCACTCACACATCATCCTACCCATCAGGTCCCAAACGATACATCCTCACAAAACACACTGGATGAACATCGTTTGACAGCTATCAGTGGTTTGTTCTTTGGTTAAGTCATTATTATTTCGTTCTATTCTACAATATTCTATCTCATTCCACAGTAATCCATTGTACACAAACCACCAATAAACGTCAAATATGGACTCGATTCACCGTTTACCGGTTGTCATCGTGTGAAACCCAATTGGGATACGTTCACTCCACTTAACTTCCACTTCACACTGGTAATAGGGACCGGTAGTATGAAAATAAAACATAAAAAGAGCTCAGTTACCGTACCGGCCTCTCCAACTCCGGATGTTGGAGCGTAATGCAATCAACATCTTATTCACTCACAATCGAAATTTATCACCATATACGGTTTGATACAACGCATACATACATACATGTATAAATATATACAGGCACCAAGGCCTGTATATATTTATACTGACATACACACATACATGCATACATACACACACATGTGTACATACATATACATATATATACAAATATGTATTTCACACGCAAACATTGTAACATTGATTTACTATTTCTATTCTAATAGGTTTTAAACTAAAGTCATTGTGCCAATAGTCATTTCATTAATAGAGTCACCATATTATTCTACCGATTACTAGACTTTCAATAAATGAATTGTGATGAAATCAAATACAAAATCTTTGCTTCATATCTGATAAGCAATACCGCATAAAAGTAGTTCAGAAAATGTGCGATATCTCTGTTATAGCGACGCGAAATACTCTTAACCTCATCTCACTCTCGAAGTCAATCTATCGAACAGACACAACAGATCTCGCTCTAACCAATGGTTTTCATATATGAAATGACTAATGGATTTGAGATAAAAGGGGATGCCGTCACCCAATTTCTATCTCTTTTATTGGTCGATCGTTAGTCCTGAGCTGAAACGGTGGCCTTTATTACCGTTCTTGCATTCCACTTCACTCACATATCACCTCATCCATCAGATCCCACACGAGCACAACAAACCTCACAGAATAAACGTCAAAGATGAACTTAACTCACCATTCAACTATTCAGTTATCGTATGAAACCTGACTGGGGTACGTTCATTTCGTTTAATTTCCACTTCACTCCGGTAATAAGGGCCGGTAGTATGAAAATGAAACATAAAAAAGAGCTCAGTTAAGCCCTACCGGCCTCTCCAACCCCGGATGTTGGAGCGTGCTGCAATCAACATCTTATTCAAATCGTTTCATGCCTCACTCAATAATTAAACTAAAAGTTCTAACGCATATTTATATTAAATTGTAACAATAATTAATCGTATCTGATGATGTTTGCAATACCGTCAAGCCCATCAACCACGGGAGGGCTGTCTAGTTTAATTTACGAAGTGCATATAAAAGAAATTGTGAATAGTTTCGATACGTTCTTCGTGAATAATATTGTATGAATTCCATACTACGCTACAATATTCAAAAATAGGTCTGACATATATGTACTGTATAATATTTTAACTGTGTATGGGTCCTGAAAATTATGACTGAAGCGTTTAATAAAGCCCAGCATGCTATTTGCTTTATTGATTATGGTATTGTAGTGTTCCATAAAAGTGAGCTTGTAGTCTAAGATTACGCCTAAATCTCGTACAATTTCACATTTTTCTACAAGTTGATTTCCTAGATGTATGTTTATAGATATAGTTTAATTTTTCCTGCTGAAAGTTATTGAGTTACATTTTTTTACATTGAGTTGGAATAGACTTTTGCAGCACCAAATGTGGAATAGATTGATTTCGTTCTGGAATATTATAGCGTCGTTGATATTTTTAATTTCTTTAATTTAACAGTTTCATGTCGTCTGTATATATAAGCATTTTCAGATTTTTGAGTATGAAGGAAATGTCGTTTATATGAAAATGAAAAGGAGAGGCCCTAAGTGAGGACCCAGAGGTACGCCAGAGGTTACATTAATTGGTTCAGACAGTATGTTTTGAAAGCGGACTACCTGTACACGATTCGTAAAGTATGATTTGAGCCATTCCAGAAGAGTATGTTTTATGCCATATTTTTGTAGTTTGTGTAGAAGTAATGGTATGTCAATACGGTCGAAAGCTTTGCTAAAGTTAGTGTAAAGAGTTTCTCCGTAGTTACCAGCGTTTATTGCATTCAGAGTAAATGTCATGAATTCTAAGAGATTTGTTGTAATTGAGCGGCCTTAAACAAAGACATGTTGTTTGTTTGTTATTACATTTTTAAGTTGATGAAATATATATATATATATATATATATATATATATATATATATATATATATATATATATATATATATATATATATATATATATATATATATATATATATATATATATATATATATATATATATATATTGTGTTAAAAAAATCACACCATACCACTTTACCGATCGCGAGGAATCGTGACCACTATCTTATGTAACAGACTGTACATTAGAATTATAAACCCAACGCTTCACTTTCCATACCCAGCACAGTACTCATTAAAAACATGCAATTTCCATGCCCAGCACAGTATTCATTTAAAAAAATGCAATTTAACTGGTATTTAAAGGTATAACCACCCATCTGACACCGGTATGAAAATGGACATCAAGTGGAGATAATATTCACAATTTGAGAGTCGCGATGAGTATCAAAACATCGCAGTGTTTGGGGCTCGAAAGGCGAGGGGCTCATCGTAATCGGTATACTTTCAAAGGGCTGGTGCTCACATACCGGTGTCAGATGGGTGGTCGTGACAGGAGGCCGGGTATAACGGTATCACTCAAACTAACATAGAAATAGTAAAGTCTTAAAATTAGTTTCTTTTTGTGGAATTAAACCAATCTTTTTCATACAAAGACTTGGCAGCCAATTCATAGCGTACAGAACCATTCCATAGCTAGTGGTACGATCCTACTGACACTAAGAATCCTTCCGGGTCGGGGTTCGAACATACAACTGGCTTGTAAGACCAGTGCCCTATGCATTGAACCGCTAAACCAATACACAAAAATGATCCATCCCTTTTTATAAATTGTACCGTTGAAGGTATAAGTAAATTGAAAAATGCTATTATTTATGAACCATATACCTTTTTCTCCTCGAAACCCGAATCCGGCGGTTGGGAAAGATCTCCATCACTTTCTTCGTCGATACTCTCTTTATCGGATGAATCGTTTTCATTATCCGTGTCAGCGCTGTTATTCAAATGACAATCTGCATTACTATGTTTATTATCATAACAAAAAACAATACTGTCGTCACTGCATTCTGAAATATGTTTCTCTCGCTGCCGTGATGAAGTCGTAGAAAACAAGTTATTAATTGCCGAACAGAGATCGTTCCTTCTCTTTGGGCTTGCGGAAGGCGTTGTTAGATATATATCTTCGGAAAATATCACAAAACTGTTTTCGCTGTCACATTCTGAAGCCTGCCTTATTTTGTCATCGAATATTTCCATTTCAGAGTTATTTGTTACCGAGAAACCAATCGTTGGAAAGAATTCTTCTGATAGATTTAAAGAATATCTTGCATTTGATGCATTAATAGACGTTAATTCTAGATTTCTCTCTTTTTTAAAGTTTTCGCTCATACCAGAATCACAATATTCAATCTCCGATTCCAATTCAATGTCGTTTGGAATTTGCCGATAATCTTCCAATATATCCACTGACAAATTATGACGATTTTTCTCATTCAGATTTTTGCCAACTATCCTTGATTTACTGTGACGGTTGAAACACCTACGAGTCTTGGGGCGCTTTTTCTTACTTAAAGACCAATCTACTTCCTGATAAGCTCCGGTTGTTTTTTTAAATCGCCAGGAACAGCTTTCATTAGTCCCCGTTTTTTCGACTGAATACCAATCGAAAGGCATATTACCAACAGAAAGTGACATATGATCACTAGATTCTTTGTCTTCTGGAACAGTAAGTCTAGTTCTACAGGTATCAAACACCGGAGTGTTGATATCCATGTCGACAAATATATCAGGAGCAGACAATGATTGTTTGTTTCTGTCTAATACAGTAAGAGGCATTTCAACAGGTTTCAGCATGTTAAACATTTTTTGGACAATGTTTGCAACGAAGCCTAAGGAACTTTTATTTGACATCTTTTCATTAGCCGTACATTTACGATCCAGCAACATTGGTTTATTTTGTGATGGTGTCATTTTTAATTGTGGACCTATGCCTGTAATATTTGAGTTCCAATTCAGGTCTGATGCCATTATCGCTGCTTAAGATGAAATTTCAATTTCCCTGGTATCACTCAACGTCAAGTATGTGTACTATTACGCCTATTTTCAAAAATCAGTACAAACTACCAGTTCCATCACATAATTCTTGACATACAAGCATTCACATATTTCTGCACTTGTAAAAATCTTTTCTGAGTACTCTTGAAGCATATGTTGTAGTAGCCTATCGCACAAATTTTTCTTCGCACGATGCGAGTAATGATGATACTGAACACCAATTTTTTTGCAACCACCAATGAGTTTTCGATGATTAACTTTATGCACAAAGGTTCTATGAATTACAGTTTTTAAACAGTTAAAATAGTTCCGATATTCTCTACATTTGATATCCATTATTTCAGTGAAATTGAAAACTATTCGATATTTTTACTCTATACGGCCATTTTGATACTGCTGAAAATGAAAAAAGAGCTGCCACTAGGGATGTCGTAGTATCGATCGATTAATCGAGTAATCGATTAATGACCCAGATAATCGAGTAATATTGAATCGATTGACTCAAAACTAATATTCGATTATTGAGCTAATCGAATAATTAAGAAAATCCCATAGTAATAATCGAATGAATAATCGAGTAATCGAATAATAACCCAGATAATCGATTAAGTTTCAATCGATTAGTTTCAAAATTATACTCGATTACTAAATAATCGAGTAATCCGAAATTTCCGACATCCCTAGCTGCCACCAGCGATGCCAGAAGTTAGTAGTGCCATTTCCGTAGATTGATTTTTCTCGGAAACTCTCCCGCCGGTGGAAAGCGTTTTTTACTCGCCAGACAAGACTAGTTCCCGTAGTTCTCCATTGATAAATTCCCGTAGTTCTCCGTTGACAAATTTCCGTAGAATTCCGTAGGAAAAATCCAATTGCCGTGGATTTTGTCTACGGATCTGTAGGTCCGTAGAATATCTTTGAATTTGTAGATCTACGGAAGTTTCCGTAGATCTGACATCGCTGGCTGCCACCAGAGATGCTAGGTAAAAATTTGGAATATCTTCAGGCAGGGTTGCAAAACTCTGTAAATCCGAAAAAAATGTTTGCGGGCTTCATTTTTCTATAAAGTATACACGCAGAAAAAGCTTAGAGCAAATTCAGCAGCTGCAAGATTCATATGGGTGGTCTACAATAAAACTGAAACAAACGTATCCCCAGCAAGCCGTTTTAGTTTTATTTATTCGAACAGTTCTACTGTCAAAGTCAAAACTGGTATACGCTGCCGTTCTATTTTTTATATAGTTGAAACACAGATAAAACGCTGCTGGGGCTGCCAGTTTATTTTGTTATAATTTCTAAATTTAAATTTTAAAACTGACATAATTTATACATCTAGAACTAGAACACTACTGGATATGCCCTTAGAGCAAATTCAGTAGCTAGAAGTTCTATAACACTAAATTCAGCAGCTGTAAGATTCATATAGGTGGTTGACAATAAAACTGAAACTGAAACAAACGTATCCCCAGCAAGCCGTTTTAGTTTTATTTATTCGAACAGTTCTACTGTCAAATTTAAAACTGGCATACGCTGCCGTTTTATTTTTTCTATATTTGAAACACAGATAAAACGCTGCTGAGGCTGTCAGTTTATTTTGTTATAATTTCTAGATTTAAATGTTAAAACTGACATAAATTATGCATCTAGAACTAGAACACTACTGGATATGCCCTAATAGAACAGAAACTGGAACAAACGTATCCCCAGCAAGCCGTTCTAGTTTCATTTATTCGACCAGTTCTACTGTCAAATTTAAAACTGGTCTACGATGCAGTTCTATTTTTTGTATATTTGAAACACGAGTAAAACACTGCTGGGCTGCCAGTTTTTCGTGTTATAAAACCTAAATTTAAATTTTGTAACTGACATAAATTATGCATCTAGAACTAGAACAGTACTGAATATGCCATTAAAATAACAAAACATTTTTAGATTTGGTTTATGTTAATCTCAAACTAGAATTTGATTGTGTTAGAAAAACATTGGTCCCTGTTGGGGGGACATTGGTGTCTCTGCCCAAAGCGATAATTACCCACCAATCAATAATCAACGGTTCATATAAAAGAGGCAATAGTGAGAAAAAGCGGTGCACTCACCATTTATGTTGTCGTCAGGTTGCCAAAGCTCGCTGCCATCCTGGCCGTCTTGAATTCCTCCGGGGCGACGCGCGAAACCAGACCGGCGGGGAATTGCACGTTGAACCGGTTGCTCAAACCGAAAACTGTCACATTGCCTGCTCCCCGTATGACAATTGGATCTGGCACCAACTGCACATGAGCTTCTTCCCCTTCCTCCGAAAGAGACTCCACCCGATGGCGAGCATACACACACGCACTCAAACAGTCTAAATGATACTTGACACTATCATTACACTAACAACTTTCGATTTCATTAAAGCTCGCTAAACATTCTTTGGCACTAGTAACGCAACTGTCCTGAGCACTCTGTTGAACCCAACCGAACACATTGCCATCAACTTGTTTGTGGCTTAGCTGACCCGATTTGTGTGAAGCATTTTGCCACAAAGTTGGTCCAGGGTTGGCGTTATTGTTTCTACACTTGACACTGTAATTAGGTGAAAGTACGTTGTCCCGTTCCTGAGAGTCCGATGAATCGTAGTTGCTGATAGGTGTTTTGTGCCTCCTAAATACTTGCTATTACGTTCCAAAATGCGACGAATCTCGGCGAACGTGTTGGCATCCCGGAGGCGCCAGTATTTTACGGGGATCAGTTCACCGTTTAAACTCCAGCATTTGTTATTTTCGTGGGACTTATCACACAATCGCAGCTGGTTTCGGCGCAAGCATGGTTCCGGATATCTGTGCTGCAAACAGATCTCGGTCGTGATCGGTTCTAGCGGATATGGAAGTGGGAAAGATGATCTCCGTCCGTTCGGAACTCGCTGTCAGTCGAGTAAGTCAATCCGCAACGCTGCCGGTCGAGTCTCTCCTCGAGGGACTGCTTGAGCTTCACCCTCGCAGTCCTGGTTGACATCCCTTCTCGTGGTCGTCCGGTGTGTGTCTTCCAAAAGAACTGACTTGTCATTTTTTTCTCCGTCCGGCCGGTGTACTCAAAATAATCATCTGTACCGTTTCGCTCTTCAAGCGAGTAATTTACTATTGTCTCTGTTTTAATGCAGAGTGTTTCGTACACGCTTAACACAAACCCCTTATGAACCTTAAGTTACTAACTTAACTGTAACAATTGTTTCAAATCAATTTTTTTCCTTCAACATTGATCTTTATTTGATGTGAATCCAAATTTTTGTCTAGCCAAACGAAAAAATTGGTATTACAATTAAGATGATTTTATTGGCAATATTTAGATTGATTCAATTCTGCTTTACTTTTATGTTAACAAGTTTGATTCATTTCATCTATAATCTTATTTGTACAATGAAACAACAAAGATTATTGTTGAAATGAACCGTATCAGTTTCATAAGAAATATATCAGGGAATTTTTTTAAATTAAAAGAAAAGTTGCAAGTGAAATTACATCTACTTATTTATTTTTCTGTTGCGCTTTTCAACAATCCAAGTATATAAATTTGACGAAAGCCTGCGAAAACCCCGAATGTTAAAATCCTGCAAAAAAGTCCGCAACGAAAAATGTTTGCAGCACTATTAGGTTTTCTGACAGCTCACTTACAATCATGAATGCAAATGAGATTGATTTGGTTTCATTCGAAACAGCAGCATTAGAAACGATTCAGATGATTAATCAACTTCGGTCGATGTCAAAATTAATTTAATTGCCCTCATTCTTGTTTACGGCCGTAGGCGATACGTTCGAAAGTATATCAAATTCGTGTTCCCGTTTACGTTCGAATCAATCACTATTTTAAACATCGCACATGCATAAAAACAACGCCCATCCAACTTTAAACTATCAGTTCTGGTACAGATTTTAGTTGTAATTAAAAATCTTTGCTATCATTTGTTATTTGACTTGCTTTTTGCGCTGACTTTGTATCATCATTCTTGCTTACGTCTGTATCGACCATACGATGAACACATGCTTTCGAACGAATGCGAACAAGCCATTCTTGTTTTCACTCGAACGTGTACGTACGCGACTCCTGTGCAAAAGAAGGATCGGCAGTTTTTTTTAGGAAAATTCCAAGCATCAAGGAAGTGACGAATGCTACATAATAAATAAATATTGTACTCAAGACCAATTTTATTCAAGTTGTAAATGAAATTTTCAAATTAAACTTTGTTCAAAATAAAAAAAAGCAGTCCGATCAGTACTATCTGCGAAAAATATGTTGCATTTTTCGTGCAATTTTGTCGTGCAATAAAGCATATTTAACCATTTTCCAGTACCTACACACTTAAAACCCTTTCTTGAGCTCGGCATAATAAAATGCCGAAACTGATCAACAACACGTAAATTTGCTTATTGCTCAGTAATCAATACGCATGTTTCTGAATTTCGTTAACTGCATTCACTGATATTTCGGTAAAATGCTTCACTTTACCGAAATTTGACATAATTGCTTGCTGAATTTATCAGTAAACAACAGATATGCCGACATCACCAGAGACGTTTGCCGATATTTCGGAATATGTGCTAGCTGTTGCCGATATTCAGCACAACTGCTGTCATTTATTGCCGCTTAACATTTTCGCTTCGCATTGCGCGATTATTTTCTGATGAAATTCTCAAGTGAAAAAATGGATAATCTTCGAAGAAGTGTGGAACCACTTGCAAGTAAAAATATTGAATAAATAGCTTGAATGTTTCGCTTTATAAAAAGCGACTTTATCAGAGCACTCGCGATTATAAGGGAAAACACCCAACTCGGGGCTCAAAGCGTCCTTGAGACAAAACTTTGGGGGATATGCGAAAAAATAACCCAACGCATGGAATAATTCAATGGATCAAAGTAAGTTTATTTGAACAATACCGTATATGCATAATTAAATATTGAAAAAATTTTGGTAAATCAGAAATCAATATATACAATTATTTTCATATTTCCAGCTCGACTCAAGGCATCCGGAAACGCCGCTGATTGTAGTGATGTTTGAGGAATTTGGCAAAAGAGACTGCTCATTAGTTTGGAGAGATGTAATTATTCCCATAGGACCGGAAATACTGTCTGCATTTAAAGCTCTGTAACCTTTGTAACCGAAAATATCGAAACTATTCTGGCCACCCGGCCAATCGAAAGTCATTTTTTACACATGCGAGAGCATGGAGAGAAATGTAATATGCAGAACGAGACACGTGATTATACGCGACGTACTGGCTTCAGCCCATAAATAAGAAATCACAAAGCACTCACCAGCGATAAATCGACAAATCGCATCAATCATTTTCCGAGAAGCGATATCACCGTGGTACCCAATGTTTACATCAAAAGTAGAAGTTAATCGAAATTAACACTGGAATGCATTTAGTCACTTCTGCTTAAGGTAGCACTTCGCCGTGGTCACGGGAGTTCGCTGCCTATCCCGGGGTTTCACGCGCTTTACCCAAAATTGTGAGAAAACGGTAAAGAAAACGGAAATTCCAAGAACATACGATTCTAGATAATTAATTTTTCTATCGATTCGTATATAAACTGTGCCTGATAAACGTTTTTATCGAAAGATTTCGTGCGAGTTTTAAAAATAAATGAGTTTTTCCTTATTCTTTCGCACGCACACAATGTCAACGCATGCATTGGGGTGTGGAAAATGCCACATGCGGTAGACGCTAACAACATTTCTTTTGTTTTCGTTGTCCATTCTCTCTGTGTAAACGTTGAATAAAGATGAGTAGAAAATGTAAGTAAGTGTTAGGGTAACAGAGGTATTTTGGCCACTTCATATATTTTGGCCCACCTAACAAACTTTATCGATTTTATCGGATTTAATTGATGTGAAGTAACTCATGTTACATAAATTTGAAGGTATACACATTAAATTACCTATTGCGGAAGGGTTTTTAAAAGATATTACAACATTTGGTGGATATTTATTCAAAGTGGGCCAAAATAAAATCAATCCTAAAGTGGGCCAAAATACCTCTGTTACCCTACTACTTTGTAAAATAATTTCTATTCATGTTTCAGTAGAACCAGAAATCAGTAATGATTTTCATCGCTACTAGCTTTGAAGCTTTGTTGAAAACGTAGCACATCCCTATATATGCGAGTTGTTTATAGCGAGAAATGGAAAAAAGAAAACAAAAGGTTCAACAAAACTCGCACGAAATCTCGCGAAAGAAAAGCTTTCTAACTAATATTTTTCGCCAAATGCATAGTAAAATCATTTACCTACAATCGTATGTTTTTGATTTTTCGTGAATCGGGTTAGTATTGGAGAAATTTGCAATTTAGACTGAAATTTCGGCGACAAAGCAAGAGGAAGCAGTGAGTTGTCTCGCTTCGACTTGACCACGGCGAAGCGCTACCTTAAAAATACACTGTGCCGATTCAGTGTTGCTTGGTTGTTCAAAAGTATTCAATTGTTTCGAAATCAAGAAAATTTTTAACTGTAAATTTTTACACTTATTTTAAAAGTTTTTCTGGTTGAAATTATGATTTTTTGATATCTTTTAAAAGCAAAGTTGGACGTTTTCATTGGTACAATAATATTTCTTTATGTGCAATAGCAGCTAAGTGAAAGTTAGAATTTGTCATTTTTCGTTGGCAGTCTTTACTGTCTACATACAATCAGTTCATTTAGTACTGAAGAAAATCGGAAAGCTCGGGATTCAACTTGTTTGTTTCAAATTCTGCTAGAGGGTTTTCGACGTTCCGTCATGTACCATGAAGTAGTCAGAGCAGATTACATAAATATTGTGAAAAAAAAGTACGGGTGTGTAATGTCAGAGACATAACTGGATGTCGTGAATACGAATAAAACTGACACGATTTATTTACACTTTCGAATTCGAATTGATAGTTGATCGATTGTGTGAATTGCGAAACTTTCCCCCTCTTCATTACTAAAATTTTCAACGATTTTTGACGTCGATTATCTTATTTCGGATTTGCATATTTCATTGAAAGAAACTATCAAGGTGCAGTACAGGATTCATTTCTGCCTTTTACAAGGACCAAATTGTGGAATTCTCTACGATATTTAGCACAGTTCGGAACATTTTTCTCGAACGATTTTCGCACGAAAAGTGCACGAAGCAAATCAAATTATTTTGGATTTTCACTAAACTGATGATTTCTTCTTCGATTTGCAAAGAAGTAATCTTGATAGTTCTATAGATAACATTTAGAGCCATCAGAACGGTTCATTTTATATAATGTTGTCCACTTTTCGTTTCTTGTTTTCTTTCTCTTCAATGCAAACCATCAGCAGCTGATGCAATCGTTTTTGCTTGAATTGAAACTAGCTTGGCGAACAAACCCACACTTCCGCTCGCAGTGCCAAATGATGCTAAACTGGTTTAATGCGTCTTCCCGCCTTGAAGACCGGAAGGCAAATGAGAACTACAACCTGAGCGTTTGAGGTTTTTAACCACTTAGAAAGTGCGCACTCCGATGCCGCTGTTTGAATCCTTTTATAACCTTCAGTTGAAAACTACTGACCTGACAACTTCAAAATCGTCGTCCTTGCGCGAAAAATCCAAGCAAAAGTAAAGAGTTTTCCGCGTTGATCTAAAATTTTCAGAAAACCTTATTTTTGAGTTGTTTGTGGTTATCTCACACTGTTCAAAATATTATCCTAAATTCCAGATCATATTTTAGATGAAATAGTGAAAGAATTATGTTGCTACCATTAATACAAGTCGAGATATTCACGATTAAGTTCTGCCCATTCTTCCATATGGCTAATTTTGAAAAGGCGCCCCATAGTAAAGCAAGTCATCGTTCTTATAAAACTTGTCTAAATGGAACGCCTTAGCTTATGTTTTTCAGTGAAACGTTCTACTTGTTGAGTTTTCGTTCGGAAGTTAGTTTTCGGATCGAAAAGAAAAATGACTTTCACGCAGCCCACCGGGGTTCGATCCCCAACCACATACATAGGGTCAGAAAGCTTTTCTGGCTCGAAGAGGCGAATGAGCTTAAGGTTAAAACCTCTATAATTGAAAAAAAAATATCAATATATGTTCGTCCAAAATGGGACTTGTTTTCACTTCGAATCCACGGTATTTGTAGCTTCATCTAACACTAGCACCAGGTTTTACCAAAAAATGGCACGGGCCTTACAAATGAGCAAATGTTGCCTTTGTCTGATACTAAAACAAGATGGTACATTAATAACCGTTCGACGAACATCAGTGAATTCGCCATAATAAAGACGAAAATAACACAACAAATCCCTGGCTCAAACGCTTGGAGCTGATAATAAACGAGTGTAAATATCCTGATGAGCATTCCCGGATTAGTGAAATCTTTGCTTCAAAGACGAAAATGATTGGTAGGCCGGGCCGTAGCCGGGTACGGGCGAACCAGCTGAAGTACTAAAGCCACGGTAACCCACGCTGAACTTTAATATAACAACCTTATGCGCAAACATCCACGACGAGGGCTGGCATCACAGCTTTGTCTGATACTGATGATTTCGTTGAAGGGGATGATTCATTGTTGCTGGTGGCTGTCACAGGTGTACTGGGGTTGCTTGGGGTTGATGTGAAGGAAGCACTGTTGTCCTTTGGTGTAGTTGTCTCCTTGGCCAGTTTATCACATGGCTTACCGTAGTTCAGCTATTTGGCAATATTGATATGTGGCCATCTGATTGTCATAGGTAACAAGTGATTTGCACGGGATTCTTGTATCCTGACCGAAAGTCACATAAGAAGGTATACGCATCTTCAAGCTCATGCGTAACAAACGTACGCCATTTAGAATAGCGGGGTAAAAGTTCTTCTACTTTTTTACTCGATGGAGAGAATCTCTCCGTATTGGGACATAGTTTTGCAAATATGAGGATCGATGACGCTTGAGGGAAGATCATGCACACGCACTTCTATAGCCCTATCTACCATATATACTGGAATGTTGTACTTAATGTTTTCGTGCTCCGCATTGTGCACATTGTTAGCGTCTTTTGGGAATTGAACTGCATCCAACTCTTTATAAAACTGGATGTAAACAACATGATTTGTCTTATTGCATTGAAGTAAATGCATACGTTTAATGTCAAGATGCATTTGCTCCTGAAGCAAACCATCAAGTTCTCGTATCGAATGTCGAATTTTGCACTGCCTGAAGTCAACAATAATTGTATTCTTTCGTATCGACGGTAGCTTTTGTTTGTTTGTTTCACTCATTTTGAGATCGTTCTATTGTTCACTACACAATACTGTACTTGGTTTCTTCCGTCCCGAACGTAAGAGGTTTTGTTTTATCGACTGACTTGGATGAGATGTGAAAGCGGACTGACTAGTCTTTTAATTCATTATAAGTAAATTAGAAATACATCATTTAAATCAGATACCGGCGCACGAAAAGGGGCGACTCGGATATTAAGAAACAAGTAAAAACCATTAATTAAATGTTAATAACTTTTTCGTTGCTTCTAATTGGAGTCTACACGCAATGTTCAAGCGAAAAATGAATCAAAAAATACTTGAGGGAAGTTTACAAAAAAGTCATTCTGTATCAAATGTAAAGTGATGAAAATAATATGTCAGATGTGAAGTGGATTTCGAATAAAAATAACTGAATTTACGATAAAAATAATTGAAACGAACGATACAAAAAATCATAATTTTTACGATTTTTTCCAGAATTGTCGTTCAACAAAATAAATTCAAATGTTTTGCTTGATAAAAAGCATCATTCGAACAACATTTTGTAATTTTTTCGTGGAAAAATATTGAGAAATAAGTCGGTGAAGAGGTATTTTTGAGGACGCTTCGTAAAAATCATGATTTGGGTGTCCACTGTATCTCAGCGTAGACTAATCAGAAGTGAACAAATGAACGCAGAATATTTGAAGAAGAAGTTTTTCTAGACCCCATCATTTCTGTTTTATTTTTTTTTAATTTTTGGTGGTTGTTCAAAGTGAAAACTACGATTTTTCACGAAATAATCCGACATTTTGTAGCTGTTAAAGCTCCCCAAAGTAACAACGAAAAGGAAAACGTTAGGGTCTGGTTCTTTATATGTAGAAAGTGTGTGCAAAATTTGAAAACAATTGGTGCAGTAGTTTTTGAATGACGATGGACACGGATTTCAAAACTTTCTTTCGAGAAAAAAGCGTTTGAAGTTTTTTGTCTATAAAATAATGGAAACAATTATTTACTCCAGGGAGCCCGTAGGGTCTAACATGTTCAAAAATTATATTTTTCTTTTATAATTTCTTATTATGAAACATTTCAAGAATGTTTTGTCACGTTTTGAAGTTTGCAACAAGTGTGGTAAGCTTGGTCATTTCGTGGTTGCCTGTCAACTAAAACAGATTAACAGCGTGCACAATAGACGAGAAATCGATACTGATGCAAACGATAATAAACAGGTATATATTGATGAATAAACCATTACACCCGATGAATCATATCACTAAAACTGTTTTATGTTCCATGTCACATATTCATTCACTTATATCAAAGACATGATATTAACAAGATATCCAGCTCTCACATTTCCCGAACAAATCATTGGCAACATCCTTTTTAGCGAGCATGTCGCCCTCAGGTGAGTCCGCATCGAATCTCATACATAGAAGTAGAGGAGAGAAATGTAAAATTCGTGCGCGCCAAAATAGCAGGGCTGTGCACCCATACAATTGACATGACATGTTGAATGAGACGCCGTGCGATGGTGTTGCTGAACTGAAGATTGAGATCGCTTCAAGCTGACAGGGTCTGCTTATATTGTCAATGCCCTTTCACTTGAAGACGTCGTTTTCCTTTGTTCGATTGGACCATCTGCACCTTTACGCTTCCTCGTTGATTCCGGCGCAGATGTTAACGTAATTGGAGGAACGGATTGTGCTCAACTGAAATGTGAATTCCAAGCAGGGGAAGCAAACCTGGAAATCGTCAGGGCACCCAATAGCAGACTGCACGCTTATGGATCTCGAGAACCAATGTTCATCGAATGTTCTTTTAAAGAAGTTATCTCGCTATAGGATTCGCTAAGTCTGGTATACCCAACCCGTGGACAACTTGACAGCTCCCATACATAGATAATATGAGTAAAAGTTTGGGTTCTCTGGTTCCACAATGGCGTCGTAAATGGAATAACATTTGGAAATAACGTGTCTGTTTTTCGACAATCTGCGGTTTAAATTTTTATATTTAAAACTGTAAGATAAAATTTGCTAGCCGTTCTTGACATTTATAAAATAATTATGATGATTAGTTACTATGGTTTAGTATAAGTATAATTTTTCTCTTTTCATCAATAGAAGATTTAAAAGTAGTTCATCACATTTCAATGAACAATGAACATGAAGTAAGGTATTCTACTGAATCTTGAAAAACAATACTACTAATTTGCAAATCAAGGTTAAATCTACACTGAGCTAAATTTCCTTTTTCACATTGTATGATATTCTAATGATTTTGCACTATTAGCATTTCCAATAATACAGGGTCCGGCACTCGAAGTGTAACCAATTAAAAAGGCCATAAATTCAGTTTGGAAAATTACTTTTACTTAATTCAAAGTACAAAATGTGTAAAAATAATACAAAATTCAGAATCAATTCACTTTTGCTCGATATGACCACCTTTTGCCTTGACTTGATGACTTGAGAGAGCGAAGGAGTTGCTTCGTTTGGCCGAAAGCGGTCAATTTCCGAACATTGTATTTTCTGACGAGAAAATTTTTCCAATTGAGCAATTCGTAAACTCTCAAACCGATAGGGTTTACTTGACCGACCGTTCATACGAGAATTTGAGTCATCGATTGGCCACCAGGAGGCAGCACCCGCAACAGATAATGGTTTGGGCACCTGTAACCGCTGATGGGCGCTCTCCAATCGTTTTCATCGAGCCTGGCGTCAAGGTAAATGCGACATATTATCGGGAAAGTATTCTAGAGGTTGCTTTGAAGCCGTGGGCAGACAAACATTTCGGTGGCAGACTATGGACGTTTCAGCAGGACTCGGAACCGTCTCACAAAGCTCGAGTGAACCAAGAATGGCTGAAAAACAACGTTCCGAACTTCATCACGTCCACACAATGGCTCTCGAATTCACCAGATGCGAATCCAATGGATTATTCTCTTTGGGCCATTTTGGAGAGCAAAGTCCGAACTAAAATATACACCAGTCTCGAGGCGCTGAAAAAAGTTATTGTCCGCGAGTGGGCCAAAATACCTGCAAGTCACATTCGGCCAAACGAAGCAACTCCTTCGCTCTCTCAAGTCATCAAGTCAAGGCAAAAGGTGGTCATATCGAGCAAAAGTGAATTGATTCTGAATTTTGTATTATTTTTACACATTTTGTACTTTGAATTAAGTAAAAATAATTTTCCAAACTGAATTTATGGCCTTTTTAATTGGTTACACTTCGAGTGCCGGACCCTGTAGTTACAAGATGTGTTCAACATCATGTCAAATATATGAGATAATCTTATGAAACATAAAACTCTTCTTAACGTTATTTTTACAGGATTTCCATATAACGAATGAAATTTCCAGTCTGAGTCAAATTTAATGGCGCGTCTTATAACCATTACTAGATATCCGTACAACATACATTGAAACAATTTATGAAGCGCATATTATATTCACTTCAAATTTATTTAGATAGGTTCATGTATACCATATGACTAGTTTTATAAAATTTATTTATTCATATATATATATATATATATATATATATATATATATATATATATATATATATATATATATATATATATATATATATATATATATATATATATATATATATATATATATATATATATATATATATATATATATAACTTTCAATGGAGGTCATACGAATAGCAGATAAGATAAGCAGATAATAGCAGAACTACTTTTCGTTGAGGATTCAAGCTTTACTAATATTCCATTCGGTAAGGGAGCACCTCATGATATTTGCGAAAGAGAAGTGAGATCCCGAGACTGAAAATAAAAAAAATGAATCTTACTAGACAGATGAAATGTACCGGATATATATTTCATGGTCCGTTAACGCATATCCTTGAACGAAGTTGGATGAGCTGTCTTGTCAGCAATTTAAAATACATTGAGATGCGGAACCTCCTGAAGAAATTGTCTGGAGCAGTTGTTGAATATCGAGGACACAACTATTCACGACTTTCATTGGATTTCCATATAAATTATATGGGATATTTTCATAACTTTTATTATGATAACGTCCATTTAGATTTGACGTACACATTAAATAAAGATTATAAGTTTCCATATAATTTCTATGAATTATATTCTGCATATGATTCATATGACAAATCTAATGAATATAAATAAGATTTTCATTTCAGTGTACGGTTCTCTTATCTTTATCCGAGTCGTTAGAAGATCATCCAATGATACCAAATACTCCTACAAATGCTACTAATTCCTTGCGTTTTCATTGATATTGACGTTAGGTATTTAGTCACACACCACATTTCAAAAAACACTTCATTTCTAACTCTATCAGTTACTATCAATAGTTATCTTTTTAGACCAAAGAGAAGACGTTGGGCAGAGTCAATTAAAAGATAGAAAGATTACAAAATACGCATGTTCGGAGATTTATGACGTGTGTTATTGATGAGTTTTTTGCTATGCAGCGCTGTTAGAAAAATTCGCAATATTTTGATTTCATTCAGGAGTAATTTTCATATTGTAACATGAATATATTGCTGGACGCATACACATATAAATATATTGGTGGACTGAAGTGAAGTACTGGTTTCTCTTGTAATCTTTTTGTTTCGTGATTCATTGCACCCGTATTGTTTAGGTACACTAGCGCCGTCCTGAATTCAGTGGAACACATATGAAACAGGCTCATTGCTGTCAGCTTGTGTATGGGTTGGGTATACTAGCTGTTTTCCATGTTGCACCGTTCCGTTGAACACTAACTAGCCATCCAAAGAATTATTCTTCTAACTAATCAGTCTTTATTAAGACTACCACAAAATCAGTCTTTATCAAGACACAGACTAACAGACAGGACACTCAAATTAGATTCTTCAATCATTTTAACGGTCATTTCGAATATTCCTTTATTTGGGACAGTACTCACATGTGCCATGATGGCGCCACGTTACCCTATCAAAAACATCCTGTCTGTCATCTATACTGTGTTTGTTTTTTTCATTTACCATCAGAGTTGCCATTCATGCAGAATTACCTGTGCATAGCTTCCGGCCGAGCGGTGGCGGAAGAGGAATAACGAAGAGGATGTTTTCTTTCAGTTCTATACGGAATAACACTCTCCAATTCGGTTTCTCTTTTATGTCATTGTATTGATTCATCCACGTATTTGAGATTAATATCACGAAATTCACCTCTTCTGAGTTTCAACTATTCACAACACTTCATGGTGAACTCGTCGGATATATGTATCCACATTTACTTGTTTACATTAATAAAATAAGTTATTCTTCAACACATATTTTTGTTTTCGTATATTATCAACACTACCCTAACACGAACAATGGCTGTGTCTAACTATTTTTCTTTTGCATGTGAATATCAAACCTGCACATGAAACAGTTAAATCTTCACTCATTACAGCAATCAATATTTCTTACTTGATTTTGAGGTCACTTGATACTCAAACCTCACCTATGCACGCACATTCCTACGGCTACTGTATTACACTCCGAACTGAACTAACCCGAATACTCGAAGCAAAAACTACTTAATCTGTCTACGGGTCGACTCCCGAGACTCGCGCCTAGCTACCGCACTCTGTGAAACTGAACTGCTCTTAACTTGTTTACGGGCCGACGCCCGAGACTAACGGATATTTTCCGCGCACTCTGAGACTTAACTACTTCCTAACTCTTCCCAACTAGGGGTTTTTAATCTCCTAACATTTACTTTCGGGTGAAGCCCGAAGATTTTAGTACAAGCCGAGCTTGTGATTTCAAGTAGAAAGTTCATCCGACTTTCTCCCGAAGTTCTACCTAAAGTCGAGACCACTGTCGCTAGGCCAGAGGCAGTGACCAGTGTCCGTGAAAATAACTTTGTTTTCTACAACATTACTGTGCTGACTAATGCTCGGGACCGTCTATGGTTTTATAACAGTGACCAGTGTCCGTGAAAATACATTTTTGTTATTGCTCGTCGCGTTTACGCTGACGTGAAGGCTTGACTGAAAGGTGACGAGTTTTTCCTTCACGACTAGGTTGCTGTTCTTGCAATGTCGTTATTCCTTCATGGCTCCCTATTTTATTCACAATACTAACATGTTAGAAGGAAAATTTGCTAAGGGCGCTGCACCTGTAATGTATTGATTTGTATACGTCCATGCGAATATCATGCAGGATACAGATTTAATACATATTGCCAAAACTATATACAGAATTATGCCTACTTCTCATCCTCCAAGGCAATACAAAATCGAACCCGTTTTGTTACAATATTTACTTGCTTCTGGTCTGCCGCCACTTAATTTCGGGTGAAAACTACCAACACAATAAAAAATAGTCTAGATGAACAACGTTGAGTCAAATAAATGGTTACCTTCCAACATCGCGAAAAAGTTAAATATATTATCAACGTAATCCAATAATTTATTGTGACGATTCATTTTCAAATATTTTGATGAAATCAGGCATCCCTGCAAGCAGCTGATCGGTGTTGACAAACGAGGGGAAACCAACTAGTAAAAAAACTTTTACATAACACAAGGGGCGTACAGATAGTAAATATTTCGCGCAGTACAATATAGGAGGAACTAGTGCATCACGAAAAATTAATTTTATAAGAATTTACTTATACTGTCATGTCTGTTAGTCTGTGATCAAGACTCAACCAAACTAGGAGTCTATTCGAAGACTAATTTAGCTTATTTAATTTAAATTCAAATTTCATTCATTTCGAAAATGCCTGCATCCAACCGGTAAGGCAACAAGCTTAAGGCCAAAAATAATTCAATACGGAATAAATCACAATCCGTTATTCAAAATTTTTCTAATAACATTCACGATCTTATAGAATCTGAATGTAAAAATAAAAGACAACGGACGGACTTCCCTTCCGTTGTTCCTACACACTTAAAAAAATTCTGTGATTTTACATCTTATTAGATGCACATAAATGGAGCGTCGCAGTTCACACAAATTTACGTGGAAGAATATTTAATATTGTGTCTAAAACTCCATGACATGAAATTCATTGAAATAAAAAAAAAGAATACTGATAGAAACCGCCGCGACTTGAACCAAGAATCATTGGATCGCAAGTACGTCTGTTAATCGACTGAGCCACAGAAGCATGCATCTGCTTGGCTGGTAAAAGGTGCATTTAAATTCATACAGTCGCACCTGCTAGCAGAACGCAAGTTACAGTCGAAACCAGTAAAATTCAAGCTCATCTAACATTAAGTCATTACAAATAAATTTTTTCGTCATTTGACAAATTAGGTCTTCATGAATTACATCGTATGACGGATTAGGTCACCTGTAAAGTTCAAATTTTTTTGGAGTGTATGCCGTCTAACAATATTTTCGATATTCTTCCCGAATCGGATTGTAGCGACGTAGAAGTAAATTTTTCAAAAATTCTCAAAATGGACGCTTGTCATTCTGGGAAGAAACACCAGTGACGGTGATGATTTCCGACTTCAAAGCATTTCGTACTGAGCTTTCTACTTTTTTCCTGGAAGTAAACATCTCATCCACTTAATTCTTCTAATGTAAACAAACAACAAACAGGAACGCCATCCAGTTCGTCTTCTAACGAAAACAATTTATTATTTAAGATCGGAGAATTCATCTTCTTCTAATGGCAGTTACACTAGTGTGACAGGTAGACATTTACCTACCAATATTCCTTCAATGCCATTCGCTTCTTTAAACAAAGTCGATTTAGGCGATATAACGGAAAATGATCTACCTACAAGATAAACTTTTTCGAATGATCATCCGAATGAATTCTACTTCATCACTTTTTGAAGCATTTCAAGTGGGATGGCAATTTGCAAATAATATTATAATGAATTTGAAATTTATTTATTTATTTATTTATTTTCCATCTGACAAAAAAAGCCCATTTGAAAATGAGCAATCTTCAAATGCGCGCAAAAACCCATCATCTTTTCTACTTTTTCACAAACATACATGCTTACATAAATACATTGTCATAGTCTTACATAAATACATTTTCACAATTTTAAATAAATAATAACTAATTAAATAACATATACGTGTTTTAAAATTCGTTAGGTCTTAAAAGGTTATTATCTATTGAAGTCTCTGAAGCCTATTTTTGAAAACGGTACTAGACACGGAGAAATCGAAATGGTCGTACACACTATTAAATACATAACACATTGCCCTGATCGGTTCATTCTGACCATACTCTGTACGTTGAAAATCGAGCCTCAAGAAATTCCACGCTCTAAGGCTTCTCGGAGGAACATTGATATGTATTTGAGAGAGGATCTCCGGAGCATCGATTTGTCCACTTAGTAATTTTGCTATAAATACCGCTCTGAATATGTTCCTTCGTTTGGCTAGTGTGTCCATACCGAGCAAACAACAGCGATCGGTATATGGTGGCAGTTCTAACGGATTACGCCAAGGCAGAGATCTAAGAGCAAATCGGAGAAATCGTGCTTGTACTGCTTCGATTCTATTGATCCAGACGCTCACGTATGGGCTCCAAATATGTACTGCTGCTTCGAGGACAGACCGAACTAGCGAATAATATAATGCTCGCAAGCAGTACGGATCGTTAAACTCTTTGGCGACCCTTACAATGAAACCAAGATTTCTATTTGCCTGAGCTATTATATGAGCGTAATGATGTCTAAATGAAAGTTGGGAATCAAGATGCACGCCGAGATCTTTAAAGACTGATACTCTTTCAAGTGTATCACCAGAGATGCTGTAGTTCCAAAGTATTGGGCTTTTCTTACGTGTAAAAGAAATTACCGAGCATTTAGATACACTTATAGTCAAGAGGTTGAGATTGCACCAATTACATAAATTGTTTAAGTACCGCTGAAGTTCCTCGCAATCTGCTGTTGATCGTACCACAAGAAATAATTTCAAATCATCCGCATACATAAGTCTGTATCCTGGTGGTATGACAAGAGAAACGTCATTGAAAAATAGCAAAAATAGTAATGGACCGAGGTTGCTTCCTTGAGGAACACCCGACATATTGATGAAGTTGTATGACTCAACGTTTCCAAGCTTTACAGACAGAACTCGGCCTACGAGGTATGATTTAAGCCACGCAGAGAAGTTTGATGATACTCCTAAACGCTCAAGTTTTGCTAGTAATAGTGTATGATCTACACGATCAAACGCAGCTTTGAGGTCCGTGTATATTGTGTCTACTTGTGATCCAGTTTCCATATTTTTAATACAATAAGAACAGAATTGTGTCAGATTGGTGATAGTCGATCTGTTTGGGAAAAAACCATGCTGATCCTTCGAGATATACGACTTTGTTTCACGAAATAGGACGTCTCCAACTAAAATCTCATGAAGCTTAGTTCCGGCACAGAGAAATGAAATGAAAACAGTGATGTTAAATAATTACTTGAATATTTTTAATTGGAATGCTCGATCATAAAAATCGAGTGAATTTTATAATAATTTTATATATTTTCTCAAAGTTCACAAAATTCATATTGCCATTGTGACAGAAACATTTCTAAAACCAAAGACATCATATTAACAAGATATCCAGCTCTCACATTTCCCGAACAAATCATTGGCAACATCCTTATTTGCGAGCATGTCGCCCTCAGGTGAGTCCCCATCGAATCTGATACATAGAAGTAGGGGAGAGAAATGTAAAATTCGTGCGCGCCAAAATAGCAGGGCTGCGCACCCATACAATTAACATGATATGTTGAATGTGATGCCGTGCGATGGCGTTGCTGAACTGAAGATTGATGTCGCTCTAAGCTGACAGGGTCTGCTTAAACCAAATGTCAAATTGAAAAGCAATCCACATTATGTGGTTCAGCGATTTGACAGGTTTACTGGAATGGGTGGTGGAGTTGCCATTTTTGTCCAACGGCAAATTAAACATTGAATTTTACTAGAGTTATTGAAAGCTTGGGAATCGAGATTGAAACCATTCATGGAATTTATTTCATCGCTGGAGCATATTTGCCATTCCAATTAACCGGTGAACAATTAAATTTCATCAAAGGCGATTTGCAAAAACTCACCAGATATCGACCGAAATTTTTCGTAATAGGAGACTCAAATGCAAAGCATGTCCAGTGGAATAGTAGGCAAAGTAACAGTAATGGTAAAATACTTCATAATCAACTCTCAGCTGATTACTTCACAGTTCTTCATCGCAGTAACCGGACTTGCTTCTCTTCCGTGAAAAATCCTTCTACAATTGATCTGGTTCTAGCAGATCAAAGTCACATTTGTTGTGAAGCGATTACACATGCTTTGACTCATATCATCTTCCAGTAACATTCAGAATTTCCAACGAAGCTATCATTAATCCAATTATAGAACTAACTCAACTACCATAGAGCCAATTGGTTTGAATACAGATCTCGCATTGAAAATCATGTGGATCATGAAATTATTTTAGAAAATTCGGCGGACATCGATACAGCAATAGATAATTTGAATCATTACATTATCGAAGCTAGAAATCTCTCAGTTCCCAAAGCTCAAACTAAATTAAATTCTCCTAGCATCGATGACAATCTTCAACTGCTCATTCGGTTGAAGAATGTCAATGTCAATATCAACTCTCTCGAGATCCTGCTACGAAAAACATAGTTAAGGATTTACAAAAAGAAATTAAACATAGGTTTACTCTTTTGCGAAATGAAAATTTCGCTAAAGAAGTTGAACAAACTGAACCTTATTCTAAACCTTTCTGGAATCTTTCTAAGGTTCTTAAGAAACCTGTTTCACTTCTGATCTTCCAAATCTACCCGTTGGTTGTCAGAAATCGCTATTCTTTGACGACACACGTCTGTTAGCCACAGGTAGAAATTAGAGATGGGCAATACGGCTCATTTCAATGAGCGGCTCTGAGCCGAATGCTCTTTGGTAAGAGCCGGTTCAATTGAACGGCTCATTGGCTCTTTTTCAATAAACGTCAATGTGGAGAAGCGGTTCGAGAGAGTGAGTGTGAGAGCCACGGAAATGCATGAGCGGTATGGGCGATCTAAAATTGTGTTTAACAATGAGAGGTGTTCGTGTGCGAGGAAGCGGGATATTGAAATGAATTAGTTGAAATTCCATTTGGAAAAAAATCTATTTTTCTTCTCCAATTACGACAGAATTCTTTGAAAATTCACTGCTGAATAAATGTTCCTATGCTTCATTAGAAAACATCATTGTTTAACCAACAACGCAATCAAATTTGGGCGTACACAGGCACACAGATTTTCCAAGTTGAAACGCAGATTTTAAAATGGCAACTTTGATTGAGAGCCGCGGTTCAATTTTGAAGAGCCGTGGTTCGTTCGCTCATTGCTACGAGTTGGTTCAAATGAACGGCTCGTGAGCGCTCGCCCATCACTAGTAGAAATCGAAGAGTGATCTGCAGTCGCCTACAAAGAAGCTTAAATAATCTTAGACCAAACAATAACAAATTACATTATCAAATGGGATGGCTTGGAATTGATATGGTCTGATCAAGCTATATACTTAGGTTTAACGTATGCCAAAAAACTCACTTTCAAGGATCACATCGAATGAATCCAGGCAGGCGCGTAGCCAGAGAAAATTTTCGGGGGGGGGGGGGGGGGGGGGTTTAGAACATGGTGATAAATCAACACATGTACAATTTATATCACAATGTTTCCCATGGGTTATAATTTTTTGTTTCGGGGGGGGTTTGAACCCCTAAAACCCCCCCCCTGTATACGCGCCTGAATCCAGGCAAAGTGTAATAAATATATTAAATGTTTATATCCTCTTATAAACAGAAATTCTAAGCTCTGTCTAAAAAACAAATTATTAATTTATAAACAAATTTTCCGACCAGCAATGCTTTATGCAATGCCAATTTGGTCAAGTTGTTGTTCCACCAGGAAGAAAACGCTTCAAAGGATTCAGAATAAAATTCTGAAAATGATTTTGAAGCGTCCTCCCTAGTTTAGTATGAATGAGTTACATAGACTCACAAATATAGAACCATAAGATGTCATGTCACATAATATTATAAGCAAATTCCGACAAAAATCGATGCAATCTTCAATTGAATCGATTCGCTCTCTGTATTAGTTAGTAAGTTAGTATATAAGATCTTTTCCCCCATTACACAATACAAGTAAGTTTACAATTTTCCTTACACAAAAATCACAGAATTGCGGAAGCAAATGATGTCTTCATGGTAATAACCAAATTATGTATGTAATAGGGTTGAAAAGTCACCACTTGTGGCCCAATATAAATCTAAATAATTAAATTTGAACTCACATCCCAATAAATAGTTATTAAAAACAAACCTGTTTTATTACACCTAGTGGTGTAATGATGCCTTTCTCATATATAATACTGTGGTATTCTATTCAAAATGTTTCATTTAGATTTTTGAAAGAAACCTAGAAATTGTTTGTGCATTACATAGTAGAACATAGAGAATGAAACAGTTCTCTGATCGGTTAGGCCATCCTTAAGAAAACGAACTGGGTTCACTATTATATGCACTTTCGGCACCGGAACCCTAGAACCGGTATAATCGAAGTCGGTTCGTACGGCCACCAACTAACATGACATACATAACATAACTCTACTACTTTTTATCCAATTTTTGAAGATTTTATACAATTTTGCCATCGCACTCTAAATGATGATTTAAGGTCTGAGGACACAGGGCCACGTGTTGAGTTTTAAATCGACCACGTGGCTCGCTCGATTCCCTTTGCGCATCGTATTTCTCTTATACTCTCTCGTATATGAGCAAACTGTACCGGGTTACCAGCATACATTTTATTATTTTGATGAGAAGTTTTATCACATTAATCTATCGTATGGGTTGGACATTACATGGATTCCAAAGAACAATGAAAAAATATTCAACTTTCACAAAGATTGAATCTGTGTGTTTGGCAGCCTTGTCGAGCACATTTTATTTCTCTCTCCTTTTTCAGAATGCTATCAGGAAACCAAAGAGAAAAAAATGGTGGATGCATTGAAACTGACTTTGTTTCACAGAAAAATACAAGACTTTATTTTTATCGCGATAACATAACATATATGTTATATGTACTAATCGCATCTAAACTAAATTATCTAGACTTTGTCACGGTAGATTTATGATACAAGCCTTCAAAGCCGAGATATTCGATGAGCAAGTGGAGGTATGCATTTCCGAGCGTTCCAATTTTCAGCAGTTCTTCAGTTAGAAAAAAATACAACGCGACCGCTAAACTCAATGATTCATTCTGAAAATTTTACAGAATATTCCTAACTATATTTCGAAGACATTGTCAGGTGGGTTTTTCTATATTCTGCACCGTTTCCAAGAAAATTTAATTTGAAACGGGAAAATAGCAAAAAACCTACCACTTTACGGTACTGTCCTCAGCCTTTAAACGTTTGTTGTATCCGAAAATATGAAGTAATTTTTGGTAGGGCCATAAAACATTTCATTTGACCCAATGATTGACGGTTTTGAGTCCAGTTTACATAATTTTTTACGGTTTTTGTTTCGCCAGTTCAAGTGACGGTGTACATTATTCAACACACTTTACCCTATAACTTCGGAACCGGAAGTCGGATCCGTATGAAATTCAGGAATTCCATATGGGACCGTGAGACCTTTCATTTGAATCTAAGTTTGTGGAAATTGGTTAAACCATCGTTGAGAAAAGTGAATGAGATCCATTTTGGTATACATGACCACTATTTCCGGTGCTTCCGGAAGAGGATACCGGGAACCAGGATAGCCTGAATCGGTTTGTTTAGTTCCCTACTAATAATGACTATCGATTTGTGTAGTGTTAAGACCAGTTTATTAAATTTTTTACGTGTTTTGTTTCGCCGGTTTAAGTGACGGTGTACAATATTGAACACACTTTACCCTATAACTCCGGAACCGGAAGTCAAATCCGTATGAAATTCAGGAATTTCGTATGAGACCGGAAGACCTTTGATGTGAATCTAAGTTTGTGGAAATCGGTCAAACCATCGCTGAGTAAAGTGAGTGCGATCCATTTTGGTATATATGATCACCATTTCCGGTGCTCTCGGAAGAGGATACCGAGAACCAGGATAACCGGATTTGGTTTGTTTAGTTGCCTACTGATGATGACTATCGATTTGTTTCGCCGGTTTAAGTGACAGTGTACAATATTGAACACACTTTACTCTATAACTCTGGAACCGGAAGTGGGATCCGTATAAAATTCAGGAATTTTGTATGAGACCGAAATACCATTCATTTGAATCTAAGTTTGTGGAAATCGGTCATACCATCGCTGAGAAAAGTGAATGAAATCCATTTTGGTATATATGACCACTATTTCCGGTGCTTCCGGAAGAGGATACCGGGAACCAGGATAGCCGGATTTGGTTTGTTTAGTTGCCTGCTGATAATGACTATCGATTTGTTTCGCCGGTTTAAGTGACGGTGTACAATATTGAACACACTTTACCCTATAACTCCGGAACCGGAAGTCGGATTCATATGAAATTCAGGAATTTCGTATGGGACTGGAAGACCTTTCATTGGAATCTAAGTTTGTGGAAATCGGTCAAACTATCGCTGAGAAAAGTGAGTGAGATCCATTTTGGTATATATGACCACTATTTCCGGTGCTTCAGGAAGAGGATAGCCCAGATATCAGGATAGCCGGATTTGGTTTGTTTAGTTGCATACTGATAATGACTATCGATTTGTCTAGTTTTGAGACCAGTTTATTAAATTTTTTACGTGTTTTGTTTCGCCGGTTTAAGTGACGGTGTACAATATTGAACACACTTTATCCTAAAACTCTGGAACCGGAAGTCGGATCCGTATGAAATTCAGGAATTCCGTGTAAGACCATGAGACCTTTCATTTGGATCTAAGTTTGTCAAAATCGGATCAGCCATCTCTGAGAAAACCTAGTGAGATTATTTGACACATACACACACATACATACACACACACACACTCACACACACAGACATTGCTCAGCTCAGTGAACTGAGTCGAATGATATGACACTTGGCCCTCTGGGACAATTTTTACTAGTCGGTTTTTCAAGTGATAGCATAGCCTTTCTATATGAGAAAGGGAAAAACATCCATTTTCAAAAATGCACAAGTGAAAATCAAGTTCAGCATCGTTAAAACCATCCCACCTACTAAAAGCGCATATTATAATGTGTTGGCAGCTTACAGAGAAGTAGTACGCCGACGCTAAGTCCGGCCAAAACAGTGGAGGTGTACCATGCTTCTTATATAAAGACAACAATCTCTTCTGGAGACACTCAGGTCGATAGATTTCTGCATTTATAGTTCCGGTAGTGTAAAGAATAGTTGACTTCAAACTACAGGAACATGTTGCTTGCCATACCAGTACCTTTCGATCGAATTTCTCCACTTGAATCGACATGTCCGCATCGCTCACATCCTACCCAATGACGACAGTAAAGTATTGTGGACCTGGAAGGGTTTTTGAGTCCTCCTTTACATAAGTCTCATCGTCCATCAAAACGCATGCATCCGGACACTGCAAAAGACGCGAATTTCCGGGCCCTTGTTGCTGCTCGCTTCTTCTGTTCTACACTTTGTTTTTCGATTTTCTGCTTCTTGTTGGTCTTCAGGTGATTTCGCCTCTTGATACGCTGGAAAATTCCAACACTCGTTCCTGCTTTTTTGGCCAAATCACGTATTGAAATTAATTTGTTCTTCATGATTAGAGATACCACTTTCTGGTCCCGTTTCGGGTTAGAAGAACCGGGTTTTCTGCCTCTTCCTGGTAGCTCATCTAAAGAATAGTGTTCCCCAAACTTATTAATGATAGTATTGTAAGCTATAGAGAAAATAATGTTAGATGACCCTTCGTATTTTGTGAGGCATTAGGTAATTCAACCATAACCCCCCGCACACACCTCCATTGTCCTATGAAGAGCAGTAGAAATAAAACACGTTTAAATGTATATCTCAGTGCGTTTGATTAAATTTAGTACTCCTTCAGTTTCAGAAGTGGGATTCCAGTCCTATTAAAACGATTAATTATTCGACGAAATAATCGACGATGCCATTGACGAGACGAATGGCTGCAAAAAATTTGGAGTTAGAAGCAGGAGGAAGTAAAGATCCGCCATATTTTGATGCCGAAGATGACGAACAACGAGAAGAAAGCGATGAGGTAGTTGATGTGAACCAAACTTCTACTAATTGTCAGAGTATGACATTACATCCATACGACGTCGCACGATTGATTCCGGAGTATGTCGAAGGAGATGGCGTTAGTAAGTGGTTAAGAAGAATTGATCATTTCAGAACTATTTACGGATGGTCGGAGCAAATTTGTTTGCTATACGGTTCAACTCGATTGGCGGGTGCGGCCGCGAATTGGTATAGACGAAATGAAGAGTGGATTTTCAATTGGCGA
Source organism: Malaya genurostris (assembly GCF_030247185.1). Lineage (NCBI taxonomy): Eukaryota > Metazoa > Arthropoda > Insecta > Diptera > Culicidae > Malaya > Malaya genurostris. The sequence goes on from NC_080572.1 coordinate 158,043,399, forward strand.
CAATTCAAGGAGCACATTATGGTTGCCTTTCCTGAAACGTATGACGAGGCTGATATTCATCGCGAACTGGAAACAATAAAAATCGAAAACGTAGAGTCTTACGAGTCGTATATTTACCGTGTGGATGCAATTGCTCAGAAGGGTGATTTTAGTGTGTCTGCTACACTAAAATATATTATCAAAGGATTACGCCATGATAAAGTGTATAGCAGCTTACTATCGAAACAATATTCGTCCACATTGGAGTTATTGCGGCACATAAAATGGATAGCATCGAACATACAAATGCTTCCCGAAATTTCTACGAGACAGCCGAAGACATACATCACTGTATCATCGCCAGGAATGAGCGTGATTTGTTATAATTGTCGTGAAACTGGTCATCGATCATTGGACTGTCCGAAACCGCAGCGTAGTGAGCGATGCAACAAGTGTCTCCGTGTAGGCCACATTACGGCAGAGTGTACTGTACGTACGGCACCAACCCGATCGACACAGCCAACGACATTCGTCCGATCCGATGGAGTTACGAAAACATTCACGAATGCTATTTTCGAGGGAGACCACTCAAACAATCAGCTGACCGTGAACCAGGATTCACAACAGCAAGTTGAAATTGAAGCAGCGGGAAAGCGTATTCATGCAATGGCTTTGTTCGATACAGGTAGTTATACAAATCTTATTAAAATAAAATTTCTACCGCAGGATTTACCACTGAATCCAACCTCCGACGAAGTAGTGGGTGTCAATAGCTCTAAAGTAAGAATATTGGGACAGTTTAATACTTCACTGTTAGTGAAAGATAAAGGTTGTCGGGTGCAGTTCCTAGTGGTTCCCGATGACACCATGCAAATAGATGTTATATTGGGCCGAAAGTTTTTGTTAGAGAATTGTATACAACGACTAAATTTCACACATGAGGAAGCGAGTTTCTTGTTGAAAGATGAATGGTTAACGCTAGAAAATATTGACGAAAAGTGTTTGTCAGATGATGATTCTGTGTTTGGTAGTAATTTGGACGTAGGGGATGACAAAGAAACGTTATCATGTCGTGCTCGATTGGAGAATATAGTGCAACGGTGCTATTTGAATCGACCACGATCTAATGCACCGTTGATGAAGTTCGATGCGGAAATACGATTGAAGGAGAATAAAGTCTTTTCTTCCTGCCCGCAGCGTCTCAGTGTATTCGAGAAAGAAGAGTTAAACAAAATTATTCTCGATTTGCTTCAACGAGGAATCATCCGCGAAAGCGATTCTCCTTACACATCTCGAGTGGTTTTAGCACGGAAAAGAAACAACACGTTTCGAATGTGTGTGAATTATAAACCATTAAATAAAATTGTTGAGAGAAATCACTTTCCGATGCCCGTTATTGAAGATCAGGTGGCTAAGTTGCAGGGTAAACGCTACTTCACTTCACTTGATCTTAAAAATGGATTTTATCACGTAGGGCTGACGGAACAATCGAAAAAATACACGTCTTTCGTAACGGATAACGGGCAGAATGAGTTCAACCGCTTGCCTTTTGGATATGCCAATTCGCCGGCAATATTTGTTAAGTTCATTTCCAAAGTTTTGGAGCGTTTCATTAAAGACGGTCGGGTTATAGTATTTATTGATGACATGCTCATCGCTTCTGATACGATAAGTGAACATTTTCAAACTTTAGAAGAAGTACTCGAAACTCTCGCAGACAATCATTTGGATCTTCAATTTGCAAAATGTCATTTTTTTAAGACTCATATTGAGTATTTGGGATACGATGTGCAACGTAATCGAATCAAGCCCAGTGATCGACATGTAGAATCAATCAAAAATTTTCCGATTCCTACGAACCGAAAAAGCCTGCAACGGTTCCTTGGGCTAGTTAACTATTTCAGGAAGTTTATTCAGGGTTTCAATGTACATGCATCTAAACTTTACGAATTAATGAAAGAGGACAAGGAATTCGAAATGACTTTAGATCACATCCAAACCGTAGAGAACTTGAAAAATACACTGATTTCCAAGCCTGTTTTACGGATTTATTCACCGAATGCGGAAACTGAACTGCATACCGATGCTTCATCGTCGGGTTTCGGCGGTGTTTTGCTGCAGCGACAAAGTGATGATGGTTTGATGCATCCTATTTTGTATCACAGCCGAAAAACTACCGTTGCCAAATCGAAGTTGCACAGTTTTGAGTTAGAAACTCTAGCAATTGTCTACTGTTTGCAAAGATTCCGAACTTGTTTGTTTGGCATGAAATTTCGTTTGATTACTGATTGCAATTCATTAAAGCAAACCTTGGAAAAAAAGGATTTAAACGCTAAAATTTCGAGATGGGCGTTGTACCTAGAACAGTACGAATTCGAAATTGTTCATCGTCCAGGGGCACGAATGCAGCATGCAGATGCTCTATCTCGTTCAAACGTTTATGTATTGACGGATGAAGAATGTCGTTCGAATGTCTTCGAAGATGCATTATACTTGGCGCAACATCCCGCGATTAAGAAAATCAAGGACGCTGTTGGGATTCAAGAACTGAAAGACTACGAAGTTAGGAACGCTGTATTGTACAAAGTTCTAGGGAACAAATCTTTGGTTTACGTCCCCGAGCAAATGGTAGCATCGGTGATAAACAAGTTTCACAATCACATGGGTCACTTTGGTGTAGATAAAGTTTGTGAACTTATCAAAAGAGTTTACTGGTTTCCAAGAATGCGCGAGGGAGTGCAAGAACATGTTAAGTCTTGGATAACATGTATTGAGTACAATCCCAGAAACAAACGGTACGATGGGCATCTTCAAGATGTAGAGAAACCTAACGTTTCTTTCGAAGTAGTGCATATTGACCATCTTGGACCATTCGAACGCAGTAAAGGGGAAAATGAGCACATATTAGTAGTTGTGGACGCCTGCACGAAATTCATTAAGCTGTTCCCAACCAAAACCACAGGCACTAAAGAGGTTATGAAATCACTGAAAGGATATTTCCATGCGTATTCCACGCCAAAAGTGCTCGTTTCGGATAGAGGTTCAGCGTTTACTTCCCTGGCGTTCGAAAGTTTCGTTAATGATCACGGAATCAAACATACAAAAGTTGCTACCGCATGTCCTAAGTCAAACGGTCAAGTTGAGCGGTATAATAAGACGTTGGTTCCATTACTTAGTAAATTGGTAGAAGAGTCGGGAAAAAATTGGGATACGTTGCTCAGTGATGTGGAATTTTTGATGAACAACACCGTTAACCGTTCCACTGGAAAAACAGCGGCAACTCTTTTGTTTGGTGTGAACCAGAGGAAACAAATTAATTGTGACCTTACTCAATATTTGCAGGATCAGAGCCTCAACAATAGAAATATGGAAGATATTCGAGAAGAAGCCAGTCAAAATACGAGGAAGCAACAGCAATACAACAAACGCATCTATGATAGGCACTGCAAGAGAAATACACAGTACGAGCGCGGAGATTTAGTGATGTTGCGCAGAACCAACGTGGTAGGAGAAAGGAGTAAGCTCAAACCCAAGTACCGAGGCCCCTATGAAGTAAAAAAAGTTCTCGATAACAACCGTTATGTGGTAGCAGATTTGGAAAATTTTCAAGTATCAAATACACGTTTTGAGGGAATTTTCGATCCGTTAAATATGCGACTGTATCGAAAAGCTTCAACAGAAGATAAGGAATCGGATTTGGAATATGAGGATAAAGAATATTTAGAAGACGACGACTTAGTTTAGTTTGTGCAGGATGGCCGAGCTGTAAGCTATAGAGAAAATAATGTTAGATGACCCTTCGTATTTTGTGAGGCATTAGGTAATTCAACCATAGAGGGGGGGTCTATGGTTGAATTACCTTTTTTCACATTTTTCACACACCTCCATTGTCCTATGAAGAGCAGTAGAAATAAAACACGTTTAAATGTATATCTCAGTGCGTTTGATTAAATTTAGTACTCCTTCAGTATTAACACTGGCTTGATAAATTCCAAACCACTTCGCCAATGTTCGCATAGTAATACCCTTCTCACTTGGCCATGTGCCCAGAATCTTAATTTTCATTTCCTCTTCAATATGCGACATTTTGAAAACGCAGAATTTCAACCGCACAAACAAGTAAGTAAACGAAAGCTGACAGCCAAACGCACAGCATGCTGTGATCTGAGCATAATAAACCACAATAAATACATGCGTACAACACAAATGTATGTGGATAGCTTATTTTCGATAAACTCCTTATCCGAAGAATCAACAGACTTGACTACATTTTTGGCAGAAAATGATATGTACAGATTTACCAGACTCATGGTCGGTGTGAACTGCGCTCCAGAAATATTCCAGCGGGAGATGATGATGAATTCTTAAAAATTCCAAAAGCTCTTCAAATTCGAGCTCTAGAAGTAGCACATGAGGGTCATCCTTCGATAGCGAAAATGAAAAGCATCATGCGACAACGTGTGTGGAGGCCTGGAATGTCAAGAGACATAACCGACTGGGTCGAATCCTGCAAACTTGTTGTGACAACTGCAAATCGGAGAAGACAACACCAATGCAGCGAATATTTATTCCTGAAGTGACTTGGAATACGGTGGCACTAGATTTCAACGGACCCTATATTAAGTTTGGAGGCATCCTCATCTTTGTAGTTGTCGATTATAAATAGAAATACATCATAGCTAAACCTGTGAAAACGACGATTTATGAATGTACAATAAAAATACTCGATGACATATTCGATAAAGCGATATTGGAGGAGAGAAACAATAGCCTAGTTCTTACTAATGAGCATGGCAAAATAACGAAACGGCATGTATCCTTCACTTAAAAGATTAAAGCTTGGCGTGGTACACAAACGAATGTTTCTTCTTATGTAGATATACCAAAGACTGCTGCGTCTTCTGAGCCGAGTTCCAACATATCTGACCGGCCACCTCGAACTAAACGAACACCAGCTTTTCTGTATGATTACTCTTACTAAACTATTCCGCTCATCTGAATCCTTTTGATCTAAAAGAAAAAAATTAAATAAAGATTCAAATGCATTAATTTTGTTTCTATACACTCAATAAATTATAATAAATTGTAAACACTTAGGCTTAACCATTTCGCGGTTAGTTTTAACTTTTGGTTGAAATCTGACACTTGAGCGGTTATTTTGTGACGAGTAGTTAAATTTAACTAAAATTGCGGTCCATTTCAAAATTTGACGGACGGAAAGTTATTTGGGTTTATTTTCCACTGGACATAATAAGAAATAATATTAGAATTTTCATTGCAAGATTTTGTTCAGTGTCGGAAAATAACCATCGATCTGTCAAAAATAACCATGCTCCCAAGTGTAGGGATTAAGAGAAAGAGAGAGAGAGAAAGAGAAGAGAGAGAGAGAGAGAAAGAGGGAGAGATATACATATATAGGTCATATGCACAAATAAATTAATAAAACAGCAGTCTAGTGATTGATCGCGCCTAGAACAGTCGTCTATTTCTCGTGCTCCGAAATCCAAAAAAAAAAAGAAATAATAATTGCGTGAAAATCTTGCGATGGAGGATGAATTGGAAAATCACGACAATGGCGCAAGTCGGTGAGTTCAAGTGATTTATAATTACAACAGTAAAGTGATAATTACAACAGTAAGTGATGATTGTACATCTTGAATTTTGTGGATTTGCTTACTTAGGATTACGTAATACATAAACTGTTCTAAAAAGAAAAATCCCCTGGGAGGGTAAAGTATGTATTCCTCGAGAGGAAAAGTAAGAATTCCCCTGAGAGGGTAGTGTCGAATATTTCAATAATCGCAATAGTTTTTTTTAGAGGAATAGTTGAAACTCCCCTGAGAGGGTACTTTTTAATTGAAAGCAGTGGATTATTTTCCAATAATCATTCCCTGAGAGGAAGAGTTTTGATACCCCTGAGAGGGTTATTCGCGTTTGATATTTCTGTATTTAAGTATCCAAGATATGTAAGCATTCCATTACACACTCGTACGCAAAAAAAAAAAAAAACCGATTTGAGAAATAACATAAAGAGCGAGGTTATCTTACTCGGTAAGAAAATTTTCATGTTGTTTACATGTTGCTTAGCAACACAAAAAAATACAACAATAACTGCTTGATTCCATGGTGTGCTTTGTTATCAGTATAGCAAAATCAAATGCAGCGGTGTATACGAAGCAATATATGCTATGATATATGATACTTATTCAAGTTTTATTACAATTCTCTGACTGGAAGTTCATATGATGATTTATATTCATTTTTCGATCAATTTTTTTTTAGGAAATTAAAAGCAGCGAAGGTGAACGTTAATCAATTAGCTAAAGCTCTCGAGAATGAAAAGCGTCGAAATGCGTTATTGTCAGCCAAAATTAAGCATATACTAAATGAAACTAATCGATTTAATGAATGGACCGAAGAGCCAATAAACTGCGAAGATCAAAGGAGGGAAGTAGTACTACGAAATTCTACGATGAACGAGTTTTCATGTTCAGCTGAAACTGGTCCATTTATGACGTCTATGTCATTTGCTTCAATGCAGATACCCGAATGTAAGCCGAGAGAAGGGGAGGAAGAAATTGATAAAAAAACTTTCGAGCAATGGAAGAATCAATTTGAAGCTGCCATGCAATTCGCTGGGATCAACGATGAAATGATGAAAATAAGCGCTTTTAGGATGAAAGCTGGGCCGAACTTGATCGAGGTTTTAGATAGTACAGTTTCTGACAATGCTGCTCTAAACGAACAGGTGTGCTCATACTCCAATGTTATGCAACGATTAAATGATCATTACAATTCGCGCGATTATGTAATTCTGCAGCGACAAAAACTCCGTTCGATGGCTCAAAACACAAGTGAAACTGATCTTAAGTATGTAAAGCGTGTCATTGCAGTGGCTAAACTCTGTAATTACAACAATGAACAAATGTTGGAAATGATTTCTGATGTCGTCCAATCCCATGCAGTTAACATTAAAGTAAGGGAAGCAAGCAGAAAAATTATGAGGAAAGGAGGTACAATCACAGAACTACTGGATAAAGTACGTGCATGCGAAATTGAAGTAATAAATGAAGAGATATTTGCTAAAAATCACCCGCAGAACAAGTCTATTGCGGAGATAGCCGCTATAAACCGAAGTCAAGTGTCAAGCAGCGGACTCCGTTTCCGTTATGGTGGTGAACGCAGACAATCAGGTCGCGTATATAGTGCAGGTAATCAACAAATCTTTTGGGGTACATATCGAGGACGAGGAGGATCTTCAAGAGGAGGTTCTGTTCGCAATATTCACAATTCGTGTTGGAGATGTACTGGAAATTTTCATATGCCTCACGAATGCCATGCAATTGACAAGGTTTGTCGACGATGTCAGGTTAAAGGCCATATTGAGCGCGCCTGCCGTCAGATGCTTCCTGATTCAATGAAACGAGCACGTTCTGGTGAAATCGAATCATTTCCGGAATCCAAAAGACGAAGTATTGCAGCAGTAACCACCGATGAAAAATTACAGGAAGATGTTAAATTCGAAGATAAGGTATCAGTGAGTGACATTGTCTTACCGGAAAATAATTGCTAGTTTTTTTTTAAGCTGAGCCTTACAACACATTGACTTCACAGTCATCCATACTCAAATACAAAGCAAACAATAAATTACATTATAATAAACAAACATGACAACTTAAAAAAAATCTAAAACAAAATATAGAGATACAAATATTATTGTACGGCTCACCTTAAATACTTCTGAACATAATGAATTCAATTTGAAATACTGAAGAAATGTTTTTTTATGATTGCAGTATGATACACAAACCGTTCTTGAACCAGTCAACCTCGTTGTCCCAATCGATATTTCAAAAAATACAGTTGGCAAGGGTACCGTGCTGGGTTATGTGTCCGGTGTTGCCGTACAGTTTTTAATTGATTCGGGAGCAGACGTAAACACAGTGGATGAAAATACCTTTAATCATTTGATGAATAATGATTCAATAGAAAGTCAAATTTATAGTTTAAAAAAAGAAGCGGACTTGTCTTTGAAAGCATATGCTTCTTCAAACGATATACCAGTAATTGCTTCGTTTATAGCTGAATTGTACATTACGGATGATCGGCCAAATTTTCTGGAAAAGTTTTACGTTATAAGAAATGCAAGAGCTTTGCTGAGTAGAAGCACTGCATTACGATATAGCGTACTTCAGCTAGGATTAGAAGTTCCTGTCGAACCATTCGTAGACAACTGTGGACCGCATCTGTTACCAGGTGAAATTTTTGTTTTATCAAAACGAGAGTTTCCGAAATTTCATGTACCTCCTGTCATGCTAACTTTTGATAAAACAATGCCTCCTTCAAGAAACGTCTTTACTAGTATTCCACCAGCTTTCAAGCAGGAAACTAAAAGAAGAATTGATGACCTGCTTTCTTCTGGAATCATTGAGCGAGTTACGGAACACATGGACAAGTCTTTTTGTTCGTCTCTTCTAGTTGTTCCAAAAGGTAAAGACGATATACGGTTAGTCGTTGATTTGAGAGGCCCAAACAGATGCATAACTAGATCACCATTCAAAATGCCAACTTTAGAAGCAATTCTTTCAACTCTTAACGGAGCATCATGGTTTTCCACGATTGATCTGACAAGCGCATTTTTTCATATTGTTCTTCATGAAGACTGCAGACACCTGACAAATTTTTTCAGTGGAGATGGAATATATAGATTCAGAAGACTTCCGTTCGGCCTTTGCAATTCACCCGACATCTTTCAAGAGATACTACAAACGATCATTTTAGCAGATTGTGCTGGTGCAGTAAATTATTTAGACGACATTTTGGTTCATGGAAAATCAAAGAAGGAACATGACATAAATTTAGAAAAGGTACTTAAGCGACTTCTTGAACACAATGTACTTTTGAATATGGCTAAATGCGTGTTTTGTAAGCAATCGGTTAAATTTATTGGTATAAACTTATCTTATGATGGGTGGAGAGTAGAGGAAGATAAGTTAAGAGCGATTCAAAACTTTCGTAGACCAGATTCGTTATCGGAAGTGAAAAGTTTTCTTGGACTTATGAATTTCACGGAACGCTTCATACTTAAAAGAGCTGATAAAACCGAAAAGCTTAGATTACTGTCGAAATCAGAAAAATTTTATTGGACGAATGAAGAGGAATGCGAATTTGTTTTTCTAAAACAGGAAGCACTAAAATCTATTACAAAATTAGGCTATTTTGATCATAAAGACAAGACAGAATTATATGTGGATGCTTCTCCAATTGGACTCGGCGCAGTTCTGATACAATTTAATTCGACAAATGTTCCCCGTATAATCGCTTGCGCGTCCAAAGCTCTTACTCTCGCAGAACAAAAGTACCCTCAAACTCAAAAAGAGGCACTTGCGATTGTTTGGGGTGTTGAAAGATATGCTTATTATTTAACTAGCAAAGAATTCACTATACGGACTGATTCAGAGGCAAATAAGTTCATATTTGGAGGACTACATCGGACAAGTAAACGAGCAATAACACGGGCCGAAGCTTGGGCCTTACGTCTTTTGCCTTACCATTTTCACATCAAAAGAATACCTGGTGAACTCAACATTGCTGATGCTCTTTCCAGATTAATAAGTAGATCACAAAATGATGAACCATTCGACGAAACCAATGACAAACATTTGCTATATACCTTGGATGCTAGAAGTATGAGTATTTCGTGGATGGACATTCAAATTGCTTCAGAATCGGAAAAAGAGCTGAAGGAAGTACGATTAGGAATACAGACGGGTGTCTGGCCAGATAATCTTCGACGATATGAATCACAAGCGAAAAGTTTAAAGGTGCTGGGTCCACTAGTGTTCAAGGATGACTTGATAGTTCTGCCTAAAGACCTTCGGAAAAGAGCATTGGAGACTGCCCATCAGGGGCATGTTGGTTGTGGAACAACAAAACGCATTTTACGAGAATTTTTCTGGTGGCCTAACATGGCTAAAGAAGCAGTGGAGTTCGTAAACAAATGTGAAACTTGTATAAGTATTTCAAGAAAAAATCCTCCCATTCCGCTTTCTAATCGTGTACTTCCAAACGGTCCGTGGGAAATACTTCAAATTGATTTCCTGTCTATACACGGTTGCGGCTCTGGTCAGTTTCTTGTTAGTGTTGATATATATTCTCGCTATCTGCACGTCATTGAGATGAAACATACGGACACCCAAAGTACAAATGCTGCGTTGTGTAAAATTTTCATTATTTGGGGACTGCCGTTGATTATTCAGAGCGACAACGGTCCACCGTTTCAAAGTAAAGAGTTTGTAAATTATTGGGAAGTGAAAGGCGTAAGAGTTCGCAAATCAATTCCACTAAGCGCACAATCAAATGGAGCAATCGAACGTCAAAACCAAGGTGTGATCAAGGCTATTGCGGCGGCAAAAAGTGATAATAAAAATTGGAAGGAAGCTTTGGAAACTTACATTCAAATTCATAACACAAGAAAACATCACTCGCGGTTGGGTGTAACTCCGTTTGAGCTGCTAGTAGGGTGGCGTTATCGTGGAACATTTCCTAGTTTATGGAGTACAGAGAATAAGTTGGACAGGATGGAGGTTCAAGAAAACGATGCGTTTGCGAAGTTAGTGAGCAAAAAGTTTGCTGATAAACATAGAGGAGCAAAAGAATCAAATATTGTACCAGGCGATATAGTTGTAGTTTCAATAGCTCAACGCAATAAGATTGATCCCACTTTCTCTAAGGAGAAGTTTACAGTTTTAACAAGAGAAGGTGCGAAAGTTGTTATCTGTGGAGAGAGTGGTGTTAAACAAACTCGGAACGTACAAGACGTAAAGAAAACTCCGGCACAAACCTTCTCAGAATACGGAGACAACCCAGCTAATCAGGATAAGAGCTTGCTGCGTAGTCCAAGTAAAACACATTTTCATTATTTAAATGTAATGAATATCTTAATCGAATTTTTTATTATTTTTCAGTTCTTTCGCCTGATGTCGGTTCAAGATCTTCCGAGGTTCATCCAATCGCTTCAACATCAGTGTCAGATACTCATGCAATCAAATCTTCTTCGGATAGACCAACGAGAGAACATCGAAAACCAGAAAAATTTAGAGATATGATTATGTATCAAGTTAATCAGTAAAGAGTAGTAAAGGTGAAGAATGTAGGGATTAAGAGAAAGAGAGAGAGAGAAAGAGAAGAGAGAGAGAGAGAAAGAGGGAGAGATATACATATATAGGTCATATGCACAAATAAATTAATAAAACAGCAGTCTAGTGATTGATCGCGCCTAGAACAGTCGTCTATTTCTCGTGCTCCGAAATCCAAAAAAAAAAGAAATAATAATTGCGTGAAAATCTTGCGATGGAGGATGAATTGGAAAATCACGACAATGGCGCAAGTCGGTGAGTTCAAGTGATTTATAATTACAACAGTAAAGTGATAATTACAACAGTAAGTGATGATTGTACATCTTGAATTTTGTGGATTTGCTTACTTAGGATTACGTAATACATAAACTGTTCTAAAAAGAAAAATCCCCTGGGAGGGTAAAGTATGTATTCCTCGAGAGGAAAAGTAAGAATTCCCCTGAGAGGGTAGTGTCGAATATTTCAATAATCGCAATAGTTTTTTTTAGAGGAATAGTTGAAACTCCCCTGAGAGGGTACTTTTTAATTGAAAGCAGTGGATTATTTTCCAATAATCATTCCCTGAGAGGAAGAGTTTTGATACCCCTGAGAGGGTTATTCGCGTTTGATATTTCTGTATTTAAGTATCCAAGATATGTAAGCATTCCATTACACACTCGTACGCAAAAAAAAAAAAAAAAACCGATTTGAGAAATAACATAAAGAGCGAGGTTATCTTACTCGGAAAGAAAATTTTCATGTTGTTTACATGTTGCTTAGCAACACAAAAAAATACAACAATAACTGCTTGATTCCATGGTGTGCTTTGTTATCAGTATAGCAAGGAATCTCTGCGGTCAATAACATTGGTGACTCGAGAAAAGAGTCTCGCCATTAACAACCATGCTCTCGAGCAGGGTTATTTTTGACATCAAATTAACCGCTCGAGTGTTAGATTTTAACCAAAAGTTAAAATTAACCGCGAAATGGTTCACAGCCTTGTAAACTAAAAAGGATATGAAGACAATTTCATCAAAACATACACAACATTCATACCAAAGATGCCTGATTAATTCCATATTACAACAACTTGTCACCTTGTCAAACCGGAGAAGACAAGACCAATGCAGCGAATTTTTATTCCTAAAGTGACTTGGAATATATAGGCACTAGATTTCAACGGACCCTAGAAGAATATAAATGTAAATTGTGCCTTCCCTACCAACCACGTAATATCTCTTTACATAAATAATGGATTTCCGGTTCCCGGTTCGGTTCGGACAGTAAATGGCAAACGACCTTTGCCTTTACTTTCTGACATATCAGAGTTTCGGATGACTCGTATCTTTAAGATGCCTAAGTTCGACTCTTCTGGTAGAAGGTAAAAGTTTAGATGCGAGAAGCCTTCTGCTTACTTTAATGACCCTTGTCACGTCTCACTTTTCCGCACTTTATTCTTCACATCCTTGCTCTTCCTTGAGTACTATGGTTCTATGATTTCATATTCTTTCTCCTCATATAATCTCTAGTTAGTTTGATATCGTTAAAATACCGAAAAAAGTAAAAATTACTGACTGAAGAGAAGTCATAAATAAAAAAGTAAAAAATAAATAATGGAGATAGTTCATTAAAGTTAGATGAGCAGAATCATGAATGTTGCAACATTCGAAAAACCTTCAATTGTTACTCAACTTTCGCATAACTGGCACTCCTGCTGATTTCTTCCACAGCCCTACACATTCATCACAAAATATATAAATCATGACAATTTCGGCTTGTTTTCTTTTTACTCAATCAAGTTAATGTACACTGAGCTAAATTTTCTTTTTCACATTATATGATATTCTAATGATTTTGCACTATTAGCATTTCCAATAATAGTTACAAGATGTGTTCAACATCATGTCAAATATATAAGATAATCTTATGAAACATAAAACTGTTCTTAACGTTATTTTTACAGGATTTCCATATAACGAATGAAATTTCCAGTCTGAGTCAAATTTATTGGCGCGTCTTATAACCATTACTAGATATCCGCACAACATACATTGGAACAATTTATGAAGCGCATATTATATTCACTTCGAATTGATTTAGATAGGTTCATATATACCATATGACCAGTTTTATAAAATTTATATATATATATATATATATATATATATATATATATATATATATATATATATATATATATATATATAAAACTTTCAATGGAGGTCATACGAATAGCAGATAATTGCCAACTACTTTTCGTTGAGGATTCAAGCTTTACTAATATTCCATTCGGTAAGGGAGCACCTCATGATATTTGCGAAAGAGAAGTGAGATCCCGAGACTGAAAATAAAAAAATTAGTCTTACTAGACAGATAGAGTAATGAAATGTACCGGATATATATTTCATGGTCCGTTAACGCATATCCTTGAACGAAGTTGGATGAGCTGTCTTGTCAGCGATTTAAAATTACATTGAGATGCGGAACTTCCTGAAACAAATGGTCTGGAGCAGTTAATGAATGTCGAGGACACAACTATTCACGACTTTCATCGGATTTCCATATAAATTATATGGGATATTTTCATAACTTTTATTATGATAACGTCCATTTTGATTTGACGTACACATTAAATAAAGATTTTAAGTTTCCATATAATTTCTATGAATTATATTCTGCATATGATTCATATGACAAATCTAATGAATATAAATAAGATTTTTATTTCAGTGTACGATTCAGATGGTACCAGAGTTGCCAGGTTATTTTTTCAAAAATCTGTCAAAACTGAAAAGTTTATCTGGATTTGTCTGGGTCTACTATATACAAGGAAATTTTTGCCTGGCTCCATTTTCAGTGAGCAAAATAAAGGTCTCTTCACCTATTATATAGAGACCAAAACCGTAAAGATCTAAAAAATTTGAAAAAATTGGGGAAAACTGGGAAAATTTGGAAAATTGTCTGATTTGTCTGTAAACCTGCAGATTTTGTATACAGAGCTGCAGACAGTTTTTGTTGTGCAGACTTTCGCAGACTTTTGAAAATCGAAGTTTTCGCACACTTTCGTCCAAATTTACAGACTTTTGAAATTGTCGTGACCTTTGGTTTTTTTGCTCGACAAGTCAGTTCTGCGTGTCAAACTTTATAGAGAAATTGCTGCCAGCAAGACATACTTGCTGACTGCAGATTTTTTCTTTCAGATGTACAGACTTTTGCAACGCTGCCTGCAAATATTTGAAATTTTCACCTGGCATCTCTGGTCGTTACCGCCACTTAGTGATGGGCAATACGGCTCATTTCAATGAGCGGCTCTGAACCGAACGCTCTTTCGTAAAAGCCGGTTCAATTGAACGGCTCATTGGCTCTTTTTCAATAAACGTCAATGTGGAGAAGCGGTTCGAGAGAGTGAGTGTGAGAGCCACGGAAATGCATGAGCGGTATGGGCGATCTAAAATTGTGTTTCACAACTACCCACATTATCAGATCCGAATGAATTCCGGATGGATTCCGAATCGGCGAGAAATTTTCATTCGGAATTTCATGTGGAAATCATAATGGATTCCGAATCAATTCCAACTCCAGTGCAACAACCGATTCCGAATGAACCGGTTCGCCTACAACCGGTTGATTCGGAAATCATTCGGAATTGAGTGAGAAGATGCGGACTGAATTGTCAATTCGTCTTCTTCTTCTTCTTTCCTGATTTTGCACGTTTTCGTGCTGATTTTCAGTTTATTTTTCAACGAAAACATTATATAACTGAATATACAAGTTTAAATCTTCATGTTTTTCGGATATACAGAACTAGTAAATAACCAGTTCTTCTTAGAATCCCAACATAAACTATTGAAATTCGCTGGAAATTAACAAAACGGCCTACCTTAGTCAGCATCATCCATTCCTCTAGCTGGAGTGTAGTGAAATGGCTTAAGTCGCATAAATTTCACACTAACACATTCATAAAATGAGCGAATATTCAATGACATTTAAAATGTCACTGTCAATCAAGTTGATCGAGCAGTCAACTCAGGCGAAAATTCTAGCACTGAACCGATCGAGCACTAAAAAATCATGCAGTCGAGTAAGATTTCATTGCTCATTCCCACATTATCAGATCCGAATGGATTCCGAATCAATTCCGAATCGGCGAGAAATTTTCATTCGGAATTTCATGTGGAAATCATAATGGATTCCGAATCAATTCCAACTCCAGTGCAACAACCGATTCCGAATGAACCGGTTCACCTACAACCGGTTGATTCGGAAATCATTCGGAATTGAGTGAGAAGATGCGGACTGAATTGTCAATTCGTCTTCTTCTTCTTCTTTCCTGATTTTGCACGTTTTCGTGCTGATTTTCAAACGAAAACATTATATAACTGAATATACAAATTTAAACCTTTATGTTTTTCGGATATACAGAACTAGTAAATAACCAGTTCTTAGAATCCCAACATAAACTATTGAAATTCGCTGGAAATTAACAAAACGGCCTACCTTAGTCAGCATCATCCGTTCCTCTAGCTGGAGTGTAGTGAAATGGCTTAAGTCGCTTAAATTTCACACTAACACATTCATAAAATGAGCGAATATTCAATGACATTTTAAATGTCACTGTCAATCAGGTTGATCGAGCAGCCAACTCAGGCGAAAATTCTAGAACTGAACCGATCGAGCACTAAAAAATCATGCAGTCGAGTAAGAATTCATTGCTCATTCCGTCATTTCGATAATGTGGGTTCCGTCATTTCGATAATGTGGGTAGAGGTGTCCGTGTGCGAGGAAGCGGGATGTTGAAATAAATTAGTTGAAATTCCATTTGGAAAAAAATCTATTTTTCGTCTCCTATTACGACAGAATTCTTTGAAAATTCACTAGAGAATAAATGTTCCTATGTATTTTTGACAGCTTCATTAGAAAACAACATTGTTTAACCAACAACGCAATCAAATTTGGGCGTACACAGACACACAGATTCTCCAAGTTGAAACGCCGATTTTAAAATGGCAACTCTGCTTGAGAGCCGCGGTTCAATTTTGAAGAGCTGTGGTTCGTTCGCTCATTGTTACGAGTCGGTTCAAATGAACGGCTCGTGAGCGCTCGCCCATCACTACCGCCACTTTAAGTATACAATTCTTGAATAGGTAAGACGTGTGCTTTACATTGCTGTGAGCCCCTTTTTCGTGCGACGCAAATCGGAAATGCACACGTGCCATGGATGGTGGGAAGCAATCAGAAATTTGTCAGTTAGTGTTAGGTTAGAGTTATTTAGAAACTGATACTCACTCGTCATATTTTTGCATGCATCCTAAAAGGAAAAATAAACCATGGAGTTCGCGAAGTTAAATACAATCACTTTTCTGTTTGATTCGGAAATTTCATTATTGAAACGGAGATCACCATTCACTTCAGAGAACCATTCTTCCAAAATCGCCAAGTCTTCCTTGAACCAATTCCGAATATCGAGTTCTGTAACATTGTTGTTGACAATCAGTCACCGTACACAATATCAAAAGTCTTATGGCGAAAAAACATTTTGATGTGGAACACATCTTTATTTTCTATATAGTGGTGCAAATCAGAAACTCGAGAAAAACTACTCGTAGAAATGTGGTCAGGTTTTAAACACTTACAGTTCAGTCTATTTTGTATCAATTATTAATATTATTGCATCATTTTATAGGAAATATTTCTACGTTTCGATTTGAATGTATCAAGCCACGTATTTTCAATTATATATGATTAAAATTTTGATTAGTAGCGAGCAGTGTCTTATTTGGCTGCTAAAAATCTTTGATGTACAGGATTTCCCTGCCATAGACGACGGTTTTGAAGGAGTAAGCGATGTATCAAAGAGAGAGCATCGCTCTGATTGGTCAATCGATGCAAAAGCGAAGCTGTTGGAAGCACGCGAATCTATAAATAGAAGTGAAATTAAAGCTAACGTTTCAGTCCTACAGTAGCATGCTAGAGGTAGGTTGTTGCTAGAGTGCAAGACAAAAACATGTCATAAAACGATTTGAAGCTTTAAGGGCTGAGGCCAGTTGTTAGCGTAAAACCGTGTCGCTCGCTGTGCGTATTACATTTCTCTCCATGCTCTCTCGTAAATGTGTAAAATGACTCTCGATGTGGCCGGGTAGCCAAGAAAGTTTTGATATTTTCGGTTACAAGTTTGACTACATCACATAAAATTCAATAAAGCTACCGCTTGATTGGTAGCCTTGCTGAGCCGATTTTATTTCTCTCTCATGTTTCGTTACGTTACCAGAATACAAGAGCAGAAATAAATGGAGCCGCCATAGAAATGGACTTACCATTACAAAAATAACATTGACTTAATTTTTATCGCGACAACATATATTTTTTATGCACTAATCGCATCCAAACTAAATTATCTAGACTTTGTCAGGATAGATTTTTGATCCATGCTTTTGAAGGCGAGATATTCAATGAACAAGTTGAAAGTTGCCGTTTTCAGCTATGCAATTCTTTCTTCAGAAAAAAGACTTTCCCGACCGCTAAAGTCAAACAATCATTCTGAAATTTTCACAGAATAATCTAAACTAATTTCTAAGTGATTATTAGTTGGGTTTTTTGATATTCGTCACCGTTTCTGAGAAAATCAGATTTGAAGCGTAAAAATAGACCTTTAAAACGTCCTAAGCGTTAATTGGTATGCTCTGATCTTGTGTCATGCAAGCTCGGAATTCCATGTTAAGTCGTTTCCCCATGAGAAATTGACAACTATCCCTGGATAAATTTTGAGTGCTTAAGATTAATTTCTAATTTATATTAGATGAACTCTATTGATAATGAGAAATAGTTTATCGCTTCAACCGAAATCGCAGAATGGTAGAGAAACTTAACGCTAAAAAAAATGCTTGCATAAAAAACTTGACCACAAGCTTGGCGAAGAGAAGCTTAATTATCGAAATCGCAAGTATGTACAAAGATATAATTGCATGCATTTGGGATAATGGTGTAATTTCGTCGGTTATAAAACAAATGTAAATCAAGACTAATCTCGATGAACATTAGAAAAGGTCCCAAGTGCAAGTGACAGTTTCTCTTGGTTTACTTTCTCTTTCAATTATTACGGCTAATTTCAGTAATTTCTAACAAATTCTACAGTGCATATCGAAAGTTGATGGTTTTTGCTATAATCCTATGTGAAGTGTTAGATGGGAAGATTGCTGATTGGACCGTAATACTCGAAAGAGAAACTGTCATTTGCACTTAAAACCTTTTCTCGTGTTTGTCTTCAAATGATGTGTTGGTGTTGGTTCGGATTGATTGAACTTTTTTTATTGTAGATCATTAGAAATTTTGGTTGCCTTGTTCCACATCAATGGCTCGAACAACCCCATGGGGCTGATCCTTGTAGTTTTTTCTTAAAATATGGAAGGTATTTTGACATGGTGTAATTGTTAATTAAACAGGATTGTATTGCTTTTATTTACATAGTCCTTACTGTCAATCAAGTTGATCGAGCAGTCAACTCAGGCGAAAATTCTAGCACTGAACCGATCGAGCACTAAAAAATCATGCAGTCGAGTAAGATTTCATTGCTCATTCCGTCATTTCGATAATGTGGGTAGAGGTGTCCGTGTGCGAGGAAGCGGGATGTTGAAATAAATTAGTTGAAATTCCATTTGGAAAAAAATCTATTTTTCGTCTCCTATTACGACAGAATTCTTTGAAAATTCACTAGAGAATAAATGTTCCTATGTATTTTTGACAGCTTCATTAGAAAACAACATTGTTTAACCAACAACGCAATCAAATTTGGGCGTACACAGACACACAGATTCTCCAAGTTGAAACGCCGATTTTAAAATGGCAACTCTGCTTGAGAGCCGCGGTTCAATTTTGAAGAGCTGTGGTTCGTTCGCTCATTGTTACGAGTCGGTTCAAATGAACGGCTCGTGAGCGCTCGCCCATCACTACCGCCACTTTAAGTATACAATTCTTGAATAGGTAAGACGTGTGCTTTACATTGCTGTGAGCCCCTTTTTCGTGCGACGCAAATCGGAAATGCACACGTGCCATGGATGGTGGGAAGCAATCAGAAATTTGTCAGTTAGTGTTAGGTTAGAGTTATTTAGAAACTGATACTCACTCGTCATATTTTTGCATGCATCCTAAAAGGAAAAATAAACCATGGAGTTCGCGAAGTTAAATACAATCACTTTTCTGTTTGATTCGGAAATTTCATTATTGAAACGGAGATCACCATTCACTTCAGAGAACCATTCTTCCAAAATCGCCAAGTCTTCCTTGAACCAATTCCGAATATCGAGTTCTGTAACATTGTTGTTGACAATCAGTCACCGTACACAATATCAAAAGTCTTATGGCGAAAAAACATTTTGATGTGGAACACATCTTTATTTTCTATATAGTGGTGCAAATCAGAAACTCGAGAAAAACTACTCGTAGAAATGTGGTCAGGTTTTAAACACTTACAGTTCAGTCTATTTTGTATCAATTATTAATATTATTGCATCATTTTATAGGAAATATTTCTACGTTTCGATTTGAATGTATCAAGCCACGTATTTTCAATTATATATGATTAAAATTTTGATTAGTAGCGAGCAGTGTCTTATTTGGCTGCTAAAAATCTTTGATGTACAGGATTTCCCTGCCATAGACGACGGTTTTGAAGGAGTAAGCGATGTATCAAAGAGAGAGCATCGCTCTGATTGGTCAATCGATGCAAAAGCGAAGCTGTTGGAAGCACGCGAATCTATAAATAGAAGTGAAATTAAAGCTAACGTTTCAGTCCTACAGTAGCATGCTAGAGGTAGGTTGTTGCTAGAGTGCAAGACAAAAACATGTCATAAAACGATTTGAAGCTTTAAGGGCTGAGGCCAGTTGTTAGCGTAAAACCGTGTCGCTCGCTGTGCGTATTACATTTCTCTCCATGCTCTCTCGTAAATGTGTAAAATGACTCTCGATGTGGCCGGGTAGCCAAGAAAGTTTTGATATTTTCGGTTACAAGTTTGACTACATCACATAAAATTCAATAAAGCTACCGCTTGATTGGTAGCCTTGCTGAGCCGATTTTATTTCTCTCTCATGTTTCGTTACGTTACCAGAATACAAGAGCAGAAATAAATGGAGCCGCCATAGAAATGGACTTACCATTACAAAAATAACATTGACTTAATTTTTATCGCGACAACATATATTTTTTATGCACTAATCGCATCCAAACTAAATTATCTAGACTTTGTCAGGATAGATTTTTGATCCATGCTTTTGAAGGCGAGATATTCAATGAACAAGTTGAAAGTTGCCGTTTTCAGCTATGCAATTCTTTCTTCAGAAAAAAGACTTTCCCGACCGCTAAAGTCAAACAATCATTCTGAAATTTTCACAGAATAATCTAAACTAATTTCTAAGTGATTATTAGTTGGGTTTTTTGATATTCGTCACCGTTTCTGAGAAAATCAGATTTGAAGCGTAAAAATAGACCTTTAAAACGTCCTAAGCGTTAATTGGTATGCTCTGATCTTGTGTCATGCAAGCTCGGAATTCCATGTTAAGTCGTTTCCCCATGAGAAATTGACAACTATCCCTGGATAAATTTTGAGTGCTTAAGATTAATTTCTAATTTATATTAGATGAACTCTATTGATAATGAGAAATAGTTTATCGCTTCAACCGAAATCGCAGAATGGTAGAGAAACTTAACGCTAAAAAAAATGCTTGCATAAAAAACTTGACCACAAGCTTGGCGAAGAGAAGCTTAATTATCGAAATCGCAAGTATGTACAAAGATATAATTGCATGCATTTGGGATAATGGTGTAATTTCGTCGGTTATAAAACAAATGTAAATCAAGACTAATCTCGATGAACATTAGAAAAGGTCCCAAGTGCAAGTGACAGTTTCTCTTGGTTTACTTTCTCTTTCAATTATTACGGCTAATTTCAGTAATTTCTAACAAATTCTACAGTGCATATCGAAAGTTGATGGTTTTTGCTATAATCCTATGTGAAGTGTTAGATGGGAAGATTGCTGATTGGACCGTAATACTCGAAAGAGAAACTGTCATTTGCACTTAAAACCTTTTCTCGTGTTTGTCTTCAAATGATGTGTTGGTGTTGGTTCGGATTGATTGAACTTTTTTTATTGTAGATCATTAGAAATTTTGGTTGCCTTGTTCCACATCAATGGCTCGAACAACCCCATGGGGCTGATCCTTGTAGTTTTTTCTTAAAATATGGAAGGTATTTTGACATGGTGTAATTGTTAATTAAACAGGATTGTATTGCTTTTATTTACATAGTCCTTACTTTAAATAGCTCGTAATTATTGGCCTACTTCATGACACACACAAAACACGTCAGATGTAATATCTTTTGAAAAATGATCGCGAAAATTCAACCTCCTCTTAATTTTTTGTCATCCGTAGGTATCAACTGACTGCCATATTTAAATAAATCATTTTTTGTGAAAATATCTACCAAATGTTGTAATATCATTGAAATATCCTTCAGCAATAGGTAATTAAATGTGATAAGCTCCAAATTGATGCAACATAGAGTACTGACCATCACTTAAATCCATAAAGTTTGTTAGGTGGGCTAAAGTATATGAAGTGGCCAAAATACCTCTGTTACCCTACTAAGCTTTTAAAGTATAAATGGGGCGTACTTGATATATCAGTGCGCCTAGAAAATGAAATTTATTTAGAGAAACACTTTTTAAAAAAGAGTGGATTTTTAGCAGTGCAAAACAACTCAGCGCCTTAATGTTTTACTCAGCCCGGTGGCAAGGATAGGGCGCTGCAGCAAGTGCTATCGTAGCCAACATCTGGGGCATTTCAAATCGAGTAAAATCTTAATTTCTTTATTGTAGTGATGATATTCTGATCGATAATTTGCGGGGAAGTGCGGTAAAGGGTACTGAAAAACAATATCCAATTTTTTGTTAGCCATTCTTCTTCATTGTTTTGGTTTTTACTTTATGGACCAAGTAAACGATGATGTTAGCAATTATCACATAGAGCAATATAGGAATCGAGTATCAATTGTGGAAATAATTACAAACAATGACATATTTCCAATCTTTTGAAATGGTTAATACTTTCGCATTCGTAGAACTTTTGGGAGAGAAGCAAACATCCAAACACAGACTAACAGACAGGACACAAAAATTTTCGTGGGGCACCAGCGTTTTGCCTTTCTCTATAGAAAGGTATTAGAATTGCTGAAAAAAACGACTATCGAACGGAGCCTCGGAGACCCATAGTGTTATATAACGGGTGATTTTTTAAGAGCTTGAGAACTTTTTTAAACAATAAAACGCATAAAATTTGCAAAATCTCATCGGTTCTTTATTTTAAACGTTAGATTGGTACATGACATTTACTTTTTGAAGATAATTTCATTTAAATGTTGACCGCGGCTGCGTCTTAGGTGGTCCATTCGGAAAGTCCGCTTTTTTATCGACAAATTTTGTTCAGCGATGAGGCTCATTTCTGGTTGAATGGCTACGTAAATAAGCAAAATTGCCGCATTTGGAGTGAAGAGCAACCAGAAGCCGTTCAAGAACTGCCCATGCATCCCGAAAAATGCACTGTTTGGTGTGGTTTGTACGCTGGTGGAATCATTGGACCGTATTTTTTCAAAGATGCTGTTGGACGCAACGTTACAGTGAATGGCGATCGCTATCGTTCGATGCTAACAAACTTTTTGTTGCCAAAAATGGAAGAACTGAACTTGGTTGACATGTGGTTTCAACAAGATGGCGCTACATGCCACACAGCTCGCGATTCTATGGCCATTTTGAGGGAAAACTTCGGAGA
The DNA here is from genome assembly GCF_030247185.1 of Malaya genurostris. Lineage (NCBI taxonomy): Eukaryota > Metazoa > Arthropoda > Insecta > Diptera > Culicidae > Malaya > Malaya genurostris. Next base: position 158,066,313 of record NC_080572.1, read on the forward strand.
ACAATTCATCTCAAGAAATGGACCGGTAAGTTGGCCACCAAGATCATGCGATTTGACGCCTTTAGACTATTTTTTGTGGGGCTACGTCAAGTCTAAAGTCTACAGAAATAAGCCAGTAACTATTCCAGCTTTGGAAGACAACATTTCCGAAGAAATTCGGGCTATTCCGGCCGAAATGCTCGAAAAAGTTGCCCAAAATTGGACTTTCCGAATGGACCACCTAAGACGCAGCCGCGGTCAACATTTAAATGAAATTATCTTCAAAAAGTAAATGTCATGTACCAATCTAACGTTTAAATTAAAGAACCGATGAGATTTTGCAAATTTTATGCGTTTTATTGTTTAAAAAAGTTCTCAAGCTCTTAAAAAATCACCCTGTACAAATCGACTAAGCTCGACGAGAACGAAATATGTCTGTGTGTGCATCTATGTGTATTTATGTATGTGCACCTTGTAAAGAATTTTTTCAATGTGCTATTTTCTCAGAGATGGCATAACCGATTTCAACAAGCTTAGACTCGTTTGAAAGCTAGCAATGGGCCATTGATCAAGTTCGAAGACTAAATCACTGCGACTTCTGGTTCGGGAGATACGATGATAAGTGACGAAACCGACAAAACGCGTTGTTTTTTTTTACCGCGCAAGATTCTCGGAGATGGCTGAACCGATTTTAACAAGCCTAGGCCCGTTTGAAAACTATTATTAAGCTATTAATCAAGTTCGAAAATCAAATGGCCATGACCTCTGGTTCTAGAGATATGATGATATAAGTGAAGTAACCGACAAAACAAGTTGTTTTTTTTACCGCTCTAATGAATATAAGGGTAACTATATTTTGGGGTCACCTCTAATTTCGTAAAGCGGCAAAGCTCAAAAGTTTAAGCACCTCAAAATAAAGTCTTCATGCAAAATTTGAGCTAAATCGGATATAGGTAAGGGGTGCTACCCGGCATTTAAGGTTTCCAAGTCCCAGAAAGTCAAAATTCAAAAAAAAGCTCTGTATTTTTCCCGCACTTCCTACTGCTAATATTAAACGCAACACCTAAAACCAGAACTATTACTAAATGTTTGAATTTAGTACCTTCTAACACGCACCGCGGAACAAAAGTAACAACACGCACCCTAGCCTTTTCCACAGTATAGATGGAAATGGATTGGACCTTTTCCCTTAAACTTCCAGAATGCTGAATTTCAGTCTTAGCTAACCGGAAGTACGTAATTTTACCGAAGTAAGATTCGTATTTTCGAAAACCGAACTTCTTGGACAATAGTTTAAGAATCGCTAGCTCATTCCCTCCCGAATCTTATGCATTCAACCATCTCGCGCCAATACCCTTTTTGCGTTCAAATCGTTATCTGGCGAACATTGATAAGACTACGCCAAAGAGGACTCTTCGGATGCTGATACCTCACCATTCGTATTGGTTTTGCAATATAGTGAGACCGATCGGTTATATAAGGAAGAGAAAAAGTTTGTAAGCGCAAAGAAATGTGGATTAGCCACCGGTGTTCATTCTTCATCTGATTAAAGTTGCTTAACTTTTTACACGAAAGGGAATTATTTCAAGTGGCGGCTGACTTATTTGAATAATGACAAACGTGACGACTATACTGGTTTCAAGTTTTGTGGTTAACTCCGAGTTGGACTACTTGGGAATCTTAGTCCCACCACTCGCGTTTCGAATACGGTTTAGGGTTCTGGGTGGACGATTTCCTCCAGTGATGATACGCGCGTTGGTTTAGGTGATGGTTGAACTGAGTACTTTTCGGATCGGTTGTGTTTGCCAGATCGTTCCCCTAAACTCTTTTATAACGACCCGCCCTGAGGCTGGGTTTCTGGTCGGGCAACCCTAGGCACAACAAGTGGTCCTCGAAAGAGGTGGCTCTTAAACCATTTATTCGGATAGGTGGAGCGATTAGACAGACTGATATTGGTAGCATCGTCGTGCACGCTACAATTCAAATGAATCGTCTTATGGTCCCATACAAAGCTCCTGAGTTTCATTCCGACTTCTGGTTCCGGATTTCATTCCGACTTCAGATTCCGGAATTACAGAGTGATATGCACAAAAAATAGTCACACATGTTTCTCAGAGATGACTGAACCGATTTTCACAGACTTAGAATCAAATAAAAGGTCTTATGGTCTCATACAAATTTCTTGAATTTCATTTGAATCCGACTTCCGGTTCCGAAATTACAAGGAAATATGTACAAATTTATTGAAAAGTGCGAACTCAATTTTCTCGGCAATTTCTTAACCGATTTTCACAAACAAGCAAATAAAAGGTCTTAAAATTCTTTAAAAAGCCTTGGGAATGCTTCGGTTCCGGTATTACAATGCGATTAGTGAGTATTTTATCACAAGCGATGGCATAATAAGGTGCATATTTTTATAAAACTTACTGCTATATTCATCTAGTTGGCAGACCTTGTTAGTTAGAGAATACATAAAACTACTTTTGAACTACTAGGAACCGGTTTCCGCTTCCAAAAGCACCGATAATGGTGAAGAAAATTTCAAAAAATGGAATTAACTTCGATTTCTCAGCAACGGTTAAACTGATTTTCACGAAAAATGATTCAAATTAAAGCACTCATTGTCTTTAAATATACTGTTCAATTTCATCCAGATCCGACTTTCGGTTCCGAAATTATATGGCATTAAAATTGTCGTTCAACGACGATGCAAATCTAGTAAGGAGTGTATCGAAAAGTAGTTAGCAACATTGATTATTGAAAAAAAAGCGAAAAAAAACATATGTTGACATCAGTTTTCGATATATTGTAGAAAAAATACATTTTTATGCATTTCACTGATTATATTGAGGAAAGTCCTAGTTTCTGTGAAACACTCACACTTTGGTATTGACATTCTTCATTAAAATCTGCACAGTTACTTTTGTGACTTTCCTGGTGGCAGCTGTTCAGTTTTTTTAACTCCTGCATGTTTTGGGACACTGTACCTTCCTTCCGAAAGTGTCGCTTGACAATTGCCCAATACCTTTCAATTGGCCGAAGATCCGGGCAGTTCGGTGGGTTGATGTCCATTTCCACGAATTGTACATTATTTTTTGACAACCACTGTAGAACGGAGTTGGCGTAGTGGACTGAAGCCAAATCCAGCCAGAAGAGAGGAGGAGCCTTATGCTTTCTGTACAGTGGCAGCATTCTCTTCTTCAAACATTCTTCCTCGTACACCTTGTCGTTAATTGTGCTCTTCGTGAAGAAAATCGACGACCGCAAACCACAGGTACAAATTGCTTGCCAGACCAACACCTTCTGCCCAAACTTTTTTATCGCCACCGTGGTGTCAGCGTCGTCCAGATCCTGGTACACAGATTTCGTATAATATTGTGGTCCGGGTAGTGCTCGAGAGTCTTCCTTGGCGTAGGTTTCGTCGTCGATCAGGATGCATCCGTCTTTATTCTGTAGAATCCGGTTATACAGTTTTCGCGCTCTTGTTTTGGCCTGAACTTGCTGTACCAAGGACTTTTTCGGCACCTTCTGTTTCTTGTACGTTTTCAGGGAGTTCCGAACTTTGATCCATTGAATCATCACGATGCTGGTGTTGAACTGCTTGGCCAAATCCCGCGTCGACGCCGATGGGTTTTTCCTGATGTACTCAACCACTTTTAAGTCCCGACTGGGCTGGCTGAGCCCCGTTTTCCGACCGGATCGAGGCAAATCCTTCATGGAAAGGGTCTTACCGAACTTCTCGATAATATTTTTGACACTGGTGTGGTGTACTTTCACCCGTTTTGTAGGTTCGTTGTACGTGACACCACATTCTGAGCACCAAGTGTGCAGAATTTTCTTTCGCGTTTCCGGATCAATTCGACTCATCATTGAAACGATAAACCGTACCGAAACCAATCGATTGCGCAGCTGTTATTGACATGTAAACAAACATGTCACCGCAAAACACGCTGCAAAAAATTTAGCAATTTCAGAGTAATAACTGTTTAAATGTTGCTAACTACTTATCGATACACTTCTTACGCAACGATACGTGCGGCTTTGCTCAGTTCGCAGCGTGCTTTGTTCAATTTCGTATAGCGTGAAAGGTTGCCACATTTAAATTTTTATTTTTTTATTAAAAAAATGTAAATTTCTTAATATTGTATTTAATTTGTACCTACTTGTTATTCATGATAACGGTGCTTTTCTATAAAGTACAATTACCTTTCTCATAAAGAAAGCTTATGCAATCACTTGAAAAATTGACTAGTGAAAATTGGCGCAGAGGGCTAAGTGTTCTATATCATTCGACACAGATCATCGAGCTGAGCAATGTATGTTTCTGTGCGTGTATGTGTGTGTATGTGTCAAACAATGTCACTCATAAAATAAAAAATCTCGTAGTCCCATAGGTTGCTATTGAATTTCACCATGCTTTCATAGGGTAAAGTGTGTTTAAAATTGCACACCGTCATTTAGAGAAACGATGCAAACAATGGAAAAAATCCTTCAAGATTTGGCTTAAAACTGATTCAATTTGTAGGCTATATTAGTTACATACTAAACGAACCGACTTCGGCTATACTGGTTCCAGAAGTACCGGAAATAGTGATCAAAAAGTTTAAAACGAGACTCTCTCAATTTTCTCATAGAAGAATTGATGAATTTTTACAAACAGGCTCAAATAAAAGTTCATATAGTCTCATAGATCGTTGATCGTTGTCTTATAGATTGTCGGCGCTCCAATATGTGATGTTACGGACGACTCAGTCATGTCCCCGGCGGTGGATCATTGGTGTCCGCACCACTTCCTCAGCAGCGCGCACAGCATTCCCGTTACTGTTGTGTCAAAAACGTTCCACGTGTCTTCGACGCAACACACCTCCTCGACAATGTTGTCAACTGTCACGCCGCGCATATCCCTGCCCACCTCCGCGAACCTAGGGCATTCAAAGACGACGTGCGCCGGTTTTCCTCCACGTTTACACACTCCGGACAAAGAGGGGAAGACGCTTGACCAAACCGAATCAGATACTTCCAGAAACAGCCATGCCCAGACAGAAATTGCGTCAGCTGGAAGTTTACCTGTCCATGCTTCCTGTTCACCTACGCCAAAACGTTTGGGATCAGTCGGTGGGTCCACCTTCCGTTCGCCGCATTGTCCCACTTGGACTGCTTTATCGCATTTGTGATGTGATGGGCTATCTGCAGTGCAACAACCAACCTGAGAGGTGGGAGGGGTGTTTTATATAACGTCGCGAAATGTCATTTATATAATGAACAAAGCGTTTTCCAACTGTTTACCGCACTTATATTTACTTCTTTTTCAAAAAATTTGCACATACCCTCTTTGCCAGAGTCCAAGTTTGATTACGGTGTTACCCGTGGTACTGTTTTTACTGACTGATATTCACTAAATAGGCTACACGGTAATGTATAAACTTCACTAATATATTAGCTGTACTAGCTAAGGTATAGTGAATTATGTTTTTGAAAGATCTTTTGATATGATTTTGGCCTGATCTTGATCTATGATAAAATTAGGGCAGCTTCACTCCATTTATCCATCTTTTGACAGTGTCGATTGACTCCGATGCTAGCATTTCGACTTCATCGATTGATTCGCCAGATACCGCTAAGACAACGTCGTCTGCGAAGCCCATGATAATGACGCCTGACAGGAAGCTTCAGTGATAACACACCTTTGTACATTGCGTACCAGAGCGTTGGGCCAAGTATTGACCCCTGTGGAACACCTGCTGTCACTTTAAACGATCTCTACCCTACGTTGGTTTCGTACACAAGAACTCTATTCTGGAAGTCATTCCTTAGAATCCTACACAGATAGTTGGGAACCCGCATATCATGCAGGGCTGCAGCGTTAGCTTCCCAATTGGCTCTGTTAAACGCGTTTTTAACGTCTATCGTTACCACGGCGCAGTAGCGATCTCCTCTCCGCTTTTGCAAGGTTGCCCTTTCCACCTTCTCAACGAACTGCATCGTAGACAGCCCTCTCTTACTTTCGGTATACTCGGTTAGCCTGTTAAGGATGATCCTCTCCAGAAGTTTTCCGAGCGTATCCAACAGGCAGATCGGCCTGTACGATGCTGGATCTCCCAGCTGCTTTCCTGGTTTTGGTAGCAGCACAAGTTTTTGGACCTTCCATATATCCGGTAAGTTGCCTTCCTCTAGGCATTTCTGCAACACTGACCTAAACATATCTGGAAACTCCAGGATCGCTACCTTCAACCTTTCCCCTTGATCTGCTTGATAGCTCGTTTGAAGGCAACCTTGATAGCTCCACGGAACGCAGCCATGTGCTCTTCTCTGTCGACCTCAGTTCTTGCCCTCTGAAATAGTCTCTTAGCTCGGAGGCAAGTCGCACGGAGGTTATTGAGCGTAGCATTTCACCAGTACGCTGGGCGTATACCGTTTCTTGGTTCAATCTTCCTCGGCATTGCTGCATCACATGCCGTTACTAACGCTTCCGTCAACCACCACGGGTTGAAGTTTGCCGCATCGCTGTTTGGCCGAAGTGCCTCGATAAAAGTCTCCCTGTCGAATTCCTTCGTCTTCCACCTCCGTATGGACGTGGGAGCTCTCTGGCCTATCTTGTAGAGGATCGCCTGGCGGTCGCTGTGGGAGTATTCCTTACTCACCCTCCAGTCCGTGTCTTCCATCAACGATAGACTACAGAATGTAATGTCGATGATGGATTAACGACCGTCTTTGCGGAATGTGATGACTGTTCTTACATTGCACAGCTTTACATCCAGCTTTGCCAGAGCTACAAGTAGGCTATATCCTCTCGCATTGGTTTGCCGGCTGCCTCACTCAACGGCCCAGGCGTTAAAATCGCCGCCGATGACTACTGGCCTACGTCTTACCAGCTTGTCGGTGAGTGCATCCAACATCCGGTTGTATTGCTCCTCCTTCCATCTTGGAGCCGCAAAGCAGCTACATACGACGACACCGTTAACTTTGGCGATCACGAATCCTTCGTTTTCCACCACTTCCTGTATAGGGAATCTGTCCATAACTTGTATAGCTGCCATTCCTGCTACATCCGCTACCCAAATGCCGTTCTCAGGAGGAACCCGATACGGCTCTGCGATGATCGCAACATCACACTTCGTCTCTGTTGTCGACTGCCTGCCTCCACCTTCACCTTTTTTAGACCGGGCATTTATAGCCTCCCGTCGGATGGCCATTTCCTTCCTTCGGCTTGCACAGCATGCATTTGGGTTGCTTCGTGCAGTCTCGAGCAACGTGTCCGTTTTCGTCGAATTACCAGCACCGTTTGGACCTGTCTGGTCCTTTGTAGTGTCTGGACTGGTGACAGGGGGGGTTTATTCAGTACCCTCCCGACCGAATTCCCTCTACCGAGCAGGATTAGACTTGGGCAACAGTCCTATATTGATGGGGGCGCCAGGTGCCCATCAAGTTCCGTTAGTGGTTTGAAATTTTCTAGCCCTCAAACTATTCATTCCTTAGCATGGGTCGCATTACACCTTGAATTAGGGCTTCGTATTAAGACAGATGGGGTAGGAATTTTCAGGTTGGGGGTATCAGGACACGGGATATCGGGCTTGTGCATCTTGAGCGGCACACGGTCGCTATAGTAGGGCTTGTTTGCGGATACCTGCAGCTAGAAGTTTAACAGAGCCCACTGTCAAACCCCACCACATCCTAGACGAGCCCTACAACTCACAGTGGCCTGGGGAGTGGTCGTTAAGCCCTTGGACATGGTCCCTGCTGCCCGACGTAAAAACCGACTTTTGAACGGAGGCCCGGAGGACCGTGTGTCATATACCGTTTGACTCAGTTCGTCGAGTACGCAAAATGTCTCTGTGTGTGTAAGTGCGTTTGTGTGGTTTTCTCGGAGATGATTGGTCCGATTTTCACAAATTTACATTCAAATGAAAGGTCTTGTGGTCCCATACAAAAATCCTGGATATTATTTGGATATTCTCAAAGATGGCTAAGCCGTGTTCCACAAACTTAGATTCAATTGAAAGGTACAATCGTCCCATATAAAGTTCCTGAATTTTATTTCGGTCTGACTTCCGGTTCGGAAATTACAGTTTGATCAGTAAAAAAATATCCTATATTAAATTATTTCCTCACTTTTCTCAGAACACCATCTCTGAGATTAGAAATTATAAAAACATAGAAATTTTGTTACGGGTTTTGTCTATCTATTTGTAGTGACTTTATTTTATAATTCTGGAACCGGATCGGATCCTCATGAAATTCAGCAATTCCGTATGGGAGCACGAGACCTTTCATTTGAATCTAAGTTTGTCAAAATCATTTTTTTTCGGAATTTTTCTTTCGGATATAATTATTAGGAACAAATTTTATTTTTTAATACAAAATAATGTTTTAATATGTACCATGATCGATCAACTTTTGATAACAATAAGATAAATTCTGATTCGGTGAATAGTTTTGAAAAAATATCGATTATTATAAGGGTGCTCACCCGGATTTACTCTAAATGAATTATTTAATGATCGAATTTCTTAAAATTACAAAAATATATATTCTATAGCATAGTATAATATATTAATGTATATGAACCACATTTTTTGTGAGTTCCGATGCATTAGTATTATTACTATTAACATCAATGCTATCCACACCTTCTGATAACAACTTAACAGCTTTAACGTTTGGATCTCGTGAGTCGTATTGGTGCGCCTTGTAGATAGCCGATATTACAAACACAAGGAAAATGGTATAAAAGAAGTATGGCAGGTATGGTTGTATATCTTTGATGATGTAGAAAATCTGTAGTGATTGAATAACGTAAGCCGGTAGTTCACTTTGGTGCTGAAAAGAAAATGGAAAAAAGTAAACAATATACGCAGAGAAAAAAAATGTAAAATTATGATCTAATATTGAGACTATTTCCGAGATTTATTTTATTGAAATGCTGACAAAAGAAAATCTAGCCGGAGACGGTAAATATCAATATCAATGAATTGAAACAGTTTTGAGCCAAAAGAAGAAAATAATCCATATCATGCAGCTTAGCTCTAAATGATGGGTTGCAATTTCATACATTCTACACTAACTAATGAGGAAACAATACTTTTCAAATTTTTTTATTTGATCACCACACTCCCCCACACCAAAAAGCTACAATTTGGAGCCCCCTGGTAGTGGACGCTGAGATTCTATTTATTCATGCTTTGATGTGCAACTTATTATTACCATAAAATGGAGTCCCAGTGGAAAAGATTTCCTTTTAAGGGATCCACAATTTAATACTACGCTACGCTGGAAAGAAAGTACAAATATATTAGGAATTTAGTTATGAATATGAAATACTGTTGACGATAAATACATTATAAAGCAAAAAACTACAATAGCTAAATATTTCGCTCAGTCTGTGTTTAAAATGGTACTTTAGTCTAACCGCAAATGTGGCACGGTTGTTTATACCTTGTATATCCGGTGGAAGTTCATTATATTTAGTTGGACCAACAAAAAGGATCCGTCTTTAATTAATGCTTGTAACTGCTCGAACACGAAACAAATTGATACTACGGTGTGTTGTTCGAGAATGGGATATAGTTAGGAACTGTAGATTATGGTGAATTGTGGAGTTATACAGATTATCATGGACGAATAGCAACGTTTGGACATCACATAAGTATGTTATTGGTAAAACATTATGGTTTCTGTCAGAGTATAACAATAGGCTCGAGAGGAAAAAGGGTTTAGTGAAAATGATTTTTAGGCATATGTTTTGTAGAGTTTCTTCAAATAGATAAGAACTAGCGGCTCGCCCCCAAACTAGAACTAGCGGCTCGCCCCCAAACTAGAACTAGCGGCTTGCCCCCTCACCGATACTAAGTAGTTGAGCTGAAAATAAAAATTTAATAGAGCACACTGGGGAACAAAGGACTTGACTCTTCAAAAAATACCACAATACAACGCCAAGTGCTTGCAACAAACTTTATGTGGTGAGTCCAAGTTAATGTGGGGTCGAAATATATGCCCAGATACTTGAAATGATCAATTTTTTCAATAATATTGTGTCCGAACTGGGGATGATTATGCGTTGGTATGAGTTTCCTTATGGAACGAAAAATCATATACTTAGTCTTTGTGGCATTTAATGATAATAAGTTCGCATTAAAATATTGAACAAGAATTCTTAAATCACATTCCATTGAGTTAATAACAGCATTGATGTCACTGTTAGGATAGAACAGAGCTATGTAGTCGGCGAATAGTCTAATATTATTTCCTTGTGGAACACCAATGTTTAGTGGAGCAAGGTTGCTGCTGTCACTTTCGATGGAAACAAATTGTTTTCTATTAGTCAAGTAACTACGGATAATTAAATTAGCAATGCCCCTGATACCATAGCAACCGAGTTTGTCCAAAAGTATAATATGATCTAACAGTTCGGCTGAAAAGTTCGTATCGTTTAATAGAAACACATTTTTTTTGCCAAAATTTGTTTTTATTATTCAACATAATTGCCATCAGAGGCGATACAGTGATTATAGCGATCTTCCAACTTTTCGATACCTTTTTTGTAGTACGATTTGTCCTTTGCCTCAAAATGGGCCTCAGTTTCAGCGATTACCTCTTCATTGCTTCTAAATATTTTACCAGCGAGCATTCTCTTGAGGTCTGAGAACAGGATAAAGTCACTGGGGGCCAAATCTGGAGAATACGGTGGATGAGGGAGCAATTCGAAGCCCAATTCGTTCAATTTCAGCATGGTTTTCATCGACTTGTGACACGGTGCATTGTCTTGATGAAACAAAACTTTTTTCTTCTTCAAATGAGGCCGTTTTTTGAAATTTCGTCCTTCAAACTTTCTAATAACGCTATATAATAGTCACAGTTGATGGTTTTTCCCTTTTCAAGGTAGTCGATGAAAATACCATGCGAATCCCAAAATACAGACGCCATAACCTTACCGGCCGATTGTTGAGTCTTTCCACGCTTTGGGTTCGGTTCATCGCGTGCAGTCCACTCAGCTGACTGTCGATTGGACTCCGGAGTGAAGTGATGGAGCCAAGTTTCGTCCATTGTTATATATCGACGAAAAAAATCGGTTTTATTTCGATATAACAGCTCCAAACACTGCTCAGAATCATCAATTCGTTGTTGTTTTTGATCGATTGTGAGCTCACGCGGCACCCATTTTGCACAAAGCTTTCTCATATCCAAATATTCGTGAATAATATGTCCAACACGTTCCTTTGATATCTTTAGGGTGTCAGCTATCTCGACCAACTTCACTTTACGGTCATTGAAAATCATTTTGTGGATTTTTTTCACGTTTTCATCGGTAACAGCCACTTACGAATTGTTGCTTCGCCCGGTGCAGAGTCTGGATAACATTCATCAAGCCATTTTTTGGTATCGGCGGCACTTTTTTTCATCAAAAAGTAGTGTTTCATCAACACACGAAATTCCTTTTTTTCCATTTTTTTCACAATAACAAAAGTAGCTTCACTCAAAATGCAATATCTCTCAAACTAATAATCCGACAGCTGTCAAATTTATACACTGAAAATGGTATGGTTTTAATTCTAGTGGCGCCCTCTCATAGAAACGATACAAACTTTTCAGCCGATCTGTTAATTTGTCAAAAGCTTTTTTAAGGTTTAAAAAAACACTCGATATTCGATTTCGCTAAAAAAGTTTGTTCTGACTCTGTTCCGGAATAGACGATCATGCGCGTCACCAGGGCCGGTGAAAGAGGTTGGTACGGTGGGTAGCACTACCCACCCGAAAATTCCAAAGGTGGGTAATTACCCACCTGAAATTTCGAACAAAAAACAATGGAAATATTAGCAGTGGAGTAATAATAAGAATATTTCTATTGTAATTCGGAATAATAAATAAAATCAAAATTATAGAATGCTAGTTCTCAAGGTAGAGCAAGGATGTGAAGATATACCGCAGAAAGCTGAGACGTGACAAGGGTCATTTGAGCAGGCAGAAATCTTTTAGTAACCTAACTTTTCCCTTCCAGCAAAGGAGCCGAGCTTAAGCATCTCATCAATGCGAATCACTCGGGTATCTGAGATACCGGAAAATACCGATAAAGGTCTTTTACACTTTACATTCCGAACCGGAAAAAGAAGAATGCAGTAGCAAGTAGAAAGTAACAACTTTTGGTAGTTTTGCCGGAATAGTAAATATTAGAAGACCTTTATCGGAATTTTCCGGCAGATGTTTAAGGTCGACTCCTCTTGTAAAAAGTGAAAGTTAAGTTACTAAAAGATTTCTGCATGATGAAATGAACCTTGTCACATCTCACCTTCTATATCTTCACATGCAGAAAATCACTCAAAATCTTTTGACGTAGGACTACGTTTTTTTTATTCAATAATATAATATAATTTTAAGGCACACTGCTTAAGCTCTAAGATGCTAAGGGTATTTCCTAATCTTAAATAACGACTAACTTAAAACTAGTATCATTAGGTAATGTCGTGTCGGGGTCGCGGATTCTCGAAAGCTTTCTCGAACTTTATGGTGGCGATCAGCAAAGGCGAGTGAATTTAATATAGCATGAGAGTCTTCCAGATGGCGTTGGTAAATATCTATGTTGGCCGCATCATTCAGTCCGTGTGGGTCCGCGGGAAAAATTATCAGGCAACAAAGACTCGGCGGGTGGCCCGCAGCCTGGTCATCGACTGGAGCGGTTCTCCGTTGTCGGTGATTGTGATGTTACTGAAGAGAATGAAAGAGACGTAAATATTGTGGAAAACGAGGTAAAAAGGAGATGTGGGAACAGCATGTCTCAATACGACAGAGATCTAATTAGTTTCCATCGAGATGGTGAAGAGACGGGGGAAAGGAGAACAAAAAAGTTAGTGACAAAAAAACTAAGATCTTGTTAGTTCCAATAAAGATGGTAGATAGGGACGGGGATCGAGAGAATCGGGCGGATGGCTACGTTTTTGCTTTCTATACCGGTGTGCAAATTCAAAATACTGAGAACCGTACAAACAGTGCTCAGGTTTTGAACATCTATTTCTCAATCATTTTTTATTAATTTTCCATATCATTCCATAAACTGCATTAAAAATATTTCTACAGTTCTATTGGAGTAGATGAATCTATATCTATAAAATCATTTATTATTTTTATAAATCATATTTCAGATAATTGGTGATCGAAATTTCAGTTAGTAACGAAAATCTTTGTCATGGTTTCTTCTAACAAATACATACAAGTTCGCGGTTTCCATTAAATTTCTGCGTTTCAATGAGTGTGTTCGCTTCTAAGAAAATCACTCATACAAACCAAGATTCTGTATCGAATAAACTTCAACTCTGTGTGGTTCAGAAAAGAAGTAAAAGTTGCTAACACATCGTTCAAACAGTCCAGGAACTAATCAGAAAATCATAGTCTCGCGTGCAGGCATATTTTTTATTCATCAACATTATCATCTTCAAATGACATACAATCGTTTTAGCACTTTTCGTAATTTTTCAATACCATCCTTATAGAATGATTTGTCACTGGTCTAAACATCGGCTTCCTTTGCGGCGATGGCAGTTTTATTCGAGCCAAAAAATTTTCGCTGGCGTGTCTTTTTCTAATCCGCAAATGACAAGCAATCGCTGGGGCTAGGTAATTGTGAACAAGGTGGATGAGGAAACAGATCGCAGCCCAATTCGTTTAATTTTGTCATTGTTTTCATTGACTTATGGCACGGTGCATTGTCTTGGTTAATGGTGAATCACTTTTGATGGTACTTTCCTGTTCAAGATAGTCGATGTTAATTATACCTCGAACATCTAAAAAACTTATGCCATGATTGTTCCAGCTACCTGTTACGTTTTCAGATGGCTTTCCCAGTCTGAATGCTGGTATGACTCCGGATAAAAAGAGTAGAATTCAAATTCAATTCAAATTCAATTTGTTGAAAAATTGCCTGACTCTGCCAAAGGCGCTTATTGAATTTATTCAATAGGCTTCTTGAGGATAATACACGGAGAACCCTTCGATCATAAAATTGCGATATCGCAGTTTTTGATTTTTGCGATAGTTGATTTAACTAATTTCTTTTTGATTCAACCAGTATGGTTTTTGATTTGCATATATTCAAGTAGTTGAAAAATATGTTGTTTTGAATGCTGTCAAATGCCGGAGACAGTTGAAAGCAAAACAATAATCGCAATACAAAATCAACAACTCTTTTAGTTGAACTCTGTTCGCGTCGCTTCAAAATGTCAATGAAAACAACATCGATGGTTAAAGCGTTTGGTGAAATTGTGTTCATTCGATTTGAGAATTTTATGATAACAAGTGTTTACCTAACAGCGGTGTTGTGATAAAGTTAACCTTGTTTGAGATGAAAAAGATTTGGTGAAAAATTAGAAATGTTTATGAATGATCATCTCGTAATCTTTCAGGTATGCGAAAAAATTTTATGCTTCAAATTCGATCATTATTTACTTCCAGCAGACTGTTTTACTTCCAGCTGTTTGATACCGAAGATGATGTTCATGCATTAGCAATAAAACGCTTTTTAACATGAATTTAAATCATAAAAGTAACAGGAGCGAAGGGTTTCAAACACACAGAACGCGCTGCGATTGAATGGCGCGTTTGAATTGCCGTTGCAAAATTTCCATTCCCAGCGGTTGATGCACCCAAGCTCATATAAATTGACTAAAATTATCAGTGCATAACTTTAGTTCAACCGTTCGAAGGCATCATTTTAGGTAAATTTAATAATTACGCTAATTTACTCGCCCCTCCGGGCACATTTGCTGATTCAAAACGTTTTTCTACATCAATCATTTCCGATCGAATCAGAAGTATTTTTTAGAATTTAGATCTTTACTGATCTCGATTTGACATGATCATGATCATACAAAAATCAAGATCACTTAGAGATCAGATCAGTTCTGATTTCGTAATGATAATTTATTCCTTGGTTAAGATCACTTGAAATCAGCAGTGATCGGTGGTTTTCCTAATTATCACATGTCAATATAAAATACTGTTTATATTTTAACAACGATATTTATTGCATGAATCTCAACATACCGAACTTATTTCAAATGGATCATGACGTGTATCAGTAAGTATGTTTTGATTATTTTCGAAAATCAATAATATTGTTCGAGTTGATTCAACTATTTGCAATGTCTAAAACAAATAAAACCGATTTATTTTTCAACTAACAGAATTTTGTTTCAATAACAACACCAGTTATTTCAACTAAAATATTTGTTGAAATTGAAAGGTATGTGTCCTCACTAATTGACAGCATTTTTTTTCAAACAGTTAAATTAGTTGTTTCAACCATCGTTTCTGCTAATAGAAAAACAAAAATGACAGTTTAGTTAAAACAACAATCGATTAGTTGTACCAAATTTTAACCAATCGAATTCAGAAAATCAACTAATATTCTGGTTGAAATGGGATCGCGGGTGGTTCCGTGTATTGTCCAACATGACTGGAGACAAGTAAGAGTTATCGCCATTCAAAAATCAGGGAAACCAGCCTCCGATCACAATTCGTATCGGTCGATTGCTATGCTTTCCTGTATCCGGAAATTGTTCGAAAAAAGGATTCTGTTTCGTCTAGATAATTGAGTCGAGACTAATGGCTTACTTTCAGATACACAATTTGGTTTCCGCAGGGCCAAAGGAACGAACGACTGTCTTGCGTTGCTCTCAACAGAAATTCAAATGACATTTACTCGTAAAGAACAAATGGCATCAGTTTTATTAGACATCAAGGCTTTTGACTCAGTTTCCATAAACATCCCATCTGAGAAGTTGCATCAGCATGGTCTTTCACCATTTTTGAATAACTTTTTGTATAATCTATTGTCCGAGAAATACATGTATTTCGCGCTTAGAGCTCATGCTTAAACCCCCTTTTATACATTTTTTACGTAAACAACATTGATGATTGTTTCATCACATTTGCACGCTAAGACAACTTGCCGACGACAGCGTTGTGTCTTTTACAAGACCCAAAGCTGCAGATCTCCAAGGACCATTGCAAGATACCCTCGACAACTTGTCGACATAGGCTCTTCAAATGGGTATCGAGTTCTCGACGGAGAAAACTGAGCTGGTTGGATTTTCAAGGAAGCGAGAACCAGCACAATTACAGGTTCAACTAGGGGGTGAAACCATAGCTCAGGTCTTCACATTAAAATATCTTGGGGTCTGGTTTGACTCCAAAGGCACCTGGGGATGTCACATTAGGTATGTGAAACAAAAATGCCACCAGAGAATCAACTTTCTTCGCACAATAACCGGAACTTGGTGGGGTGCCCACCAGGAGATCTGATCAGGCTGTACCGTAGGAATATGGATGCTCTTGCTTCCGATCCGCCGCGAACACAAATTTCATTATACTGGAAATAATTCAGTATCGCTGCTTGCGTATTGCTTAGTTTCGATTCGATCGATTCTGGGATCTCACATATCGATTGCTTATCCGTTGCGATATATTGAATCCGATGGTGATTGAAAACTTCGAAAGGTTTGTCGAGCTCAATTCTCAGAACCGTTTTATGTCCTTGTATTTTGATTACATGGCTCAGAATATTAATCCTTCTTCGTTTGTTTCCTACCGTGCTCATTTCTTGGATACTTTCATTTGTTCATCTGGAGAAAGGTCAGGCGATATATGTCACGGACTTGTGCCCGTGCGGTCAAAATCTGGATGCAAATAAAATGTTATTAAACAAGAGGAAAAGAAAGTTTTACATGGCTTAAGCTCCAAAACGGAGAACGGCTGTCAAGACCCGGTCCAAAGGAATCGGTAAATATTCTTACCAGTAGAGTTCAAAAAACCTTCTTGAGGAAAAAGCACTTTTTTCAGTGAAGTCTTTTTTCACTGCACTGTCCCATGAAACGTTTCTCTCTCTCTCTCTCTCTCTCTCTCTCTCTCTCTCTATATATATATATATATATATATATATATATATATATATATATATATATATATATATATATATATATATATATATATATATATATATGTATATATATGTATATATATATATATATATATATATATATATATATATATATATATATATATATATATATATATATATATATATATATATATATATATATATATATATATATATATATATATATATATATATATATATATATATATATATGTGTGTGTGTGTGTGTGTGTTACGGAATACCGGATCCGGAAAAGCAACGTCAACATTAAAGAACCCATAGTTCAGCATAGCGACAGCCGAGAGTCCGCCGACCAACGCAGCAAGGAAAATGCTGACACGGGGTAAACCCGACGGACAAAACGGACACGGGGTAAACCCGACGGATGAAAACGAGTGGCTTAAAAACAGTGAAAACTAGAAACGAGGTAGTAGGCAAATAGTGAGGGTATATCATTAATAGCTGAACTCCGTGTGACTAGAAGCTTAAAATTCACAGAATAAACTCCAGAACATAACACTGGCAATTAAAGACCGTGATATTCAAAAATTAAAAATTCCAAAAACTAGTGCAAGGTTCGACGCATATAGAATTATGGTGGAACCAATTGACACGCAAGAGCTGATCGAACAAGTCAAGCGACTGACCGGAAACCAAGCTCAACTAATCCAAACGATAAGTTCTTTAAAGAGCAAAGAGAATGACCCATTCTTTAGCTACACTACACCTGACCCGATCAGGAATATTTCAAATTTTAGCGGTAATAAGAAGGAAGTTTTAGCCTGGGTGTAAAGACACCGAACAAACGCTACAACTTTTCGAACAATACAAAAATGATATATATTATGGACAAATAGTCCGTAGTGTAAAAAATAAAATCACGGGAGAATCAAGAGAAATCTTGATAGGTTCCGGTAACCCCACAACATGGGAGGAAATTAAAGAAGCGCTGCTTATTGCGTACGGTGACCGTCGCGAAATAACAGGTTATATCCAGTCACTCTTTTATGTCAAGCAGGGCAAGAAAAACTTGTCTGAATACTATAATAAAATCCGAGCAATGGATACTGATATTAAATCAGCAGCCGCCAATATGGATGACTACAAACCATCCACAAAAGCAATCAATTCTTTCATAAACCTCATAACACTAACGCGGTTCTTTGACAGGATGAACGAAGAAATATCAATGCATGTGAGAAGTTGCAGACCTTAAACATTAGAACATGCTTTTGAAATTACGCAACAGTACTCTAATGCGGCATATAGATTTAGACTCGACAAAAAAGCACATAATCCGACACCTTATTCCACTCAACAGAATAGCGGACAAAATAAATACACAAAACTAAATGCAGAAAATTCAAACCCACGTCAGCACGATAAGACCCCATCAGGTAAATTTAAAAACCGTTCACAAAATGACGAGGACATATCCATGCGGACTCACGTTTCCAAAATGCTTATCAACAACCAAAAACAAATAGACACGGAACTCGACTCCGATGACGAATCAGAACAAGAATGCCAGAACAAAAACACAAGAGACACTACGCTCGATTCCGAAGACGGCGAATATTTAATTTCAGAAGAGATAAATTTTCAGCTTGCCCAAGGAAGGAATCAAAGCAAATGATGAGCCAGAATAGCTTCATACCAAATATTTCAAAATTTTTAGTCGACACAGGGACGAACAAAAACTATATCTCTCCGGCTCACGTCAACATTGAAGATTGTAAAGATGAACAGAAGGTAACAAATATCAAAGGCGAATACAAGATTAACAAATCAGCCTCAATAGATATCAGAAAAAAATTAAAATTTTACGTTTTCAACTTCCATAAATTTTTTGATGGCCTTATTGGTTACGAGTCGCTACGCGAAAATAAAGCGACACTTAATACATCCACCAATACCTTGAAAATAGGAAAGAAATTAATTAAAATGAAAAAATGTTCCCAGGAGAGCAAAAATTGAACTTAACTGAACACAAATTCCAATTCATCCAGATACCCGTGAGACGAAATGGTTCATTCATAATTGATCAGGAAATCGTTCTCAAACATTTTTCAATACTACCAGGACTATACGAAGCAATGAACAGAAAGGCAATTTTGGCAATTCGGAAAAAACACCGACGAAAGATCTGTCGAAATTAATTCTAATGAGCTCGAACTAGGGAAGGACTATTACGAAATTGAGGAAATCCCCCTAAAACTCGTCAGGACAAAAAAAATTCGACTGGTAATAGACTATCGTAAACTGAACGAAAAAACAATCAGTGATAGATATCCTATACCGGAGATTACCGATATATTAGATAAGCTGGGAAGAACAAATTATTTTTCTACTATAGATCTCGCATCAGGCTTTCACCAACTTCAGCTCGATGACGAGGACATTAAGAAAACAGCATTTTCAGTAAACTCTGGTAAATACGAGTTTACGCGTATGCCATCCGGGTTGAAAAATGCCCCTGCGACTTTTCAACGCGTAATGGACTGCCTATTGAGAGAAGAAATAGGAAAATGTTGTGTGGTATATATGGACGACATCCTCGTATTTTTACCCTCTCTAGAACAACATAAAATCGACCTGTAACAAAATTTTGAGAAAAGGTAAAGATGCTAATCTAAAAATATAGTTGATAAATGCTAATTTTTCCGCAAAGAGGTTCAGTTTCTAGGACATACAGTTACGGAAGATGGCGTAAGACCGAATCAGGACAAAATCGAGACATTTAAAAATTGGCCACTACCGAAAACAGAAAACAAGTGAGACAATTTCTCGCAATTTTGGGATATTTTAGGAGATTTATTAAAGACTAAAGACTGCTAAACTGGTAAAACCGCTTACTACCTTACTACGTAAAGACCAGGATTTTATCATCGGGCCAGAAACAGAACTCTGCTTCGAAAAATGTAAGCAAATCTTGATGAGGTACCCAGTGTTGATTCATCCGGACTTCTCTAAAGAATTTAACTTAACTACTGACGCTAGTGACTTTGCTATAGGTGCCGTACTTCCTCAATGACCTATCGGAAAAGATCGTCCAGTAGCTTATGCGTCAAGAACTCTAAACAGGTCAGAAGAAAACTACTCAACAACTGAAAAAGATTTCCTGGCAATGTATTGGACCGTTAAACAGGACCAGTAATGAAGAAACGGAGAGCGAAGCAACAACCATACATTCCGCCGACTCTAGTGATGACTACTACATTTGGTGTACAGAAAAACCAATTAACACATTCAAGACAAAACTCATCCTGAAAATTTCAAACATTGATTCCGAAGTGTCAGAACAAATATTTCCAAATCGTTGACGTATTACAATCTTCAAACCAAATTACACCGAAATAGATATAGTACAAATATTCAAAAGATACAGGATAAACTAGTAAGAGTTACCCACGAATACGCGCATCGGGGCATAAAAGAAAACAAAGCCCGAATCCTACAAAGGTATTACTTCCCCCAACTCGATCGAAAGGTTATAGCCCTAATAGATAGTTGCGGCGTTTGCAAGAAAAGCAAATATGATAGAAACCCGCCACAATTAATACAGAAAAGCATTTTCGGGGAGAAACCATTCGAACGAGTTCACATAGATGTTTTTTTCATGAAAGGATTAAAGTGGTTGACGATAGTGGACTCCTTCTCAAAATTCGCTAACATAATTCCTTTAGAAACTAGAACAATAGTTGACTTAAAAAGAGCACTTAGTGAACATATCAGAATATTTGGCAGACCACTAACTATCGTCAGCGACCAGGAACCAGCATGCATATCCATAGACTTTACAGGGTGCCAACTTACAACAAACACCCAGAAGCAACCAATAACATACAAGAGAAAAATGAAGACCTCAATATACAAAATTTGGAACTCCTAGAAGAGATCAACCTAAAATCTTACCGACACAGAAAAACCACCATCGACGGAAGTACAATCGTCACCATAGTAATCTTTAGCCTTCTCATTCTGGTAATCGCTATCATGAAGAACAGGAAACTCAGTGCAGATAAATACGCCACAAGAAAATCTGCGGATCCCGAAATTTCGGGGATCAGAATCGAGAAACCGAACCGAAGATGATACATTTCAAAAAGCTTCCAACAGTACAGCTTCCAAACAGTCGACCGAGGACGATCGACGCTCTTAGAGGGGAGGTGTTACGAAATACCGGATCCGGAACAACAACGCCAACAGTAAAGAACCCATAGTTCAACATAGCGACAGCCGAGAGTCCGCCGACCAACGCAGCAAGGAAAATGCTGACACGGGGTAAACCCGACATAACTAGCAACCGTCCCGGTCGCCAACCAAACGACATCGAAGACAACGTGGCCGATCGACGATATCGAACTTTGCTGAATTGTCAAATCCAAATTAACAAAAGGTTTAGCGATAGGAATTTTTAGTCAGTCTTGAGTGAGATATGTAAGCGAATCCATCTAACCGAGAATTAAGTGAAATAAAGTTTTTTTTATTCAAACCTCGATAGTACACGGTATAATTTATATATTGGCGTTGACTTTTTTATATATATAAACTTACAATAATAATAATAATAATAATAATAACAACAACACTGTTGTGCGGTTGATATGCGTTTAATTTCGTTGCTCATAAAAGATTAAATTTTTAGTGTTTTTCCTTTGATTTGAGTCTTAATTTTCGTAAGAGTGTGGTATTGAGAGTGTTTACTTGTAAAATATTGTGTTGGCTGGTCAAATTTCATATTCAGCTTAGTAAATAATAAGTGTTTCGAAAAAGTGAATCTTGCATGATTATTTCAGCCATTATAAGTGTCTCGCTACCGCTCGTTGGGGTGTGTTGGTGCCGGGAATTGCGCCCAAATTCGGCTGTTGTATCGCTGTTGTATCCTTAGTGTCACATAGTTCTGTTGCGCGACAGGGTCCTTAGTGTGTTGGTACCTCTAGCCTGTATAGCCATTCGGTACACAGAAGAACATTCTGATCATCGCGCTGTGGTGTTTGTCTCAATAGAGCTATATTCAGTTGCATGTGGCTATTTTCGTAGTGGCCTTCCCTGTGTTAGGCTCTGGTTGAATGATTGACAACTTTGGTTTAAGTGGTGCAAATCGCTTGGTATAGGTATATAGTATATGGTATTATCATTCCTATTGCCGGTGGCGAAGGTACTTTATCTGAAGACATTCTGCAATATTTACGTATGTATTTGTAGTAGTGAGCTGTAATTTATTTCCGCTGTAAACAAACTCAATACCAATATACCATTTTTTTATATACTAATTTTTCTCTCATAACACATTTATTTTCCAAATATCGTATTCGGAATATATTCGCTATCTCTGTTTTGTTTGGTTTGCTCATCTTATCCGACTATGGCTGACGATGAGATTTATTGTGTCGAATGTAACAAAAAAGAAAATGATGCAAATAAAATAATAACGTGCCTGTATTGTTTTTCGAGTGCTCATTTCAAATGCCGTAACATAATTGGGAATGCCATTAGACGCATTCGAGAATCCTCATATTTCTGTTCGTCTGATTGTTCTGCTACATATCAGCGAATAATGGAAATGAAAGGCGATAATACGTCCATGATCGCAGCACTTGCGGAGAAACTGGAGAGAACAGTTTCTAATGCGGTGGCTTCAGAAATGAACTGCGTTCGATTTGAGGTTTCAAATGCAGTGGCAAATGAAATGAGCTGTGTCAGAAAGGAGGTAAAACAGATAACCACTGCAATTGAGTCGTCCCAAGATTTCTTGTCCTCAAAATTTGACAACATTGTAACCGATTTCAAAAACATAAGAGCAGAAAATGAAGAACTGAAACGAGAAATCTTGTCCCTGAAACAGTCAAATGCATCACTAACCGGAAAAGTCAACAAAATAGAACTAAATGTCGATAAATTTAACAAGCAAGCAACGTGCAATAATGCGATGTTATTCGGTATTCCAATGCTTCCTAATGAGAATGTGCCTGATATTGTTTCAAAAACAGTTGCAACTCTTGGTGTGTCTCTTGATCCTGATTCCATTGTATCGTCAACAAGAATATTCACAAATAGTAGGTCGGGAGGTGCACTAATCCCGATTAGGGTAATTTTTAAAAATTCAGAAATTAAAGACGAAGTCATGAACAAAAATGGCGGGTGAGTAATGTCAGAGACATAACTGGATGTCGTGAATACGAAAAAACTGACACGCTCCCATCACTTTTCCCAATATCAGTTAGTTGATTGATTGTATGAATTGTGCAAGCTTTCCTCTTTTTCACTAATAGAATTTGAAGCGATACACCTACATTAAAGTACAGATTAGTTACATTAAACAGCTACTATTCTACAACTATATATTTCAAAACTTGAAACAATTCCTTTTTAATTTGCTAATATAGGAAGCTAGGTACGACAAATTTGTAGTTTATTTTTATTGAAGCTATGAAGTTCGAAGATATCTGATTCTTCTCGAAATTTCAGTACGAGACAATTGCAATGGCCTGGTCTGAAATGTATCTACGATCTTCGGTATGCAAGAGTGATTCTAATAATAATAATGATAGTAATAATAATAATACAGATTAACCTGTATATATGGCAACCCTGTTTCGCATGGCATATTTTCACACGATTCCATACTAGTATAAAGATGTGTTCAACATCATCACTTTCGCTTTCGCATTGCCGTTCGTAATTGAATGTGTTAGTGACGGTACAAATCTGCTTTTCTACCTGTTTTCGGAGCCATCGTTCTGACGGTGTCTCGTACGTACAGAGTAGCTGCTTTAACTTAAATGACGCTATTTCTCACATCACATTTCCTTTTAGACGTGCTAGTGATAGCACGGTAGGACGTCCCCTTTGTTAGAATTCCTTTCCTATACGCAGAACGGGAAACAGTGAAACGATATAAAAGAGAGAGTTAGCAGAGCGGCAGCCAGTAATACTGAATGGGTCGTCGAGCTGTTAACAGCATATTGTGGAGGAACAATTAAGGGTAAGGTAAAGTCCCGCTCAAACCGTGCTGGTCTGAAGTGCCCAGTTGGCGGCAGAATCCATCGTTTGTTTGGAAGGGGAACTACGCCGAGCGTGTCAGTGCTGGTGCATCGGTCTATCTGGCGGCAGTGATGAAGTACTTGGTTGCCGAAGTGTTGGAGTTGACCGGTAACGCTGCCCATGACAACGAAAACGAAAATCATCCCTCGCCATCTGCAGCTGGCCATCCGTTGAAAACCCCGTCCTTTTCAGGATGACCACATCACTGTGATAAAGAAATATTTAGAATTGCTTTAAGTTTAGCCAGTTCTGATAAGAGGCGTGCAAAACAGCTCATTTTGGTGAACAGCTCCGAACCGATCAGCTCACCAAAGTGAATCGATTCGATGTATCAGCTCATCAGCTCTTTTAGTTTGAACTTAAGGTTCATTTTGTGCGCCGTTTTTTTCATGCCCCGGTTTTCTTTCATATGTATGATCGAAATTGAATCATTGATTTCCAATGATGCAATGAATGCAATGCGAATTAACTTATCTTTAATTGATGTCGACTAAATTGAATCTCTTAAAGAGCCGAAGATCCGATCAGCTCGTAGCGTGTTCCCTTCGTCATAGTGCAGTGAACTGGGTAGCAAATGAGTGAACTAGTGAGCTGCGGTTCTTTTGAAAAGAGCTGTGAGCTTTCAGCTCACTTCAATGATTCGATTCACTGGAACAGCTCAGGAGCGAATTGCCCATCTCTAGTTCTGATACGCCTGGAAAGTAGAATGCGCAAATCAAGTGGAAACATTTGTTCTAACAATTTTTGTTTTCGGCCGCATACTAAAGTACTCGCGACAAAAATACATATTGATCTGTGGCAACTCTGTTTCGCACGGCATATTTGTAAACTAGTATAAAGATGTGTTCAAAATCATCACTTTCGCTTTCGCATTGCCGTTCGTAATTGAATGTGTTAGTGACGGTGCAAATTATTTTAACTCCCATCTTGATGAATCTTTTGGTAGGAAATATTGAGATCTGAGATGGTTCTCGTGTGTGTCTTGTTTCGGCAATGGGCCTTGCTGGACTTTTTGGCTGCCTTTTTCGGTGTCATTGTGCTGACGGTGTCTCGTGCATTCATATCGGGAAACAATGAGACGACAGGTCCTCGATGTTGCTGTCGTATGTCTTGTTTCGGGAAGAGTTGCTCAGCAAATGATAGGAAAAGTTTTTTTTTTGCAGTTTAATTGTGTTTATTTAATAGTTTATGTGTTTTACATTAATTTTGTACATATCAAGTGTTTTAGCCTGATGGCTCTTCATCTTCAATTTTTCCTCTTAGAGTAATTTGTACCGATGTGAATTTTTCAATAAGTTGTAATTTACATTGCAAAGCTTGAACTTTCGTTTGTTTTAATTATTATAAAATTCTTGCTACTTATATCTAACCCTAACCTAATACATTCAAAGTTTGAATTATACCAATTTCTGAGGCTGAGCACCTCTCTCCAAATTTTCTGCACTGATGTTCAAATTTTGTTTCTAGGGTATCCAGGGAAGCCAGTTCATGTACCTCCGTGGTTCTCGTCCGAGGGGGCAGTTTAAGGATCATTTTCAAGATTTTATTTTGAACTCGCTGGAGCTTTAGCTTGTGTGTTCGAGCACAACCCCGCCAAACAGGGACTGCGTATTCAATTGCGGGGTAGATGATTTGTTTGTAGACAGCCATCCGATTCTTCAGGCACAGTTTTGATGTTCTACATATCAACGGGTACAGAGACCTGATGAGTATGTTACATTTGGTGATTATTTTTTCAACATGTGACCTGAAGATCAGATGTCTGTCATACGTTAGTCCTAGATAGACCACTTCGTCGGACCACTGCACGTCAGCGCCACCAAACCGAATTCTGCATTCGTCAGACGGAACAAGTCTAGTCGATCTCGAATGCGGAAACAGGATGACCTGAGTTTTCGCCGCATTGATTACAATTTTCCAGTTGGTGAAATATTCATTTAGAGCATCCAGACCCCTCTGCAGTTTGTTCTTCAGAATACTGACGACTCGCCCATCATAAAGGATGGCCGTATCGTCAGCAAACTGTGACAAGACACCACCCCCGGAAGAGGTGGGATGTCTGATGTGAAAATGTTATACAGGATGGGACCCAGGATACTTCCTTGGGGCACACCAGCTGGGATGGAAAATTTGTCCGATTGAACATTTTGCAGAGAAACCTGAAAAGCTCTATTTGAAAGGTAATTTTTGATGATCTTAATAAGATACATCGGAAAATTGTATCGATGCAGCTTGAACACCAGTCCATCGTGCCACACATTGTCGAACGCTTTTTCGATGTCCAAAATCGCCATTGCTGTCGACTTGGACACCGACTTATTCCGTCGAATGATGTTGGTAACTCTCGTGAGTTGATGAATGGTAGATCTTCCTTTCCGGAACCCAAACTGTTCCTCCAGGAAGACCCCATGTTGATCGGCGAATGCAAGGATTCGACTTTGAATTGATTTCTCAAACAGCTTAGACAGGGCAGAGAGTAAGCTGATGGGTCGATAGCCTTTGGATAGGGAAGGATCTTTCCCTGGTTTCAGTACTGGGATGACTTTAGCTAACTTCCACATTGAAGGGAAGTAGCCAAGGTCCCAGCACCGGTTGAATATTTTTGCAATAAAGTCAAAAGAGCGGAAACTCAAGTGCTTTAGTTCGATGTTGAAAATGTTGTCGAAACCAGGGGCCTTCATGTTTTTGGACTTTTTCACAAAAGCCATCAACTCATCTGCAGTAACTCTTGTTTCTTCTGGAACTAAGCTGTCTAATAGCTCATTCTCGGCCACGCCATCGGCAACGGCCCTTTCGTGTGGACTAACAATGTTGAGTCCCAGATTGTGTGAACACACAAACTGCCGCCCCAGTTCGTTAGCCTTCTCGGCAGGTGTTACTAAAATGATTCCCTCATCCGCGCCCTCAGGTGGAACCAGTGGAGGTATTGGTTTTGGTTTTTTGTTCAACACCTTCCCCATCGACCAGAACGGTTTCGAATGGGGAAGGATTTGTTGAATTTTTTGTTCAAAATTTTTATTTTTAATTTCCACCAACCTTCCCTGGATAACCCTAGTCAAGTTGGTGTAGGTGGTCTTTTTATCAAGACCACCTGTACGTTGGTACTGTCTCCGGTAAATATTCCGGAGACAAATAAGCTGTTTAGTAGTGCAGTCAATTTGGAGAGAAGTACTCACCCTCTGAACAGTTGGTATTGATCTTTCTCTGGCGATCGTGATTGCCTCCTCGATGTTACTAATGGCCATGTCGATTTCCACCGGAGTGTCCAGTGGCATATCGACATTGATGTTCTCTTCGGCTAGTTGCTGGAAAAGTGGCCAGTTTGCCCGGTGGTAGTTGTTTCTGCGAACGGTTGGTGATGACACTGGTGCTGTTCCGAAGGACAAAACCACTGGATAGTGGTCCGATGACAGTTCACTGAAGACGGCCGGAACGTTGTCTATGCTGATGTTGCTGATGAAAATGTCTAGAACGGAATGGACTCCCGATCTAGACAGTCTCGTTGGAGAATCCGGTGCCAGGATGTTGTACTGGCCTGCTTCCTGGTGTTCGGCGAGGACAACACCGTTCCGGTTACGCCTTCTGTTGCCCCATCTTTCGTGGCGCGCATTCAGGTCACCACCGATGATGTACTTGGCCTGCCGTCGGGTGAGCGTTGACAGATCATTGTGTAGTATTGCAGTAGTACCATCCCGGGTGCTGGATTGCTGGGGACAGTATACTGCAATGATGTTGATGGGGCCTCTCGTGCTCTGGATCTCTACCAGTCTCAAAGTTGCCAGAGTTGTTCCAATATTTAAGTCGGGGAATCCTAACGATCCATGCAACTACCGCCCAATTTCAACTCTATCAGTGTTCAACAAAATTTTAGAGAAACTTCGTATTACCAGGCTGATTGATTTCTTCAATTCCAATAACATCCTGTACAACTTTCAATATGGGTTTCGACATGGTTGCAATACTACAACTGCAATAGTTGAGCTCATGGAAAGTATCATTAAGGAAATCGATTCTAAACAGATTGTTGGGTCGTTGTTTTTGGATCTAAGGAAAGCTTTCGATACACTGGACCACAACATTCTCCTGCGGAAACTGGATCGGTACGGAATCAGAGGAATTGCCAACGACATCTTTCGCAGTTACCTTTCAAATAGAACACAGTTTGTAAATATAGGGGATGCGAAAAGCTCAAGACGCCAAATCGACGTAGGTGTTCCACAAGGCAGCAATATTGGGCCTCTCTTGTTCTTGGTATATATCAATGATATTGGTAACCTAACACTGAGAGGTATTCCGAGATAGTTTGCTGATGACACTGCGCTTTTTTATCCATGCAAAGACACACCAACTTTAGTGACATGCATAGAAAACGACTTACGTATCCTAATGGGCTACTTTACTGTCTTTGAACATAGCGAAAACCAAATACATGGTATTCCATTCACCTAGGAAAAAACTGACGCATCACACGAACCCATGCATTGGTCAAACATATATAGAGAAAGTTGATAGTTTTAAATACTTAGGAATTCACCTAGATTCAACACTATCTTGGGATAGTCACATAAAAGTGATTGAAAGCAAACTATCTTCACTTGTCGGTGCTCTCAGGAAAGTTCGCAATTTTGTTCCTAGGAAAGCATTGATCAGCTTTTACTTTGCATGTATCCACTCTCATATACAATACTTATTGATTATATGGGGTCATGCCTCGAAATCCAAGCTAAAAAGAATTCAAGTACTGCAGAATCGCTGTCTAAAAACTATATACAACCTCCCATATCTTCATCCAACATTGCAACTTTATTCCGATTCTTCACATTGTATCTTACCTCTCCTGGCACTTCGTGATATGCAGGCTATCTTGTTTGTGCACAAAGTTCTCCATCAACCACATGCTCATCACAACATCTCATTACCCGTTGGTACCCAGCAGCGGTATACGAGACAGGCCAACTCATTATTTCGAGTAAGAGCTTATTCGAATTTGGGTCAAACTCGTATGACATATTACGGTCCATCGATATATAATAGTCTTCCTGATGAGCTCAAACAAACCTTCAATCCGGTCGAATTCAAAATGAGATTAAAGCGCTACCTAAAGACAGAGATAGCTAACTATATACTGTAATCGTATCAACCGTGTTTTTGTTTTTATTTTTGTGTTTGTACAGTTCATCCTTCCATCATCTACTCATTCATTCACTCATCCATTCATTCATTCATTCACTCATTCATACACTGATTCACTCAATCATTACTTCCCTCACTCATAAACTCTTTTATTCATTCATTCATTCATTCATTAATTCGTAACATCATATACCCATTCATTCATACATTTATCAACTTATAAATTCGAGTCTTTGTTCAAATGTTGCAATCTTAAAAGTAGAGGAGGTTTTTGTGCCCTTTTGAGCAAGTGCTGGTACCACAATCTACTCAAGAGGGTTTTTTTTCCTGCTCAAGTGTTGAAATGAATAGATTACTGTTAGTTAACTAGTTAATAAATAATTACTGTTAGTTTTTGTAAGCTTTGAAATATTAGTAAGAGCCCCTTAAAAGGAATTCTACATTCCACTGGGAGTTCTTGCATAGTGTAAATAGTTAAATGTCTCTTCGCTAGTCATCATCGCGGTTTTGTTTCCTTTTTATTTTGCTATAGTTCTTGCTTTTCCAAGCTGAGGTATGTATGTGTCCGTGATCAGGGAGCTCCAATTGTGAGCTTTTTGGTGCGGGGGAGTGCGGAGGGCTATTAAAAAAAAATGCTTCAGCTCAATGTTGAATGTGTTGTCGAAACCGGGGATCTTCATATTTTGTCGTGAATACGACTTACTTTACTATGGGGCGCCTTTTCAAAATTTACCCTCTGAGAGAGTGATAAGTTTTTGATCGTGAATATCTCCTGTTATATCTAACGAATCAACATAATTCTTGCTACATGCCATCGGAAATATGATCACAATTTTATGATAAAACTTTCAGTTGTGTGACATATTCTTAAATAGTTCACAATGAAACTTTTCTGAAATGTTTGGTATAAACGAGTATCAAAGAGGATAATTCATATGGCGCGTTTGCCTTTCTCGTATTTTGAAAGCTCATAGCTCAGTGATCTGTAGAAGGATTTATATAATCTAACTACCATTAGAATCGAAAATCTTCAACTTGAACGTGTATCACAACAATATTGAAGTTTTTCAATAGTACACTATTGAAAAACCTGTTTGATTTAACCCATGACAGCACCAGCCAATCAGAACGCGAGATGTCTGTATCTATACAAGAGCATCCATATAAAAGTTGAATGGTTCACTTTTCCTATCATTTGCTGAGCAATTCTTCCCGAAACAAGACACACGACAGCAACATCGAGGACCTGTCGTCTCATTGTTTCCCGATATGAATGCACGAGACACCGTCAGCACCATGACACCGAAAAAGGCAGCCAAAAAGTCCAGCAAGGCCTATTGCCGAAACAAGACACACACGAGAACCATCTCAGATCTCAATATTTCCTACCAAAAGATTCATCAAGATGGGAGTTAAAATAATTTGCACCGTCACTAACACATTGAATTACGAACGGCAATGCGAAAGCGAAAGTGATGATTTTGAACACATCTTTATACTAGTTTACAAATATGTCGTGCGAAACAGATTTGCCACAGATCAATATGTATTTTTGTCGCGATTACTTTAGTATGCGGCCGAAAACAAAAATTGTTAGAACAAATGTTTCCACTTGATTTGCGCATTCTACTTTCCAGGCGTATCAGAACTGGCTAAACTTAAAGCAATTCTAAATATTTCTTTATCACAGTGATGTGGTCATCCTGAAAAGGACGGGGTTTTCAACGGATGGCCAGCTGCAGATGGCGAGGGATGATTTTCGTTTTCGTTGTCATGGGCAGCGTTACCGGTCAACTCCAACACTTCGGCAACCAAGTACTCCATCACTGCCGCCAGATAGACCGATGCACCAGCACTGACACGCTCGGCGTAGTTCCCCTTCCGAGGCAAACGATGGATTCTGCCGCCAACTGGGCACTTCAGACCAGCACGGTTTGAGCGGGACTTTACCTTGCCCTTAATTGTTCCTCCACAACATGCTGTTAGCAGCTCGACGACCCATTCAGTATTACTGGCTGCCGCTCTGCTAACTCTCTCTTTTATATCGTTTCACTGTTTCCCGTTCTGCGTATAGGAAAGGAATTCTAACAAAGGGGACGTCCTACCGTGCTACCACTAGCACGTATAAAAGGAAATGTGATGTGAGAAATAGCGTCATTTAAGTTAAAGCAGCTACTCTGTACGTACGAGACACCGTCAGAACGATGGCTCCGAAAACAGGTAGAAAAACAGATTTGTACCGTCACTAACACATTCAATTACGAACGGCAATGCGAAAGCGAAAGTGATGATGTTGAACACATCTTTATACTAGTATGGGGTCGTGTGAAAATATGCCATGCGAAACAGGGTTGCCATATATACAGGTTAATCTGTATTATTATTATTACTATCATTATTATTATTAGAACCACTCTTGCATACCGAAGATCGTAGATACATTTCAGACCAGGCCATTGCAATTGTCTCGTACTGAAATTTCGAGAAGAATCCGATATCTTCGAACTTCATAGCTTCAATAAAAATAAACTACAAATTTGTCGTACCTAGCTTCCTATATTAGCAAATTAAAAAGGAATTGTTTCAAGTTTGGAATATATAGTTGTAGAATAGTAGCTGTTTAATGTAACTAATCTGTACTTTAATGTAGGTGTATCGCTTCAAATTCTATTAGTGAAAAAGAGTAAAGCTTGCACAATTCATACAATCAATCAACTAACTGATATTCGGAAAAGTGATGGGAGCGTGTCAGTTTTTTCGTATTAACGACATCCAGTTATGTCTCTGACATTACTCACCCGCCTTTTTTGGATTTTTTCACAATAGCCATCAGCTCATTCGCAGTGGTTCTACTTTCCTCAGGAACCAAGCTGTCTAATTGGTCAACCTCAGCTACGCTATCAGCAACGGCTCTTTCATGTGGACTAACAATGTTGAGTCCTAAATTGTGAAAACACACAAACTGCTGGCTTAGCGCATTTACTTTCTCTACTGGTGTGATTAAAGGTATTCCTTCAGCTGCGTCCTGGGGTGACATCAGAGGAGGAATAGGCTTCGGTTTTTTCTTAAGCACTTTCGTTAAGGACCAGAAGGGCTTTAAATGTGGGAGAATTTCTCGAAGCTTTTGCTGGAAGTTCCTGTTGCGAAGCTCAGATATCCTTTCCTGGATTATCCTAGTTAAGTTGTTATAAGAAGTCTTCCTATCTAGGATGCCAGTTCGTTGATACTGGCTCCGGTAGATATTTCGAAGTCGGATGAGTTTCTTGGTGACACTGTCAATTTGAAGAGAGAAACTCGAACCGTCCTATCACGAGCGACTGTGATTGAATGCTGGAAGGAAGATAGGGCCGCATCGATTTCCATCGAGGAATCTAGTGGCAAATTGATATTAATAAATTGGTCGGCGATTTGTTGAAATTGGATCCAGTCGGTGCGATAATAGTTCCTTCGTGGTTGAATAGGCACTGTTTCTGGTGAAGATCCCAACGTCAATATTACTGGAAAGTGGTCGGAAGAGAGCTCATTGAAGACAACCGGAGAGCTGTCTATGGCGATGTTGCTGATGAATATATCCAAATTGGAATGAACTCCCGTTCGGGAAAGTCGCGTTTGTTGATCCGGAGCGAGGATGTTGTACTGTCCAGCTTCGTAAACTTCGGCAAGTACGAATCCGTTTCGATTCTGTCTTTTGTTTCCCCACAGCTCATGTCGTGCGTTCAGGTCCCCAGCAATGATGAATTTGTTCTGTCGTCGAGTGAGCCAGAGCCGTAGCAACCTAGGGGGCAAGGGGGGGCTTTGCCCCACCACGCGGTTTCCGCCTCACCACGTATTTTTCTCGTATATGAAATTGATAGTAGAAAGGAAAAAAATTAAAGAATTATAAAATAAAAAGCAATAAAGAGATCTATTTGTATAGTTTATACTGCGTTCACAGTTCTTTTATTATTTTGAACAATGATATTCAACCACTTTTTTAATATAATTGCACTTTGCGATTTTTTTGTTCGTTGAATCTTAAAAGGACTGTGTCCACGTCTAAAAAATCCAGTCGCTTGTGCTCGAATGCCAGAAACGATAAATTGTTTAATCTATCAGTGGACATGCTAATACGTTGAGGCCGCATGATCCGTGTCAATGCCGAAAATGATGATTCGCATACTGCCGTTCCGGACGGAAAAGTTTCAATGGTTGCAAAAAGGTTGTATACGTTTTCCATTCCTTGGCACACCTTATACAGCTCTGTCAGTATTACAGTCTTAATTTTTTTATCTATCGGCCTCTTCAAATTGTTCAATTTCTCATTTTTTGCACGAATTTTATCAATGTATTCTTTGGCAATTTTTAGCTCAATTTCATTTGGCAATTTGATGCCTAACTCGGTCAAAGGCTGCAGCTTTTCCAAATCCATCTCATTTGCTGTATCGATAGCTGTGAGAATGGCATCGTTTTTTATGAAACGATCTGTCATTTTCATGGCTGCTGAAACCTGCTCAGAAATGAATCCGAAACCACTCTCAGAGTGATCTTAGAGGGTTTACTTGAAAACGGTGTCAGTGAGTGACGTTCGTCGCGTACAATATGCAGGCATATGGTGCCTCAAATTGCTATCTAGATTGTTTGATACGCATGTAATGCAGCTTTTTTTTAATATACGTTAAATTTAATCTAAAAAATTTGCCCCCCCACGAAAAACTGAATTGCTACGGCTCTGGAGTGAGCATAGCCAGATCTCGCTTCAACGATGCACACGTACCATCTCGAAGATTGGTTTGTTTGGGGCAGTACGCTGCATTGATGATGATGGGACCCATCGTCGTTGTAATTTCGATTCCGATGGCTTCCATAAGTTGCAATTTAAAGGCTGACAGAAGCCTGTGCTGAATGGATCGTTTAATGGCAATGGCAGCTCCCCCTCCTCTGGTAGTTGTCCTGTCAAGCCTGTGAATCCTGTAATTGGAAATAAAAATAGAAATTCCAGGTTTAAGATGAGTTTCAGTTAAAATAGCAATATCGGCATTCTTCTATTGAAATTAGTCGTAGTAAGTTATTCGTCTATCCACATCGAGTGTTAGATGACGAATGATCGATTTTCAACCACGGTTCCCCTTTTATACGCAGTCAGTTGAAGATATGTGCCTGATTACCTCAAAATCGTCGTCCTTGGCGTAAAACCCAAGCGAAAGAAAAGAGTTTTCCGCGTTGTTTTCAAATTTTGAGAAAACTTATTTTCTGAGTTGTTCGTGGTTATCTCACACTGTTCAAAATTTTATCTTAAATGCCTGATAATATTTTTGATGAAATAGTGAAAGATTTATGTTGCTGCCATTAATACAAGTTGAGATATTCACGATTAAGTTCTACCCATTCTTCAATATGGCTAATTTTGAAAAGGCACCCCATAGTAAGGTAAGTCGTATTCACGACAAAATGTATTTCTTTCATTCAGTTTGTTTGCATTTGTCTGCAGACATTCGTCGCAATATAAAGACGCCATTTGGTGTATTGAAAAATTAAATAATGAAATCGCTGTTAATGTGCATTGAATGTGTATTCACATGCCTTTACACTGTACTTGGACGGTAGAGCCTGGCAGGCATCAACATTTGGTCCTTCAAGCCGGATGTAAAGTAGCGACCTATGGATATGGAAAAGCGTTTCACGGGGCTTGAACATTCCGAGGATTCCACGAATGGGAGACCACGTCAGATGGTAGCAAACTTCAAGCGCTAGGAGTGTTATTTCGTCAGCGCGATCGGGTGAGAAATAGAGTGACTCGTGTTCTAACCACTCTGACAGCGACTCAAGGACGAGCTAGTGTAGCACAATTAAAACCTTCGCGAAAAACATCGATGCTGCGTACAACTTGTTCAGTGCATTTCATAGTAAAGTGATGCAATAATTTCAGAAAGTCACATCGAATCGCAAGAAGGAACATATACCGATTTCGAGAATCAATATAATCAAGCTTCCATAATGATTGAAGAGCAGATTATGTCTCATACAGCAAATTTATCGCGAAATGGTTCCGTTATTGGCCAGCCACAAGTGATCGTGCAGCAGCAGGCACTACGAATGCCTTTACTAACATTTGATGGACAATACCGTAACTGGCCAAGGTTCAAGGCAATGTTCGAGGATTTGATGCGAACATCCACCGACTCAGATGCCATCAAACTATATCATCTCGAAAAGTCACTCGTTGGAAAGGCCGTTGGAGTCAGTCACGTACCCAGAGGGGGGACCCGAGGGGCCCGGGCCCCTCCCGAAATCAAAACCAGATATATAATTATTTAGAAGGCCTAAGGCATGTGTTGCAGAAATAACAAGACAGTAAACGTAAAGAAATAACAGATCCAGTGGAAAAGTTTAAAGTGTCTGTTAAAAACACCCGTAAGAGGCACACCGAGAATTAGGTACATAAGCAGTCTTCAGTAACATTATTTTTTTTACCATGGGCCCCTCCCGAAACGAAATCCTGGGTACGTGCCTGGTTGGAGTAATTGACACAGTAACAATACGGAACAACAATTCCCAAGTAGCAAATGTAACTTATTGAAATATCAAGAGGTTCTACAATTATTTTAGAATTGTTTTTTTATGTTAGGTAAGTTCAGGAAGATTCTTAAATATATCAGAATCGGTTATGCAACATATCACTGTTAAGTTTTACAATACTACCGAAAAAATCACTACAGAACAATTTAAGGTACATCTAAAACAATTGTGCAGCAAATCACCAACTTGCCCACGTTGCACTAGCAGTTATAGGAGCTCTGCAAAAATTTTCATATCGTCATAATCATTAAGAGTTAATTAAGCTTTCAATATTTCCTACCAAAAGATTAATCAAGATGGAAATTAAAATAATTTGTACCGTCACTAACACATTCAATTACGAACGGCAATGCGAAAGCGATGATGTTGAACACATCTTTATATTATTATTATTATTATTATTATTATTATTATTGTTATTATTATCATTATTATTATTAAAATTACTCTTGCATACCGAAGATCGTCGATATATTTCAGACCAGGCCATTGCAATTGTCTCGTACTGAAATTTCAAGAAGAATCAGATATCTTCGAACTTCATAGCTTCAATAAAAATAAACTACAAATTTGTCGTACCTAGAATCTTATATTAGCATAATAAAAAAGGCGGGTGGGTAATGTCAGAGACATAACTGGATGTAGTGAATACGAAAACAACTGACATGTTCCTTAGCACTTCCGAATATCAATTAGTTGATCAATTGTATGAATTATTCAAGCATTCCCCTTTGCACATTTTTCGCAAAAACAAAGAAGGCTTCACTTTTTGTTGAGAGGCTTGTTTCTACCTGATTTCGTTTGTAGCTTTTTCACTAATGGGCGGTCCTAACGGCTATAAAAATAGCCGCATTCAGAATTTTAATGTTGATTATTTCATTTCGGATTTGCATAATTTATTGAAACAAACTATCAATATGCTGAAGGGACTCGTTTCTAGCATTCAGAAAGGTCAAATTGCGTAATTCTCTACGACATTAAACTCTGGAACATTTTTCGCAAAAACAAAGAAGGCTTCACTTGATCTCGATTACTGTGAATTTCACACAGCAAAAAGTGCACAAATCTAACCAAACTGTTCTAGATTTGCACTAAACTGAGGATATTTCCTTTCGATTTGCGAACTACAAATCCTAATAAATCTTTAGAAAATTTTTAGAACCATTAGAACGGCTGATATTGTGGAATGCTCCATCGTTGTTTTTTTCCCAATGCTAATGACTGGCAGCTGTGACGTAATCGCTCTTGTCGAAAGCGAAACTAGCTGTGCAGACGACACAAAACACATCTGCTCGCAGTGGCGATAGAATCCAAACTGATTGAATTTTTGTTAAGAGATTTCCTTTTATGTGATTTCGTTTGTAGCTTTTTCACTAATGGGCGGTCCTAACGGCTATAAAAATAGCCGCATACAGAATTTTAATGTCGATTAGTTCATTTCGGATTTGCATAATTTATTGAAAGAAACTATCAATATGTTGTAGGGATTCGTTCCTAGCATTCACAAGGACCAAATTGAGGAACTCACTGCGATATTCACCACTTTTCGGAACATTTTTCCCGGACGATTTGTTGTACAGCAGCAGATATTTTGTTCTCTTCCTTAGAACGCGTTCTGATTGGCTGGTGTTGACATGGATCAAATGAGACAGGTTTTTCAATAGTGTACTATTGAAATACATCAATGCTTTTGATATACACGTTTAAATTGAACAATTTCGATTCTATTGGTAGTTAGATTATATAAATCCTTTCACAGATCACTGAGCTATGAGCTTCAAAAATACGAGAAAGGCAAACGCGCCTTATGAATTATCCTCTTTGATACTCGTTTATACCAAACATTTCAGAAAAGTTTAATTTTGAATTATTTGAGACTATGTCACAAAACTGAAAATTTTATCATAAAATTGTGATCATATTTCCGATGGCAGGTCGCAAGAATTATGTTGATTCATTAGATACAACAATAGATATTCACGATCAAAAACTTATCACTCTCTCAGAGGGTAAATTTTGAAAAGGCACCCCATAGTAAAGTAAGTCGTATTCACGACAAAACTGACACGCTTCCATCACTTTTCCGAATATCAGTTAGTTGGTTGATTGTAAGAATTGTGCTACCTTTCCCCTTTTTCACTAATAGAGTTTGAAGCCATGCACCTACATTAAAGTACAGATTAGTTACATTAAACAGCTACTATTCTACAACTATATATTCCAAACTTGAAACAATTCCTTTTTAATATAGGAGGCTAGGTACGACAAATTTGTAGTTTATTTTTATTGAAGCTATGAAGTTCGAAGATATCTGATTCTTCTTGAAATTTCAGTACAAGACAATTGCAATGGCCTGGTCTGAAATGTATCGACGATCGTCGGTATACAAGAGTAATTTCAATAATAATAATAATAATAATAATAATAATAATAGTAACAATAATAATAATAATAATAATAATAATAATAATAATAATAATAATAATAATAATAATAATAATAATAATAATAATAATAATAATAATAATAATAATAATAATAATAATAATAATAATAATAATAATAATAATAATAATAATAATAATAATAATAATAATAATAATAATAATAATAATAATAATAATAATAATAATAATAATAATAATAATAATAATAATAATAATAATAATAATAATAATAATAATAATAATAATAATAATAATAATAATAATAATAATAATAATAATAATAATAATAATAATAATAATAATAATAATAATAATAATAATAATAATAATATGAATAATAATAATAATAATAATAATAATAATAATAATATGAATAATAATAATAATAATAATAATAATAATAATAATAATAATAATAATAATAATAATAATAATAATAATAATAATAATAATAATAATAATAATAATAATAATAATAATAATAATAATAATAATAATAATAATAATAATAATAATAATAATAATAATAATAATAATAATAATAATAATAATAATAATAATAATAATAATAATAATAATAATAATAATAATAATAATAATAATAATAATAATAATAATAATAATAATAATAATAATAATAATAATAATAATAATAATAATAATAATAATAATAATAATAATAATAATAATAATAATAATAATAATAATAATAATAATAATAATAATAATAATAATAATAATAATAATAATAATAATGATAATAATAATAATAATAATAATAATAATAATAATAATAATAATAATAATAATAATAATAATAATAATAATAATAATAATAATAATAATAATAATAATAATAATAATAATAATAATAACAATAATAATAATAATAATAATAATAATAATACGTTTGGACCCATCATCATCATTGCAGCGTACTGCCCCAAACAAACAAATCTTCGAGATGGTACGTGTGCATCATTGAAGCGAGATCTGGCTATGCTCACTCGACGACAGAACAAATTCATCATTGCTGGGGACCTGAACGCACGGCATGAGCTGTGGACAGAATCGAATCGTACTTGCCGAAGATTACGAAGCTGGACAATACAACATCTTCGCTCCGGATCAACCAACGCGACTTTCCAGATCGGGAGTTCATTCCATTTTGGATATATTCATCAGCAACATCGCCATAGACAGCTCTCCGGTTGTCTTCTACGAGCTCTCTTCTGACCACTTTCCAGTAATATTGACGTTGGGATCTTCACCAGAAACAGTGCCTATTCAACCACGGAGGAACTATTATCGCACCGATTGGGTCCAATTTCAACAAATCGCCGACCAACTTATTAATATCAATATTCCACTAGATTCCCCAATGGAAATCGATGCGGCCCTATCTTCCTTCCAGCATTCAATCACAGTCGCTCGTGATAGGACGGTTCCAGTACAACATATGCCGAGTTCCTCTCTTCAAATCGACAGCGTCACCAAGAAACTCATCCGACTTCGGAATATCTACCGGAGGCAGTATCAACGAACTGGCATCCTAGATAGGAAGACTACTTATAACAACTTAACTAGGATAATCCAGGAAAGGATCTGAGCTTCGCAACAGGAACTTCCAGCAAAAGCTTCGAGAAATTCTCCCACATTCAAAGCCCTTCTGGTCCTTAACGAAGGTGCTTAAGGAAAAACCGAAGCCTATTCCTCCTCTGATGTCACCCCAGGACGCAGCTGAAGGAATACCTTTAATCACACCAGTAGAGAAGGCAAATGCGCTAGGCCAGCAGTTTGTGTGTTCTCACAATTTAGGACTCAACATTGTTAGTCCATATGAAAGAGCCGTTGCTGATAGCGTAGCTGAGGTTGACCAATCAGACAGCTTGGTTCCTGAGGAAAGTAGAGTCACTGCGAATGAGCTGATGGCTTTTGTGAAAAAATCCAAAAATATGAAGGCCCCCGGTTTCGACAACACATTCAACATTGAGCTGAAACATTTGAGTATTCGCTCATTTGTCTTCTTAGCTAAACTTTTTAACAGGTGCTGGGAGCTTGGTTACTTCCCTTCAATGTGGAAGTTAGCTAAAGTTATCCCAGTTTTGAAACCGGGGCAAGATCCTTCCTTTTCCAAGAGCTATCGGCCCATCAGCTTACTCTCTGCCCTATCCAAGCTGTTTGAAAAGTCAATACAAAGGCGAATTCTTGCTTTTGCAGATGAACAGGATATATTTCTGGAAGAACAGTTTGGGTTCCGGAAAGGAAGATCCACCATCCACCAGCTCACAAGGGTTAACAACGTCATCCAGCAAAACAAATCAGTGTCCAAAACGACTGCCATGGCAATATTGGATATTGAAAAGGCATTCGATAATGTGTGGCACGATGGACTGGTGTTCAAACTGCATCGGTATAATTTTCCCATGTATCTTATTAAAATTATCAAAAATTATCTTGCAGATAGAGCATTCCAGGTTTCTCTGAATAATGCACTTTCAGAAAGATTTACTATTCCTGCTGGTGTACCCCAGGGAAGTATCCTAGGTCCCATTCTATACAACATTTTCACATCAGACATCCCACCTCTTCCAGGTGGTGGTGTTCTGTCACAATTTGCTGATGATACTTCCATTCTTTACAAAGGTCGTGTCATTAATGCTCTGAAAAATAAACTACAGACAGGTCTGGACGCTTTAACGGAATATATTACAAGCTGGAAAATTGTGATCAATGCAGCAAAAACTCAGGTCATCTTGTTTCCACATTCAAGATCTCAAAAACTTGTTCCATCAGACGAATGCAGAATACGATTCGGTGATGAGGTCATTCAATGGTCCGATGAAGTTATCTATCTAGGACTCACCTTTGACAGACATCTGATATTCAGGTCACATGTTGACAAAATCGTTCAAAAATGCAGCATACTCATTAGGTCTCTGTATCCGCTGATTTGTAGAACATCTAAACTATGCCTGAAGAATCAGATGGCTGTCTATAAACAAATCATCTACCCCGCAATTGAATACGCAGTCCCTGTCTGGCGGGGTTGTGCACGAACACACAAACTTAGGCTTCAACGCATTCAAAGTAAGATCTTAAAGATGATTCTAAATCTACCCCCTTGGACAAGGACTAGTGAAGTACATGAGATTGCCTCACTGGATATACTAGAACAAAAATTCGAACAATTCTGCACGAAATTTGAAGAGAGGTGCTCAATCTCTGAAATACAAATAATTCAAAATTTGTACGTATTAGGTTAGGGATAGTTATAAGTAGGTAGACATTTTATAAATAATTAAAATAAATATTATGATTAAACATTAGTATGTAAAACAAGAGTAACTAAAACACCTAATATTAATAACGAATCGTATGAACAACAAAGATGAAAGGCCAAAGGGTCAAAACACTTGTACTGTAAAATGTTGATGTAATACACAAAAATAAGATTAATAAACAGATATTTATGCAAAAAAAAAATGCAAAAACTTAATCAGTCATTAGCATTGGAAAAAAACAACGGTGGAGAGCATTGCACAATATCAGCCGTTCTAATGGCTCTAAAAGTTTTCTAAAGAACTATTAGGATTTGTTGTTCGCAAATCGAAAGGAAATATCCTCAGTTTAGTGCAAATCTAGAACAGTTTGGTTAGATTTGTGCACTTTTTGCTGTGTGAAATTCACAGTAATCGAGATCAAGTGAAGCC
Source organism: Malaya genurostris (assembly GCF_030247185.1). Taxonomy (NCBI): domain Eukaryota; kingdom Metazoa; phylum Arthropoda; class Insecta; order Diptera; family Culicidae; genus Malaya; species Malaya genurostris. Next base: position 158,108,109 of record NC_080572.1, read on the forward strand.
TTCTTTGTTTTTGCGAAAAATGTTCCAGAGTTTAATGTCGTAGAGAATTACGCAATTCGACCTTTCTGAATGCTAGAAACGAGTCCCTTCAGCATATTGATAGTTTGTTTCAATAAATTATGCAAATCCGAAATGAAATAATCAACATTAAAATTCTGAATGCGGCTATTTTTATAGCCGTTAGGACCGCCCATTAGTGAAAAAGCTACAAACGAAAACAGGTAGAAACAAGCCTCTCAACAAAAAGTGAAGCCTTCTTTGTTTTTGCGAAAAATGTGCAAAGGGGAATGCTTGAATAATTCATACAATTGATCAACTAATTGATATTCGGAAGTGTTAAGGAACATGTCAGTTGTTTTCGTATTCACTACATCCAGTTATGTCTCTGACATTACCCTCCCGCCTTTTTTCGTATTTAAGACATCCAGTTATGTCTCTGACATTACCCACCCGCCTTTTTTGCGCCGGGTACATGTTTCGTCTGAGCTTGAGTCGCGGTGTAGAGAATCGAGCCAGCCTAAAACGTGTACTCTTCCTCCTGAGGAAGTTGTTGAGTTCGTTCAAGTTTCACAGATATCGAGGTCGCATAGCTATTCCAATCAATACATCGTGTGAGGTCATACGAAACATTGATTGTCATCGATGGTTTTGAGCCGCTGGTGATTGAGATTACGATCGGTAGATGATCGCTACCGTGGGTTTGCATTGAAATTGCGCTTTTCACGTACAATCCAACCGTAGCGATGTCGAGCAAAGAATAAATCCAGCGCACTTGGTCTGGCTGGTGGTATTCTCCCGTATTCAAGATTGTCATATGGAAGTTGTCGCATATATCATAGACCATAGCTGATCTGTTATCATCGTGAAGACAGCCGCATCCCGTACCGTGTGAGTTAAAGTCTTCTAAACCCAACGTCGGTGCGGGAAGGAGCTCTATGATATCACTGAGCCTCCGAAGCCAGACCGAGGCTCTTGGGGGAATATAGATGGAAGAAAGGCAAAGGTCCTTGCCTTTGGTAGTAACATGACATGCAACAATTTCAATACCTGATATCGAGGAGAGGTTAATTCGATAAAAAGAATAGCACTTTTTGATCCCCAAAAGTACTCCTCCGTAGGGATCATCTCGCTCCAGGCGAATAATGTTGAAATCGTGGTTGCTTAGGGATATTTCAGAAGTTAGCCAAGTTTTGCACAATGCAAATGCGTCACATTTCAGATTATTTACTAGAAATTTAAAAGAATCTATTTTTGGAATGATACTTCTGCAATTCATCTGCGAAACAGTGATAAGATTCGTGACCTCTTTCTTCTTTTCCTACAGCTATGAGGACCGCCGTAGATAGACCTTCCAAAGGTTCGTCAGTTGACAAGCAGGCGTATGGGTTCGTTGTTTGTTTAGGAAGGTGGCACTCTTAAGCATCTCGGCAAAGCAACGCTTTGAGTGTTCCCTCAGGGAACGCTTCATCCGATCTCCCTTTGTACGCGGGACAGGTCATTAGGTCATGCGGACCCTCCTTGCAGTAGATACACTTTTCAGCATCCTTACCGCAATTGCCATCCGCATGAGCCTCCCCACAGTTAGCACAACGTGACTTATTGTTGCAATGGGTAGCAATTGGTACAATTCATTACTCGAGCAAAAAGATATTGTTGCAATGGGTAGCAATTGGTACAATTCATTACTCGGTCCAAGAAGATGTAGTTGGGCAAAGCCGATCCGGCGAAGGTCGCACGATAAGAGTCAGATTGGGGATAAGACTTTTTTCCATCCCCGGCGATCGACACTGAATGCAATCGCTTGGAGGTCAATATTCAACTCTTTAGATGTGATCCGGAAATGAACCGCTTAAGGCCCCGCCGGTAGTGAGTTAGATCAGTCGAATGAAGGAGAAAAAAGTGGGTGGGTAATGTCAGAGACATAACTGGATGTCATGAATACGAAAAAACTGGCACACTCCTATCACTTTTCCGAATATCAGTTAGTTGATTGATTGTATGAATTGTGCAAGCTTTCCCCGTTTTCACTAATAGAGTTTGAAGCGATGAACTTACATTAAAGTACAGATTAGTTACATTGAACAGCTACTATTCTACAACTATATATTCCAAACTTGAAACAATTCCTTTTTAATATAGGAGGCTAGGTACGACAAATTTGTAGTTTATTTTTATTGAAGCTATGAAGTTCGAAGATATCTGATTCTTCTTGAAATTTCAGTACAAGACAATTGCAATGGCCTGGTCTGAAATGTATCGACGATCTTCGGTATACAAGAGTAATTTCAATAATAATAATAATAATAATAATAATAATAATAATAATAATAATAATAATAATGTTTCTTTTGTTAATCCGTCAACAAACCGTCGCCAGTAACCTAGTTTCTTTGCTTTAACTAAGTTCTTCATTTGCTTATCTAGCGCTGCGTAATTTCTATAATTATCAGGTATTCCATATTTTCTGAACTTTTTTAATGCTAAAGATCTTTCCGCGTTCAGTGATGAGCACTCTTTGTCCCACCACGGATTGGGAGGAAGGATGTTAGTTTTCGCGCCGGGTACACGTTTCGTCTGAGCTTGAATCGCGGAGTCGAGAATCAAGCCAGCCAAAAGCGTGTACTCTTCCTCCGGAGGAAGTTCTTGTGTTGTTTCCAGTTTCTCAGACATCGCATTTGCGTAATATTTCCAATCAATATTTCGTGTGAGGTCATACGAAACATTGATTGTCTCCGATGGTCTTAATCCGTTGGCGATTGAAATTACGATAGGCAGATGATCGCTACCGTGGTAATCAGGGATTACCTTCCACTTGCAATCCAACCGTAGCCATGTCGAGCAAAGGGATAAATCCAGCGCACTTGGTCTTGCTGGTGGTGCAGGAATCCGTGTCATTTCTCCCGTATTCAATATTGTCATATTGAAGTTGTCGCAAATATCATGGATCATAGCTGATCTGTTATCGTCATGAAGACAACCCCATCCCGTACCGTGTGAGTTAAAGTCTCCTAAAACCAACGTTGGTGCGGGAAGGAGTTCTATGATATCACTGAGCCGCTGATGCCCAACCGAGGCTCTAGGGGGAATGTAGATGGAAGCAATACAAAGGTCCTTACCTTTGATTGTAACATGACATGCGACAACTTCAATACCTGGTATCGAGAGGAGGTTAATTCGATAAAAGGAATATCACTTTTTGATTCCCAAAAGTACTCCTCCATAGGGGGTTTCTCGATCCAAACGAATAATATTAAAATTGTGGAAGTTGAGAGATATTTCAGAAGTTAGCCAAGTTTCGCACAATGCAAATGCATCGCAATTCGTGGTATATAATAGATGTTTGAAGGAATCAATTTTTGGGATGATACTTCTGCAATTCCATTGTAAAACAGTGATCAAATCCTTGATCTCATTGGATAAATTAGCCATCGAAGGATACAATCGCTGAAAGAAGGGGCCATTTTACAGTCAACTGTTTCAAAAACGTCTCAGCTACGGGTACAAAGGTCATCAAAATACCTTTCAAGGGGTCAGAGATATTGAAAGTTTTAAAAATCCAGTCCACTATATCAGAGAATTTAATAAATCCAGCATTTGGTTGATTCTTTGACTGGTCTTTAGGGGCAATTGAGTTTTTGTTTGTCTTAGGAAGTGTTGGAAACTCCTTATCAGATCTCAGTTTTTCTAGATCAGGAGCTATTCTTTGCTTCGGTGTTTTACTAACACTACCATTAGCTGTTACTTTTGGAGGCCCCTCAAGGGCCACCTTCGAACCCTTACTAGGTAGCTTATGAGAGGAAATATTTCTCCTTTTCCTGTTGCTACGAGGGATGGCCGAAGATGTGCCTTCGAGAGGGTCGTCTGAATCGCACTCGTCTGTTGACAAGCAAGCATAGGGATTTGCAGATGGGCTTGGTGGTGTAGCACTCTTTAGCATTTCTGCAAATGTGCGCTTGGAGCGTTCCCTCAAAGAGTGCTTTTGCTTATCTCCACGCAATTTGTAGGTGGGACATACTGAGAGATCATGCGGACCCTCACTGCAGTAGAGACACTTTTCAATGTCTCTTCCGCAAGAGCCATCCGCATGACGCTCTCCACACTTCGAACAACGGGGCCGATTCGCACAATGGGAGGCTGTGTGTCCTAATTGCTGGCAATTAGTACAGTTCATAACCCGCGGCACGAAGAGACGTACGGGTAGACGAACCCTGTCCAGAAGGACATAATTTGGCAAAGCCGAACCAACGAAGGTCACACGATACGAGTTCGATTGAGGATAAGATTTTGACCCATCCTCGGCGAACGATACTGAATGCAAGCGTTTGCAATCCAGTATCTTTAGATTCTTGAGTAAGGGGTTTTTGAAACCGCCAACCCCGTGCTCAAGAATATCTGCGCAAGTCAAACCTGCATCTGTGACCACGCCGTCTATTTCGACTTCGCGGGCTGGTACATATACGCGATAATCCCGCGTAAAGAGCTCATTTCGAACGATCTCATTAGCCTGCTTTAAGCTGGTCAACAAGACCCTGAGTTTGTCGGAGCGCATTTTTACTATTTGTGTGATAGTCGGGTAATGTGACGTCAGGTTCTTATTTAATGTCAATAAATTCAATTCTTTAGATTTGGCCCGGAAGTACACCACATATGGACCGGTCGATAGCGAGGGTTCATCGGAATATTCCTTAATCCGGGGGGTTTTATTACTGTCAACAACAGGCGGACTAGGATCTGTCTTCATTTCTTCGTCTGGAGGGGGAGGACTCATTGTGCTTACTGTAGCACGAGGTTATATTTAGGCAAGTGGTAAATTATAAGAGGGATGCAACAATAAACTGTAATAAGTAATAAGAATAAAGAAAAAGGCAATACTTAGCTTGTTGTACAAATGCAAGGAACGGTCGCCAAGACCTGCTCTTGGTCGATTACCACTTCAATTGATGCCAAAAAACCTCTACGAGGAAAAGCACAAAGCACCAGCTAACGGTTCGGTGCGAAGGTGCAAAAAACCTCACCGAGGAAAAGGCACAAATAAACTGTTTATAGTTTGTATGGACTAACGGTATCACTTCACTTCAATGTTCGATCACAATCGACACAGGGAACAATGGCCGCTTGTTTATAATCCGCACACTTGGCCTTGATCGGCGGAACACTAACCGGCTAACGGTACCGTTTCGATCGACCGCTCACAATAAGGCACTGTTCTATTATATAACGCGAAAAAAAACCTCTCAGAGGAAAAAGCACTATTGTCTATCACGCAATATCGTCCGACCACTTTATCACACACACAACTGGTTTTCAATGCTTTCGCAGTAAATCCAAATCACGTCTGTTCGCTCGGAAGGTTGAAACGGCAATGATTATTATTATTATTATTAATATTATTGTTATTATTATTATTATTATTATTATTATTATTATTATTATTATTATTATTATTATTATTATTATTATTATTATTATTATTATTATTATTATTATTATTATTATTATTATTATTATTATTATTATTATTATTATTATTATTATTATTATTATTATTATTATTATTATTATTATTATTATTATTATTATTATTATTATTATTATTATTATTATTGTTATTATTATTATTATTATTATAAAGATTAATCTGTATATATGGCAACCCTGTTTCGCATGGCATATTTTCACACGACCCCATACTAGTATAAAGATGTATCCAACATCACGGTGCAAATTATTTTAAGTTCCATCTTGATGAATCTTTTGGTAGGAAATATTGAGATCTGAGATGGTTCTCGTGTGTGTCTTGTTTCGGCAACAGTTGTTCAGGAAATTGTAGGAAAGCGACAAAATTCAACTAGTTCTTTAGGATGATGTTTAGCACTGAAAAGTGCTTTGAATGGGCCTTGCTGGACTATTTGGCTGCCTTTCTACCGGTTTTCGGTGTCATCGTGCTGACGGTGTCTCGTGCGTTCAGATTAGCTGCTTTAACTTAAATGACGCTATTTCTCACATCACATTCAACTTTATACCTGCTACTGGTAGTGGTGTACGGATAGCCCCTTTGCCAAAATTCCTTTTCTTGTTCGCAGAACGGGAAACAGTGAGACGACAGGTCTTCGATGTTGCTCTCGTGTGTCTTGTTTCGGGAACAGTTGCTCGCAAATGGTAGGAAAACTGAACCACTCAATTTGTATATGGAAGCTCTTTTATAGATGCAGACATCAAGCGTTCTGATTGGCTGGTGCTGACATGGATAAATCAAACAGGTTTTTCAATAGTGTACTATTGAAAAATTCCAATGTTGTTGCAATACACGTTCAAGTTGAAAATTTTCGATTCTATTGGTAGTTAGATTATATAAATCCTTCTACAGATCATTGAGCTATGAGCTTTCAAAATACGAGAATGGCAAACACGCGTCATGAGTTTTCCTCTTTAATATTCGTTGATACCAAACAGAAAAGTTTAATTTTGAGCTATTTGAAATTATGTAACACAACTGAAAATTTTATCATAAAATTGTGATCATATTTCTGATGGCATGTGGCAAGAATTATGTTGATTCATTAGATACAACAGGAGATATTCACGATCAAAAACTTATCACTCTCTCAGAGGGTACATTTTAAAAAGGCGCCCTATAGTAAAGTAAGTCGTATTCACGACAAAAGGCGGGTGGGTAATGTCAGAGACATAACTGGATGTCGTGAATACGAAAACAACTGACATGTTCCTTAACACTTCCGAATATCAATTAGTTGATCAATTGTATGAATTATGCAAGCATTCCCCTTTGCACATTTTTCGCAAAAACAAAGAAGGCTTCACTTTTTGTTGAGAGGCTTGTTTCTACCTGATTTCGTTTGTAGCTTTTTCACTAATGGGCGGTCCTAACGGCTATAAAAATAGCCGCATTCAGAATTTTAGTGTTGATTATTTCATTTCGGATTTGCATAATTTATTGAAACAAACTATCAATATGCTGTAGAGATTCGTTTCCAGCATTCAGAAGAGTCAAATTGCGTAATTCTCTACGACATTAAACTCTGGAACATTTTTCGCGAAAAAAGGCTTCACTTGATCTCGATTACTGTGAATTTCACACAGCGAAAAGTGCACAAATCTAAGCAAACTGTTCTTGATTTGCAGTAAACTGAGGATATTTCCCTACGATTTGCGAACAACAAATCCTAATAGTTCTTTAGAAAACTTCTAGAGCCATTAGAACGGCTGATATTGTGCAATGCTCTCCACCGTTGTTTTATTCCCAATGCTAATGACTGGCAGCTGTGACGTAATCGCTCTTGTCGAAAGCGAAACTAGCTGTGCAGACGACACAAAACACATCTGCTCGCAGTGGCGATAGAATCCAAACTGATTGAATTTTTGTTAAGAGATTTCCTTTTATGTGATTTCGTTTGTAGCTTTTTCACTAATGGGCGGTCCTAACGGCTATAAAAATAGCCGCATACAGAATTTTAATGTCGATTATTTCATTTCGGATTTGCATAATTTATTGAAAGAAACTATCAATATGTTGTAGGGATTCGTTCCTAGCATTCACAAGGACCAAATTGAGGAACTCACTGCGATATTCACCACTTTTCGGAACATTTTTCCCGGACGATTTGTTGTACAGCAGCAGATATTTTGTTCTCTTCCTTAGAACGCGTTCTGATTGGCTGGTGTTGACATGGATCAAATGAGACAGGTTTTTCAATAGTGTACTATTGAAATACTTCAATGCTTTTGATATACACGTTTAAATTGAACAATTTCGATTCTATTGGTAGTTAGATTATATAAATCCTTTCACAGATCACTGAGCTATGAGCTTTAAAAATACGAGAAAGGCAAACGCGCCTTATGAATTATCCTCTTTGATACTCGTTTATACCAAACATTTCAGAAAAGTTTAATTTTGAATTATTTGAGACTATGTCACAAAACTGAAAATTTTATCATGAAATTGTGATCATATTTCCGATGGCAGGTCGCAAGAATTATGTTGATTCATTAGATACAACAATAGATATTCACGATCAAAAACTTTACCCACTCTCTCAGAGGGTAAATTTTGAAAAGGCACCCCATAGTAAAGTAAGTCGTATTCACGACAAAATGAACAAAATAACAGTACTTAACTTTTAATCCAACTGGGGCCACCAAGGAACAGCCCTCGTCGATCGGCGTATCGCCGCTTCGATGGTGTGCAAAAAACCTCCGAGATGGTAAAGCACACTCATTTATAATCCGTTTGGTGATATCACAATGACTACTGACCTGGCTTGATCAATCAAACAATCATTGGCTAACGGTACTGTTTCGATCGTCTGCTCACAACAGTGCACTGCTCCAGTGTATAATGTGCAAAAAACCTCTCAGAGGAAAAACATCATTGTCTATTACACAATAGCGATATAATCTAGTTTTGATCGTCCGGTCACTTTATCACACACGGTCAGTGCGGTAAAATTTCATTTTCAATCGAATAATATAAGATGAAAATGAAATTTATGGCCACTGACCGTCAGCATATCCCTACTAATTCACTTGACTTTTGCTGTCATTTTCAAGTGAAGCTCCCGGAATTCATCGTCAGTTGAATAATCGTACCTAGTCATTTGACGTTTAGCTTGCTCAGTTTCGAGTGCCAAATAGTGTAGCTCTTTTATTGCACAGTTCCCACCAAATCGAACTGCACAGTATGAAAGTGTGCTGGATCAGAAGTGTGATTATAACTGCAACTCTGTATAAAATGTTCAAAACGACCTATGTAATAATAAGAGATTCTCTTTGATTACTTTCTCTTTTGATTATTACGGCACTCTTAGCAATCCTTCTCTTCAATTATTTACCGATAATAATAACTAAAGCTATCATCTTTTAATCTGCTCTGGAGAAATTACCGAAAAAAGGAGGAATGTTTCGCAATAATCGAAAGAGAAAGTAAACAAAGAGAAACTCTCAATGTTACATAGGTCGTTTTGAACATTTCATACAGAACTGCTCTGTACTGACAGAACTCTGACGTCTATAACGACAACACAATCATATGGTTGTGTTTTTTCTTTTTTGCTCGTTGTCAAATTTGTAAGCAGGGTTGCCAGTTTTGAAGATATTGAAGAAAGCTGCATAGAAAAATTATTCTTTTCGTTGATTTTCTCAACTTTTTTTCGGCAACCATGATTGAGCAGAAAAGATTGTGGTTAATGAACTGTGTCAAAAGTTCAGCTTTGAAAGCAATCAGCAATATTGCCTTCGCTCTTGGTAGTAAGCAAGTTCGTACGAATAGAATTATAAATGGAGCAAAGTATTAAAAATGAAAACTGAAGGAGGAAACAATTAATTTATGTGTATTCTGTGATTGATATCTTAGCTATCTGGTTTTTCTTTCATCTATTATCTTGAACCAATTCGAATGTTTACATGAACCACATTTGAAGGCCGCTCTCACACTATTGAAAACGATATTTTGTTACTTCAAGAGATTAACTGACGGTGGTTCTACTGAGCTTTTATTTGAAGAGAATAGATTGAAGAACTGAATGCTGCCGTCAGCAAACATTGTGTGTGTCAGAGAGTGAAGTTTACTGCATTAGAGAGGTCGTCAATGTGTTCCACATTCAGTTTCAATTGAATTGAATGAAGTTTTACTGCACTGCACACGGTACTGGTTTTCAACGCTTTCGCAGTAAACACAAAGTACGTCAGTTCGCTCGGAAGGTTGAAACGCCAATGCATAGTTAATATTGCTAAGGTTTCAAGTGAAGCACATGGTTTTGAAGACAAAAACGTCGATGAATACAAAGTATCTTTGTATAATTATTCTGGTTATAAAAACGATTGTCATTTATCGATCAATTTAAATATAAATTTTTCTGGTTTGTGGTTTCGAAGGGGTTGAATCGGTGCGAATGACAGTTTCGCTATCCGGCATTTTGTCGCTATCTTGTCACATCGCTATCCGCTATCTTGTCACATATTGTTTGAGCAATATATATATATATATATATATATATATATATATATATATATATATATATATATATATATATATATATATATATATATATATATATATATATATATATATATATATATATATATATATATATATATATATATATATATATATATATATATATATATATATATATATATATATATATATATATATATATATATATATATATATATATATATATATATATATATATATATATATATATATATATATATATATATATATATATATATATATATATATATATATATATATATATATATATATATATATATATATATATATATATATATATATATATATATATATATATATATATATATATATATATATATATATATATATATATATATATATATATACAACCTTCATAGGGGTCTGTCGCTGACGATGTCTAGCCAGCGACTGGCACCATTAAGAAGGTGACAAGCGATTATAAATACACTCTCCTACTCAATGCTTGATCGGAGAAATAGGTATAAAGCGAGAGGACTAGTGTTTGATGGACAGAGAAGATGTTTGGATGTAAGGTATCGGTCGGGTGACGGCCAGGATGTAGACCATGTTCGATGTACGTTGCTACTATGTCTGTTTCGAGTTTTGGAGTGGCTAAAACAAGATCAGAATGGCGAAATGGTAGCGCGTGTGCACGGAATGCATAAGATCGCAGGTTCGAGTCCTGTTTCTGAGCGTATCTTTTTCCAAAAATTCATCTTTTCTGTTAGATTTTCTTTCACTTGGCTTCTCCAATATATATTTCCGCTCAGTCATTGCAAAAACTGAAGATAGCTAGCTCTCCACCCGCACACAGTTAGGTACCAATTAGTATAGGCAACACCGAGATGGAAATCTAGGTTATGTGTAAGAATTGCTAAAGTTAATTTAATAAATATGAAATTGTTACTGTTCTTTGTTAAATGATGTGTTTAAGTTCTTAAAGCGAATAGTCGCTATAATTAAGCAGATGTTACTGGTTTAAAGAGATATCTCATGTTTCGCGTCGTAGTAATTGTGTATTGGCTATTGAATTTTATCTCGATCCGATTCCCGGTTTCGGAATTACAAGGCAATATGTGCAAATCTATGAGAAAATGCGTCAATAACCTCCGTTTGCTAGAACGCACCGGCGATTCGTCATCTAACACTCGATGTGGATAGACGAATAACCTACTACGACTAATTTCGATTTTGTTTTATTTTTTATTCGCGATTGTCTACCCACCCAAGCTATGGGTAAAACGCGCCATAGATCCGAGAAGGATCCAAAGGATGCTAAGCGTCTGAAGCCAAGTGATGTACAGGTAAACGATCGTTTGCTGAGTAAAAACCAATATGCTGATCTGCCAGTTGATGTCGAAGAGGAACTGCAGAAAAAGGAAAAAATGCCGCCTTTCTACCTGTATGGCTTCCCACCAACTCTACGCTCGGATTTCAATACGCTGATCAGCAAAAGACTACAGGCAACAATCCGTTTATGTACTGAAGGCTATAAAATAACTGTTCCGGCTTTGAACCACTACAAAGGAATGGAATGTTATCTGAAGCAGACAAAAGCGGAATACTTCACACACGATATTGCCGCCAACAAACCTATGAAGGTTGTACTTCGAGGACTACCCGACATGATGGAAGCCGAACTAAAGCAGGCACTGTCGGAGGCTGGACTAAAGCCAATGATGGTGTTTAAAAGAAACGACATAATACGGACAAAAAGTTTAGAGATCAACTGTACCTGAATCATCTGGAGAAGGGCTCCATCACCATGAGTCAACTGAAAACGATTAAATCGTTATTTCACATAATCATCGAATGGCAAAAGTATAAACCGGTGCATCGGGATGTCACACAGTGCACGAACTGTTTGAACTACGGCCATGGAGCGAGGAATTGCCACATGAAAAGTCGGTGCGGGAAATGTGCCGAACCACACAATACCAACGATTGCCTACTAGATGACATCGCTGTAAAACGTGCTGAGTTCACAAAAATTCGACAACAGGCGTCCCGTAAACAATCAACGCGCAAGAATGTTCCACAGAATGATGAAATTAATTTCCCACGGCTCCCACCGAAGAGGGATATTCCGAATTTGCCGCCACTTCCTCGCAGCAATCCAAAAGATTCAGCCGCTGGATCACAAAAAGAATCTTCCTCAAAAATCCCTCCTGGATGGGGCAATAATCAACCATAAGCAAAGGATGACTCTGGTGATTTATTCTCTGCTGAACAACTGATCGTCATTTTTGAAACAATGACAACAAAACTACGAAACTGCAGAACGCGGTTAGATCAAATCAACGCCTTAGGCAAATTCATCATCGAACATGCAATATAATGAGTTGGTTATAATAAATTTGAATGCTTGCTCACTCAGGAGCAAAACTGCTGAATTGTCCGACTTTCTTCAAGAGAAGAATGCCGATATTGCTATTTTAACTGAAACTCATCGTAAACCTGAAATTTCTATTTTTATTTCCAATTACAGGATTCACAGGCTCGACAGGACAACTACCAGAGGAGGGGGAGTTGCCATTGCCGTTAAACGATCCATTCAGCACAGGCTTCTGTCAGCTTTTAAATTGCAACTCATAGAAGCCATCGGAATTGAGATTACAACGACGATGGGAACCATCATCATCATTGCAGCGTACTGCCCCAAACAAACCAATCTTCGAGATGGTACGTGTGCATCATTGAAGCGAGACCTGGCTATGCTCACTCGACGACAGAACAAATTCATCATTGCTGGGGACCTGAACGCACGGCATGAGCTGTGGGGAAACAAAAGACAGAATCGAAACGGATTCGTACTTGCCGAAGATTACGAAGCTGGACAATACAACATCCTCGCTCCGGATCAACAAACGCGACTTTCCAGATCGGGAGTTCATTCCATTTTGGATATATTCATCAGCAACATCGCCATAGACAGCTCTCCGGTTGTCTTCAACGAGCTCTCTTCCGACCACTTTCCAGTAATATTGACGTTGGGATCTTTACCAGAAACAGTGCCTATTCAACCTCGGAGGAACTATTATCGCACCGATTGGGTCCAATTTCAACAAATCGCCGACCAACATATTAATATCGATCTGCCACTTGATTCCCCGATGGAAATCGATGCGGCCCTATCTTCCTTCCAGCATTCAATCACAGTCGCTCGTGATAGGACGGTTCCAGTACAACATATGCCGAGTTCCTCTCTTCAAATCGACAGTGTCACCAAGAAACTCATCCGACTTCGAAATATCTACCGGAGGCAGTATCAACGAACTGGCATCCTAGATAGGAAGACTTCTTATAACAACTTAACTAGGATAATCCAGGAAAGGATATCTGAGCTCCGCAACAGGAACTTCCAGCATAAGCTTCGAGAAATTCTCCCACATTCAAAGCCCTTCTGGTCCTTAACGAAAGTGCTATTCCTCCTCTGATGTCACCCCAGGACGCAGCTGAAGGAATACCTTTAATCACACCAGTAGAGAAGGCAAATGCGCTAGGCCAGCAGTTTGTGTGATCTCACAATTTAGGACTCAACATTGTTAGTCCACATGAATAAGCCGTTGCTGATAGCGTAGCTGAGGTTGACCAATCAGACAGCTTGGTTCCTGAGGAAAGTAGAGTCACTGCGAATGAGCTGATGGCTATTGTGAAAAAATCCAAAAATATGAAGGCCCCTGGTTTCGATAACACATTCAACATTGAGCTGAAACATTTGAGTATTCGCTCATTTGTCTTCTTAGCTAAAATTTTTAACAGGTGCTGGGAGCTCGGTTACTTCCCTTCAAAGTGGAAGTTAGCTAAAGTTATCCCAGTTTTGAAACCGGGGAAAGATCCTTCCTTTTCCAAGAGCTATCGGCCCATCAGCTTACTCTCTGCCCTATCCAAGCTGTTTGAAAAGTCAATACAAAGGCGAATTCTTGCTCTCGCAGATGAACAGGATATATTTCTGGAAGAACAGTTTGGGTTCCGGAAAGGAAAATCCACCATCCACCAACTCACAAGGGTTAACAACGTCATTCAGCAAAACAAATCAGTGTCCAAAACGACTGCCATGGCAATATTGGATATTGACAAGGCATTCGACAATGTGTGGCACGATGGCCTGGTGTTTAAACTGCATCGGTATAATTTTCCCATGTATCTTATTAAAATTATCAAAAATTATCTTGCAGATAGAGCTTTCCAGGTTTCTCTAAATAATGCACTTTCAGAAAGATTTACTATTCCTGCTGGTGTACCCCAAGGAAGTATCCTAGGTCCCATTCTATACAACATTTTTACATCAGACATCCCACCTCTTCCGGGTGGTGGTGTTCTGTCACAATTTGCTGATGATACTGCCATTCTTTACAAAGGTCGTGTCATTAATGCTCTGAAGAATAAAGTACAGACAGGTCTGGACGTTCTAACTGAATATTTTACAAGCTGGAAAATGGTGATCAAAGCAGCAAAAACTCAGGTCATCTTGTTTCCACATTCAAGATCTCCAAAACTTGTTCCATCAGACGAATGCCGAATTCGATTCGGTGATGAGGTCATCCAATGGTCTGACGAAGTTATTTATCTAGGACTCACCTTTGACAGACATCTGATATTCAGGTCACATGTTGACAAAATAGTTCAAAAATGCAGCATACTCATTAGGTCTCTGTATCCGCTGATTTGTAGAACATTTAAACCGACGACACGACCTGCCACTCGTCCATCAAAACTGTATCGTAAATTTAACTACCCCTCAGTAACTGGTAATGTCAAAATGAAGTCATTTGAAAAATGTTTGAAATTGGCAACCCAGACCGAAAACTGTTGTTTTTCGAATAACAGTTACCGCAACCTTGGTTACTGATAATTCGAAGACTTAATTAGATTGTAAAAAAGAAAATTTTGCGACGATCCCTCTTTGCTGCTTATCAGAAGGCCAAATATTCTAAGAAATGAAAGCCAGCAATCCAAAATTTAGAAGAGAAATTCTCTGGCGAAAAATTTCGTTTGTAACTTCGATAACGGTAAAACTAAATTACCAAAACCCTACACACTCGTAAATTTGGTGTGAAAGTATATTTATTTCCAAAATCACAAAAAATTCTGTGACTGAATTTGTATGTGTTCTGAAAAATCAGATAATCAAGCGAATTTTCTAGAGAGTCTAGAGATCTTCCAATTAGTGATTGTGATTTCTTTGTGTAGAAAACCGAATCGCATGTGCTACATTTGATTATATCGTCCTTTACTCTTCGTACAAGTGTTAATTTTGAATATGCTTTCGTAAATTTAGTTTAAGCCTATATTTCGAGTCGCATTGTGTAGAACATTGAAAATATTCCTCATTTGAACACCTACAAATAAAAAAAATACAAAAAGTTCGACTTAGTAAAGGTAGTCTAACATCTCTTTTTCCATTTTATATCTTCAACCTATTATGCTGATCGAGTACTATCTGAAATAATTGTCCATAGAGCATAGAAGTTGTTTGTTTGAAGAATTATGCTTGCGCTACTTCTGTTCTACCCCCTCGACTTCAAGGTGAATGATTTTGGGCACTATTTGTTATAATTGTTTTATATTTAGATCAACCTGGATGGTCAGGTTTTACTGAGGTTCGGTTCAGCTGTAATTTCACGAAGTACTCAAAGATTCGATCATTGTTCTTTGTTTTGATGATGGTAAGACTTTAGGGAACCGCAAAAAGAAGGAATTCGTTTCTCTCCGTTTTTTCCAAAATAAACTATTTGTTTATTTATGCTGGGTTTCTTAGTTACTGTTCGTAGCAACTAAAACAGTGTTGCTCGAGAATTTGATTTTTTATTATTAACAAGGGGTCGCTTGATTTGTGGTAACTGGTGGTAAATGATCAACAAACACTTTTCACGCCGCTTTTTCTTCGGAGTGCCTGGTCGTGTCGTCGTTTAAACTGTGCCTGAAGAATCAGATGGCTGTATATAAACAAATCATCTACCCCGCAATTGAATACGCAGTCCCTGTTTGGCGGGGCTGTGCACGAACACACAAACTTAGGCTTTAGCGCATTCAAAGTAAGATCTTAAAGAAGATTCTAAATCTACCCCCTTGGACAAGGACTAGTGAAGTACATGAGATGGCCTCCCTGGATATACTAGAACAAAAATTCGAACAATACTGCACGAAATTTGAAGAGAGGTGCTCAATCTCTGAAATACAAATAATTCAAAATTTGTACGTATTAGGTTAGGGATAGTTATAAGTAGGTAGATATTTTATTTTATTAATAATTAAAATAAATATTATGATTAAATATTAGTATGTAAAACAAGAGTAACTAAAACACCAATTATTAATAACGAATCGTATGAAGAACAAAGATGAAAGGTCAAAGGGTCAAAACACTTGTACTGTAAAATGTTGATGTAATACACAAAAATAAGATTAATAAACAGATATTTATGCAAAAGAACGCACCGGCGAGCTATTGGCCATCATTCGCGAAAGCGCCGCTGTCGCCATTGAAGCACGTTTACAGTCATATTCCAAGTGCTTGTTGCTTCTCCTGGCCCTTAAGCAGGTCGCTCGAAGGTCTGCAGTTTGCTCGTTCCACCAGTAGGCCGGTCGTCTGTTGTTCCACGGTCGTGCCTTCCTCGGCATTATCGCGTCGCACGCCCGTGTCAGGACGGCTACCAACTCTTCCCCATCTCAGTTCGTCGTGTGGTTCTCCAGTGCGAGGGCTGCACTAAACGTTTCACGGTCGAAGACGGAAACCTTCCACGCTCGGGTTCCGGAAACATTTCCCCTACTGCTTTACCTCGCTAGGCTACCCACCGCGGTGGGGCGTAGCAGCTGCAACAGTATACGCCATTTATCTTCGCAATAACTACTCCCTCGGCTTGCGTTGTAACCACTTCCTGAATTGGATAATGACCCGTGGTGCAGATGGCCGCTGACCCGGATCTGTCCGCAACCCATTTCCCATTATCGGCGGGAATGCGATAGGGGTCCGAGAGGATAACGACGTCTGTGCTCCATTCTACAACTGATTGATGCAGCAATTGCTGCGCCGATGCACAGTGGCGGATTTCTGGGCAAATCGACCAACTAACTTTCAGTTTACTCACTTTTAGGACCTTATTAGTATCCATGACTGATAGCTTGAACGTGGCTATCTGAGTGCCTTGGGGTCCTTTTGCTCATGCGGATGGTTTTCAGTGGAACGTCCACCTCTCCTTGCTCCTTAATGGCCGTGGTAAGCTCTTCGGCGCTCGCGATCTCGTCCAGCCGTTTACACTGAAGCGTAACCTTGTTTTGCAGGGCTCTCACTTCGAACTCGTCGCCTAGAACTTGCTGAGCTAGCGCTCCGAGTTCTGATCCGACCGATTGTGCTCCTTTTTTGCACTAGTAGCATCTCGCCAGCTCTAGTACGTCTAATAGAGCGAACCTCCTTTCCAAGGTCGGCAAGCTTTGCCTCGCTCCGCATTGCCTTGAGGACGTCGGCGTGTTTCGCCTTATATGTTTTGACCAGCAAGGCTTCTCCTTTGTCCCTAGCCTTTCTCTCGCGTTCTATGGGGACTTTTTTCTTTTTATTCCCGGTCACCTTGAGCCAGGGCTGCTCCATGTTTAGTCGGTCCTTGCCAGGATTCTCCTTATCCTGTTGACCCTTCTCACCAGGCTCGTGCTCGGTCTCTTTACTAGGATCCGAGGACCGAGTATCCCGTTTGGGGTTGAGACCTCTGTCGCAATCCTTCTCCCTGCCGTCAGCGACCAGGCCCTTACGCCTCTTGGTCACGCGTTTGTGACCTTGTGGGTTCCTGGCTCGTTTCTTACGCACTGTGTTCCTCTCTATTGTTAGGCGGAGTGCGTAGTCGATCATCGCCTGACTCGGGCTACTCTGGAATGAAAAGGGCTCCGTTTGGAAGCACTTATCCATCCTTTCGCCTCCCTCCTTTCGGGCTATTAGAGCCTCCCGATCCCTCTTGGCCACATTGACGGCTTTTCTCAGCTTCAGCAAGTTCAGCTTGAGGTTCTTGCTGATATTGGTTTTCTCGCTAGTGAAAGCATCGAGCTGCTCTGCGACCGCCGTCATACTCGATAGAACTCCACCAAACCCCGACTCCAGGGTCTTTGGTTGGTCCACTGATTTGACGAGCACAGTGCTGTCGCACGTTTTGTCGGCTACCACTGTTCCTTCCTCCTTTGCACCCGGTTTAACGGGTGGAGATCTCCTCAAATTCTTTCTCGCGAAGGGGTTTACCTCCTCTCCTTTCTTGTTATTGTTCGTTTTCTGTTTAGTTGTTTCCATTTTTGATCCCACGAGTAGGGGTTTCATTCAATACCTTCCCGCCCGGTTTCCCCCGTCCGAGCAGGATTAGACTTGGACAACAGCCCTTTATTGATGAGGGCGCCAGGTGCCCATCATGCTCCGTTAGTGGTTTGAAATTTTCTAGTCCTCAAACCATTCTTTCCTTAGCACGGGTCGTATTACACCTTGAATTAAGGCTTGGTAATAGGACAGATGGGGTAGGAATTTTTAGGTTGGAGGTATCAGGACACGGGATATCGTGCTTGTGCACTTTGAGCGGCAACCGGTCGCTATAGTAGGGCTTTTTTGCGGATACCTGCAGCTTTTTATAGAAGTTTAACAGAGCCCAATGTCAAACTCCACCACATCCTAGACGAGCCCTACAACTCACAGTTGCCTGGTAATGTCTGTGTGTGTATGTATGTATGTATGTGTGTATGTGACAAATAATGTCACCCGATTTTCTCAGAGATGGCTGAACCGATTTTCATAAACTCAGATTTAAACAAAAGGTTTTATGGTCCCATAGATCGCTATTAAATTTTATCTCGATCTGACTACCGAAGTTACAAGGCAATATGTGCAAATCTATGAGAACCGTACACCAGAGTACTTACCAACATGTACACTTCGGTGAAAATATCTGCGTCCACTTCAGAGAATTTGAGAACTCTGTACTAGCACTTTGGTGTGATCCAAAGTTAGAGGCGAAAGAAAAAAAACACGCGCTTTCATGATACGTTCTTACTCTATATAAAAGCGGTGTATATGTGTGAACGAGAAGATGTTGTCAGTGCGAAGGGAGAAATTACACTTTTTTATGTAATATTCATTGAAATATGAGTTAAAATTAAATTATTAAATTTTAAATTGGGTGTGCCAAATACAAAGTGTTTTGCAAATAGCATTAACTTTACGTCTGCTTAGCGGTTCAAGTTGAACTGCTTAAGTTTGCACGAAGCAGTTCAATTTAAACTGCTCTGCACTAACGAGTCTAAGAAGAAACGTAAAGAAAATTAAAAACGATTATGTGCCTGAATGACTATATGTGCATATTCACACATTGGAGCGATGTGATCCACTGAAAAACACGAAAAGTGCTATTGGTGACGACAACATGTATATTATATACGTACTGTAGGATACAGTTCGATGGATGAGTAGCCGAGCGAGTAAGTGCACACACAGCGATGTCACATATTCACACTCATTCTTGTTTACGGCAGTATTCGATATCAAATTCGTATTCCCGTTTACGTTCCATCAACCACATTTTCATGCATAAAAACAACGCCCATCCAACTTTAAACTATTAGTTCTGGTACTGACTTGAGCTGTAATTAAAAATGTTTGATATCATTTGTTATTTGACTTGTTTTTTTTCGTTGATTTTGTATCATCATTCTTGCGTACGTCCGTATCGACTATTCGACGAACACATACTTTCGAAAGAATGCGAACAAGCCATTCTAGTTTTCACTCGAATGTGTACGAACGCCATTCCTGTGCAAAAGAAGGATCGGCAGCACAGGTAGTTTGGTCGTGAATACGACTTGCTTTACTATGCTTTTCAAAATTAGCCATATGGAAGAATGGGCAGAACTCGTCGTGAAGAATGGGCAGCATCGTGAATATCTCGACTTGTATTAATGGCAGCAACATAATTCTTTCACTATTTCATCAAAAATATGATCAGGAATTTAAGATAATATTTTGAACAGTGTGAGATAACCACAAACAACCCAAAGATTAAGTTTTCTCAAAATTTGGAAACAATGCGGAAAACTCTTTACTTTCGCTTGGGTTTTTCGCGCAAGGATGACGATTTCGAGGTAGTCAGGCACATATCTTCAACTGAACGTTATAAAAGGGGAACCGTGGTCGAAAATCGATCATTTTTTCTTGTGCGTTGGATGAAAGTAGACGTCGGGGCGAGAAGACGCATTCAAACAGCGGCATCGGAGAACGCACCTTGTGCGTGGTTAAATACCTCAAACACTCAGGTCGCAGTTCTCATTTGCCTTCCGATTGTCAAGGCGAGAAGACGCATTAAACCGGTTTCGCATCATTTGGCACTGCGACCGGATGCGTTGCGGTTTGTACGCAAAGCTAGTTTCAACTCAAACAAGAGCGATTGCATCATGCAACAGAGCTTCTGGTCGTTTGCATTGGAGAGAAAGAAAACAAAAAACGAAAAGTTGACATCATTATAAAAAATCAGCCGTTCCTAAGGCTCTAAATGTTATCTAAAGAACTAAAAACATTTCTTCTTTGTAAATTAGCAGTGTAGTGCAAAACTAATATAATTTGAATAGTTATTTTGAAATTTTTTTACAGTGCCTAATTCGCAACAGTGTTTAAAATCATTTATATCCAACAAGTGTTTAATATCTTAGAGATACAATTTGGCCCTTCTGGGATGCCAGAAATTAATCCTGTTCAACATTTTGATAGCTTCTTTTACTGAAATATTTAAATTCGAAATGAAATAATCGACACCAAAATTCTCCAAGGTACCATTTAGAACCATAATTTTATACCCAAAGAATTACCATTATTTTATCTTAAAAAATATACTGGCTATTTCGTAATATTTGTGTGTCAGAATATTTAATGTAACTAATCTGTACTGCAGTTTAGGTGAATATCGTGCTCAGGACCAATTCAAGTCGGTAAATAAAATTTTCAAATAAAACTTCGTGCAAAGTAAAAAAGCATTTAAGATAGCAGTCCGATCAGTAGTATCTGCGAAAAATATATATATTGCATTTTTCTTGCAATTTTGTCATGCTTTCGATAGTCTACATATTTATTACATTGGTAAAATCATGCATTTAATATAAAATAAAGCATGTTTACCCATGGCGTATTTTCCATAAAGTACATAATAGATGTAAAATTTAATGCGTAAAAACTTGGAACCACCATATTCGAGAGCTCGCCAGAAAAATAGCATTTTACTATGACTGCTATGCTTTCTAAATGTTCTATTCAAAACACAAATTTATGATTTTATTGCAAATCACCTTTAGACTCGAAAATAAATTTGTTTGAAATCGGTTAAACTTTTTTCAATGTGCTCGAACGGTTGATTCGCAACATTAACATTAAACTGACGAATCGAAACCACGGTATTTCGTCTATTCATCCGTAAACGAGAATGGGACTTTTCGTTCGTACGAATGATGTTCGAATACACGTATCGTTTGAAGGTAAAATGGCATACATTCTAGCGTTTCGCATATGGTTAATAACAAAAATTGGACTGATTTCATCTAGGCTTAGCATTTATTTGGAGAAGTTTACTGATATTTGAATATTTTGTGGCAAACGAGTCGTGTTCGAATTCATTCGAGTGAAAACAAGAATGGTTTATTCGTATTCGTTCCAAAGTACTCGTTCGTCGTAAGGTCGATACGGACGTAAACAAGAATGAGGATGATTGTATTGGATGCCGCGACATGTTTGATGGTTGATGGCTGCAGTGTCAAGATTGGTTTTGTTCTCAGTCAGGCGAATAGTAAAAAAAATCACATATTCACTCAGCCCACACGGGTTGACTGATACCTAGATGTATGAGGTCTATGTATCTGAAAATCAGTTGCGTTCCACTTCACCGAAAGAAACTTGATTGACAAGTGTAATGAATATCATGGTCAGCTAATGGGACTGATATTTCACTATGGCTGATTTTCAGTATAGAGGTTCGAGTTTGTTCAACGCTGTCCGTAAATATGCATCAGTGTTGGAAATATTCACACGAAATCTCCATTTATTAATGAAAATGGAAGTTTGCAAAAAAAATTCATTACATTATTATAAATACTTCTTGAAGGTGCATGTAGATAATAAATATTAATTGAATGTCCAAAATGATTTTCCCCGGTTTGATGATTGTCTTCCAAATCATATTATTTCGAGTATTTTCAGGATGGGTTTGGTCAAGAGGATTTAAAACTAATGTCATCTTTTCATTACATTTAGAATCCCAGACAGTGTCTTACAAGTTATCAAAGTTTTCGAATTTAAATCTATTAGTGGGTGAGTATGAAAATTACATTTATAATGTCATCATGATCGGTCGTGGCTCGTAAATAACGCTGTATTCTTTTTCGCTGTTTGCTATATACCCTTTCAACATAAGGAAATGCACAACCCTTTTACAAAAAGCCATATTAAACCAAAACCGTGTTTACTTACATATTCTATCCAGAGCATTGGTAGAACCATGTTACTAAATCTTAATATATCATCGGGGAAACCGCTCAATTCTGGTAGTACTAAGTTACTCTGGGTCCGTGCACATTGATCAATAGGAATACCGAAAGACGGATCTGCGATGATGTAACTGTAATGCTTCTCTCTGTTTGGTGTCATTCCTGATACTTTATAAGCTTTAGAAAAATTCCTAGCATAGAAATGAGGACTAGTGGCAACCACTGGGAAATCTGAAAATATAATAATACAAATTGAATACATCATAAATTCGCGCAGAACTGAATACCTAATAAACATTTCGACATATCTGTCATACCATCCTCCAATATACTTATTTGTCCTTTGTAACAGTCAGCACTAGTGTTAGCTAATCGATCATAGGAGTTGTCGGGAAGCACGAACTTGTACCCGACCAACGATCCTCGTCGAATTTCTTTTTCGAACAGTAGTGGAACCGCACGGCACAACGTGCGTCTCCAATAGAATAGAACCGAGTTTTTGTTTAAATTTTGTGGATAAGATGCTCCCTCTGACGCATTAACAATTGAAGCGAAGCAATCACCGTTCTCTGGTACGAATCCCGGTACGGTTGGGCGGTTCCGATATGTATTGATCATAAAAAACTGTTCGTTTCCAAATTGCTTTCCATGTCGGATATTAACGCGGTCATTGTAGTCATGATACATCTGGAAAAGAGAATAGAATAGAATGTGTGATGTAATTGAGCACTCGGCGTTAGTTACTAGTAAATCATTAATTATAAAAATTATGCATATTTTTACCGGAACTAATGAATGGATGAATGCAAAATGTCTATGTGTGTGTGTGCATGTGCGTATGGGTGTATGTAACGTTTATTTGGCTGAACCGTTTTTCACAAACTTAGATTCAAATCAAAGATTTTGTGGTCCCATACAAAAATCCTGAGTATTATTTGGATCAGACTTCTAGATCCGGTATTATGGGGTAAAATGTGAAAAAAATGCACCACTTTTCTCGAATATGGCTAAGCCGATTTTCACAAATTTATATTCAAATGAAAGCTCTTATGGCCCCATACAAAATTCTTGAATTCTGTTTAGATCTGACTACCGGTTTCGGAGTTATGGGGTAAAATATGCAAAAAATTCGAAATATGTGTACTAATTTTTCTCAGAGATAGCGTGATCGATTTTCACAAACTTAAATTCTAATTAAATGGCCTCATGGTGCTTCAGAAAACTTCCGAATTTTATTTGTATCCGACTTCCGGTTCCGGAATTATAAGTTGAATAATGTAAAAATTCCAATTTGAATTTACTTACTCGCTTTTCTCAGAGATGGTTGACCGATTTCAACAAACTTTGATTCAAATGAAAGGTCTTATGGTCCCACAGAAAACTTCTGAATTTCATTTGGATCCGACTTCCGGTTCCGAAATTATAGGGTAAAGTTTGTAAAAAATTATATACCATCATCTAGAAGGGTGAAACAAAAAGCGAAGAAAAAATTCTAAAGTAATGTCAAAACTACTCCATGCGATATTCATTATCAGTAGACGGTTAAAAACCTAATTTCGGCTATCCTGGTTCCCAGTTTTCGATTCCGCAGACACAGGAAATAGTGGTCATATTTTCTCAAATGGATCTCACTTACTTTGCTCAGTGATGGTTAGACCAATTTTCATAAACTTATGTTTTAAGGGCTGAGGACAGTACCGTAAAGTGGAAGGTTTTTTGCTATTTTCCCGTTTCAAATTAAATTTTCTTGAAAACGGTGCAGAATATAGAAAAACCCACCAGACAATGTCTTCGAAATTTAGTTGAGAATATTCTGTGAAATTTTCAGAATGATTCATTGAGTTTAGCGGTCGTGTTGTATTTTTTTCTGACTGAAGAACTGCTGAAAATTGGAACGCTCAGAAATGCATACCTCTACTTGTTCATCGAATATCTCGGCTTTGAAGGCTTGTATCATAAATCTACCGTGACAAAGTCTAGATAATTTAGTTTAGTTGTGATTAGTACATAAAAACATACATGTTATCGCGATAAAAATAAAGTCTTGTCTTGTATTTCTGTGAAACAAAGTCAGTTTCAATCCATCCACCATTTTTTCGCTTTGGTTTCGTGATAGCATTCTGAAAAAAGAGAGAGAAATAAAATTGGCTTGACAAGGCTGCCAAACACACAGACATTCAAGCTTTGTGAAAGTTAAATATTTTTTCATTGTTCATTGGAATCCATGTAATGTCCAACCCATACGATAGATTAATGTGATAAAACTTCTCATCAAAATAATAAAATGTATGCTGGCAACCCGGTACAGTTTGCTCATATACGAGAGAGTATAAGAGAAATACGTTGCGCAAAGGGAATTGAGCGAGCCACGTGGTCGATTTAAAACTCAACACGTGGCCCTCTGTCCTCAGACCTTAATGGAAGGTCCTGTGGTCTTGTACGGAATTCCAGAATTTCATCCGGATCCGAAATCTGGTACCGGAATTATAGGGTAAAAAGTGTGTTAAAATTTTATACCTTCACGCGAGCGAAACAGAAAACTTGAAAATTTAAATCATTTAATAAATTCAATTCAATTTAAATCGGTTTAAAACATATATATAGATATATATATATATATATATATATATATATATATATATATATATATATATATATATATATATATATATATATATATATATATATATATATATATATATATATATATATATATATATATATATATATATGTATATTATATTATATATATTATATGAATCTTATTTTAATATATTTGTTTTATATACTTTCTCTTTTCAGTTTTCTTAGATTGAAATGAATGGTCTCATAGCCTTTCATCGAATTTCCTAAATTTCATTTCATCTGAATCCGTCTTCCGGTGTTAAAAATTAAAAAAATTATCACTATCATTCAAAGCTAAGTTCAAAATGCAGATTACAAACCTGTTTTAATCCATATATATATATATATATATATATATATATATATATATATATATATATATATATATATATATATATATATATATATATATATATATATATATATATATATATATATATATATATATATATATATATATAAATGGCCTTCTGAAAAATCAACCGAGAATTATCAAATTCTAACACCTATTGGGCATGTTCAGGAGTGTTCTAGTTCTAGATGCATAATTTATGTCAGTTTTAAAATTTAAATCTAAAATATATAACAAAATAAACTGGCAACCCAAGCGGCGTTTTATCTGTGTTTCAAATATAGAAAACAAAATCTTATACCACTTTTAAATTTAACAGTAGCATCGTTTCGATACCAGTCAAAAATATTCAGTTTTTATCGACCACCATCGTAAATATCGTAATCATTATTCCTCAGTGTCGACTCACTTGCGAGTTTATTCACTAGAGATTTTTTTATCTACGACAATATTAATATTAATATTAAATAAATCTTCCACGAATCACTTCGGTGTTGAACTGAAGTGTGAAGGAATTTCAGCTTCGAAATATCATCGTAGTCTCTTCTCCCTTTTGATTATATTTTTAGCGATATTTCTGTGGGTGAAAATTCGTCAGAAAATTTCACTGACACAAAAAATCACTTGTGAACTTCGATGGTTCTGAGTTTTGTGGATGCTTGTTTCATGAATGAAAATCTCAGAAGTGAATTTTTCAGTCACTGAGTTTATTTAGAACATTTCTTCAACTGATTTTTTCACGAGTGATAAAGAATTTAACTTTTTCTGATCATGATTGCCCAACACAGACTATATCAATTCCAAAACATTCAGATACGTTATATGATTATTGTTTGGTTCAATAATAGTAGCCAAGGGTGTTGAAGTGAATATAACAAAATAAAGCAGAGTACTTCACTTCAGGTTAAATTGAGGTAACTTTATTTACAAGCTTAGCCTAGTTCTTAATATAATACATATTACTCAAGCGATGTATAACTATACTACAATGATCGGCCACTGTCGATCATATGGTATTGTTCAGCAGCAGTGCGTATCGTATCCACACAAAAAGAGATAGCTACTATTGTCTTGTTGTTTATTGTGCGCAGAAAGCTTGCGTTCCCCGCTTGCTTTCTGCGTCACTTCTTACTTCTTGTGGTGAGATATCCTCTCGCCGTATTTTGTTTGTGCTGATAGCGATTCACAAGCACATATTGCCAAGAATGACAAATTGACCGCTACCACGGATGAAATGTATATTTCAACACTTCCCCACAATTTGTACATTCAGCACTTTGAATAACCTTCTGTGCGTACTTTTTGGTAACCCCTTGGTGAATGCATCGGCTGGTTGATCAGCGCTTGGGATGTATTGAAGATGAACTCTTCCTTCATTGATCAGCTCTCTGATGAAAAGATATTTGATGTCTAAATGTTTCATTCTCTGATGTGACCTTGGTTCCGTTGCAATATGCATGCAAGGGATGCTGTCGTCCATGATGACAAATGTTACCACTATGCCCAATTCGTTCAGAAGCTTTGTTAACCACATTCCTTCTGTTGCCGCTGAGCATAATGCAATTAATTCAGCTTCTGTCGTTGATAAGCTAATCGTTGCTTGCCGTTTCGTTGACCACGAAACCAAGTTTCCATATAACAGGAAAGCAAAACCTGATACAGATTTTCTATCATCAGTATCATTTGCAAAATCAGCGTCAGCATATCCTACTAACGGTGATTGATCATTTCCATGTGTATACACTATTTTGGTATGCATGGTTCCTTGCAAGTACCTTAATATACGTTTCAATCCTGACCAGTGCTCGTCTGTTGCACAGTTGTTATATCTGCTAAGTTTGCTAACTGCAGTGCATATATCCAGCCTTGAAGTTAAAGAGAGATATTGTAAACACCCTACTAGTTCTCTGTAAGGATGCTCAGTTGGCTTACCACCATTATTTGACCATTTTGCATTTGCATCCAGCGGTGTCCCCACTGGTTTACAGTCAATCATTCCAAACTTTTTCAGGACCTTTTTCACATATTCTGCTTGTGAAATTTCCAACGTTTGTTTTTCAATATCGCGAATTATTTCCATACCAAGGAAATGTTTCACTTCTTTTAAATCTTTCATTTGGAATATCCTTCCAAGCTCGATTTTTATCCAGTCAATTTTTCCAATATCCTTGGAAATCAACAGTATGTCATCTACATATAAAATCAGAAATATTTCTTTTGATTTTTCCATGTAGATGCAGCAGTCACTTTTTAATGCGATTAATCCAAGTTGCTTAATTTCATCGTCAAACCGTTTATTCCATGATCTGCTTGCTTGCTTCAATCCATATATACTTCTGTGTAGACGGACAGGAATAATTTTTCCGATTTCATTCGCAGGTAATTTCATGTAAATTTCCTCTTCCAATTCTCCATTGAGAAATGCTGTTTTTACATCCATCTGATGAACATGCATTTTATGTTCGTTTGCGAGTGCTAGAATTACACGAACACTTTCCAATCTGGCCACAGGTGCAAATGTTTCACTGAAATCAAATCCTGGACGTTGTGAACACCCTTTGGCGACTAATCGTGCTTTATATCTGCCGTCTTCCTTAATTGAGAAAATCCACTTTGAATGAATTGCTCTAAAACCTTCTGGCACACAGTTAACCACTGTCCATGCCTTGTTTTGATGCAATGATTTGAGCTCTTCTTTGATTGCTGTTTTCCAACTTAGCCAATCATCCCGCTTTTTCAAATCTTCAATGTTTTCTGGAATTTCATCATCATAGGCTAATGTCAATTTAGAAACGTACTCTGAGAACCTTTCAGGTAGCGCTTCTTCGCAATTCCTGCTGTTCCCACTTCTAACCGAAGTAATATTATTATCGCCAATTGCCTATCCAACAATTTATTTATTGCCAGTAAAACTCTGGACTTATCCTAACCGGATTCCAAACTTGTTGCGACAACCTGTCGAGCGCTCTTTATACGCGAAACTTCGTTACTTGACGATCCCGTTTCAATCCGAAATTTTGTATATTAGATTCTGTTTCCATCCGTAACTACCGGGTTTAATTCCAAACTACCGGATCCCACTTCTAACCGAAGTAAACAAGAAGACTGATTGTTTCTCTTACAATTCAATCCGATTTAAATTTCTTTCCGAAATTACCGAATCCCCCTTCTAACCGAAGTACTGGTGCTTCCTACCACTTCTAACCGAAGTTAATAATACGACCGATTGTTTTTCCAACAATCAATGTGGTATTGACCATGAAATACTTATACTCATCCTAACCGGATACTGCGACTACCAGTTTCTATCCGAAAGTTCTTTGTTCGTCGATCTTTGTTTCTGTCCGAAACGTTGTGTTTTGGATTCTTAACCAACTCAAATGTCCAAGTCTTTCATGCCATGTTTTAAGACTGACTTGTTTCCCGACATACGCTGCTGAATTCTTATCCACCAATGACGACTCATCGTCAATCAAATCAAGGTAGTATAAGTTCTCAATGAAACTTCCAACTGCAATGATTTCCTCATTGGATTCAAAGATGACCTCTTTATCCATAAAAGTAACCCTTTTTCCACAATGACTTGCTTTTCTAACCGAAAATAAGTGTTCTTCCAAATTTAGAACGAAAAGAACGTTGTACAATTCTAAATAATTTACTTTATTTTTACCAATAACTGAACAGAGTTTCATATTTCCTTTCTTCGTAGCCCGAAGAGTTTGGCCAGACTTTGCGGTGGTAACGGATACATTTAATGTTTCCACATCCTCCAGCAAGGATTCATCATTCACCATGTGATCAGAAGCGCCGGAATCAACCACGAATCTCACTTTTTTTGTTTTTCGGAAACCCAGCCATCATAGCGTGTACTCTTTTCTTCTGCGGTATCTTTGATTTTTCCTTCTCTGCAGCAATGAACTTCTTCATTAACGGACACTTGTTTTTATAGTGACCGGTTTCGTTACACCCGAAACATCTAACGTCCTTTTTCCTGCTAGCTAATGCTACATTTTTAAGCTCTTTCCTTTCAGCTTCCCCAGCAGCAGCATCATAGAACATCCGTTTAATTTCCAATATCGGCTTTGCACATAACTCCTCATTGGATAACACCATCAGAGCACCTTTCACATGCCTATACCTTTCCGGTATGGCAATCAGCAATGCATGAACCTTTTCTGCCACTGTTAGTGTCGATCCCATGCGTTCTAGTTCACGAATGATGAGATCATATTCATCAAATATTCTTGACAAGCTGCCAAGATTTCGCTGTTTGATGGAATACAAACGATCCCGCATGTTCACCATCGCGGATGTACCGGCTTTTTGGTACGTCCTCACTAGTGTGTCCATCGCCTCCTTCGCGTATTGCAGTCCGATCAGTTTGTTCAGCACAGTGTTGTCTACCATCATTACAATGGCATCGATGGCGTCGATGTCTTCATCTATTCTGTGCTTTAGCTTCAATTTTCGTTGTTCGGCTTCGGCTGCAGTTTCCCCAGGGACTTCCTTCGCGTAATCTTCCTCCTCCGGTGTACGAAGAAGTGTGTGTGAGAGCTTCATCTTTGCCAGATGATGCTCTACACGCCATTTCCAGGCTGTGAAATTGGCTTCGTCACCATCAAAGACGTTTAAATGCCTCTGCGAGGAGAATATTGCATGGAATGGTATAGTGCGCTCGAGAGTTCCCCTCTCGTAGGCACCAGTTCTTCGCGATCCACCTTCTCCTGCTTCACTGCCGTTGTCAGTCATGGTTGACGAATCAGGTTATCCTTGTCAGCAGTGTAGCTTCCGCGCTGGATTATGCAAACTTTCCGTTTGCACAGTAAACAAACTGTCCGTTTGCTTCAATCGATCTATTCGATTGTACTGTCCCGTAGGTTAACCACCTACTAGAAATGAGCAAATAACCTTTGATCGAATAATCGAATAACTTTCGATTTTGGTTGTCAAGATGTAAGGAACCGAATAACCTTCGAACATTATAATCCTGGGCCCATAACCTTGTTGAAGTGAATATAACAAAATAAAGCAGAGTACTTCACTTCAGGTTAAATTGAGGTAACTTTATTTACAAGCTTAGCCTAGTTCTTAATATAATACATATTACTCAAGCGATGTATAACTATACTACAATGATCGGCCACTGTCGATCATATGGTATTGTTCAGCAGCAGTGCGTATCGTATCCACACAAAAAGAGATAGCTACTATTGTCTTGTTGTTTATTGTGCGCAGAAAGCTTGCGTTCCCCGCTTGCTTTCTGCGTCACTTCTTACTTCTTGTGGTGAGATATCCTCTCGCCGTATTTTGTTTGTGCTGATAGCGATTCACAAGCACATATTGCCAAGAATGACAAATTGACCGCTACCACGGATGAAATGTATATTTCAACAAAGGGCTTATGCTGAAAGATAGTTCATTGTGTTTAACCACGTTTAATAAAAAAAAGTATCTATGATTATTTTCATAACCCAACTCTGAACTGAATCCATTTGCAAGCCATCGTTTCGCTCGTAAATGGAGATCCCAGTATACATACGATCCGTCGACAAGCCCATCCATATTGAAGTAATGTTCTCAAATCAAGCTCAATGTAACAAATTCATCGACAAATCACCGTGATACAAGTGCTTTAAATTAGGTTCGAACCATCTATCACCGATAGTTATAAATTAGCCTGCTAGTTACCGTAGAATCAACAGCTATCGGTATTCAATAAACTCAAGCGAACACGGTATGCATCAGACGGAAAATAGCATCTACATACAGCACAAAAGCGAGTATCAAGCGGGCGAATGGATGTAATTCAGTTTTGTTGTTCACTCACTAGACAATCTACCAGTTTTGTTGACAGTCAGCCACCGACTGAAGTTAAAATTGCATTTTTTTGCATAAATATCTGTTTATTAATCTTATTTTTGTGTATTACATCAACATTTTACAGTACAAGTGTTTTGACCCTTTGGCCTTTCATCTTTGTTGTTCATACGATTCGTTATTAATAATAGGTGTTTTAGTTACTCTTGTTTTACATACTAATGTTTAAACATAATATTTATTTTAATTATCGATAAAATAAAATATCTACCTACTTATAACTATCCCTAACCTAATACGTACAAATTTTGAATTATTTGTATTTCAGAGATTGAGCACCTCTCTTCAAATTTCGTGCAGTATTGTTCGAATTTTTGTTCTAGTATATCCAGGGAGGCCATCTCATGTACTTCACTAGTCCTTGTCCAAGGGGGTAGATTTAGAATCTTCTTTAAGATCTTACTTTGAATGCGCTGAAGCCTAAGTTTGTGTGTTCGTGCACAGCCCCGCCAAACAGGGATTGCGTATTCAATTGCGGGGTAGATGATTTGTTTATATACAGCCATCTGATTCTTCAGGCACAGTTTAGATGTTCTACAAATCAGCGGATACAGAGACCTAATGAGTATGCTGCATTTTTGAACGATTTTGTCGACATGTGACCTGAATATCAGATGTCTGTCAAAGGTGAGTCCTAGCTAGATAACTTCATCGGACCATTGAATGACCTCATCACCGAATCGTATTCTGCATTCGTCTGATGGAACAAGTTTTGGAGATCTTGAATGTGGAAACAAGATGACCTGAGTTTTTGCTGCATTGATCACAATTTTCCAGCTTGTAAAATATTCCGTTATAGCGTCCAGACCTGTCTGTAGTTTATTCTTCAGAGCATTAATGACACGACCTTTGTAAAGAATGGCAGTATCATCAGCAAATTGTGACAGAACACCACCACCCGGAAGAGGTGGGATGTCTGATGTAAAAATGTTGTATAGAATGGGACCTAGGATACTTCCCTGGGGTACACCAGCAGGAATAGTAAATCTTTCTGAAAGTGCATTATTCAGAGAAACATGGAATGCTCTATCTGCAAGATAATTTTTGATAATTTTAATAAGATACATGGGAAAATTATACCTATGCAGTTTAAACACCAGGCCATCGTGCCACACATTATCGAATGCCTTTTCAATATCCAATATTGCCATGGCAGTCGTTTTGGACACTGATTTGTTTTGCTGGATGACGTTGTTAACCCTTGTGAGTTGGTGGATGGTGGATCTTCCTTTCCGGAACCCAAACTGTTCTTCCAGAAATATATCCTGTTCATCTGCGAAAGCAAGAATTCGCCTTTGTATTGACTTTTCAAACAGCTTGGATAGGGCAGAGAGTAAGCTGATGGGCCGATAGCTCTTGGAAAAGGAAGGATCTTTCCCCGGTTTCAAAACTGGGATAACTTTAGCTAACTTCCACTTTGAAGGGAAGTAACCAAGCTCCCAGCACCTGTTAAAAATTTTAGCTAAGAAGACAAATGAGCGAATACTCAAATGTTTCAGCTCAATGTTGAATGTGTTGTCGAAACCGGGGGCCTTCATATTTTTGGATTTTTTCACAATAGCCATCAGCTCATTCGCAGTGACTCTACTTTCCTCAGGAACCAAGCTGTCTGTTTGGTCTACCTCAGCTACGCTATCAGCAACGGCTCTTTCATGTGGACTAACAATGTTGAGTCCTAAATTGTGAGAACACACAAACTGCTGGCCTAGCGCATTTGCCTTCTCTACTGGTGTGATTAAAGGTATTCCTTCAGCTGCGTCCTGGGGTGGCAGCAAAGGAGGAATAGGCTTCGATTTTTTCTTAAGCACCTTCGTTAAGGACCAGAAGGGCTTTGAATGTGGGAGAATTTCTCGAAGCTTTTCCTGGAAGTTCCTGTTGCGAAGCTCAGATATCCTATCCTGGATTATCCTAGTTAAGTTGTTATAAGAAGTCTTCCTATCTAGGATGCCAGTTCGTTGATACTGCCTCCGGTAGATATTTCGAAGTCGGATGAGTTTCTTGGTGACACTGTCAATTTGAAGAGAGGAACTCGGCATATGTTGTACTGGAACCGTCCTATCACGAGCGACTGTGATTGAATGCTGGAAGGAAGATAGGGCTGCATCGATTTCCATCGGGGAATCAAGTGGCAAATCGATATTAATAAGTTGGTCGGTGATTTGTTGAAATTGGACCCAATCGGTGCAATAATAGTTCCTTCGTGGTTGAAAAGGCACTGTTTCTGGTGAAGATTCCAACGTCAATATTACTGGAAAGTGGTCGGAAGAGAGCTCGTTGAAGACAACCGGAGAGCTGTCTATGGCGATGTTGCTGATGAATATATCCAAAATGGAATGAACTCCCGATCTGGAAAGTCGCGTTTGTTGATCCGGAGCGAGGATGTTGTATTGTCCAGCTTCGTAATCTTCGGCAAGTACGAATCCGTTTCGATTCTGTCTTTTGTTTCCCCACAGTTCATGCCGTGCGTTCAGGTCCCCAGCAATGATGAATTTGTTCTGTCGTCGAGTGAGCATAGCCAAATCTCGCTTCAATGATGCACACGTACCATCTCGAAGATTGGTTTGTTTGGGGCAGTATGCTGCAATGATGATGATGGGTCCCATCGTCGTTTTAATCTCAATTCCGATGGCTTCTATTAGTTGCAATTTAAAGGCTGACATAAGCCTATGCTGAATGGATCGTTTAACGGCAATAGCAACTCCCCCTCCTCTGGTAGTTGTCCTGTCGAGCCTGTGAATCCTGTAATTGGAAATAAAAATAGAAATTTCAGGTTTAAGATGAGTTTCAGTTAAAATAGCAATATCGGCATTCTTCTCTTGAAGAAAGTCGGACAATTCAGCAGTTTTGCTCCTGAGTGAGCAAGCATTCCAATTTACTATAACCAACGCATTATATTGCATATTCGATGATGAATTTGCCTAAGGCGTTGATTTGATCTAACCGCGTTCTGCAGTTTCGTAGTTTTGTTGTCATTGTTTCAAAAATGACGATCAGTTGTTCAGCAGAGAATAAATCACCAGAGTCATCCTTTGCTTGTGGTTGATTATTGCCCCATCCAGGAGGGATTCTTGAGGAAGATTCTTTTTGAGATCCAGCGGCTGAAGTCTTTGGTTTGCTGCGAGGAAGTGGCGGCAAATTCGGAATATCCCTCTTCGGTGGGAGCCGTGGGAAATTAATTTCATCCTTCTGTGGAACATTCTTGCGCGTTGATTGTTTACGGGACGCCTGTTGTCGAATTTTTGTGAACTCAGCACGTTTGGGACACGATTTGCTAGTAGATGGATGGTCACCATCACAGTTCACACATTTTACAGCGATGTCATCTAGTAAGCAATCGTTGGTATTGTGTGATTCGGCACATTTCCCGCACCGACTTTTCATGTGGCAATTCCTCGCTCCATGGCCGTAGTTCAAACAGTTCGTGCACTGTGTGACATCCCGATGTACCGGTTTATACTTTTGCCATTCGATGATTATGTGAAATAACGATTTAATCGTTTTCAGTTGACTCATGGTGATGGAGCCCTTCTCCAGATGAATCAGGTACAGTTGATCTCTAAACTTTTTGTCCGTATTATGTCGTTTCATTTTGAACACCATCATAGGCTTTAGTCCAGCCTCCGACAGTGCCTGCTTTAGTTCGGCTTCCATCATATCGGGTAGTCCTCGAAGTACAACCTTCATAGGTTTGTTGGCGGCAATATCGTGTGTGAAGTATTCCGCTTTTGTCTGCTTCAGATAACATTCCACTCCTTTGTAGTGGTCTAAAGCCGGAACAGTTATTTTATAGCCTTCAGTACATAAACGGATTGTTGCCTGTAGTCTTTTGCTGATCAGCGTATTGAAATCCGAGCGTAGAGTTGGTGGGAAGCCATTCAGGTAGAAAGGCGGCATTTTTTCCTTTTTCTGCAGTTCCTCTTCGACATCAACTGGCAGATCAGCATATTGGTTTTTACTCAGCAAACGATCGTTTACCTGTACATCACTTGGCTTCAGACGCTTAGCATCCTTTGGATTCTTCTCGGATCTATGGCGGTTTTTACCCATAGCTTGGGTAGGTAGACAACTGCGAATAAAAAATAAAACAAAATCGAAATTAGTCGTAGTAGGCTATTCGTCTATCCACATCGAGTGTTAGATGACGAATAAGTTAAAATTGTAAAATGGTTAATATTTATAGATTCCCTTTTGTGTGAAGGTTCATATAATGGAGAAGGAAGCGATACTTTTTCTTGCCTGACGTAAATCCTCCCAATACCGAGCAAAGCAGAATTATTGCTAAATGCAATTCGAGGTGTAAAGCAACGATCGAAAGCGTCGGCCGTGCGAGAGTAATCAAACGGATGACATCATGATGGCATGCTGTGATTGGCTCGGGAAACATAGATCGATTTAAACCAATTTTTCAATAGTAAGCTACCAAACAACTGAAACGAAGTTTGCCATACATTTTTAAGTTAGAAGTTTCCGAATTGATTGGTTGTTAAATTATATCAATCCATCAACAGTTGACTGAGTTTTTATCGTTTAAAATTATGACAAAAAAAGGAATGCCCGCGTATATTTTCGAAACTTTCAATTGCCATCCGGCCTCGTGAATAGTGAAGAGTAAGGCATTTCAATTCCAAAAAATGGCACGTGGTTTAATGGTTGGTTTCAAAATCGACAAACGACCGACGGTTTATTGGACTTCCAAGAACTTCCGTTGAAAGTTTTTTTATGTCATTTCCGAAAGAGAAAACTGATACTAGTATCATCAATCAAACACTTTCCACGAAACTGTGTTGGATTCGCACTTAGTAACGGGGATTTTAGTAAACCTCGGACTCGATATTCAGTTCAACAACGTTGAAACTAGGTTCTAAATTAGCTTCAAACACACGGTATGACAGCAGTTAGGGTGGAAACTGGGTTAGGTTTAGCATCAGGTGAAAGCGACATTAGAGATTAGATAAAGAATTTCACTCAAGATGTGTATTGTATAACATATTTGTTTTATATACTTTCTCTTTTCAGTTTTCTTAGATTGAAATGAGACCATTCATTTAGACCATATATATATATATATATATATATATATATATATATATATATATATATATATATATATATATATATATATATATATATATATATATATATATATATATATATATATATATATATATATATATATATATATATATATATATATATATATATATATATATATATATATATATATATATAATGGCCATGAGACCATTCATTTCAATCTAAGAAAACTGAAAAGAGAAAGTATATAAAACAAATATATATATATTATACAATACACATCTTGAGTGAAATTCTTTATCTAATCTCTAATGTCGCTTTCACCTGATGCTAAACCTAACCCAGTTTCCACCCTAACTGCTGTCATACCGTGTGTTTGAAGCTAATTTAGAACCTAGTTTCAACGTTGTTGAACTGAATATCGAGTCCGAGGTTTACTAAAATCCCCGTTACTAAGTGCGAATCCAACACAGTTTCGTGAAAAGTGTTTGTTTGATGATACTAGTATCAGTTTTCTCTTTCGGAAATGACATAAAAAAACTTTCAACGGAAGTTCTTGGAAGTCCAATAAACCGTCGGTCGTTTGTCGATTTTGAAACCAACCATTAAATCACGTGCCATTTTTTGGAATTGAAATGCCTTACTCTTCACTATTCACGAGGCCGGATGGCAATTGAAAGTTTCGAAAATATACGCGGGCATTCCTTTTTTTGTCATAATTTTAAACGATAAAAACTCAGTCAACTGTTGATGGATTGATATAATTTAACAACCAATCAATTTGGAAACTTCTAACTTAAAAATGTATGGCAACTTCGTTTCAGTTGTTTGATAGCTTACTATTGAAAAATTGGTTTAAATCGATCTATGTTTCCCGAGCCAATCACAGCATGCCATCATGATGTCATCCGTTTGATTACTCTCGCACGGCCGACGCTTTCGATCGTTGCTTTACACCTCGAATTGCATTTAGCAATAATTCTGCTTTGCTCGGTATTGGGAGGATTTACGTCAGGCAAGAAAAAGTATCGCTTCCTTCTCCATTATATGAACCTTCGCACAAAAGGGAATCTATAAATATTAACCATTTTACAATTTTAACTTATTCGTCATCTAACACTCGATGTGGATAGACGAATAGCCTACTACGACTAATTTCGATTTTGTTTTATTTTTTATTCGCAGTTGTCTACCTACCCAAGCTATGGGTAAAAACCGCCATAGATCCGAGAAGGATCCAAAGGATGCTAAGCGTCTGAAGCCAAGTGATGTACAGGTAAACGATCGTTTGCTGAGTAAAAACCAATATGCTGATCTGCCAGTTGATGTCGAAGAAGAACTGCAGAAAAAGGAAAAAATGCCGCCTTTCTACCTGAATGGCTTCCCACAAACTCTACGCTCGGATTTCAATACGCTGATCAGCAAAAGACTACAGGCAACAATCTGTTTATGTACTGAAGGCTATAAAATAACTGTTCCGGCTTTCAACCACTACAAAGGAGTGGAATGTTATCTGAAGCAGACAAAAGCGGAATACTTCACACACGATATTGCCGCCAACAAACCTATGAAGGTTGTACTTCGAGGACTACCCGATATGATGGAAGCCGAACTAAAGCAGGCACTGTCGGAGGCTGGACTAAAGCCTATGATGGTGTTCAAAATGAAACGAAATAATACGGACAAAAAGTTTAGAGATCAACTGTACCTGATTCATCTGGAGAAGGGCTCCATCACCATGAGTCAACTGAAAACGATTAAATCGTTATTTCACATAATCATCGAATGGCAAAAGTATAAACCGGTACATCGGGATGTCACACAGTGCACGAACTGTTTGAACTACGGCCATGGAGCGAGGAATTGCCACATGAAAAGTCGGTGCGGGAAATGTGCCGAATCACACAATACCAACGATTGCTTACTAGATGACATCGCTGTAAAATGTGTGAACTGTGATGGTGACCATCCATCTACTAGCAAATCGTGTCCCAAACGTGCTGAGTTCACAAAAATTCGACAACAGGCGTCCCGTAAACAATCAACGCGCAAGAATGTTCCACAGAAGGATGAAATTAATTTCCCACGGCTCCCACCGAAGAGGGATATTCCGAATTTGCCGCCACTTCCTCGCAGCAAACCAAAGACTTCAGCCGCTGGATCTCAAAAAGAATCTTCCTCAAGAATCCCTCCTGGATGGGGCAATAATCAACCACAAGCAAAGGATGACTCTGGTGATTTATTCTCTGCTGAACAACTGATCGTCATTTTTGAAACAATGACAACAAAACTACGAAACTGCAGAACGCGGTTAGATCAAATCAACGCCTTAGGCAAATTCATCATCGAATATGCAATATAATGCGTTGGTTATAGTAAATTGGAATGCTTGCTCACTCAGGAGCAAAACTGCTGAATTGTCCGACTTTCTTCAAGAGAAGAATGCCGATATTGCTATTTTAACTGAAACTCATCTTAAACCTGAAATTTCTATTTTTATTTCCAATTACAGGATTCACAGGCTCGACAGGACAACTACCAGAGGAGGGGGAGTTGCTATTGCCGTTAAACGATCCATTCAGCATAGGCTTATGTCAGCCTTTAAATTGCAACTAATAGAAGCCATCGGAATTGAGATTAAAACGACGATGGGACCCATCATCATCATTGCAGCATACTGCCCCAAACAAACCAATCTTCGAGATGGTACGTGTGCATCATTGAAGCGAGATTTGGCTATGCTCACTCGACGACAGAACAAATTCATCATTGCTGGGGACCTGAACGCACGGCATGAGCTGTGGGGAAACAGAAGACAGAATCGAAAAGGATTCGTACTTGCCGAAGATTACGAAGCTGGACAATACAACATCCTCGCTCCGGATCAACAAACGCGACTTTCCAGATCGGGAGTTCATTCCATTTTGGATATATTCATCAGCAACATCGCCATAGACAGCTCTCCGGTTGTCTTCAACGAGCTATCTTTCGACCACTTTCCAGTAATATTGACGTTGGAATCTTCACCAGAAACAGTGCCTTTTCAACCACGAAGGAACTATTATCGCACCGATTGGGTCCAATTTCAACAAATCACCGACCAGCTTATTAATATCGATTTGCCACTTGATTCCCCGATGGAAATCGATGCAGCCCTATCTTCCTTCCAGCATTCAATTACAGTCGCTCGTGATAGGACGGTTCCAGTACAACATATGCCGAGTTCCTCTCTTCAAATTGATAGTGTCACCAAGAAACTCATCCGACTTCGAAATATCTACCGGAGGCAGTATCAACGAACTGGCATCCTAGATAGGAAGACTTCTTATAACAACTTAACTAGGATAATCCAGGATAGGATATCTGAGCTTCGCAACAGGAACTTCCAGGAAAAGCTTCGAGAAATTCTCCCACATTCAAAGCCCTTCTGGTCCTTAACGAAGGTGCTTAAGAAAAAATCGAAGCCTATTCCTCCTTTGCTGCCACCCCAGGACGCAGCTGAAGGAATACCTTTAATCACACCAGTAGAGAAGGCAAATGCTCTAGGCCAGCAGTTTGTGTGTTCTCACAATTTAGGACTCAACATTGTTAGTCCACATGAAAGAGCCGTTGCTGATAGCGTAGCTGAGGTAGACCAAACAGACAGCTTGGTTCCTGAGGAAAGTAGAGTCACTGCGAATGAGCTGATGGCTATTGTGAAAAAATCCAAAAATATGAAGGCCCCTGGTTTCGACAACACATTCAACATTGAGCTAAAACATTTGAGTATTCGCTCATTTGTCTTCTTAGCTAAAATTTTTAACAGGTGCTGGGAGCTTGGTTACTTCCCTTCAAAGTGGAAGTTAGCTAAAGTTATCCCAGTTTTGAAACCGGGGAAAGATCCTTCCTTTTCCAAGAGCTATCGGCCCATCAGCTTACTCTCTGCCCTATTCAAGCTGTTTGAAAAGTCAATACAAAGGCGAATTCTTGCTTTCTCAGATGAACAGGATATATTTCTGGGGCTCCGGAAAGGAAGATCCACCATCCACCAACTCACAAGGGTTAACAACGTCATCCAGCAAAACAAATCAGTGTCCAAAACGACTGCCATGGCAATATTGGATATTGAAAAGGCATTCGATAATGTGTGGCACGATGGCCTGGTGTTTAAACTGCATAGGTATAATTTTCCCATGTATCTTATTAAAATTATCAAAAATTATCTTGCAGATAGAGCATTCCAGGTTTCTCTGAATAATGCACTTTCAGAAAGATTTACTATTCCTGCTGGTGTACCCCAGGGAAGTATCCTACGTCCCATTCTATACAACATTTTTACATCAGACATCCCACCTCTTCCGGGTGGTGGTGTTCTGTCACAATTTGCTGATGATACTGCCATTCTTTACAAAGGTCGTGTCATTAATGCTCTGAAGAATAAACTACAGACAGGTCTGGACGCTTTAACGGAATATTTTACAAGCTGGAAAATTGTGATCAATGCAGCAAAAACTCAGGTCATCTTGTTTCCACATTCAAGATCTCCAAAACTTGTTCCATCAGACGAATGCAGAATACGATTCGGTGATGAGGTCATTCAATGGTCCGATGAAGTTATCTAGCTAGGACTCACCTTTGACAGACATCTGATATTCAGGTCACATGTCGACAAAATCGTTCAAAAATGCAGCATACTCATTAGGTCTCTGTATCCGCTGATTTGTAGAACATCTAAACTGTGCGTGAAGAATCAGATGGCTGTCTATAAACAAATCATCTACCCCGCAATTGAATACGCAGTCCCTGTTTGGCGGGGCTGTGCACGAACACACAAACTTAGGCTTCAGCGCATTCAAAGTAAGATCTTAAAGATGATTCTAAATCTACCCCCTTGGACAAGGACTAGTGAAGTACATGAGATGGCCTCCCTGGATATACTAGAACAAAAATTCGAACAATACTGCACGAAATTTGAAGAGAGGTGCTCAATCTCTGAAATACAAATAATTCAAAATTTGTACGTATTAGGTTAGGGATAGTTATAAGTAGGTAGATATTTTATTTTATTAATAATTAAAATAAATATTATGTTTAAACATTAGTATGTAAAACAAGAGTAACTAAAACACCTATTATTAGTAACGAATCGTATGAACAACAAAGATGAAAGGCCAAAGGGTCAAAACACTTGTACTGTAAAATGTTGATGTAATACACAAAAATAAGATTAATAAACAGATATTTATGCAAAAAAAATGCAATTTTAACTTCAGTCGGTGGCTGACTGTCAACAAAACTGGTAGATTGTCTAGTGAGTGGACAACAAAACTGAATTACATCCATTCGCCCGCTTGATACTCGCTTTTGTGCTGTATGTAGATGCTATTTTCCGTCTGATGCATACCGTGTTCGCTTGAGTTTATTGAATACCGATAGCTGTTGATTCTACGGTAACTAGCAGGCTAATTTATAACTATCGATGATAGATGGTTCGAACCTAATTTAAAGCACTTGTATCACGGTGATTTGTCGATGAATTTGTTACATTGAGCTTGATTTGAGAACATTACGTCAATATGGATGGGCTTGTCGACGGATCGTATGTATACTGGGATCTCCATTTACGAGCGAAACGATGGCTTGCAAATGGATTCAGTTCAGAGTTGGGTTATGAAAATAATCATAGATACTTCTTTTTTTTTATTAAACGTGGTTAAACACAATGAACTATCTTTCAGCATAAGCCCTTAGCTACTATTATTGAACCAAACAATAATCATATAACGTATCTGAATGTTTTGGAACTGATGTAGTCTGATGCAGTGTTGGGCAATCATGATCAGAAAAAGTTAAATTCTTTATCACTCGTGAAAAAATCAGTTGAAGAAATGTTCTAAATAAACTCAGTGACTGAAAAATTCACTTCTGAGATTTTCATTCATGAAACAAGCATCCACAAAACTCAGAACCATCGAAGTTCACAAGTGATTTTTTGTGTCAGTGAAATTTACTGACGAATTTTCACCCACAGAAATATCGCTAAAAAGATAATCAAAAGGGAGAAGAGACTACGATGATATTTCGAAGCTGAAATTCCTTCACACTTCAGTTCAACACCGAAGTGATTCGTGGAAGATTTATTTAATATTAATATTAATATTGTCGCCGATAAAAAAATCTCTAGTGAATAAACTCGCAAGTGAGTCGACACTGAGGAATAATGATTACGATATTTACGATGGTGGTCGATAAAAACTGAATATTTTTGACTGGTATCGAAACGATGCTACTGTTAAATTTAAAAGTGGTATAAGATTTTGTTTTTGTTTTCTATATTTGAAACACAGATAAAACGCCGCTTGGGTTGCCAGTTTATTTTGTTATAAATTCTAGATGTAAATTTTAAAACTGACATAAATTATGCATCTAGAACTAGAACACTCCTGAACATGCCCAATAGGTGTTAGAATTTGATAATTCTCGGTTGATTTTTCAGAAGGCCATAAGAGAAAGTGACAGTTTATCATTGTTTAGTATCTCTTCTATCAATTACCAAGAGGTTTCCGCTATAGATCAATAGAAGTTTTAATTTGATAATTTTGGACATTTTCAATAAGCGTAGGGTGGATCAATATGAAGAAAATACAATATTTAACACTATTGATAATTTTCGATTTTTTTAGTTCTAAATTAGCTTTATTCATTAACGTAATCTCCATCAAGAGCAACGCAATCATTCCAGCGCCACTTTATCATTTGATTACCATTTTTGTTGAACGATTTATCTTTTGCTTCAAAATAGACCTCAGTTTCAGTGATAACTTCTTCATTCGCGTGAATTTTATTAACGGCGATCATTTTTTTAGGCCTGCGAACAGCCAGTAATCGCTGGGAACCAAATCTGGCGAATACGGTGGATGTAGGAGCAATTCGAAGTTCAATTCATGTAGTTTTGCCAATGTTTTGATTCACTTGTTGATCAACAATGAGCACCCACTGTAAACAGAGCTTTCTCAAATGCTCATGCAATATTAAACAACACGTTCTTTTGATATCTTTACGATGTCAGCTAATTTACGAAACTTAATTTTTCGATCTTTCAAAACGATTTTGTGGATTTTTTAATGTTTTGTTATGTTACCGCCTCATTTGGACGTCCACTGCGTTCTACATCATCGGTGTCCTCATAACACTTTTCATGCCATTGTAATGATGGTAGACAACACTGTGCTGAACAAACTGATCGGACTGCAGTACGCGAAGGAGGCGATAAACACACTAGTGAGGGCCGGTACATCCGCGATGGTGAACATGCGGGATCGTTTGTATTCCATCAAACAGTGAAATCTTGGCAGCTTGTCAACAATATTTGATGAACACAATCTCATCATTCGTGAACTAGAACGCATGGTATCGACACTAACAGTGGCAGAAAAGGTTCATGCATTGCTGATTGCCATACTGGAGAGGTATAGGCATATGAAAGGTACTCTCATGGTGTTATCCAATGAGGAGTTATGTAAGCAAAGTCCTGGCATTACATTCCTTTTGTGGAATTTGGCCTTTCTGTTTCAACAGACTTCGCAGCCGATTCTTAGTGTACAGAATCATTGCATGGCTAGTACTATGAATCTTACTGACACTAAGAATCCTGTTATGTGCGAAGCCGATAATGGAAATTAAATGGATGTTATATGATGCTGCTGCTGAGGAAGCTGAACAGAAAGAATTTAAACTTGCTGCATTAGCAAGCAGGAAAAAGGACGTTAGATGTTTCGGGTGTAACGAAGCCGGTCACTATAAAAACAAGTGTCCGTTGGGAGACGGGTATAGCGTGATGGGTAAGTCGATGCCTTTCACGCAGCCCGCCTGGGTTCGATTCCCAACCCCGCACATAGGGTCAGAAATTTTTCTCTGGTTCGAAGAGGCGAATGACATTAATGTTAAAGCCTCTATAATTGAGACAAAAAAAGTGTCCGTTAATGAAGAAGTTCATTGCTGCAGAGAAGGAGAAATCAAGGATACCGCAGAAGAAAAGAGTACACGATATGATGGCTGGGTTTTCAAAAAATAAAAAAATGAGATTCGTGATTGATTCCGGTGCTTCTGAT
The DNA here is from genome assembly GCF_030247185.1 of Malaya genurostris. NCBI lineage: Eukaryota > Metazoa > Arthropoda > Insecta > Diptera > Culicidae > Malaya > Malaya genurostris. Next base: position 158,152,594 of record NC_080572.1, read on the forward strand.
CACATGGTGAATGATGAATTCGGTTAGAAAAGCAAGTCGTTGTGGAAAAAGGGTTACTTTTATTGATAAAGTGGTCATCTTTGAATCTAATGAGGAAATCATTGCAGTCGGAAGTCTCATTGAGAACTTATACTACCTTAATTTGATCGGAGATGAGTCGTCATTGGTGGAAAAGAATCCAGCAGCGTATGTCGGGAAACCAGTCAGTCTTAAAACATGGCATGAAAGACTTGGACATTTGAGTTGGTCAAGAATCGAAATGCTTTTTAAAAAGCAAATGGTTGAGGATATCAATGTGAACCCTAGAGACTTTCAGGAAAAAGCAAAAGGTGAGGTTTATTAATATGGAACTACCAAGGTCTAGAAGATCGTTAGAGATAGTTCATACGGATGGAAAAAGACACATATGATGGTTTTCGCTACTTTGTAACATTTACCGATGATTTCACGCATTTTGCGATAGTTTGCCTCATGAAAATAAATCAGAAGTTCTCTAGAAAATGAAAGAATATGAAGCAATGACAACGGCATGTTTTGGTCAGAAAATGTCGATACTACGTTGTGATAATGGCGACGAATATACGAGTACTGAGTTTTAGAAATTCTGTAAAGAAAATGGAATTCGAATAATGTATACAGTACCATACACGCCACAGCAAAACGGTGTAAGCGAAAGATGAAACAGATCGTTGATGGAAAAGGTTAGAGCAATGTTGTACGCTAGTGGTTTATCTAAGGATATGTGGGGTAAAGCATTGTATGCTGCAACATATCTATTAAATCGTTCACCTACGAGTGCTCTAACAGAAACTAAAAACCCAATTTGAAATATGGTTTGGAAAGAAGCCAAAAGCTAATCATCTTAAAATATTTGGTTATAAAGCTTACAGACAAATACCCAAAGAAAAACGTCATAAACTGGACTCAAGAACACAACCGTTAATTTTTGTGGGATACGCAAATAATGGTTATAGATTGTGGAGCACAGAAACACGTTCAATCGTAATTGCCAGAAACGTCACATTTAATGAGAAAATGATGGGTAATCATGAAGAAACATCAACTGAGGGAGAACAGGTTTCAATGTGCCCCATTGAAGTTGTAATCCAATCCGAGGGAAGCGCGTCTTGTAATCTTTCTATCTTTCAATTCACTCTGGTCAATGTCTTCTCTTTGGTCTAAAAAGATAACTATTAATAGTAATTCATAGAGTTAGAAATGAACTATTTTTTGAAATGTGGTGTGTGGCTAAAGAGTATTTAACATATTTAGTCGTATCAATGAAAACGCAAGGAATTAGTAGCCATTTGTAGGAGTATTTGTTGTCATTGGATGGAAACATAAATTTAAGCTTGGTTTGCAAATTAGTAGTATTGTTCTTCAAGATTCAGTAGAATACATTACTTCATTACTTCACGTTCATTGTTTATTGAAATGTGATGAACTACTTTTAAACCTTCTATTGATGAAAAGAGAAAAATTAGACTTATACTAAACCATAGGAACTTATCATCATAATTATTTAAATAATGTTCAAAAATGCTAGCGAAATTTATTTTACTTATTCAAATATAAAAATTTAAACCGCAGATTATCGAAAAACAGATACGTTATTTCCAAATGTTATTCTATTTACGACGTCATTGTGGAACCAGAGAATCAAAACTTTTACTTATATTCTCGATGTATGGGAGCTGTCAAGTTGTCCACGGGCTGTGGAAACGATACAATTATAATAGAAAATTAACACAATGCTGATTTGACAGATGAAAGTACTTTTTAAGATAATATAGATTATGAAACAGCAGAAGAAAGCACTACTGGGGAACAGCTGGAATTGCGAAGAAGCGCAAGAAACAGAAGAAAGCCTGAAAGGTTTTCAGAATACGTTGATAAATTGACATTAGCCTATGATGAAGAAATTCCACAAAACATTGAACATTTGAAAAAGCGAGATGATTGGCTAAATTGGAAAACTGCAAAAACATTCGCACCTGTGACCAAATTGGAAAGTGTTCGTGTAATCCTAGCACTCGCAAACGAACATAAAATGCATGTTCATCAAATGGATGTAAAAACAGCATTTCTCAATGGAGAATTGGAAGAGCAGATTTACATTAAAATACCTGCGAACGAAATCGGAAAAATTATTCCTGTTCGTATATATGGATTGAAGCAAGCAAGCTGATCATGGAATAAACGGTTTGATGATGAGATTAAGCAACTTAGAATCATCGCACTAAAAAGTGACTGCTGCATCTATATGAAAAAATCTAAAGAAATATTTCTGATTTTATATGTAGATGACATACTATTGATTTCCAAGGATATTGAAAAAATTGACCGGATAAAAATCGAGCTTGGAAGGATATTCCAAATGAAAGATTCAAAAGAAACATTTCCTTACGTGTCTTATTAATGTAGGTTTAAATGGGATGACCCAAGTAGCAACTAGAACTTGTTAAAATTGACATGTTTCACAATTGCTACAGTACGGTTAATTTTTTCGGATATATTATACAAGTGATTCCCCGTGTTTTTGTCACAAATGTGAAAATCATTCATATTACTGCTTGTGGAGCCTACTTGGGGAATGAATGAGAAGTGTGAATGATGTTCGTCTGTCGTCATAATAGAAATGTTAAACATTTTTTCTGGTTTCGGTATCCGTATTAAATATATTAGACGTTATAGTTATAGTTTGTTGGCTTTGGAAGTTATATTTCGGAAATTATTAATCGTTTTCGCTGGAGACTGGAGACGACAGTCGATGATAGTTAGTAGCAGGCCTTATCTGTAATGGTTAAAGTATTGGAAACAGAGAAGGAGCCAATATAGTTGGTGATGACCATATATGACCCCGAATTATGTTAATATTTTGTTTTAAGCAGACTTATGTGGCCTACGAAAATTTGATTGGATTTCCGACTCCAATCATATTTTCGTATTTTTAGTGGGGAATGATACAACGAATACATTGTTTGAAGCGATATTATTTAAATGTGTATCATAGTAGATTAGCTAGTATGGTAACATGTTAATTTAATTGTACATATTCTACAGCTAAAGTATAATAAATGTTAGAAACTGTCTTAAAAGCGAATTTACAAAATTAAGCTGTTCCTTTGCTGTTAACAGCTCTGAGTAACGATCTGCGATAACACTTATCAGCTGTTTTTCCGTCGTTCTTTGCCACACCAATTGTTTGGCTTGACCTAGCGTCGCATCTAATTGTATCCCAAACAAACGGGTTGCCGAAAGAGGCTGTCGACCTTTGCATAGTTCATGACCCGCTAAATCTTCAAAAGAATGTTCTATTCCACTCTTGTGGCTGGTTTGGTCGTGGGTTGGTTTGACTGGGGCCGTTCGCAAAAACGAGATGCGATCATGTTACTGGGGAAATTCGAGATGATCAATGTAGTTCCGGAACTGGCGCTATTATTCATTTCGAAGAAAATACGTCAGATCCTCTAACGAAGATCTACAATCTGCGGTTATTCTGAGAATTTTCAAAGCCGGTTAAACCACTTTGAACTTATCAATGAAAGTGGCAAGAGTGGTTCGGTTTTTGTTCGCGCCGTGGTGTGTTACGCTTGGTAAATTTTAAATGTGACTTGAAATTCTTCATCAAAATGAGTAATTTTGGTTCCTTTCCCAAACAGAAGATAAAACAAGTTAGATTCTCTACAGTTAAATTAGCGATTTGCGTGTGTGTCGAAACCCAGAAATTAAAGGTAAACGTACGAATGATTGACCTTACCGCAAGGTGCACGTGCTTATGCGTTCTCTGTGCAATGGCAATTTCTTCCGCAGGTTTGTGGCTACCGCCGAAGTACTAGACACATCACATCTGTACATTAGAGACCGCTCTTGACCCCACGATCTATCTCAAGGTTGGATCCCAGCGATACACGAGGCTGGAAGAAGGCAGCACCCGTCAACTGTGCACCTTGGCTGGGTCGTTCGACTACCATCCCTTGGAATATTTAACCCTTCTACCCTTCCGGTGACAATCGGAAAACCCGACGGCAGTATTTCGTCGTCGTAAGTCCGCAAATCGGCAGTGGAGACCAGCGTCGCCTGTTTCGCTCGATTGAGGGAAACGCACTCATCGTAGCACCGCGTCGCATCATCATCGTCGTCATCAGCAGCAGAAGAATCGCCGTCTCCCGCCAACACGTAAAACCTAGGTTTCGAGTACAGGGTCCGGCACTCGAAGTGTAACCAATTAAAAAGGCCATAAATTCAGTTTGGAAAATTACTTTTACTTAATTCAAAGTAAAAAATGTGTAAAAATAATACAAAATTCAGAATCAATTCACTTTTGCTCGATATGACCCCCTTTTGCCTTGACTATGGCCTTGAGACGGTCAAAAAACGAATCGCAAGCTGCCCGATTGTGACTTGGAGGTGTATTTTTGCCCACTCGCGGACAATAACTTTTTTCAGCGCCTCGAGACTGGTGTATCTTTTAGTTCGGACTTTGCTCTCCAAAATGGCCCAAAGAGAATAATCCATTGGATTCGCATCTGGTGAATTCGAGAGCCATTGTGTGGACGTGATGAAGTTCGGAACGTTGTTTTTCAGCCATTCTTGGTTCACTCGAGCTGTGTGAGACGGTGCCGAGTCCTGCTGAAACGTCCATGGTCTGCCACAGAAATGTTTGTCTGCCCACGGCTTCAAAGCAATTTCCAGAATACTTTCCCGATAATATGTCGCATTTACCTTGACGCCAGGCTCAAAGGTCTGAAGTTGGTTACACTTCGAGTGCCGGACCCTGTACTATGTATTACTTGTTGTGAAGTTCATGTTCATGGGGTCACTATTGACGGCCTTACCCTTCCATCCAATTTGCAAAGAAATGTGCTAGAGATTGCCGAGTGAGATTTGCACAATCGATATTAGCACGAGTTAAATTTCGCACACGAAAAGCACGCACCTCAGACAGTAGAACGCCAGTAGATAGGAAAGGTCTGAATAGAGAGAAGTAGCGACAAACGAATCGAAATAAATGTTCAATTAATGTAATGCTCTGTTTGTAATTTGATGTAGTACAGCCAAGTTTTTTCTGATTGTTGGAATATTTCAAGTCTAGGTTGTTTTTTCGGTTCCGTTTTTAGTTTGTGGTTGATGTTTACTAGAGTGGTTGGCACTGAAACCAATGAGACCAATGAAGGTTGAGATTGCATTGTTTGCTTCAGACATTACCTATCAGAATCAGAACAAATTGGCTCAAATGGCACGTTCCCCTTGATATTTGGAGATTTGTGCCTTGCCATCAATATGTTTTTAGCATCATTTTCCCGATATATAAGAGGGAAGGATTGAAAGGAAATGGTAAGGGTTGGACTAGGAGGATGGGAAAAATTGACGACACAAAAACACATAAAAGCAGAAGTAAGCTGAGGATCACATTTAGTGGAAGCAGAAGTAAATTCTGAACCTCTATGAGGTCCCGAACAGTCTGCTATTAATAAAACCCCCAACCCCCGAGAGGATTTAGAGATTTTACAAAAGCGACACCATTCTGCACTCCCAGAAGAATGCAGAACGATTCGCAGTATGTACGAGCAGAAGTAAATTCGGCACCCCCTAAAGAATGCCAAACAATCTGCTAAACCCTATTTAAGGTGAATACAGAAGGGATTCATTCACTCCAGGAAGAACGATGAACCCTTCTGACTATAGCTCCTTACCACATTGGGTGAGAAACGAGAGAATATCCTTCAATTTTAGCTCCGCATACACAGACTCAACCATGTATGGAGAATCAAAAACCCGGATACGTAGCTGCGTCAATGAGGGACAGTTACATATCAGATGATATGAAGTAGCGTAATCGCATTCACACAAATCACACGAATAATATTCAGCACGTTGAATAGTAGCCATGTGATAATTGAGTTTGCAATGTCCAGTCAGAGCTCTGACCAGAATACTGCAATGATGCTTGGAGAAATGCAGTAGACACTTTGACATTTTCAGATTTAAATCTGGTAGAAATGCTTTTGTCTGAGCGCAAGTTTGCAAGCTGCGCCAGTAGCTGGCATGTTTGGATGCAGCCCAAGAACGAATCTTGTGCTTCATCCAACTAGTTGAAAGTGGTAAAGCTGGTTCAGGACCAACGAAATCATTCGTTGCACCAGCTCTAGCCAACTCATGAGCCCATTCATTTCCAGTAATACCAGAATGGCCGGGTACCCATAAGAAGTAAACAGCATTTGAAATGCTGAGGTCTTCAATTTGAGTTCGACATGCGATCACTAGATTCGACCGTGAGTCATTCGAACTGAGTGCTTTTAAGGCTGCCTAATGTGTTACTATTCCAAAGCCCTGTAACCTTAAGACGGTATGCACAAGATAATGGTTCAGTGTATACCAAGTCAATTCAAGTGCTAATTTTTTCGCTCTGGAATATCTACCGTAAGAGTGTGAAATATTCGCCTAGACCTCAGTTTTTCTATCGCGGCGAGCTAGTGAAAGTGCTATCTACGTCGTGGATAAATAGCATCTGTTCTGTGGAACGTCTATTAAACTGTTATTCGAACATTTTTCGTCGTTTTGCAAACTCAAGAAGCTACCCTTGCCACTCATATCGTAGCTATCAACACTCACGTCTACTCTCAAATCACTCACGCATTTGACATTTGATTGCCGCTCATTAAAATGATTAGAAGCAAATGTGATGCTAGTATTTGTTTTGGTTCTTCTGGTTCGCGAGGAGCCAAAATAGTTTGCCGTTACTGTTGCAAAAGCTTTCACGTGAAGTGCGTCGATGTAAACAACTCACTCGTAAAAACCATTCGTGATTCTCCTGGAGTTTATTGGTTATTTATTTATTTATTTATTTATTTATTTACTATTATTGTGTCCATCGGATACAAGATCTAAATGGACAATTAGAGTGGGAAAAAGCCCATTTGAGTTGAACTCGTTTGTCATTCTCAAACGGGCGCAAAAACCACTATCTTTTCAAGAACATAAACGAAAGTAATGAAACACAATGTAAATTAAAGCTAGTATCACAAATGTCACTAATAAAATAACTTAAAAATTCAAATCACATTATGTTCACAATGCCGGGAATCGTCAATGAGGAATGCAGATAAAACTATGCAGCTGATACTTCAACGTACTACTTCTGCCCTGAAGTTGATTAGTACCCTAACGGATACTATGCAAGTTTTTTGTCGCATGTATTCTAATTCTTATGCAAGACCCTGTGACAATCACCGTTTTGCGCTGCGTGATCAAGTTGGTTCCGAACGTTCTATCAACGATAGCGCTCCGTTTCTTGAACGTCTTGACGATCTACAACTTAATCTGACCAACCTATTTGAATCGATACTCGACGACAAAAACAAGCGACCTCGTACAAGCAGCACAGGCCGACCCTCCCTTGCACAACCTGACAAGATCCAGAAAGTCGACGTTCCAGTATTTAATGATTCTATTTCAAACATTATAGTTCCGCTTGTTTCAGAAACTATCGAGACCGATATTCCAACTACTATTGCTGCTGATGAACTTATGCCAATAGATATCGCCACTAGCACCATAGACATCGGCACTGTTCCTCCATCCCCACCACTTACTGCAACCACCAATATCTGCAATACCAGTACCGCTCCATGCCCACCGCTGACTTCTTCAACACTGCCACCAGTACTCCCAACAACCCGCTCAAATAGACCAAATTTTTTGCCACCTCCGACCGCCACTATGACACCTGTAATCACTGCGAATCAACATCAATCCACTACCACTGCTATTACTGTAACTACTACGAATTACATCCAACCAGCTGGTACTACGAACACCACCGCCTCGTTTGGAAATGCTTGCACTTCAACCGCTAGCAGACCCTTCATTCCTATTCACGGTGACAATGGATCAAATGACATCGGATATACCGCACGAAACAACCAAACGACTCCTATTCTGCAACACATCATTCCGGCGCAATCAAATTTGAACGTTACTCCAGCTAACACGGCACAGGTACCAATGAAAATTTCTAAACAACCAAAAGTATCTGTTTTATCCAACATTCCATACGTAGGACCTATTCAGTTTAAATTGAGTTTAAATTGACTCCAAATAGCAACAATCAGATAAACAATAATTTAGCACCTCCCCCGTTACCCACTAGGAATACCTCATCACTAGCTAATAGGCAGATAACTGCCCTTCAGGTCGCCCTTCCCACACGTTCGATCTTGAGTACGAACAGCAATAGAAATTGGTATTATTTAACAAAGTTTCTACCAAGCGAGTCTGAAGACAATATTATAAATTATGTACAGTATCAAACTAATTGTGATCGTAGCCAAATTCTGGATAGACATTATCATTCATCTCTTTTAAACTAAGTGTTCCAGAAGCTTTCGAACATGAAATCAGGGCTCCGACGTTTTAACCTAGTGGTGTGACAATTACCTCTTTTTTAGAACGCAACCCCGAACAGAGTACTCAGACAAACACACGTCTAATGTCTCTACACCGACCGCATTCATCCCGTTCCCTGTCTCAACGACTACAAAACTCGTACAGCAGCAGCGCTCAAAATCATTCTTCTCGAACGTATCTACCTGTATCACGCCGTTTTCGACAAACGTCTGCCCGCACGCCAACGAGGTTCTTACCCGAACAAATGCCTTATCATGCAACAAAAGAAATTCATTCCACACTGGTTTGAACATTTATTATCAAAATATTGGTGGAATGAATCGTACTCTCAATGATTATTATCTCGCTTGTTCTGATGTCGCTTACGATATCTATGCATTTACTGAAACCTGGCTGAACAATAGCTCACACTCAAAACAGATTTTCGACAGCTCATACTCAGTGTATCGGCAAGACCGTAATAACCAAAACAGCAGCAAGAAGAGTGGCGGTGGCATTCTGATTGCTGTTCGCTCTAGAATAAAATCTCGCTTGCTGCCCCTTGATCATTGTGCCAATGTTGAACAAATTTGGATTGCTCTCACGCTTACACATTTTACACTATATTTATGTGTTGTGTACTTTCCGCCCGATCGTATTAATGTCTTGAACTTGATTGAACAGCACTTGAATTCACTCTCATGGATAACAGATCAAATGAAATTGAATGACAGAATTATTGTACTAGGTGATTTCAATCTTCCTGGAATTAAATGGACTCGCAGCCCGTGCAAATATCTGTTTCCGGATGCCGGTTCTACTAGAACTCTCGCTAGTTCAAAACTCATAGATGACTATAATACCGCAGGCTTAGTTCAGTTAAATGATATCTATAACAGCAATAATCGACTTCTCGACCTTTGTATTGTCACGAAACATCTACAACTTGTTCTATAACAATCGCACCCTTAAGTCATGTCGGCATCATCCTCCACTCTTGATTACGATACCTGAATATACCTCCACTGCCTTCGAAGTAGTTGCAGATTCCACTTATTACGATTTCAAAAATGGGAATTATGATGCTATGAACCAGTTCTTACTCTCGTTGAACTGGGAGAGATTATTTTCTAAAAGTGATTGCAATTCCGTTGCCATGTTATGGTCTCATATATTATCCTATTTTATTGAACAATTCGTACCCAAGAAAGCACTTCGCGCACCGGTGCACCCTCCATGGTCAAACAAAACTTTGAAACGCTATAAACGAGCTAAGCGATCGGCATTGAAAAAGTTTACAAATCGTCGCTCATACCAGCTGCGATCTTATTATCTGCACCTCAATAACCGCTACAAACGACTGAACAAAATATTATACAATAATCACTTGCTTCGCGTTCAAAACAATTTAAAAAACAACCCGAAAAGCTTCTGGAATCACGTAAACGAACAGAGAAAAGAGTCAGGGCTACCAACTCACATGTTTCTAGGAGATGTCCAATCATCAACGCAACATGATATATGCAATCTCTTCCGGAAACACTTCAGCAGTGTTTTCTCCGACGAAACTCTATCTAATCATCAAATCTCTGAAGCCATCAACAATGTTCCGCACCGCTCTCCTATCGGCCCTCACCCTATCATATCGACTTCTATGATCGAGTTAGCGTGCGTCAAGCTGAAGTCATCTTCGAACGCTGGACCAGATGGTATTCCTTCAATAGTGCTAAAAAAGTGTTCGAGTAGCCTTTTAGTCCCACTCTCACTGCTATTCAACTCATCACTCACCTCAGGAACGTTTCCTGATATTTGGAAGAGTTCATATATCTTTCCAGTATTCAAGAAAGGAAATAAGTCTCACGCTTCCAATTATCGTGGGATTGCGGCATTATGCGCAGTTTCCAAGTTACTCGAAATTATCGTCCTGGATTTTATCACTCACAATTGCAGTAACTACATCTCCAAAACTCAGCATGGTTTTATGCCCAATCGTTCAATTTCAACGAATTTACTCTCCTACACATCTTTTATCATCCGTTCTCTTGAAGCACGTCTCCAAGTTGATGCAATCTATACTGATTTCTCCGCAGCTTTCGACAAGATAAATCATCAAATAACAGTAGCTAAGCTCGATAGGCTTGGTTTTAATGGATCCTTACTGAACTGGCTCCATTCATATTTAACTGGCCGCAAAATGTCTGTAAAAATTGGAAACTGCTCGACGACACCCTTCGCCGTTAGCTCTGGAGTACCCCAGGGTAGTCATTTGGGACCATTTATATTTTTACTATACCTTAATGATCTTAATTTTTTGCTGAAATGCTGTAAGCTGTCCTTTGCTGACGATTTCAAGCTATATCACCAGGTTAAATCTCAAGAAGACACAATATTTCTACAATCACAGCTTGATTCATTCGCCAATTGGTGTCAAATAAACAGAATGGCATTAAACGCCTCTAAATGCTCTGTTATTTCCTTTTCTCGCAAACACTCGTTTATAAGATACGAATACAACATTACGGGAAAAGTGCTGAAACGCGAATCATTTGTAAAGGACTTAGGAATTATTCTTGATGCCAAGTTAAACTTCAAAAATCACATCGATTATATAATTTCCAAGGCTTCAAAGCTTCTAGGATTTATTTTTCGCGTAACCAAAAACTTTGTCAATGTACACTGCCTTAAGGCATTATATTGTGCACTAGTCCGTTCGACGCTTGAATATGGCGCTATTATTTGGTCACTCTACTATCAAATCGACGATGAGCGCGTCGAAGCTATCCAGCGAAAATTTGTTCGGTTTGCTCTACGCAATCTACCATGGAACGTACAAATCTACCTAGTTACGAAGATCGCTGTAAACTTATAGGCTTGGATCTATTATCTGTTCGTAGGAATGTCTCAAAAGCAGTTTTTATAGCCGATTTGTTACAATCACGTATCGATTGTCCCGAACTCTTACAATTAATTAATTTCGACATTCATCGTCGTAGTCTGCGTTATCACCCTTTTTTAAGATTACCTTCCGCCAGAACAAACTATGGATTCAATGAACCGTTTACTAGTATGTGTCGTTTATTCATTAACTTATATAATGTCTTCGATTTTCATGTATCTCGAAATGTAATCAAACGGTTGTTTCTTAGTCACTTATCATGTTAGTTTTAGAATCAAAGATTGGTACAAAGATGAGGAGGTTTTATGCCTACTGGAGGCAGAGGTTTAAAAATGCTCAACTCCAGTGGGCTTTTCCAGGCCCCACATAAATGCATACATACATTATTGTATTTTCGTTCAACCCCACTCCTCTCCATCATTCTTCATTGGAAACTAACTAGATTCGCCCGCCGAAATTAACCCGGTCGTCATTTCTTCTTTCTCTCTGTCTTCCACCATGCTTTCTTCGATCTACATGCCGATTCTAAACCCGTCGTTTTCTCTGCCTTCCACCATCTTTTTGGTCACTAATTAGATCTTCATGCCGATTCTAACACAGTTGCTAGCCCACGCAGGCTTAGTGTCATCAATTAGTTATAGGGTTATAGATTTAGTTTTAATTGTTAGTTTCAATTGTTAGTAATAAGTCCAAATGTATCTGTTGGATCATTGTAATCAGTTGATACAAATAATGAGAAGGTTTTATGCCTGCTGGAGAGAGAGATTACCAAATTTCATCTCCATCGGGCTTTTCCCTTGCTCCATAAATAAATAAATAAATAATGCTTCTCGTTTTAGGAACACATGTAGTGGTTTAATGCACAGTAGCGCCTCTAGAGCAGCAGTAGGAGTTGTCGTGAATGCTCCTATCATCGCCATTAGGACCATCCTTTGGAGATGATTTAGCTTTGACTGAACTGTCACGACTTCTCCTTTCTGCCACCATACAAGACATCCATATGCTAAAATTCGTCTAACAATAGTTGTGTAGATCCAATGAATATATCTGGGTTTGAGTCTCCATGATTTTCCAAAAGCTCGTCTGCATTGGCCGAAAGCCATGCAAGCTCTTTTAATCCTGAAGTCAATGTGAGCAGACCAATTCAGTTGTGAGTCTAGAATAACCCCGACGTATTTAACTTGATCGACCACAGTGACCTCTGAACCAAAGAACTGCAACGGACGAGCTCCTGTGATTATCCTACGATGAGTGAAAAGCACCATTGATGTTTTGCCAGGATTTACAGATAATCCAACCTGACAACACCATTGTTCAACAGATCGCAGGGCTTGTTGCATTAAATCAAAGAGAGTGTTAATGCTTATACCGGTCATCAATATATGATAATCGTCGGCAAAACCATATGTCGGAAATCCAAGGTTATTAAGTTTCCTTAACAAACCATCAGCGACTAGGTTCCATAAAAGTGGGGATAGTACACCACCTTGAGGACACCCACAGACACTCAGCTTTCTAATCTCTGCTTGCCGAAGCGATGAACAAAGAAGTCGATTGCTAAGCATTGCGTGTATCCAATTTGTGATACTTGAAGGTATGCCATGACCACGGGCTGCTTCCAGAATTGAAATGAAAGACACGTTATCAAAGGCACCTTCAATATCTAGGAAAACTCCCAAGCAAGATTGCTTTTGTGAGAAAGCTTTTTCAATGTTGTACACAACATCATGTAACAGGGTTGTAGTGGACTTTCCACGCTGGTAAGCATGTTGCATTCCATGTAGCGGATGCACGCCCAGGCTAACATTCCTGATATAGTGATCGACTATGCGTTCCACTGTTTTAAGAAGAAATGAGCTAAGACTTATAGGCCTGAAACTCTTCGCTTTCTCATAAGTGTCGCGACCGTCTTTGGGAATAAATTTGACAATTATTTCCTGCCAGGCTCTTGGAATATATCCTGTCGCAAGACTAAAAGTAAGTATTTTCTTCAAAACATGTTTGAAATAGGTAAATAGGATTATGTTGATCCGGGGGTTTGCGTCAGCATAATCTGCTGACGCACTGATGAGTCGAAGACGAAACGTAAACTTAAGAAAATGGTTATGTGCACCTAGCATAAACTTGGGGGTAAAAGCAAGCTTTTTCCCCTTCAAATTACCACAATCTGTACGGCCAGTAAGCCGAAACTTGTTTCGTTCGAGACGTCAGGTTAGACGTTACACTTCATGTGTACAAAAAAAGTGTCTTGCAAATAGCATTAACTTTACGTCTGCTCAGCGGATTATGTTGATCCGGGGGTTTGCGTCAGCATAATCTGCTGACGCACTGATGAGTCGAAGACGAAACGTAAACTTAAGAAAATGGTTATGTGCACCTAGCATAAACTTGGGGGTAAAAACAAGCTTTTTCCCCTTCAAATTACCACAATCTGTACGGCCAGTAAGCCGAAACTTGTTTCGTTCGAGACGTCAGGTTAGACGTTACACTTCATGTGTACAAAAAAAGTGTCTTGCAAATAGCATTAACTTTACGTCTGCTCAGCGGATTATGTTGATCCGGGGGTTTGCGTCAGCATAATCTGCTGACGCACTGATGAGTCGAAGACGAACGTACTTAAGATGGATGTTCATACCTTTCTGCAGTAATACTGGGAAAACTCCATCCTTTCCAGGAGACTTGTACGGAGCAAAACTCTCAACTGCCCATTTGACCGATTCAATCGTCACAACGCTTCGAGCAAGGGCCCAAGAATCGTAACTACGTGAAAAAGTCTCGGGAAGAGCTGTCGGTGATGGATCCATACAACCTGGAAAGTGAGTGTTAAAAAGATAGTGAAGTACATCACCTTCATCAGACAAGTGTTCACTATCTGAAGTTCTTGAGAAACTGACATTAAAGTCCTTAGACTTCGAAAGTAACTTATTTAATCTGCTAGCCTCGTTGAGACTAGAGACATTTGTGCAGAGTATAAACTTAGAGACATTTCTCAACCAGAGGTCTCTAAGTTTATACAGTAGCATAATTGGAACCATCAGAATATTCAAAAGTTTGTTCATTAGGATACCAATAAAAATGAATCGTATAGTGGTAGTGCTCAAATGATTAAGCACCTCAAACCAAAGTTTTTGAAAAAACGTGTTTAATCCACCTAGCAGTGAGATGATACCTTTTTTATCAATCCGCATGTGTTTTTTGCATGAATATTCTTCGGTGTTTAAGTTTTCTTGACATTATTTTAATGACCGTCGTTTTAAGTGACAATTTGAGATTTTAATCACTCATTACTCTGTAATGTCGAAACTGCAAATCGGATCGAATTTGAATCTAGAAGTGTGATAATCGATTAAACATGCCTTGATATGTCGAAGTAAGTTCCACTTTAGAGTTTATGGTAATTTAAGGTACTTCCAGAGCCGGTATTCAGGAACCAGCATAACCCAGCATTTTAATTTGAATTTTAGTTTCTGAAATTTGATTAGGCTTTATTTGAGAAAACGATTGAGCTTTGAGAAACGATTTTATACTGGAACCGGAATTCTAAAATCGGTATGTCCGAAGTCAGATAAATTCACCTGAGTAGCTGTATAGTTTACATTTGTTTCAAAATATTTGAAAATCACTGAAGACATCTTTGAGAAATCATAGCACGAATTAAATTTTTAGGTGCCTTCTGAATCGACAACTGAATACCACTACAACTGAAAAAAGTTTATTGTTTTTATCGACTATCCAAATCTGCAAACCCGATAAACCTGATTAATTTATGTGGAATAGACATTTTATATCAATCACCCTGTATCCCCGAAACCGGAAGTTGGATATGACTGAAGAGCAAGATGTTTTATAGAATCTTGAAACTTTTTATTTGAATCTTAGATGATTCTTAGATTTCATTTGAATATTAGATCGGTTCAGCCATCTACGAGAAGAATGAGTTACACAATTTTGATTTCGTTTCACATATCATCTTGTAGTTCCAGAATTAGAGGTCGGAACCAAACATAATTCAGAAACATTGTTTTGGAGCATACGACTATTCGTATGAATCTGAATTTGTAGAAAAGAAATTTTCCGAGAAAATTGAGTGAAATTATTTGTCACACACGCATTTGCTGATCTCGACGAACTGATTGGAATGGTATATGGATGTTATGTTCTTCCAGCATTTATTGCTGTAAGTAGTTTAAAACAATATAATTAAAAAAAAATTCTGCCATCATTTGGTTTATAACAGATCGGCTGAAAAGTTCGTATCGTTTCTATGAGAGGGCGCCACTAGAATTAAATCCATACCATTTTCAGTTAGTACCAACCTTCAAAAGATACGTGTATAAACTTGACAGCTGTCTGGTTATTAATTTGTGAGATATTGCATTTTGAGTGAAGCTACGTTTGTTATTGTGAAAAAAAAATGGAAAAAAAGGAATTTCGTGTGTTGATGAAACACTACTTTTTGATGAAAAAAAGTGCCGCCGATACCAAAAAATGGCTTGATACTCAGACTCTGCACCGGGCGAAGCAACAATTCGTAAGTGGTTTGCAAAATTTCGTACTGGTCATATGTACACCGAAGACGATGAACGCAGTGGACGTCCAAAAGAGGCTCTTACCGATGAAAATGTGAAAAAAATCCACAAAATGATTTTCAATGACCGTAAAGTGAAGTTGATCGAGATAGCTGACACCCTAAAGATATCAAAGGAACGTGTTGGACATATTATTCACGAATATTTGGATATGAGAAAGCTTTGTGCAAAATGGGTGCCGCGTGAGCTCACAATCGATCAAAAACAACAACGAATTGATGATTCTGAGCAGTGTTTGGAGCTGTTATATCGAAATAAAACCGATTTTTTTCGTCGTTATATTACAATGGAAGAAACATGGCTCCATCACTTCACTCCGGAGTCCAATCGACAGTCAGCTGAGTGGACTGCATGCGATGAACCAAACCAAAAGCATGGAAAGACTCAACAATCGGCCGGTAAGGTTATGGCGTCTGTATTTTGGGATTCGCATTGTATAATTTTCATCGACTACTTTGAAAAAAGAAAAACCATCAACACTATTATATAGCGTTATTAGAGCGTTTGAAGGACGAAATTACAAAAAAACGGCCTCCCCAAGTAACATTTTTAATATTAATAAATACTTGTAGCTGCCTTCAATGCTTCATAATAAATCTTGCAATAAAACTTTAAACTCCACGAAAGCCTACTGAAAACCTCTATAAGAGCATGTTCCTGCCAAGTGGACCATTCTTCATAAGGTTTATAAATCAAAATGAAAAATCAGCATAAACCTGCTTTAAAACTCCAAATTCAAGAAAATTTTGAAACCAGCTTTACGATCAACATTAAATTTATTTGGATGGAATGAATTCCGCTATGAATAAACTGACGTTTTGATAATATTTTTCTTGACTATGTGTGTGTCATGTCTACTTTGAATGCAATCAGTAAGAATATATTAGATTTTTTACGAGTTTGAGGCTGTTTCCGAACGTAAAAACTTCATGCGCTTTTATTTTTATCGTGAATGTAAGGATAAAAATAAGAATTCTAACTAATGGCCTTGAAATAAATGGGGTTTTTGCGAAAGTCTTCATGATTTATGAAAATTATTTTTTGTTATTCATCGTCATTTTTGTATAAAACTATTTCGTGGCGTTAAAACTTGTGCATACATTCTGAAAACGAATCATGAAAGTCCAACATATTTCCTCGTTTTAGCATTTCGAAGTTTATTTGATGTCAATAAATGCTACGGTATAGAACTCCATAATGGCGGCCATGAAATTTCCTTTAATGCAAATTACACTTAACCTAAGAAGCAATAAATCAAATAGCCTACAACTAATTTGTCATAAATGTACTTTAGAACTCTCGAATTTGCTCTGAGTGAAATTGTCATCCAATGAACACGCACACACACAAAACTAGATTTATGAAAGAATTTAACTGACAATATTGTTTTAAAGAAAATGTTTGAAAGCAATATTAAGAGTGTTTGCATGGTTTTATCCTAATACAAATTGTTTTATTTTTAGTTCTGTTGTTAGTGTAGGTAAAGGGTTTTATAGAAGCTTTGAAAACCATGATATTACTGGTTAAAAGAGACACTTATTATAGTTGTCATAAAACAGATAGTGATTGAAAAATCAAACTCCAATAAATTATAATCAAAACCATAAGGCATTCGAATTGTTACTTGGGTCATTTGAAGAAGAAAAAAGTTTTGTGATGAAAACCATGCTGAAATTGAACGAATTGGGCTTCGAATTGCTCCCTCATCCACCGTATTCTCCAGATTTGGCCCCCAGTGACTTTTTCCTGTTCTCAGACCTCTAGAGAATGCTCGCTGGTAAAAAATTTAGAACCAATGAAGAGGTAATCGCTGTAACTGAGGCTATTATTATCTGAATGCAATGAAAATGTTGGAAAGTTGTTACCAATATTATTCAAAAGTCTCTAGAATCATTTTTAATCATGATTTTAACTTCATATGTAGAATTTTATTTTAAGCTACAATCTCAAATCAATTGAAAAAGTCCCAAAGTTGATTAAAACAAAAAGCACGCAAAATGTGTGTGTATATGTAACATATTTGCTCTCTCACTTTCTCGGAGATGGCTGAACCGATTTCTGCAAACTTGTATTGAAATGAAAGTTCTTAATATACCATAGAATATTGCATAATCTCATCATGTTTTAACTTCCTGGAACTATAGTGTGTAAAAGTTTCAACTTTAAATTGCTTACTCATTTTTTTCAGTAGTCATCTCTAGAGGTGATGGTTTAAGGTCTAAACAATTATCCAGAGTGATTAATCAAACTACCGAAAAATATAAAACCTGTTTCAATACACCTAGTGGTGTAATTATGCCTTTCTCATATTTAATACTGTGATATTCTATTCAAAATGTTTCTCTTCAATTTTTTTAAAGAAACCAAGAGATTGTTTGTGCATTAACTAGTATAAGATACAGAATGTAACAGTGCTTTGCTCGCGACGACGATTTAAATTTAATATATGTCTTGTAGCCCTATACAAAGTTCCAGATTTTTATTCGAATCCCACTTCCGGTTCCGGAATTGCAGGATGATATGTGCACAAAATGAAAATTAGTTCACTAACTTTTGTCAGATGAAAATTAGTTCACTAACTTTTCTCACAAATTTAGATTGAAATGAAAAGTATAAATGTTTTATAGAAAGTTACTGAATTTTATTTTGATCCAACTTCCGGTTCCGGAATCACAAGTTAATAAGTGTAAAAATCACAATTTCAAATTACTTCCTCACTTTGATGGCGATTTTACCAATTTAGGTTCAAATGAAAGGTCTCATATTCCTATACAAAGCTCCAAAGTTTCATGCGGATACGACTTCCGGCTCCGGAATTATAGGGTAAAGTGTGTTTAAAGTTTGATACCGTCACTTAAAATGGCGAAACAAAAAACCTAAAAAAAATCTAAACTGTCCGTGTGACTATTCCAATCGGTAGCAGTTATCAGTAGACAAATAAAACATTCAATAGAAAAATAAACGATTCTGGCTATCCTGATATTCGGTTTACCATTCCGAAAGCATCGGATATAGTGGTCATATATTATAAAATGGATCTAACTCATTTTTCTAAGCGATAGATTGACCGATTTTCACAAACAGGTTAAAATGAAAGATCTTGTGGTCCATATTGGATTCCTGAATTTCATCCGGATCCGACATCCGGTTGCGTAATTACAAGGTGAAAAGTATTAAAATATTTATAACGTCACCAAAAGCGATGAGTAAAATACGTAAACTAATTTCTAAGTTTGCCTCAAAACTATTCCAATTGATAGTCATTGTGAGTAGACGGCCAAACAAATTGGTTTTTTCAATGACTGAGCGGAAACATATATTGGAAAAGCGAAATGAAAGAAAAACTAACAGAAAAGATGAATTTTTGAAAATAGATACGCTCAGAGACAGGACTCGAACCTGCGTTCTTATGCATTCCGTGCATACGCGCTACCATTTCGCCACTCTGAATCTTGTTTTAGTCACTCGAAAACGCCAGACAGGCATAGTAGAATGTACATCGAACATGATCTAAATCCTGGCCGTCACCCGACCGATACCTTCTATCCAAACGGAATGCATAAGAACGCAGGTTCGAGTCCTGTCTCTGAGCGTATCTTTTTCCAAAAATTCATCCTTTCTGTTAGTTTTTCTTTCATTTGGCTTCTCCAATATATGTTTTCGCTCAGTCTTTGCAAAAACTGAACTTAGTTATGGCGGCTTTACGTCGAACTAAAATTAATAAATCGTTACAAACAAATTGATTATTACGGCCGAACAAATTGATTATTACACCACTAGGTGGATTGAAACAGGTATTCCAATGATTTTTTTCCATAAATACGTTTATTTAATAGGCAATATATATAAGTTTTTTTTTCGCCGCGGCATCCACAATACATAGTACTTTAAACCTAATACATTTCGAATATCGTATTAGTATGTTGGTATTCATTAGTTAATCTAATCACTGTTTTTATCAAGCGAGTTATTAGTGGGCTATTGGTTGAACTCATGGAAGAGACATCACGACACTCCACGCATGTCCAAACGACATGATCAACATCGCGATAACCTTCGCCACAAGCACAATGATCTGTCTCGGAAAGTCCAATTTGAAGGAGATGTGCATCTAACGTGTAGTGATTGAACATGAGTCTGGATATCACACGAATGAAATCTTTACCTGAACCATGCCTTTGTCGATATTTTAGGAATAATTGAGTGCATCCATCGACCCAGATGCAGGTTTTTGAAGCCTAATTGAAGCCGAAACATTATTGTTGAATATACCAAACCCAGTAGCCTCTTCAACTTGTGATCCGTCTGTGTAAAAATTTTATCAGAGTCAATATGCCTGAAATTACTTGTAAATATTTTTGGGATTTCGATCGAGCGTAGGTGTTCCGGGCTTCCACGCACTTCGCGCTGCATGAATGTGTCGAAAAATAAAGTTGAGTCAGGGACATTTCGGGAACTGTCACGGATAGGAATATATCTTGATGGGTCGATTTCCTGTGACATATGGTTAAAATATACTGTCATGAATCTTGTTTGAGATTGAAGCTTAACTAGCCTTTCGAAGTTATTAATAACCAGGGGATTCAGTACCTCACATCTTATTAGCAGTCGCGATGAAAGCTCTCAATAACGATTTTTCAATGGAAGAACTCCCGCCAGAACTTCAAGACTCATTGTATGTGTCGAATGCATACAGCCTAATGCAATTCGCAAACGCATCCATATTCCATCACTGAAAGTATCGTTGTCTGATACAATTTTATTAGATCTTCCGGATGAAAACTCCACCAAGATCCTGTTATTGTTCCAAGATAATTTACTCTTTGTTTTCATTTTCTTATCAGTCAAAACCTGTTGGATCATTCTTTCCATCATATGAAGCTGAAGCTGCGCGAGATCATGCTTCCTTGAAAAGACGACCAGCTTTAATTTCTTCGCAGAGAATTCGATACCCAGATGAACAGCCCAAACGGACAAATTATCTAAGGTATCTTGCAATGGTTTTGTAAATTAATAGCTTTGGGTCCAGTAACTGAAACCACGCCATCATCTGCCAATTGTTTTAGTGTACATGGAGTTACTAGACAGCTGTCAATGTCATTTACGTAAAAAATATAGAGGAGCGGACTGAGGCATTAGCCTTGAGGGAGACCCATGTAGCTAATTCTGAATGTTGCCAAATCGCCATGTGAAAAATACGTGCATTTCTCTGACAAAAGGTTGTGCAAATATTTTTTTATAATCGCTGGAAGTCCATGTTGATGAAGCTTGTCTGAAGGGACATCAATGGAAACTGAATCAAATGCTCCTTTAATGTCTAAAAATACAGATGCCATTTGTTGTTTTCGAGTGAAGGAAATTTGAATGTCACACGAAAGTAATGCAAGTCTATCGTTCGTCCCTTATTTCTACGGAAGCCAAACTGAGCATCTGACAAAGAACCGTTCGTCTCGACATAAGTGTCGATACGTCGTAGAATAATTTTTTCGAACAATTTTCTGATGCAGGACGACATTGCAATGGGTCTATAGGAGTTGTGATTGGAAGCTTGTTTGCCCTTGAATGGCGATAACTTTCATTTGCCTCCAGTCAGGTAGGACAATATTTTGCTCAAGAAACTTGTTGAACAATTCCAACAAATGTCTTTTTGATAGGTCGGGCAGATTCTTCACCAAGTTGAATTTAATTCTGTCCAACCCAGGAGCGTTATTGTTACAAGACATGAGTGTTATGGAATATTCCACCATTGAAAAGGGGCTAGCAATGGACCAATTATTTGGAAAAGACTCCCTAATAATACTATGCGTAAGAACAAGCTCTGGACAGACTTTTCTCGCAAAATCAAATATCCATCGGTTTGAGTATTCCTCACTCTCATTTCCTACGTCACGATTCCTCATTCGTCTGGCCGTATTCCAAAGAGTGCTCATTGAGGTTTCTCTTGACAAACCTTCCACAAAATGTCTCCAATAGCTACATTTCTTGACCCGAAGTATGCTCTTGTACTTGGCTTCTAAAGTCAAGAATTTTTTTAAATTCTGAGGAGTTCTTCCTCCTCTTTTTAAAACATCTTGAAAGCACTTTGTTTCGCGTGTTTAGCATCTGAGCGCTCTTTGTCCCACCAAGGGTTTGGAGGCCTTCTGTTAGACGATGGACTAAGAAATCGTTTGGTTTGTGAGATACTACTTTTGTATTTAATCCAGTCAACATTTTTTGTCAAATCATATGGAATAATAATCGAATTAGTAATGCCTTTGTTACTGCTAATTGAGATGATGATTGGTAAATGAATGATACCGTGTAAATCAGGAATTATTTACCAGGTGCAATCTAGTCGAATTGAAGCCGAGCATAGAGATCTTGGGATCCGTGTCATGCTACCCATATTTAATACTGTCATGCTAAAATTGTCGCAAATATTATATATTAAGGATGATCTGTTATCATTGTAAACGGAACTCCAAATATTTCCGTGCGAATTGGAATCTCCCAGAATCAATCGTGGAGCAGGGAGGGCTTCGACCATTTCATTAAGCTGTCGCTGTCCAACTTATGCTCTCGGAGGACTACATACCGAAGCAATGCAAATGTCCTTTCCTTTAATGTTTATTTGACAAGCAACCACTTCTATACTAGAAGTCGAAGAAATATTTCATCTATAAATCGCATAGCTTTTCTTAATCATGAGATTAAAGATCATGAGGACTCTCCCCACAATAAACACATTTTTCAATATCTTGATAGCAAAGATTATCCTTATGATGCCCTTGACATTTTATACATTTAGACTTATTACTACAATAAGTAGCTGTATGTCCGAATTTTCTACAGTTCATGCAATTCATAACATGCGGTACGAAAAGCCGAACATGAAGAAGAATTTTATCGATATAGACATGGCTAATGTTACTCGAAACGAATCTGAGGGACGATAAGACTTAATTCCTTCGGCAATAGATTCTGAGTACAATTGCTTGCACTCGAGTATCTTAACTTCCTCAAGCATGGGTTTTTTAAAACAACCAATTTCATTTTTATGTAAATCATCGGCTGTCAGACTTGCTTCAGTGACAACACCGTCAATTTCCACCTCCTTCGATGGAATGTAAACTCTATATTCAACAGGTTACAATATTGTTTGCCTGTTTCCAATCGTCTACAACAACTCGAATTTTATCTCTATTAACTTTAGAGATTTTTACAACCTTTTAAGAATATGATGTCAGCTCCTTTGTAGTTTGCTTCAAATTTAATACCTTTTCTTTTTTCGAAAATAGACTTCCCATGGCCCAGTGGTACCCTATGTATAATGTTTAACACTTGCAGTATTTAGGATCTTAATAATACCCGGAAAACTTATGTATACTACTACTCTATTTCAGTTATAAGAGAAAAAAAATTAAATATACCTTGTTGCTGTTGTCTCTGTTCCTCTATCGTAAAGAACGACGTGAAGCTCATCCAACGATTTCCAATTGGCAGTCTTTTGGAATCGTTTTCTGCTATCTCAGATGCTTTGCCGTCGTTGTGGTCAACACTGAACTTGGTATGCTGCCTGTACCCGACCACAGGTACAGTGCTGTTGCTCTTGGTGGCGATCAAATGTGATCCTTGGAGTGTAGCACCTCACGATATATGTCGTCTTTTTCTATCCTACGCAGCGTACAAATTCTGGCACCTGGTAGATCAGCACTGGGTTGCTTTATCACCTCTGTGCCTTTGCACCCCTTCGTTTTCGAACCTTTATGCGATGGCACACCTCTGTGACTCGTCACTTCTATGCGCCGCACCTCTGTGTCTCTACACCTCTCTGCGTATGAACTTCGTTGCTAGCTTTCCAGTCTGGAAACGCCTCGAATATTGTCTTGGCTATTAGCACCAGCAGTTTTAACTACTTGCAGCCGTTAACTCACGAGCAGTATAATCGAAACACAATCTCTTCGCTTGAATAGTTTTTACTAAATGAGGTTTTCCAGTGATGACTTGACTTGAGAGGGAAACACTACACCGCTTTTACGAACAATGCACAGAATTTGCTGTGTTCGGTTTCATACTCACGAAAACCAAAGCTCGAAAACCAAAGCTCGAAAACCAAAGCTCGATGTTGAAGAAACCAGAGTTACGATGCTGAAATGAATGTATGTTGCCGGTGTATAGTACTGATTGAAGTTTGTTCGAAAAGCATCGGAATTTCATTCCGTGATGTAGGGGAATTATGGGTAACTCTTAGTGTTTCACATAATTCTAATACATTTACTGTTCACGTTCCGACGCAAACAGTGCGTTTCAAGGTAATGTGTAGTTTGCATTCTGCAGATGGAAAAGACTATATCTTGCGTGATACTGAAACCACATCCAGTTCGACAACCAGTGAGCGAGCATATATTCTAGAAATAGTATATTCAAAAAAGAAGTAGGGAATATTCTAGAAACAGTAGGTATATAAGCAGTGCTATTTGCTATCATGAATTCATTCGTTGTAAAATCTTCAAACTGTTAAAATGGAAAGTGAATATAGTTGTGAATAAAACAAAGCCAGGGTTCTTCCTTATAGTTCTGCCCGAGCAGTCCACCCTTGAAAAAGATTAGCAGTGTTTACAGTTCACTGTCGATCCAGTTGTTGCTGTTGACGAATTTGAGAAATCTACCCGCCCTTTTCAGGGTTAGAAGAGATAAAACTACCGAGTATCCAACCCACAAATACCGAATCAGAACACTCAGCCATTCCACGCTTCAAAATTGAGCGACACCGTTGCCTTTCCTGACGTGTCAGAACATGTTAAGTCATTTCGCAATAGGGCGAGCAAGCTAACACATTTACAACACACATTATTCCAATGTTTATAATTTTCAATACTTCGAAACGCCCTGAACTCACTGTAAGCTTTCTAACAAACAAAGCCTTGGTATTACATTCCTGTAGTGGAATTTGACCTTCTGTTTCAACAGTTTTCGCAGCCGACTCAGAGTGTACAGAACCATGGTGCATGGCTGGTGCTACGATTCTACTGACAGTACGAATCCTTCCAGGTCGGGGCTCGCACATACGACAACTGATTTGTAAGACCAGCGCCCTATGCATTGAACCACCAACCCGTAAGCTTTCTAAAGTCATGCTAAAAAACTCACTTCATTTTCTCAGAGACGGCTGAACTAATGTGCACAAACCTTTACTCAATTTAAAGGTCTTATGGTCTCTCAATCTGCTGTTGAATTTTGTCTGGGACCGATTTCTGGATCAGGAACTACAAGGTTAAGTGTTTTTAGACTTTCAAGTGGGTTCTTTAGTAATATTTAGGAAAACATGAGTTATATAAGAAAGGCATCATTACACCACTGGATGGATTTAAAAAGGTTTTTATGAACACTTCTGCATACCGAAATGGAGTTGTCGGTGTGCATTTTCTGATCACTAGCAATTTGTTTATATATTCTGAGTTCACACTGTAGTCTTAACACAACTTGGATTTTCACTGGCTATTTATTGACATACAATCAACAATTAAACACAAAAGTTTCTTTATCTTATTTTATGAATGGGTTAACTGAATTTGAAACTAGTTACTAAAATTAATATATTGAAAATATATACCACACTCAATACGCCAATGTTGTCAAGTGGCACCATGAATGGTACAACTTTTTTAGCAGACTTCATTATTGGACTTGTTAAATTCCAAAGGTATTTGTAAACAGTAGTATTAATAAAAACTTCATCTCCTGAACTGGACATTATTAACCTGAAACCCCATTTAACAATTGAATTGGAGTTCTGTAATTTAGCAGCCATCGCCTGTAAATACGTAAACTCACTATTTAAATTGAATAATAAATTAATAAATAATATACTTACAAGTACTGAAGTATTAGGCACAGTAATTGTTCTGTTCAGGATTCCATTTATGTTTCTTTCAGGCATGAAAAATAATTGTCGCTTAGAATTATACGACATAGTTGAATTATGTCGATGGAATACCACATCTAGATGTTCGAGAGTTTCTCGATATGTGATCGGGCCAATTTCTTCAAAATTCAAAGTATCATCCAAATTCTCTAACCAGCGTTGTCCATTTGTTACAGAGAAAATGTAGATTTTACATGTAACCTATAAAGCATTAAATGTGTAGCAAATAATTCTAACTAAATACGCTTTTTAAACTACAGCATTTAAACTTGCAGTTGAAGAAAAAAATATTCATATCATATTGTATTCATTGCAAATCAGGATTACATAAGATCGAAATATTATTAATTTTTTGATTGTAAATTAGGTCATGAATTCAGTTTAAGTATGGAAATGAGAGTCTAATTAGTTATTAAATCAGCGTGTACAAAGCAATTAGTCCACTGCTCTTAACAGTTGAATGTTTTTTGCAAAGCGCGAATGTCCTGCATATTTATTTATACATATTTGTTTTTGAGCAGTCTCGTAAAAAATCAAACGAAAGGTGGCAGAACCGAATGAATGCCGCAGTCATTTAAAGCTGTGAAGGTTAATATGTCGGCACAAAATTCTTCAAAAGATATTGATTATGTGCATTATATGTGCATTTGAAATTGATCGTCAAATGGTGAGATAACTAAGTCCTCACAAGTTCTTATCTCATCCCTTCCCGTCTGTATAGACAATTGATCAATAGAACAGCGTCGATTGTGCGCTATAGCCTTCTGCTTTAGTAGTACAATGATAGGATGCGAAAGGGTTAAAGTCCATTCTGTTGTACTTTATAATATATTTCATATATGTACTTGAATTATATTACATTATATTATATGTAGTGATAATAATAACAAATTTAATCTATTATTTTTATTATTATTATTATTATTATTATTATTATTATTATTATTATTATTATTATTATTATTATTAAACGAGTAATATGACATTTCCTGCAGTGCTGCGACGAAAGAAGAGCATAACTTACACTGCGATATTTATTGTTATATATTGCATAATATTTCATATATCATCATCCTATATTATATTATGCTATGTTATATTACATTATATTAAATTGTATCATATAACGCTATGCTATGTGGTGTTGATCAGGCAGATTGGTCTATATGCCGACGGATCTCCAGGAGGTTTCACAGGTTTCGGTAACAGTACCAATCTCTGCCTTTTAAAAATGTCCGGGAACGTACGCTCGTCCAGACATCTCTGTATGACCTCCCTGAACATGTCCGACCTTTAGAGTCGCGTTCTTCATTTGTCACTCTGCTAACATCGTTTGTTTGTAGTAGTGCTGGTGGCCACGGAGCCGTGTCGTGGTGATGGATGAGGACTCTTATGATCTCCTTCAGCTTCGCCTGACTACGCTCAGGGGGTGCTAGTGTCCCTCTCGTTTTGGTCATAACCATCCTGTAGGCATCACGCCATGGGTTGAAGTTGGCATACTGACACAGGTTATCAAAGTAGGCTTTTTTGCTTACGTGAATAGCCTTGTTCAGAGCAAGCTTGGCCGCTTTGAACGCTTCATTTCTTACTGCTCTTGTCTTCGGTGATCTAGCTCTTTCCTTACTTCTCCTGGTCCTTAAGCAGGTCACGCGAAGGTCTGCAATATGCTCGTTCCATCAGTAGACCAGTCGTCTGTTGTTCCACGGTCGTGCCTTTCTCGGCATTGTCGCGTCGCAAGCCCCTGTCAGGACGGACCAACTATTCCTCATCTAAGTTCGTTGTGTGGTTCTCCACTGCGAGAGCTGCACTAAACGGTTCACGGTCGAAGTCGGCAACCTTCCACGCTCGGGTTCCGGGGCATTTCCCCTATTGCTGTACCTCACTAGGCTACCTTTCGTGTAACGTATGGCAAGGTGGTCGCTATGGGTATAGCCAAATTCCACTCTCTAGTTTAAGTCTCCGACCAGGCCGGGACTGCAGAAAGTCACGTCGATGAACGACTCAACTCCGTTCCGCTGGAAGGTACTTTTGGCACCGTCGTTCCCCAGTACCACATCTAGTTTGGCGAGGGACTCTAGCAGCGTCTGCCCTCTCTGGTTAGTGTGGCGGCTACTCCACGCCGTTTCCCATGAGTTGAAATCTCCTGCTATCACGATTGTTTTTTTACCCACCAGGTCTAAGGTCAGCCTGTCGACCAGTTGGGTGAGCTGGTCTATTGGCCACCGCCGTGGGGCGTAGCAGCTGCAATAGTATACGCCATTTATCTTCGCAATGCTACTTCCTCGGCTTGCGTTGTCACTACTTCCTGAATTGGATAATGACCCGTGGTCCAGATGGCCGCTGACCCGGATCTGTCCGCAATCCAGTTCTTAGCATTAGCAGCATCTTGCCAGCTCTAGTACGTCTAGTAGAGCTCACCTCCTTTCCAAGGTCGGCAAGCTTTGCCTCGCTCCGCATTGCCTTGAGGACGTCGGCGTATTTCCCCTTGTCTGTTTCGTCCCGCAGGCTTCCCCTTTGTCCCTAGCCCTTCTCTTGCGTTCTATGGGGAACTTTCTTCTTTCTCTTCCCGGCCACCTTGAGCTAGGGTCGCTCCATGTCTGGTTGGTCCTTGTCAGGATTCTCCTTATTCTGTCGACCCTTCTCACCAGGCTCATGTCCGGTCTCTTTACTCGGATCCGGGGACCGAGTATCCCGTTTGGGATTGAGACCTCTGTCGCAATACTTCTCTCTGCCGTCAGCGACCAGGCACTTACGCATTTTGGTCACCTGGTGAGTCCCATTAGGTCTCTGTATCCGCTGTATTTGTAGAACATTTAAACTGTACCTGAAGAATCAGATGGCTGTCTATAAACAAATCATCTACCCCGCAATTGAATACACAGTGCACGAAATTTGAAGAGAGGTGATCAATCTCTGTAATACAGATAATTCAAAATTTGTACGTATTAGGTTAGGGATAGTTATAAGTAGGTGGATATTTTATTAATAATTAAAATGAATATTATGATTAAACATTAGTATGTAAAACAAGAGTAACTAAAACACCTATTATTAATAACGAATAGTATGAACAACAAAGATGAAACTAATTTAATTGTTTGAAAAATAAAAATGCTGTCAATTAGTGAGGACACATACCTTTCAATCTCAACAAGTATTTTAGTTGAAATAACTGGTGTTGTTATTGAAACAAAATTCTGTTAGTTGAACAATGAAACGGTTTTATTTGTTTTAGACATTGCAATTAGTTGAATCAACTTGAACAATGTTATTGATTTGCGAAAATAATCAAAATATACTTACTGATAAACGTCAAGATCTATTTGAAAAAAGTTCGGTATGTTGAGATACGTGAAATGAATATCGTTGTTAAAATATAAACAGTATTTTATATTGACATGTTATATCATTAGTTATTGACAGAGCTGGGAAAACCACCGATGACTGCTGATTTTAAGTGATTTTAAAAAAGGAATGAATTATCATTACGAAATCAGAACTGATCTGATCTCTAAATGATTTTGATTTTTGAGTGATCATGATGATGTCAACGTCAAGTCGAGATCAGTAAAGATCTAAATTCTAAAAAAATACTTCTGATTCGATAGGAAATGATTGATGTAGAAAAATGTTTGTAATCAGCTAAAGTGCCCGGAGGTTCGAGTAAATTAACGAAATTATTAAACTTACCTAAAATGAGTATTGAAAGATGATGCCTTCAAACGGTTGAACTAAAGTTATGCACTGATAATTTTAGCCAATTTATATGAGCTTGGGTGCATCAACCGCTGGGAATCGGAATTTTGCTACGGAAATTCAAACGTTTTGTGTGTTTGAAACCAACACGAAATAATAGAAACAATTCCGTTGGGCGGTTTCAAGTGCTAGTGCATTGAAAGTCTGTAGACTTTAAATAGTGATAGAACGTTTGGAGCTCAATTTTGAGAAGGAATTCCCACCACTTCCCGGGACATCAAAATCCCCAAGTGCCTCTGAAAACCCAACAGTGTATCAGCTGGGTGCTGGGCTAATAAAATTCTCTGATGTTGTGGACTGGATTTTTACCACCTTCAATATCTCTGATCCTCTTAAAAGCCTGTTCATGGCTTTGATACCTACAGTTAAAACTTGTTTGAAGCAGTTGACTGCAAAATGGCCCCTTTTTTCAGCGATCGTATCCTTCGATGGCTAGTTCATCCACCTAGGTCACAGATTGAATCACTGTTTTACAGTGGAATTGTAGAAGTATTATCCCAAAAATAGATTCTTTCAAAATTCTAGTGAATAATATGAAATGTGACGCATTTGCATTGTGCGAAACTAGGCTAACTTCTGATGTATCCCTAAACTTCCACGATTTCAAAATTATTCGTCTGGATCGAAATGATCCCTACGGAGGAGTACTTTTGGGGATCAAAAAGGCGGGTGGGTAATGTCAGAGACATAACTGGATGTCGTGCTCGTGAATACGAAAAAACTGGCACGCTCCCATCACTTTTCCGAATATCAGTTAGTTGATTGATTGTATGAATTGTGCAAGCTTTCCTTTTTTTCACTAATAGAGTTTGAAGCGATGCACCTACATTAAAGTACAGATTAGTTACATTAAACAGCTACTATTCTACAACTATATATTCCAAACTTGAAACAATTCCTTTTTAATTTGCCAATATAGGAGGCTAGGTACGACAAAGTTGTAGTTTATTTTTATTCAAGCTATGAAATTAGAAGATATCTTATTCTTCTCAAAATTTCAGTACGAGACAATTGCAATGGCATTGTCTGAAATGTATCGACGATCTAAGGTATGCAAGAGTCATTTTAATAATAATAATGATAGTAATAATAATGATGATAATAATACAGATTAATCTGTACATATATGTATTTGTAAATAAAATACAGATTAACCTGTGTATATGGCAACCCTGTATCGCATGGAATATTTTCACACGACCCCATACTAGTATAAAGATGTGTTCAACATCATCACTTTCGCTTTCGCATTGCCGTTCGTAATTGAATGTGTTAGTGGCGGTACAAATCTGCCTTTCTACCGGTTTTCGGTGTCATCTAGCTGGCGATGTCTCGTAGGTTCAGAGTAGCTGCTTTAACTTAAATGACGCTATTTCTCACATCACATTTCATTTTATACCTGCTACTGGTAACGGTGTACTGACGTCCCCTTTGCTAAAATACCTTTCCTGTTCGCAGAACGGGAAACAGTGAAACGATATAAAAGAGAGAGTTAGTAGCCACTAATACTGAATTGGCTGTCGAGCTGTTAACAGCATCTTGTGGAATTTTTCCGCAGAAACACGCACACAGGAGGAACAGTTAAGGGCAAGGCAAAGTCCCGCTCAAACCGTGCTGGTCTGCAGTTCCCAGTTGGCAGAATCCATCGTCTATCTGGCGGCAGTGATGGAGTACTTGGTTGCCAAAGTATTGGAATTAGCCGGTAACGCTGCCCGTGACAACAAGAAAACGAAAATCATCCCTCGCCATCTGCAGCTGGCCATCCGTAACGACGAGGAGTTGAAAACCCGTCCTTTTCAGGACGACCACATCACTGTGATGAAGAAATATTTAAGATTGCTTTAAGTTTAGCCAGTTCTGATACGCCTGGAAAGTAGAATGCGCAAATTAAGTGGAAACATTTGTTCTAACAATTTGTATAAAGTATAGTAGTATAAAGATGTTTCTAAATCAAAGTTTTCTTTTTCGTATTGCGAGACAGCGTTACTGTCGTAATTGAATGTGTTAGATATCACGATCAAAAAGCGCCCCATACTAAAGAATTCGCGACAAAAATACATATTGATCTATATACGTGGCAACTCTGTTTTGCTCGGCATATTTGTATACTAGTGTAAAGATGTATTCAACATTATCACTTCCACTTTCGCATTGCCGTTCGTAATTGAACGTGTTAGTGACGGTGCAAATTATTTAAACTTCTCGTGTATGTCTTGTATCGGCAACAGTTGCTTGGAAAATGGAAGGAAAGCGACAAAATTCAACTAGTTCTTAATGATTATCTTTAGCACTAAAAGTGCTTTTTGAATGGGCCTTGCTTGCTGGACTTTTTGGCTGCCTTTCTACCGGTTTTCGGTGCCATCGTGCTGACGGTGTCTCGTACGTTCAGAGTAGCTGCTTTAACTTAAATGACGCTATTTCTCACATCACATTTCATGTTATACCTGCTACTGGCAGCGGTGCACGGAGAGCCCTTTTCCAAAATTCCTTTTTTTGTACGCAGAACGGGAAACAGTGAGACGACAGGTCCTTGATGTTGCTCTCGTGTGGCTTGTTTCGGGAACAGATGCTCAGCAAATGGTAGGAAAAATGAACCACTCAACTTTTATATAGATGCTCTGGTATAGATGCAGACATCTCGCGTTCTGATTGGCTGGTGCTGTCATGGGTTAAATCAAACAGGTTTTTCAATAGTGTACTATTGAAAAACTTCAATGTTGTTGCAATACACGTTCAAGTTGAAAATTTTCGATTCTACTGGTAGTTAGATTATATAAATCCTTCTACAGATCACTGAGCTATGAGCTTTAAAAATAAGAGAAAGGCAAACGCGCCTTATAAATTATCCTCTTTGACACTCGTTTGTACCAAAAATTTAAGAAAAGTTTAATTTTGATCCGATGTACAACTGACTGATTCTGTGTTGCAATAAACTGTGTCGCTAAAGTGCTATTTGTAGCTTGTGTCAGCTGTTGTTGTAGTTGGTCCAGTTCTCGATGTAAACACTTGATTTTGAAGAAAGTCTGATTGATCTCAATATTTAAAATTGATTTTTTAAAACGTTCGGTTGTTCGTTGTAGTTTATGGGTGTACGGACTGCGTTCTTCCAAAAGTGGGTGTATGCATTTTAGAGAGTTCACTATGTGGTTCGGGAATAATCCAGTTTTACGACATTGAACGAGAAAGTACTTACGGATGCTCATGTTACATAACTTTCTGTTGAGTTGTGCATACACTTTGAATAATTGTGCTGTGTTGTAACCATAGTAACTGTTCATTAGCTTGAAGAAGCCATTGTGTATATTCGCCATGATGATCTCAAGTTTGTATATATCGACTGTTTTGGAGTTTTATCGGAAAAATGCGGCTTTCTCAGTCAAATGGATATAGGCATTTTGAACTAATTTTGAACTATTTCAGATTATGTCACACAACTGAAAATTTTATCATAAAATTGTGATCATATTTCCGATGGCATGTCACAAAAATTATGTTGATTCATTAGATACAACAGGAGGTTTCGTATGACCTCACACGAAATATTCATTGGAAATACTACGCAAATTCGAAATCGAAAAAAATAGTAGCAGCAAAAGAACTTATTCCGGAGGAAGAGTACACGTTTATGGCTGGCTTGATTCTCGATACTGCGATTCAAGCTCAGACGAAACGTGTACCTGGCGCGAAAACTAACATCCATCCTCTTAACCTCTGGTGGGACAAAGAGTGCTCATCACTTAACGCGGAAAGATCTTCAGCGTTCAGAAAAAATGGAACACCTGATAATTATCGGAATTACGTGGCGTTAGACAAGCAAATGAAAAAATTAGTTAAAGCAAAGATACTTGGTTATTGGCGACGGTTTGTTGACGGATTATCAAAAGAAACATCGATGAGCACTTTTTGGAACACAGCCCGACGAATACGCAACCAAAACACCACGAACGAAAGCGACGAATATTCCAACTGTTGGATAATCGATTTCGCTAAAAAAGTATGTTCTGACTATGTTCCGGAGCAGAAGATCTCCCGCGCCTCGACATCAAATACAAACGAAACACCGTTTTCGATGGTAGAGTTCTCACTTGCACTCTTGTCGTGTAACAATAAAGCCCCGGGACTAGATAGAATTAAATTCAACTTGTTGAAAAATCTTCCTGACTCTATCAAAAGGCGCTTGTTGAATTTATTCAACAAGTTCCTCGAGGGTAATATTATCCCACATGACTAGAGACAAGTGCGAGTGATCGCCATTCAAAAACCAGGAAAACCAGGCTCCGATCACAATTCGTATTGGCCGATTGCTATGCTTTCATGTATCCGGAAATTGTCCGAGAAAATGATTCTATTTCGTCTAGACAATTGGGTCGAGACTAATGGTTTCCTTTCAGGTACACAATTTGGTTTCCGCAGGAGCAAAGGAACGAACGATTGTCTTGCGTTGCTCTCAACAGAACTTCAAATGGCATTTGCTCAGGCATTTGCAGTTTCCATAAACATCCTATCTGAGAATTTGCTTCAACATGGTCTTTCACCAATTCTGAATAACTTTTTGTATAATCTGTTGTCCGAGAAATACATGTATTTCGCGCATGGCGATTTGTCGTTAATACGATTCAGTTACATTGGTCTTCCTCAGGGCTCATGCTTAAGCCCCCTTTTATACAATTTTTACGTAAACAACATTGATGAATGTATCAACACATCTTGCACGCTAAGACAACTTGCCCACGACAGCGTTGTGTCTATTGTAGGACCCAAAGCAGCAGATCTCCAAGAACCTTTGCAAGATACCCTCGACAACTTGTCGACATGGGCTCTTCAAATGGGTATCGAGTTCTTTACGGAGATAACTGAGCTGGTTGTATTTTCAAGGAAGCGAGAACCAGCACAATTACAGCTTCAACTAAGGGGTGAAACCATAGCTCAGGTCTTCACATTCGAATATCTCGGGGTCTGGTTCGACTCCAAAGGCACCTGGGGATGTCACATTATGTATCTGAAACAAAAATGCCAGCAGAGAATCAACTTCCTTCGTACAATAACCGGAACTTGGTGGGGTGCGCACCCAGGAGACCTGATCAGGTTGTACCAAACAACGATATTGTCCGTTATGGAATATGAATGCTTCTGCTTCCGATCCGCCGCGAACACCCATTTCATTAGGCTGGAAAGAATTCAGTATCGTTGTTTGCGTATTGCCTTGGGTTGCATGCAATCAACTCATACGATGAGTCTTGAAGTGCTGGCGGGCATCTTACCTTTGAAAAACCGGTTCTGGGATCTCTCATATCGTCTGCTCATCCGATGCGACATCTTGAATGCAATGGTGATTGAAAACTTCGAAAGGTTTGTCGAGCTTAATTCTCAAACCCGTTTTATGTTCTTGTATTTTAATTACATGGCTCAGAATATAAATCCTTCTTCGTTTGTTTCTAACCATGTTCAACTCTTGGATAATTTCAATTCTACTGTATTTTTCGATACATCCATGAAAGAAGAGATTCGTTGAATTCTGGATCCCATAGACCCGCAAGTAATCCCAAAATTGTTTCACAATAAATTTAGATCAGTCGACTGTGAGAAGATGTTCTACACTGACAGATCAAAACTCGATGGGTCCACTGGCTTCGGTATATTCAATGAAAACTTCACCGCTTTCTTTAAACTCAATGATCCAGCTTCAGTTTACGTCGCAGAGCTAGCTGCAATTGAGTATACCCTTTAGATCATTGACAATCTGCCCACAGATCACTTTTTCATTGTAACGGACAGTCTCAGCTCGATTGAGGCTCTCCGTTCAGTGAAACCTGGAAAGCACTCACCGTATTTCCTGGGGAAAATACGGGAACAATTGAGCGCTCTATCTGAAAAATCATCCCAGATTACCTTGGTTTGGGTCCCTTCACATTGTTCCATACGGGGCAATGCGAGGGCGGACTCACTAGCCAAGGTGGGCGCAATAGAAGGTGACATTTATGAAAGACCAATTTGCTTCAATGAATTTTTCCGTTGTTGTCGTCAGAAAACTTTAATCAGCTGGTAATATACTTGGAATAGTGGAACTCTGGGACGATGGTTACACTCAATAATTCCACAGGTATCGACGAAAGCTTGGTTCCGGGGTTTAGACGTGAGCCGAGTCTTTATTCGTGTAATGTCAAGGCTTATGTCTAATCATTATATGTTCAGTGGGCATCTCCATCGTGTGGAGCTCGCCGAGAGTGGTGTCTGCGTTTGCGGTGATGGTTTTCATGACATCGAGCATGTTGTTTGGATGTGTTTCGAGTATTGTGATGCCAGGTCCCAACTCATAGGTTCCCTTCAGGCCCGAGGTATACCACCCTTCGTACCAGTCCGCGACGTCTTGGCAACTCGGCATCTTCCTTATATGACTCTCATGTTCAACTTCTTGAAAACTATCAATGCTCAAATTTAGTGCTCTCCCTATTTCTTTCTCGTCTACAGCTCTATCGCACTCTTTTTTATGCTGCTGAAAGTATGGCCTGTATAAACGATGATTCGGAGCATGCACCTGCCTTGAACTGACTGAGTTGTTGAAAGCTACCCAAAAACGTCACACCAACAAAGCATCCCAATCCAGAATAATCTCTTCATTGCTACAAGCTGAAGAACATGAAGATTCATCGAACGCAAAGTGTGTCTAAAAGATGTATGCCACAAACAAATGATGTATTTAAATTTCAATTCAATACTGTGTAGGGGGGTATGCCGCCCCGTAACACGGCATCGCTTTCTCTCTCCCTAACAACCAGACAATCGGCCACGTTAAGCTAAAGCAAATGAGTCCAATAAAATTTTATTTGAAGAAAAAAAACTTCGAAAGGCTTGTCGAGCTCAATTCTAAGACCCGTTTTATGTCCTTGTGTTTTGATTACATGACTCAGAATATTAATCCTTCCTCGTTTGATTCCAACCGTGCTCATTTCTTGGATACTTCTGATTCTACTGTGTTTTTCGACACATCCATGAAAGAAGAGATTCGTGGAATTTCGGATCACGTACGCCCTCAAGTGGTCCCTAATATTTTTTATAATAAATTTAAAACAGGCAACTGTGAAAAGATGTTTTACACTGACGGATCAAACATCAACAAGTCCACAGGCTTCGACATCTTCAATCAGAACATCACCACTTCGTACATACTCATTTATCCGGCTTCAGTTTACGTCGCAGAACTAGCTGCTATTCAGTAAACCCTTGAGATCATTGAAAGCTTGCCTAAAGACCATTACTTCATTGTCACGGACAGTCTAAGCTCAATTGAAGCACACTTCAGAGTTTTATCTGGACGGTCTTATTCGATATCGTTAGTTTGGGTCTCTTCGCATTGTCCCATTCCGGGCAATGAAAAAGCCGACTCATTGGCTAAGGTGGGCGCATTAGAAGGTGATATTTATGAAAGACCAATCTGCTTCAATGAAGTTTTTAGTATCTCTCATCAGAAAACTCTCAAAAGTTGACAAACTTCATGGAGCAATGGCGAACTAGGACGATGGCTACATTCTATTATCCCTAGGGTATCGATGAAACCTTGGTTCAGGGGGATGAACGTGAGTCGCGATTTCATTCGTGTTATGTCGCGGCTCATGTTAAATTACTATACTTTCAACGCACATCTCCGGCGTGTTGGGCTCGCGGAGAGCTGCACCGGTGGCGACGGTTATCAGGACATCGAACATGTCGTGTGGTCGTGCGTAGAGTATTGCGCTGTCAGGTCGGAGCTACTGGAATCCCTTAGGGCTCGAGGTAGGCCGCCCAAGGTTCCGGTTCGGGATGTGTTGGCGAGTCGGGATAGTTTATATATGATTCTCATATACCTGTACCTTAAACACATTAATATACAAGTGTAATCCGTAGTATCCTCTCTCTTGTCGAGGCTAAGAATAATCTTCACCTACAGGTTCGAGACTAACATTCGCCCGATTCTCCCAATTTCTCGCCTGTCCACCATCTCTGTCGAAAATAACAAGATCTTTTGTTGTCACTAACTTTTTCGTTCCCTCTTCCTCCGTTTCTCCACCATCTCGATGTCAACTAATTAGATCTTTGTCGTTTTTAGTCATTCGTTCCCATACTTCCTATTTCACTCCGTTTTCCACACAATTACTTCTCCATGTTTCTTTCAATTTCTTAGGCAAAATCACCATCATCGTCCACAGAAAACTGCTCCAATCGATGACCAACATGCGGGCCACCCGCCGGGTATCCGTGGCCTGGGGGTGTTTCTCGCGGACCCATTTATACGTAGAATCGTCATCTGGAAGACACTCGTGTTATATTCAATCCACCGACCATTGCCGATCGCCAGCTGCAGGCTGAATCTGCAGAATCTACCATTGCGACCGAAACACGTCACTATCCTAATGATAATACCCTAGTTTTAAGTTAGTCGTTAATCAAGATTAGAAAATACCCTTGGCATCTTAGAGCTTAAGCAGTGTGCCTTTAAATATGTTATTGATGAATAAAAAAAATCGGTATCAAACAGCTGGAAGTAAAACAGTCTTTGTCGCTCTACTCACTATACGTGGTGTGAAATATTTTTTTACTAATTACGAATTGGGTTTTACTATTGCAAAGTGAATGCTGACGAATTAACAATATCAATGTGATTACGATGTAAAGTTAGTATTTTCATGAAACTTTCATCTAACATTCATTTCTCTTAATCTGGCATTCTTTTTATTGTGAATCAAACAATCGGTTGTGAATTCGAACACGGGGTGCATCAAACGAGAACGTATGTTGAAACTACATAAGCCGTGCCGTAACGAAACTGGTATTTTTCCCAACTCTGGCGATAAAGAGTGTTAGAGGAGTATTTTCCAAAGATACAAAATTGACAATTTTCCATGATTTTAAAAATCTCATTGACACGCGTTGCCTTTAGTTGTTTATTCCTGTAGGATTACTGTTATCACTTATTTTCACACCCCTCAGCGGAGATCAACGATTTCAAACGTAGATGAATCGGCACTCATGTCTGAACTTGATCATATGTGATTCTCTTCGACAAAGATCAAAGCTAATCGAATCATCCAATGATTGATCTTTCATTAATCATTAATCATTTTAGCTCAAAATCACTACCGATTATGTATGATGAAAGATCAGTACCGATTTTGATCGATGTGATTTGAAGATCACTGATCAATTGATCTTAAAAAGATCAGATTAGTAGTGATTTTTATTGGGAAAAATCACAAGAGATCTTCCTTGGCAGCGATCTCGAATGGACGAATTTTATATCTTGCTTTTCCAGCCCAGGTTATTCATAAATGTATGCTTAACTGTTATCGACTATATGTTAATGTGCGCTTATGTCTAATTCTGCGCGTAGAGCATTGGAAACTTTGTTTTCATTTTTTGGGCCAAAGCACCGTCTTTTTATTAATCATGAAAGAAGATGCACATTTTTCTTTTAACATTGAATCAATCGCTTGAAGCATAAAATTTTTGCGCGTACCTGAAAGATTACGAGAGGATCATTCATTTACACGGATTCAACGGAAATGATTAGGTATAGACGAACGCATATACATTTGATTGATGGTATTCGGTTATTAGGAATCTTTTTAATTTCAATAGGTCTCAGGGGTACAAATATGTGTGTGTATTGTTTGCATTTTGAAAACACCAAATCAGTAAACAGTTTCTAATTGGTCACCAAATCTTTTTCATCTTAAACAAGGTTAACTTTATCAAACACCGCTGTTAGATAAACACTTGTTATGGAATCATAAATTTCTCAAATCGAATAAACACAAATTCACCAAACGCTTCAACCATCGATGTTGTTTTCATTGACATTTTGAAGCGACGCGAACAGATTTCAACTAAAAAAATGTTGATTTTCCATTGCCATTATTGTTTTGCTTTCAGCTGTCTCAGGCATTTGACAGTATTCAAAACAATTTTTCAATTACTTGAATGTACGCAAGTCAAAAACCATGTTGGTTGAATCAAAAAGAAATTAGTTGAATCAACTATCGCAAAAATCAAAAACTGCGATATCGCAATTTTATGATCGGAGGGTTATCCGTGATTGCATTTTTTTAAAATTATCCGGTGTAATGTTTACATCTCAAATACAAGAATGTTTAGTGAACGAGTACCATTTATTTTGGATACTTTACTTGCTATTTACTGACATTCGCAAAATGTCATTGAACCTAATATGATGCTCAATCCCAAATAAACCTCAGCTCTCGCATAATGAATTAAGATCGACATTACTTAAGAGTAAAAACTGTTTCTTCAACTTCTGTTATGATTATTTAAATGAATTTGCCTGTTTAATAGAAATCGTCAAACACATGAAATAATTTAAAATTTTCCTAACTATTTCAATCTGTAGGTCATTTTGAAAGTAAAAAAAATAGATTTATTATCAAGCGAAATGTTAGAATAATTGATTGAAATTTTAATAGGAAAACGCTTGCAGTAGGTAATGTTAGAGATATAACCGCTAGATTGACGTAGGACTGCTTTCGACAAGAGACAGATCACTTTCAAAATGCACATTTTTTTAATACATTGTTTTACTAATAAATCATCAATTTCAATTTAGATTACCATCTCTCCAACTTTCAACATAGTTGACAATTATTTCCACGTGCAGAATTCCGAATAAACAAATTGCCTCTCGTTTGGCGAACTGGCGTAAATCTGCCACTTATGCTTGTGCGCTCTTCCCTACAGCGCTTACGTTCCGCACCGAGTCATGGCACCCATGAAGTTGAACGTCGTATGTATTAGTTTCGACATTTATTCTGATTGAAAATGGATTTTATAAAATCAAATTAATGTATATGAGGAAATCCAATTAACTCTTTGCTTGATTCTATGTGGAGACACTGAAAAAGGTTAGGAACTTAACTAAAATTGTCGATTTGCATATGTATTCTCTCCGAACGATGAGCATAATAGACCCAAGTTCATTACAGCAGTTCTAACGGCTACAAAAATAACAACATATGGGGCATTCCACGCAAAATCGACCACCCCAAATTTTTATTTCATCTATTTTTGTCGTGAATACGACTTACTTTACTATGGGGCGCCTTTTCAAAATTAGCCATATGGAAGAATGAGCAGAACTTAATCGTGAATATCTCGACTTGTATTAATGGCATTTCTCATTTGCCAGTTGGCAGTTCTCATTTGCCTTCCGGTCGTCAAGGCGAGAAGACGCATTAAACCAGTTTCGCATCATTTGGCACTGCAAGCGGATGTGTCGGTTTGTACGTAGCTAGTTTCAATTCAAGCAAGAACGATTGCATTAGCTGCTGGTGCTTTGCATTGGAGAGAAAGAAAACAGGAAACGAAAAGTGGACAACATTATATAAAATCAGCCGTTTTAATAGCTCTAAATGTTATCTTTGCTTCGTGCACTTTTCGCTGGGCGAAAATCGTTCGAGATAAATGTTCCGAACTGTGCTAAATATCGTACACGGATAGAAATCCGTTACTGCTGTTATAATTAGAAATTCATGAAACCATTAATTTTAACTTATCATGAAATCATGAGCAATAACTCTTCTCCCACGAAAATTTATCATGGTTCGAAAATGCGTTACTTGAAGAATGCATTTCTTTCAAAGCTCGTTACTCTAATTTTCTACCCGTATATCACTTTGAACCCTCTGCCTCAAGTGATGTGATAGATTAATAGATTAATGGTAAATAGTGATGGGCAATACGGTTCATTTCAATGAGCGGCTCTGAACCGAACGCTTTTTCGTAAGAGCCGGTTCAATTGAACGGCTCATTGGCTCTTTTTCAATAAACGTCAATGTAGAGAAGCGGTTCGAGAGAGTGAGTGTGAGAGCCACGGAAATGCATGAGCGGTATGGGCGGTCCAAAATTGTGTTTCAGAACCAGAGCTGCTAAATGTCACTATCAACGAGCAACTTTGCACGACGAAGATTGGAAAGTTTATTCACTGGACTGCTGCCAACCAGGCTCTACCAATCATCATATAGTGAGTGTCTGAGAGCCGATCTGTCATAACTTAAATTCTCTTGATATTATACTCACCAGGACGCTCATTGATTGCCGATGCGATTGATATTATCTTCATTTCTCCTGTCACTGCTTGATTACAATGTGACTAAATATTAATCAAGCAGCATAAACATTGAATTAAATTCATGTACACCAATAAACTCCAAAATCCGATGACTTTTTACAAAGAACAATAAACTTTATCAATTTATGTTGATGTTAGTACTCTCATGCAATTTTTTACTTCAACAGGGAATAGGAGAATGAGAGAGAGAACAAAGTGCGTCACCTGTCTTTGACTGAGTATACTTCTACTTGGTCATTGAACTATCGAGTATCTCATTTGAAAGACACTTTGACCGTACCGATTATAGTTGACGATGATTTTAGTCAGTCTGTCAAGGTCATTTGACATGACTGACAATTTGCAGCTCTGTTCACAACTAGAGAGTTCCTTGTGCGAGAAAGCGGGTTATTGAAATAAATTAGTAGAAATTCCTTTTGGAAAAAATCTATTTTCTTCTCCTATTACGACAGAATTCTTTGAAAATTCACCGCTGAATAAATGTTCCTATGTATTTTTGACACCTTCATTAGAAAACATCATCGTTTAACCAACAACGCAATCAAATTTGGGTGTACACAGGCACACAGATTTTCCAAGTTCAAACGAAGATTTTAAAATGGCAACTCTGCTTGAGAGCCGCGGTTCAATTTTGAAGAAGCTCATTGCTACGAGTCGGTTCAAATGAACGGCTCGTGAGCGCTCGCCAGGCATGTCCAAACACTGCACTGCACTGCGTGCTTCATATAACCACCGCCACCGCGTGTATTGAGAATGCCATTGCGTGCCAGTGCACAAAGAGAAACACGAAACGCAATATCCGAAGCCACGGTGCTCGTGGCGCTGTTTTATTTTCGGCGCTGGTGTTTCAAGCTTCGGCATACACCGAAACTGCGTGTTTCCAGTTTCGTTAAACACCGGAGCCGAGTGTTTTTAATTTCGCGAAGGCACCGAAGAGCACCCATGCGTTGGTTATATTGTCAATCAATTGAATTCAATCAGACGCGTATTGATGAAAAAGGAATTAATCATTCAAATGCATTTTTCGTCATACCGTGGCGCTATAGGTGCTTATAGTACAAGCAACGTATATGGCAAAATCGGAAACACTCGGCTTCGGTGTTTGCCGAAGTCAGGAACACTCGACTTCAGTGCTGCCCGAAAATCCAAACACCGTTGCTTGGCAATTACACGACCACCGGTACGGGTGCTTTTTCTACTGCGTTCGGTGTGTGTTTTTCAACACGGGCACGAAGCGTAGCATTCAATACTCCTGGTGGTGTGCTCACGAGTGATGGTGAGTACCGTGCAGAACGGATCCGTGTTTTTGCCATGCCTGGCGCTCGCCCATCACTAATGGTAAAGCAAAGAGCAGACATTGAAAAGCAAGACCTACTGAAAATGTTTACTTGACCCTGAAGCGTGTTATTTAATAATCGTGTTGTTTTACCAACATAACATAAAAATAGAGATAATGAGCCGAAAATTGACATCATAAGAGACTAAGCACGGCTACACTTTTCATTTGACAAACATTAATGTTACATTTTGTTCAAATGTATTCTTACACATTTGATGTGATCGTTGTCAGGCCCGTACCCAGGATTTCGTTTCGGGAGGGGCCCAAAAATAAAAAAATAATGTTACTGAAGATGGCTTATATACCTAATTCTCGGTGTGCCTTTTATGGGTGTTTTTAACAGACACTTTAAACTTTTCCACTGGAACTGTTATTGTATTACATTTCTTTACGTTTACTGTCTTGTTATTTCTTCAAACCATGTCTTAGACCTTCTAAATAATTATATGTCTGTTTTTGATTTCGGGAGGGGCCCGGGCCCCTCGGGCCCCCCCTCTGGGTACGTGACTGATCGTTGTTGCTAGAATAATATTCCGAAAGCTAGCGTTTATTTCGATTATGAATTAGGAACACCATCTAACGAAGATCAGATATTTTGTTCAACCACTTTGATTAATTTGTTTCATAGATATAACAACACAAGCTGTATTCATGTGATGTGATGTGAAGTGAAGCCACCATCAGTTCAAGGACTTGCCAGTGGATGCGGGTAGACTTACAGTAGCCCCGATATGACTCATCCATTCACCTTCTTACTATAGCTGTTGCCGAACAGCGAACAAAAAGGGTTGGGCGGATATGTAAGTAGAGTCACTTACTTGTGCTCCGCGGGAATAAAAGATGCTCTTCCAACCATAATATCCAGTGCATTGATGAAGCATATCGCTATACATGCTTGAACCCGCCTGATGGTTTGTTTGAGAAGGGCGCGTCAGACTCATTTCAAACCTTCAGAAAGAAACAAGTTTCCTTCAAGTGACTTGGGCTGGCTATCCACAATCCCTCGTCCAGTCATCAATTCGTCCGATGCCCTGATGCTCCCTCCCCTCCCTCCTCTTTTATATTGATAAATAAAATGAAACATAGTGTAATGAAATTAATATAACATAATATAATATAATATATTTTAATATAATATAATATAATATAATATAATACAATGTCATACAATATAATATAATATATTATAAAACAATATATAAAATAACATTTAATGTAGAGTGTCCGTTATGCTCTTCTATCTTCGCAATGCTGCAGGAAGTAGAATATTTCTCTTCTAATAACAATAATAA
The DNA here is from genome assembly GCF_030247185.1 of Malaya genurostris. Taxonomy (NCBI): domain Eukaryota; kingdom Metazoa; phylum Arthropoda; class Insecta; order Diptera; family Culicidae; genus Malaya; species Malaya genurostris. Next base: position 158,196,873 of record NC_080572.1, read on the forward strand.
TATCCACATCTATAAAAATGATATATGTTATTATTATTGATGACAAATTAATAATAATAACAATAAATATAATAATGAAAATAATATTAAAAAACAATATAATATAGTACAATGAATTATATAATAAATAATCGAATGAATACCACAGACACACGTGTAGGCATGAAACAGGAACCAGTGAGGACCAAGCTCACCTTGTAACGAGCTTGATATTTAGTTAAAAGTTACTTTAAAAATGATAACTTATAAGGAAAACAAATTTATATTTTGCGCAGAGGTACATAGTACTACTCATAATAAACCCTATAATATATAATAATATTCAGAGCCTCTAAATTCGTATTTCAAAGTGATTACCTGTTCGAGTTGTGTAAGATCAAGTAGATAACTCAATTTAATGCTATAATGTTTGAATGCTACAGTTTTGGATATGAGAAGGACAAAGAGAACATTTTCATACTGTGCTTAAATAGCCACACTTCTATTCACAGTGGATGCGGGATGGATGCGACGCAACGAGTGTGCATTGACAGAAACTACCTGCATACAATTTGGTGAAACAACACTGCTTGTCATATAACCGAACATTTTCCATGTCCTGATAGCTAGCACTTACAGTCCATACCAATCGCCAAAAGTTCACATTCCAAATCACCTAAGTTCGAAACCGGATTCTCTCCGCGGTAGTGTGAAGATTGCATGAAATCTTTTTTCTTGCTTGCGACTAATATGGAGATTGCATAAAATCTTTTTTCTTGCTTGCGATTAATATCGCCTAAATGTATACTATCCCGAACCTTTTTTGGCTGTTCTATTTTTAGATTATGCTCGTGACGTGTCATTTCGAGAAAATCTACATCATATTAAGTTTTCAATGTGCTTTCACTGAGAGCAAAACTAGTTTCCAGTTTGATGTCACACAGCATTTTTTTTGCTTTCAATTTTGATCTTTTAACCGTTAAAACGACCAAAACGATAGCAAATTAAGTAATCGATATATACGAACAGCACAACATCAAATTGAGTTTTCTTTTTAATCTCACACTCTACTCGGGTAATGATATTGTCTGAATTCAGTTTCGGCTTATCTCTGTTAGGTTAGGTTAGGCTAAGTAATATTCATAATTAAAGAATAGTAATAGATCTAGATATTTCATTTCAATTACTTACTACTGTCTTCAGTATTTAACTTAAAGTGATTCGGTATTATTTCACGATATTTAAATAATAATATATATAAAAATTAAATCGGCCTGTAAACGCGTGGTTAACTTCACAACTTCGCCTGTCTTAATCGATTGCCTTGTTTATCAGATACTGACGTCGGTAGCTGTCATGCTGGGTTCCAGTTTTGTAAAGGGCGCGCTCGATCTTGATCGCTCACAATATTAATAAATCACACATAACGCCTGAATTTATGTTGCAAAAATTACCATCGTAGCAGAAACACGTCTGAAGTTATACTCAACAACTTCAAGTGCGTTACGTTTAAATATCATCGAAATCAGTCCGAATGGATCATGATGCGAGAAATTTTAATCATGGTGCATTATCATAACATGATAATATATTATTTTCCCCAAATCAAAAACTCAGTCTTTTTTACTATTTCAAATTAATTCGAGATTACGCGCTCGATTTCGTTGATTTTCTAAGGGAAAACGTGCAATATCCAGTTGAAAAAGTTTTCAAATCAATATAATACTTTTATCGTGCTACTGCGAAGTGTTATCTTACCGAATTGTCATTTTGCGGAACGATTTCTCGGTGATCAGTATATCGCATCCCACGAGACCTGTTACTTGCTTGCCATCATTGTTTAGCTTTTGTGCTTTCTTATACAATGTCAAAAAACAATAAGTGCGACTTTGACCCCTGTTTTGGTTCTTCTGGCTCACGCAGTCAGAAAATCTGCTATGAATTCTGTGCTAAATGGTTTCATCACAAGTGCGTGAATCTTAGTAATTCAGCAGTTAAAGCTCTTCGCGACTGGTCTGGAGTAAGTTGGCTCTGCAGTCGTTGCCATGTAGTGGATAATCGTTCATCATCATGTACTGAACAAATCTGATTTTGCAACGCACTACCTCAACGCTTAAACTCGTCGGCTCAGTCATGGATACTCTGTAATGGTTCTGTAAAGTATATTCTTAATTTTCTCTCGACCGACCTGCTCGCAGTTCCCAAACAATGATAGCGCTGGTCCCTTCAAGGACCGTATTGATGAACTGCACTTCGACATGAGCAACATATTCGACTCAATAGTTGATGCAACCAATAAACACCCTCGAACTAGCAGCATTAGTAGAACATCTCTTACGCAACCTGATAAAATACCGAAAGTCGACGTTCCTGTATCCAGTGCACCCACAACGCATACTATAGCTCCTGTCATTTTAGGCGAAACCAGCTCTAATTATTTCTCTGTTGCCACTCCAGCTACTTGTGATACAGCGTCAAAATCATCTCTCAATTGCAATACCAGCTCTTGTCGAAACAACATTTACTGCACCTACTGCTGAACCAAACATAACCGCTACCACTACAATTACATTTATTTCTTCCGCTTCCTCCACCACCGTCACCGCCGGAGCTGACACATCCTTACCATCAATTTCGCATCAAATTCCTGTCTTGTCTTCTGACCAAGAACAGCCGATCTACAATCCACATTATCATCAGCAACTCGTTGTTCCATTCATCAACTCGACCGACAATGCTTCAATGCCACCTATTGCTGCGACAAACTCACTGCTGTTGCTTAATATTGCTGCCAGCCCTAGTGATTCATATAACACCGGCAACATCCACCGTCGCTGCCAACACCGCCAATTCAACACACTATCTTGCAAGCAGTTCTAATTCGATCAACCGCACCTTGTCTGCCAAGCCCATGGAAACTATCGGTAATCCTACAGTGAGTCACCCTTTTGCATCGTGTAGCAGTAACCAAAGCATGCCTGATGTTGATATGCGCATCACCAATGATACTGAATCAGCAAGAACGTCATCCGCACCCGTTCACATCAACAATAAGCAATCCGGAATATCGGTAATATCAAACGTGCCTTTTACAGGTGCTAATCTACTTTTAGACATGCCTGCCAATACACGTTTAACATCTACCAATACAATAATTCCACATAGACACAATAGTAGTTACATTAGTAATCAAACTACAAACCAGATAGCTAAGCTCCAAGTGGCTCCTCCTGTTCAAAAATCATTTGACGCAGGCAACTGGTATTCTATTAGTAGATTTTTTCCAAGTGAATTTGTAGAAAACATTTCCAACTATATACAAGCTAGACTCAACTGTAATACTGATTTGATCAAGTGTATCAAACTCGCACGTCAGAATCAGGATCGTCCGTTATCTTTCGTCTCGTTCGAAATATGCGTTCCAGTTAACTTCGAAACAACTATCACATCATCTGAATTCTGGCCCAACGGTGTGACAATAGCTCCTTTTTTAGAGCATAATCTCAGACAGCTGCCAAACAGATTATATTCACCCCGTCTCCCACCTCTTCGAATGCCAGACAATGAATCCAATCGCCCGTATGCGCAATCACCCCGAGTTCTCACAGTCCTTCAATCTCAGCCTCGCCCCCCGTGCGACACCCGTCTGTTCCAGTCTGTTCCCGATATCCCACTTCAAGGATGATCCAGACCACTCTAGTTTAGCAATCTATTATAAGAACGCCGGGGGAATTAACACTTGCCTGAATGATTATCATCTTGCCTGTTCTGATGAAGCCTATGATCTATATGTGTTCACTGAAAGCTGGCTAAACAGTAACACTGTTTCGAGTCAAATTTTCGGGAATTCCTATTGAGTCTATAGACAAGACCGCTGCGATTCGAATAGCACCGAAAAAATTGGTGGTTGAGTACTCATTGCTTGTCGATCAAAATATAAATAACGTCTCATCTCACTATCGAATCATTATACTCTTTACATTTGTGTGCTTTATTTTCCGCCTGATCGTGTTAATGACATAGAATTGATTGAGCAGCATTTGAGCTCATTATCGCAAATCAACGATCGAATTGATTTGAACGACAAAGTTATGATGTTGGGCGATTATAATTTTCCTGGTTTAAGATGGATCCATCTAACTATCTGTACCCAGACACTGCTTGCTCATCCAAAACACCATCTTCCGTGATGCTTCTTGATGCATACAACATAGCGGGCTTAGTTCAACTAAATGAGTACCACAACACAAACAATCGCATGCTTGATCTTTGCTTCGTTACCCAGGAGCTGTCATGCATTTGTACGATTTCACTTGCCCCTTCTGCGCTTGTAAGAAGTAGTCAACATCACCCTCCTCTTCATCTGTCCTTAGTTGAAGTGTCGCCTATCGTGTTCAACAGTATGTCAGATGAGACCTTTTATGATTATAGAATCCGAGAGCCTTCTCGTACCATTATCAATAATGTTTAACACCTCTCTACGTACCGGAGTATTCCCCGATCCGTGGAAAAAATCATTTATCTTTCCTGTGTTCGAAAAAGGCGACAAGCGACAAATATCCAACTACAGAGGAATAGCTGCGCTATGTGCAGTTTCTAAGTTATTCGAAATAATCGTTCTCGACTTCATCACTTATAACTGCTCTAACTACATTTCTTCAACTCAGCACGGTTTTATGCCTAAACGATCTACATCTTCAAATCTTGTGTCTTACACATCATTCATCATCCAGTCATTACAAGCACGACTACAGGTCGACGCTATATATGTACACGGATTGCTTTTGACAAAATAAATCATCAAATAGCCGTTGCTAAATTAGCAAGGCTTGGATTCAATGACGCACTTTTGGCCTGGTTTCAGTCTTACCTAACAAATCGTGACATGGCAGTAAAAATTGGTACCTGTATTACCACGCCTTTGCAAATGAGCTTCGGTGTACCTCAAGGCAGTCATCTCGGATCCTTCATATTCCTACTTTATTTGAACGATCTAAACTGAAGTGCCTAAAACTATCATTCGCCGACTATTTTAAACTGTTTTAGCTCATCAGAGATTCTGAAGACACTGTATTCTTGCAGATAGAGTTGGATAATTTTACTATGTGGTGTGACGTGAATAGGATGGTATTGAACGCAACCAAATGCGTCGTTATCTCATTCTGTCGTAAACGCTCAACAATCATATCCAACTATACTATCGCTCAAACAGTTATTAAGCGTAGTTCGTAGTCCGTAGTCAAAGACCTAGGCGTTCTCTTGGATTGTAAACTAAGTTTCAAGTGACACATAGAATACATTATCTCAAAAGCTTCTAAAATGCTTGGATTCGTATTCCGCGTAACTAAGCACTTCACTGATATATACTGTTTAAAAGCGCTGTATTGCACTTTGGTTCGATCTACTCTCGAGTACGCTGCCGTTGTTTGGGCACCGTACTATCAAAACGGCATCCAGCGTATTGAATCTATCCAACGCAACTTCGTTCGCTTTGCACTTCGTCGTCTTCCTTGGAACGACCCTCATAACCTTCCCAGCTACCAGGAGCGTTGGAAGCTAATTGATCTTGACCTGCTATCCATTCGCCGTGATGTCTCGAAAGCAGTCTTTGTTTCTGATTTAATATTATCACGAATTGATTGTCCAGATCTGTTACAAAAATTGAATTTCGACATCCATCAACGCAGTCTTCGATACCAGCCATTTCTGAGGTTACCTCGTGCTAGAACAAATTATGCATATAACGAACCTTTCCTCAGCATGTGTCGCCTTTTCATTCGCTGTTCTGATGTTTTCGATTTCCACTTGTCGCGTACTACTGCAAGAAAACGTTTCCTGAATACTCTCTCTAGTTAGCTTTAATTCTATCTACGATCTCAGAGACAGGGACAGTTAGAGTTTTCATGTTACTTGATTTATTTTTTTTTAAATTTTTTATGTTGAGATAGATTAGCGATAGTTGTATTTTAAGCCAAAAAATGTATCTGTTGTATATTTGTAATCTGTAGAAGCAAAAGACGAGAAGGTTTTTTGCCTGTTGGAGAAAGAGGTTTAAAGAACCTCAGCTCCAGCGGGCTTTTCCCGGCTCCAAACAAATAAACAAATCATTACTCGCTTTGTTCATTTCTAGAATCGGAATTTTGCCAAAACAAAAAGTGGACAGCATTATATAAAATCAGCCGTTCTAATGGCTCTAAATGTTATCTAAAGAACTATTGAAATTACTTCTTTGCCAATCGAAAGTAGAAATCATCAGTTTAGTGAAAATCCAAAATAATTTGATTAGCTTCGTGCACTTTTCGCTGTGCGAAAATCGTTCGAGATAAATGTTCCGAACTGTGCTATATATCGTAGAGAGTTCCACAATTTGGTCCTTCTAAAAGGCAGTGTTCATTCTAGCAAGCAGTTGTATGAGCAAGGATTAAAGTAAGAGTATCATTTCGGTTGATTAAGGTTCAGAGCTCAGTTCCATCTCTAGTGATAAGAATTCGGTTCAGTATGGAATCAATTCGCACAGGAAGCAGTTCTGATGCGGGATGCTCGAAGTGCGAGTTTCGCTTCGAACATGAGTGATTGCGTCATAAAATTTCTGGACAAGGAGCAAAATACAACGATGGGAAACATTATACAAAATCAGCTCAACTAATTATTTTGTGCAAATCGGAGGTGAAAATCATAAGTTTAGTACAAATCTAAAATAATTTGATTAGCTTTGAACACTTTCCACAGCGCGAAATTTGGCTGTTTCGCGTTCAAGAAAAATACTCCGAACAGTGTTTAAATCCGAAATTAAAGAATCGATATCAAAACTCAGTATGTTGCTATTTTTGTTTCCGTTAGGACCACGTATTTGTGAAAAAGTAACAATTAAATTCACGTAAAAAAAAACCCTTCACAACAATTGCTTCAGTATAGATGATACCTTTTATCAATCCGCATGTGTTTTTTGCATGAATATTCTTAAGTGTTGTAGTACTCATGACATTATTTCAATGACCGTCGTTTTAAGCGGCAGTTTGAGATTTTAATCACCCAGTTACCTGTAGTGGACACTGCAAATCAAATCAAATTTGAATCTAAACGTGTGACATTCGATTGAACATTCCATGCGATGTTGAAGTATATTCCACTTTAGAGATTTGCGTCATTATTTACGGTACTTCCAGAGCCGGTATTCATGAGCCAGCATAACCAAAAACTATTCGTATGGTCATAAATTAATATGACGAATAAATTGCAAAAATATTGAGTTCAACTTTGAAGGTTTTTGAGGTTTTCATCTTTTATATCGGTTTGAGTTTTTTTTCTTTTTTTATATCATTTATTTTTACCCGGCTTTATCCTAGTTGCGATCGTTCACCGGGTATAGGTTTGAGTTTTGAAAACTCATCACCCTGTAATTCCAGAATAGAAATAAATTCCAGAATAGGAATTGAATAAAATTCATTAATTTTGTATGGGACCATAAATCCTTTAATTTGAATTTTTGTTTTTGAAATTCGATTTGACCTTTTTTTTGGAAAAAAACAATTCGATACTGGAACCGGAATTTGAAAAATCGGTGTAGCCGAAGTCAGTTAAATTCAGCTGAGGAGCTGTACATATAGTTTACATTTGATTCAAATGTTTGAAAACCAGTGTAAACATCTTTGAGAAATTGTAGTGCGAATTAAATTTTTGGGTACCTTCCGAATCAAAACTGAATACCGCTGAAACTGATAAAAGTTTAGTTGATTATAGACTATCCAAATCTGCAAATCCGATAAACCTGATTAATTTATGTGAAATAGATTTTTTTATACTATTTATACACTTATATTATACACCCTGTATCTTCTAAAGTCGGATTTCACTGAAAAGCAAGATGTTTTATAGGATTTTAAAACCTTTCATTTGAATCTTAGCCATCTTCAGCCATCTACGAGAAAAATGAGTTACACAATTTTAATTTCTTTTCACATATCATCATGTAGTTCCGAAACCAGAAATCGGATCAATATGAAAGTCAGGAACCTGGTTTAGGAGTATACCATTTTTCATATATATATATCTGAGTGTGTAGAAAACGGTTGAGTCATCTCCGAAAAAAATTGAGTGAAATTATTTGTCGCACACGCATTTGCTGATCTCGACGAACTGATTCGAAGGGTATATGGGTGTTATTGTTCTTCCACCATTTATTTCTGTAAGTAGTTTAAATCAATATAATTATGGAATTGCTTTCAACTCGAAAATGCTACCATCTGGTTTAGATATGTCATATTCTAACAATTATGTTGCCAAAAACGAAAATATCACTAGACGATTCTGTGAAGAATTTTTTTTTTTTCAATCTTGAATAAAATAAGAAACTCTTTTTGGGTATAAACTAACATAACCTTTTAAATTAGTAAACAGTTGTGTCAAGTTAATAGGAATTTTTCTTTATTTTGCATCGTCGCACTAAATGATTAAACACACTTTGCCCTATAGTTCTGGAACCGGAAGTCGAACCCGGATGAAATCAACAGCAACTTATGAGATTATTAGAACTTTCATTTGAGCCTGTTTGTGGAAATCGATCAAACCATATCTGAGAAAATTGAATCAGTCTAGTTTTATACTTTTTGACTACTATTTCCGGTACTTCTGAAACCGGGAGCTTGGAATCAGTATAGCCGAAGTCGGTTCGTTTAGTACATGATATGACATATACTCACACACATACACGCACAGACACATACATTGCTCAGCTCGATGAGTTGTGTCGAATGATATAGAACACTTAGCCCTTCGGGCAAACTTCCACTAGTTAATTTTTCAAGTGATTGCATAAACTTTCTATATGAGAGAGGCAATAAGAGGAAACTTATATAGAAAAGCATCGTTATCATGATCATCTTGTAATAATAGAATAATAATAGTAATAATTTACATTTTTTTCACCTGGAAAATATAAATTTGAATGTGGCAACCCTACACGCAATACAAAATTGAACAAATTAATCGGTGCTTTCGGAATCGGAAACCGGGGATTAGTAGTCCCAAAGTTGTTTCATATATTCACATTCACTAACAAGATCTGCCAACTAAATGCATTTAGCATTAAGTTTTATAAAAATATGTACCTCGTTTCGCCATCGCTTGTGAAAAAAATACTCATCAAATTGAAATTTTTCAATAATCGCACTGTAATACCGGAACCGGAAGTCTGAATCAACTTTTCGGGGACTTTTTGAAGAATTTGAAGACCTTTAATTTGTTTCTTAGTTTGGGAAAATCGGATAAGAAATTTCCGAGAAAATCGAGTGCGCATTATTCCATGAATTTGCACATATTTCCTTGTAATTCCGGAACCGGAGCTTGTTAACGCAAAAACCGGAGCTTGTTAACGCAAAAATGGACCTCGATAGACTAGTTGAACAACAAAAGCTTCTTGAACGTCAACTCCATTCAAACACGGAAGTTGTGCATAAACTTTCGATGCAACAAGAGAAGCCAAGCTTAGTTCATGAGGCTATAGATGCCCAAGAAATATTGCTTACGGCTATAAAAAATTAATTGATTTCAATAAACAAAAATAGCAGCTTGACCGGCAGTGTTGTTGCCATTAAAAACCATGTCACCTCATTGTTCGATACAGCAATGTCAGCAATGAAGGAAAACGTGTACAATGACTTAAAAAACTGACTTCCGAATTATCATCTGAGTTACGTGATATGAATAACGAGCTAAACCATATCAACCAGCTATCTCTTGATACTGCGACCAGCTGCACCATGAACGTAAGTTCGAAATTGACCATTGACATTCTTGACGAAATCAAGTCTTTGTCAAAACATTTGGTAGCAGCGAAGAAACCTGTGCAAATAGCAGTTTCCAATGCCTCAGGCCTCAGTTTGGCAGCAGAATTATGCAAAGTAGACAATTCTGGATGGCGCTTTCTTGGCGTTAAAAAAGTATGGAAATCGGACTGGAGTGACTACGATGCGCGAGAATCTAGAAGACTACAGAAGCTGCAAAAGCTAGAAGTCACAAAAAGCAAAAAAAGTTATTCATGAATTTGAAAATGAACAGCACTGTAAACAACAGCAGCAACAATTTAAGAAATCATAGTAATTACAATGAGAATTGCAATATTCGTGGCTCATGTTATCCTAGTAATGATCATCTAATACGAAGACAACCCAACAGCATCCTCCCACTAGACAGAGTGCTTCTTGCTGCTGCGAAAGAACGCTTTTCTAGGCCGTTAGCAAATAATAGACAAACCATTCAATTCCAAAGAGGTGAGATATTGAATCCATATCCAGCGAATGACTCACGACGATCGCCGCTACGATGCAACCCGATGATTCCAAAAGGTGCGTCAGCTACTTTGTACGGCGGGCTCAATTCTCAACACTCTTGTTTCCGGCGTCATTGCCCAAGTAGCAAATGTAACTTATTGAAATTTCAAGAGGTTCTACAATTGATTTAGAATTGTTTTTTTTATATTATGAAAAGTTCAGAAAGATTTTTAAATATATTAAGGCCATCGTCCAAGTACCATGCGCGCGGGTGGTTTTAGGAAATTTTCGATGGAAATTTCGATAAATTTGCCAAAACCGAAAACATACAGACCTTTGAAATACATTTATCTATCTACAGGGTGAAAATGGCTGGAAAATTCGGAGGATTTTCCGAGTCTTATCAAAAATAGCTCTGAAAAATGAGTGTTTTTGTGATCTTTCACAATTATCTGGAAAAATAAAGCGATGACATAAACTTTTTTTTTCAAATAAACTTTTTTATGGATACACAGATTACATTCGGACAAATTTTTGGAAAACCTTTTCACGCTTTTCATAGAAAATCCACGAATTTCAAAAATTTCCACGAAATCGGTTATATCAAATTCGTTGATTTTCCATGAAAAGCGTGAAAAGGATTTCCAAAAATGTTTTCGAATGTGATCCTTGTTGCCAGCATGAGGTTTTCTTTGAAAAAAAAATTTCATTCCATCGAATTATTTTTTCAAATAATTGTGAAAAATTACAAAAAAAGCTCATTTTTTCAGCGCTATTTTTGATAAGACTCGTAAAATCCTCCGAATTTTCCAGTCATTTTCACCCTGTAGATAGATAAAAGTATTTCAAAGGTCTGTATGTTTTTGGTTTTGTCAATTTTTTTGAAATTTCCATCGAAAATTTCCTAAAACCACCCGCGCGCATGGTACTTGGACGATGGCCTTAAAATCGGTTGTGAAACTTATCAATGTTAAGTTTTACAATACTAGCCAAAAAATTACTATAGAACAATTTAAGGTACATCTGAAACAATTGTGCAGCAAATCCTCAACTTGCCCACGTTGCACTAGCAGTTATAGAAACTCTGCAAAAATTTTCACATCGTCATGTAAAAACGAAGTAACTAAAACAATTGTTCAACTTATCAAAAATTTCCCAAAAAGCTGTCATAATTGTATCAGACACAATATACGTCGGAATTGCTATAAATCTCTTGTGGAAGAAAAATTAGCGAAATTATGCTCTCCGCAAGGCAAAAAATGATAAGCAGAATTAAGAACCTCGTAGTAAAAACTATTTTGCTGCCGAGTCCGCATAGTCTTGGTTGCCTCATGACATATTAGGTCAGTGTGTGCAGATTTCTTCATTTCTAAAAACACAATTCGAAACTTGCAAATAAGATGTACCAGTTTTATCTGCTTGAAATGAACGCAAAACTTGCCGACATGAGAATATTATCATAAAATTTCCAGAAATACAGCATTACATATGCAATGAAAACAAAAAACAATGAGATAATTTGTATCCAATTTTTATCTCGCGAAAAAAATGAAAAGATCTGACATCACTTTTTAAAAATATTGAAAGAAAAGTTAAGTTAATCTGAGCTACTCTCCTAGTTATATATTACCGCTTGAGCAACTTGTTTTTGCAACTAAAGCACTCCTACAGTGCGTATCACAAAAGTTGGGTTCACTAAGATGAATTACTAAACTGTATTGTTGTTTAAGTCAACTAGTTTGATAAAAATAAAAACAACTATTTTGATGAAAATAAAAACAAAAATTTCACTTTTCAATATTTACATGTTTATATTTTCTTTTATTTAGGTGAAATAAACCATTACGTTGGGTGAACAATTTTCTTTCCAACACACTGTTACCCTCGATGCCATATTGGAAAATATTGAAGAAAAATTCTTTTCAAGATTTTTCAGATTAATTGAAACATCAATATCGTCTTAAAATCGTCTGAAAAGGTGTATGAATGTTTGATAGCTTTCTTATACATATTTTGAACACTATTCCGCTCATATTCATTGAGAAGAATAGCTTGTTATTTTCACAGAAATTGATATGCAATCATCAAAACACGTACATGCAAAGGCGCTTGAAAATTTCAGGCGTACGAAGACATGTTTCACCATAAAAATGCAGTTCGTTGTCGATTTTCTATTTACTAAAACATAAAAAATCGATTCCACAATATGTAGTATTACCATTTATTTAGGTGCAGAATATTTTCCATGTTTGTGTTACGAGCAGGTGTTTTGAAAATCAAATTTGAAACTTATACATTAGAGATTATGTTTGCTATTTTTTTGTAAACATCAATTCAATTATTGTTTACATTACGTAGTAGTTTCCATGAGTTTCACAATCGTTTTTTCGCTGATTTGATTGCAGCATTTGTAATGGGATCGATGCATGAGTTTTTGTATCAGTTGCACAATAATTGTGAATAAATATTCAAAACAACGGAAGAATAAAAGATATGTTGCACAACAAAGAAAAATTGCGCTTTTTCCATAACACAACAGTTGCTAGAATAGTAATATAAACTAATTTGATAAATTGCACAATCAGTAGAAAAATACAGGACAATAACTTAACGTGCTACTTGGGTGACACACCCCTTAGGAGAAGAAAATGACGACAACTCTATTGATTATAATGCTTATCATCCAAATGCTGCACAATTTAATAAGTCATCATTGCACAGTGGTCCGGATCCACAATTTAGGGGGACAAAAACATTTGTGGCTTAGCCTTATACTTTAGAGCTATGATGTCTTAGGAACAAATGATCAGTGAAAGATAAGCCATATTTTGAAGCATATGGTATTAGGCTGGTTCCAATTATTAGGGTGATCCAAAAATTATTTTCCGTATGTGTTGAGATAGAGGACTGCATCCTTCTACAAAATTGTAGGAAAAATTATATCAAGCAACTTTGCCGAAAACACTATTGTAGTATCTCTAACGGTTTTAGTGTTACAGCTATTTTAATAGATCAACTTAGGGTGTTCCTAAAAAAATCAGATTTTTTGCTCTAGCGTTCTTAATATTCACTTCTCGATTTTGGTGTCTTTGAATATCTTTTAGAGTTTGTTGAAACCAATTTTTTCATGACTAGCGCATTCAGGTAGCGTTTTCTGAACCGAAGTTATGAGCAAAACTAGTTCAAAAACAGATCATTTTTAAACTGCTATATCTAACATTGGAGCAAACGAAAAAAAAATCGGTTTCTTTCATTTGATAGAAAATACTTTCGAGCATGTTTATAGAAAAAATGGCGGAGGAGATATTTTTTTAAATTTTTTAAATTGTGTTCAAACATTGGGTTTTTTCATTGAAAAATGCTCTTTCATGTAAGACATTTATTAGCTATACATATTAAAATAAGGTATTGATGTCTTCTAGCGTGTTTAAATTAAAAATGTTAATTCAGTTGCATAATCGGGAAGATGGAGTACACTCACGTTGGTTGTTACTCTATTCGATAATGCTATTACAGGATCAGACGTTAAAAGAAATCGTTTGAATACATCCTCTAGATTCACTAACTCTCTTGTGCTTCCTTACTGTACATACCAATAGGAAGCAAAGCATGTTTTATAATTGCAGTACCATGCACCAGAAGTTTATGCACGGTTGGCGACAGAGCATTCCATCCATACAGCTCCACAAAACGAATTCTTGTTTGTTCAGTAAACTCCTGGAAAGCAGGTACCGAAATCTTCTGTTTATCAACGTTAAGATGATTAAAAATCGTTCAAGTATATTTCCATTTAACTCGATGATTTGCGCTACTGTGTTATATTCTTTGAAAAATCTACGGGCCCAGATACCATCATTCGTGTTGCCGCCTCCAGGTAATGGTTCACCAATGCTAGACCCTGTCAGCTTGGAGCGAAATCAATCTTCAGTATAGGAACGCCATCACACGGTATCACATTCAACATATCATGTCAATTGTGTGGGTGCGCAGTGCTGCTATTTTTGCGCGCAAGAATTTGACATTTCTCTTCCCTACTTCTATGTACGAGATTCGATGCGGACTCACCTGAGGGCACCATGCTCGCAAAAAAGAATGTTTCCAATGATTTATTCTGGAAATGTGCGAGCTGGATATCTATGTCTGTCTTGATGTTTTTGCTAATACGTAACCCTAGCTGCTCTTTTAATGGCGTTAGTATGTTTGTCTCTTGCTCCTTGACATGCTGATTTTGTCGGGACATGCGCCATGTCGGTTTTTCAATGTGCAAACAATAACTCACTTTTAGCCAAAGTTCCATAGATCGAATCATTGCGTGTAGAGGCGAAATTCCATATTGATATTTGTTTGGATTATTCTCTTTTGTTTCAGTTCTTGAAAAATTCAGAGCTTTTCCTGAGCGCTTGCATATGTACCAAGCTTGGGAGTGTATGCCTGTTATGTCGTTTAACACTTTCGTATCGTTCAGGCAGAACACTAGCTTCGTTGATACAAATACTTTCCCCAGTACTGTGGGAGAAAGCTCTGCAATTTCTGCATTTACTTTGTCCACTTCCTGCTGTTAGTTCCGTGTTTTCCTTTTGAAAGATTATTATTCTGGGCAGCAAAGGGAAACAGATGAAGGATAATTGTTGTTCCAGATTATCCAGCCTTCTTGCTCAACAATCAATCGCAAGGGAACCAAACAGATAGCAAATAATGTACAGTAAGGAAGCGCATAAGAGTCGAAATAAATCAATTCGCAAGTATAGGCAGTTCCATCCGCAGAAATTCAATCGTTTAGTGAATCTAGAGGATGTATTCAAACGATTTCTATTAACGTCTGATCCTGTAATAGCATTATCGAATAGAGTAATAACCAACGTGAGTGCACTCCATCTTCCCGATTATGCATAGAAGACAGCAATACCTTATTTTAATATGTATAGCTAATAAATGTCTTACATGAAAGAGCATTTTTCAATGAAAAAACCCAATGTTTGAACACAATTTAAAAAATTTAAAAAATATCTCCTCCGCCATTTTTTCTATAAACATGCTCGAAAGTATTTTCTATCAAATGAAAGAAACCGATTTTTTTTTCGTTTGCTCCAATGTTAGATATAGCAGTTTAAAAATGATCTGTTTTTGAACTAGTTTTGCTCATAACTTCGGTTCAGAAAACGCTACCTGAATGCGCTAGTCATGAAAAAATTGGTTTCAACAAACTCTAAAAGATATTCAAAGACACCAAAATCGAGAAGTGAATATTAAGAACGCTAGAGCAAAAAATCTGATTTTTTTAGGAACACCCTAAGTTGATCTATTAAAATAGCTGTAACACTAAAACCGTTAGAGATACTACAATAGTGTTTTCGGCAAAGTTGCTTGATATAAGTTTTCCTACAATTTTGTAGAAGGATGCAGTCCTCTATCTCAACACATACGGAAAATAATTTTTGGATCACCCTAATAATTAGAACCAGCCTAATACCATATGCTTCAAAATATGGCTTATCTTTCACTGATCACTTGTTTCTAAGACATCATAGCTCTAAAGTATAAGGCTAAGCCACAAATGTTTTTGTCCCCCTAAATTGTGGATCCGGACCACTGTGCATTGGAGGTCATAGTTTATGGCCAGAATTTTAATAGAATGAAAAGTGCGTTGAAAATGACTGAAATTTGTATTAAAATATTAAGTAGTTCTTATGCAATAATCTTAGCTACAAAAACAAGCTGGGATGAAAGTGTTAGGAGTGAAGAAGTTTTCGGCAATAATTACAATGTGTTCAGAGATGATCGCTATTTACAAATGTCTAATAAGAGATTGGGTGGTGGAGTACTAATTGCTATTTCTACAAAATTTAATGCTGAGATCATAACCACTAGAAAAATTAAGGAATTCGAGCACGTATGGGTGAAAACTCGTCTGGCAGAGGAAACACATATATTATGCTCAGTGTATTTCTCCCCAAACAACACCCGTAAAGAAGTATATGAAAAGTTTTTCCAGATTGCTGAAGAAATCATAACTAATCTTCCTTCCGAAGTGAAAGTACACATTTATGGTGACTTCAATCAACGTGACATTGACTTTTTCCCAGACTCTGAAAATGAGAACATCCTACTACCAGTGCAGTGGTAGGAGAGAATGAAACCCTCCAATATATCTTTGATCAAGTTGCATGCTAAACCAGGACTAAACCAAATTAATTACGTTAAACATCAGCAAAACTGTTACTTAGATTATTACTAACAAATTCACAAGAAGACTTCTGTCTTACCGAATCCCTTATCCCCTTATGGAAAAATGAAAGATTTCACACTGTAATTGAGTTGTCCATATTTGTTCATGAGTATAATAGACCCGATGAATATGAGTATGACGAGGTCTTTCAGTATGGCTTGGAAAATAATGATAACATAAATCTAAAATTAAGTAACATTGATTGGCAAACCATTTTCAATGATGTTTAATGATGAAACTTCTGTGGAAATGTTTTATAAGATTTTATTATTAATGATCAGATACCTTTTAAAAGAATCAGACGACGACTCAACTATAAATATCCAATATGGTATAATGATAACATTAAAAATCGTTAAAATCGAAAACAAAAGGCCCACAAAAATATAATAGAGACAGTAGTAGTGTCAACTTAGGAACTTACTTACAAACTTGTGATCAATTGAATCTGGCAATTGAAATCGCTTCCGAGGAGTACTATTTAAAAACGGAGAGTGAAATAAAATCTTGCCCGAAGAATTTCTTCAATTACGTAAAACAAAAACTGAAATCTAATAATTTTCCCTAAAAAATGTTTTTCAAGGGTAAGACTGCTGACAACTCGGAAGATATTTGTACACTATTTGCAAATTACTTCCAAGAAACCTATACTACGTTTTTCGAAGAGGATCGAGACCGTGAATATTTTAATTTCTTCCCTGAACATGCTTGTGACATTAATATTCATCACATTAGTGTCCAAGATATTATGCAAGCGCCTAATAAATTAGATATCTCTAAAGGTCCCGGACCTGATGGAATTCCTCCCATATTCATGAAAAAACTATCGTTAGAACTAGCCACACCCTTGTTTTGGCTTTTCAATAAATCACTCATGACCTGTATTTTCCAAAAATATGGAAGGACTCCTATTTGGTACCGACTTACAAAAGTGGAAAAAAATCAGATGTGTGTAATTATCGAAGAATTGGAATTATCTCCTGCATTCCTAAACTTTTTGAAGCGAAAATCAATAAAAAAAGTTTTATGAAGTTAAAAATAGAATCACTAATATGCAGCATGGATTTTTTAAGGGTCGCTCGACTAATACAAATTTACTCGAATTTGTCTGGCTGCTATGGATAAGGGTAATTACATAGAAGTTCTCTATACTGACTTCAGCAAAGCATTTGATCGCATTGATATACCATGTCCTAGTAACCTCAGGAGTTCCACAAGATTCTCATCTAGGCCCTCTCTCCGATATATCTCTTATTTTAAAACACATAAAAGTGTTGATTTCTGCCGATGACATGAAGCTCTTCCTAGAAATAAAAAGTGATGTAGACAAGATGGTATTTCAAGATGAAGTGCAAACGTTCCATGTCTGGTGTAACAAAAGCCTTTTGAAACTAAACGTCAATAAATGTAAAGTAATAGCTCTCAGTAGCTTGAGCTTGAGCTTGAGCTTGAGCTTGAGCTTGAGCTTGAGCTACCACCCCTGGTTGCTACTCCGTTACTGATCGAGATTAGCTGAAATTGTACAGGGAGTTTCTAGATGATTCGACCTGGGACTGGTAAATCATTCTTCAATGTACATCTTCTGGTAACCCCAGAATTCTTTGATCAGTACCGGCGCCGGCCAGGCCCGAACGTAGATCGTCTAAGGAATGGGAAGGAATGTTAGTCCAACACTTGTTGTTACTAGAGGCCGTATATACTACTGCGCACTCCACAAGTGTCACGGGAGAAGGATATTTGTTAGTATAATTTTAAGTATTGGTATTATTCGCGCGCGACTCAGTATGTTCCGGTTTCAAGATGCTCGGATGCACCACTCACCGAGGCTTCAACAAAATCCAATACTGAAGTCCCGGAAAATTCTGATTCACAGTTATCATTCGTGAAAACCGAAGGAAAATTCGAAATACTATCGCGTAACGAACAAAAAAAACTTCTTTATTTGTTCTAAATGGGACTATCTGCTACAAAACAAACGGGTGAAACGCTTTATTGTTTTCATTATTAAAATTATTAATTGGTTACATTGGTTGATCCGGACAGCCGGCCACCAAGAAAAAATATTAATTTAGCAAACAAACAAGTATTTTTATTTACTATTTATTCAATACACCGATATATGTTATCTCTGTTATTAACATTGCAATATTAACGGATTTGCGTCATATTTGATATTGAAAGATTGACATGAAAGACATACAAGAACAAGAACAAGAACAAAGATGAAAAATACCAAATAGAGCTTTTTCTCCGAAACTAGTCGGAAATTGATAAGTTCAATGAAGAGACAATTTAATGAAATAGAATTAGCAGATGTGAAACGTTGAAAAAATCTGACAACTATCGTCTTTCATGACATAAAAGAAGGAAATCCAGTAGATCTATTCTTAGTCAAACTCATCCACCGGAATTCACACGGCATCTAGGCTGGTACTGTCTAGAGAAAGACAATAGGCACTATAAATCTTCCATAGGATCCTGAGGTCTTTTCTTATGCGGTCTTTTTTATGCGGCTATTTTACGCGACTCTCCTTATGCGAATTTTCAGAGCTATGCGGTTTTTTTTATGCAAAGTTTCAGAGTTATGCGGTTTCCCTTCTGCGGTTTTTTTTAGCGAAGTTTCAGAGTTATGCGGTTTTTTTTCAAGCGGTTTTCTTATGCGGTACGTAAATTCGCATAAAAAAAGACCTCAGTGTAAACGAAATCTATTTGGTAGTTAAAACATCGTCAAATTCACTGATATATTTGTAAACCTGGCATATCTGGTGATCTGGAAAGTAGAAAATATGAAAGGGAGATGGTTTATACTGATGTAATATAAGTAAACTTCAGCCCCTCGTAAGTTTTTATTTGCACCAAGAAATTAGAACCATTTACATACAAGGATGCCAGATATGTTCCCATTTTAAGACTGGTTGAATGCATTATCTACCATTATTCGTTCAATGAGCTATAAACAAACTGGACACATTGTAATTCTGTCACGCCAAGCATTGCTTCTAATAATCAGAAGCTGTTTCAAAGTTTACACCTACCACCATTCAAAGCGGAAGATAATTATTAACTTAGAGAATCATCCTATGGCGTCGATACCACATGATTCGTATTCTTGCAAAAATCTTCCATATATGGCATATACGGTAACGAACGGAATAAGTTATTCTTATGCTCTGTATTTTCAAAATTTCTTAATTTGGACGGAAGTAGACTGTGTGAGGGACGATAGTGAGAATCTGTATTGGTTATTGCGAGTACCACCGGATGGGAATTGCTTGTTTGGTGCTCTGGTGCACCAGATGTATGGTATCACTCCGTGTAATCCGCTGTTTGCATTATACGTCAATCATGCAAGGGAATCTACTGTAAATGAGATAGAGACTCACCTATGTGATTATTATGATCATTTAGTTCCGTTTGCTCAAGATATCATCATCGTTTATATTTAAACAAATTACGTTGTCACGGATTTTGGGGAGGCGCTGAGTGTTTCGCAGCAATCTCGAGGCTCTACGGTGTCAAAATTATAGTCTATCAAAGCGACAACCAATTGGAATTTTTGCCGCCCTCCGAAAACAATAATACTGATTTTTACTGGGTTTTTTACCGGGGGACTTCAGGTTTACGAACACATTACGATAGTGTCATATTTATTCGATCATCCACATTATCACTCGATTCTCAGATACAATCCCTTCACGATCGCAATGATAGTCTTTCAACAAGTATTCGAAACGTACATTTACCACATGTTGGTAAAATTGCACGTTGTCTTAGTTTTGGGCAAGAACCTTCAGACCAGTTTCGCTCGATTTACCATCAACTTACTGGAAATACTCCTACAGACAACGAGATCAACATTCTGCGTGGTCTGGTCATCATGGAGATAGAGAGACGTTCCTTCACATTCTTGACATCATGTGGGATCGTATGTACCACTGAGGACGAACTTTCAGATTTTCTGTATAAATTGCAAGCTGGTAGAATCGATGGTGGTATTACAACTTATATTATTTTATCTTCATTGATGAAGTTGAAAATTTACGTTCATAACGTTCACCAAGGATCTTTAGTTTACGAACCACAAGACGGTGATCACGTAGCTTGTGTTCAGGTTCGCACTGATATATCTGAAACATCATTGATGCAAGCTAGCGTTATGCATTTGATTGATATGCCCAATTCCTCTAGTACTTATGTAGATCCCTTACAATCGAAGAAAAAAAGGGATTGCGTGTTGCTTCGCTCAATATAAACGGATGTCGAATGTCTGATAAACGTGATGCTGTGGACGCATATTTACTAGGACGTCACATTCATGTAGCTGTTTTACAAGAAGTAAATGTAGATTGCCAGCAGATTATTACATCCAATTTTAGAAGGATCATTGGTGAACAGGTAAGTGGTAGGAAGCGTGGTCTTGCTGTATTACTACGGCGTGGAACACCTATAACAATAATCAATACTCGAAGTTGCGGTCCGAACATACAAAAAATCGACCTTGAGTATGAGGTATCTCATTAAACCAATTCTATTTAACAATTAGCTAACAAACGATTTTCTGTTCAGGTCGCGTCCGTTACTCGTAGTTTGTGTATAGTGAACGTTCACGGACCAAATCGAAGAGCTGATCGCTTTTTTTCGAAGTTAGGGTCTTTAGTTGCTGGGCTTCCTAATAAAAATCGTTTATTGCTTGTTGGAGACTTTAATTCACATCTTACCAATGTGAACATATCGTCCGACGAGAGGCGACTTATAGGCAAATATGTTGGTCATGATCAATTTAACGAAAATGGAACTCAAATGCGGTTGTTCATGTCACTGCATAGTTTAGCTGTACGAAGCACACAAGCTAACGCAAACTGTGGTTTCAAGTGTACATGGAGCAATGGTAAGGTGTCTAGTCAGGTAAACCATTGATTGCTTTACAATCAACTTTATTTTTGACAAAAATGCAATGTGCTTGCTCAAATCTTTCGACCGATCACAAAATTTTAATGTGTGATGTGAGAGAACACCGGCAGACTGTTAATGTAACTTTGGTGAACACAACTTGTAAGCGGAAGACAAAAACTGACATCTCTCAGCTCAGGAACGAGGCTCAACAAATAAAATTTAAACAGCAATTAGTCATGAACCATATTACACAAAGCAATCCTGGTTCATCTGTAGAGAGTGATTGGAAAAAAATATGCGAAAAGATTAACAAGAGTGCAGCTAATGTATTGCAGAAGCGTTCTTGTTTACCTGGGGACCGAGAATGTCGTTTGGCTTTAGCGCAAGTAAAGCGCTACACGTTTTGGGCAGGTAGGTCGTCGCACCCAAAATGGCTGCACAGATTAAATGCAGCAAAAGATGCTCTAAAGCGTAAAATAATTGAGCGTAAGGAGCGGGAGATTCGCGAGTTTTTCAATGAACTTCGACAATATCCTGCGGGCGAAAGAGTTTCCAGGTCATTCAAATATTTCAAACGCTTTCGAGGGGACAAGAGAGTAAAACCACAATCAGAGAGAGTAACTGGTAGTGATTGGTTACCAGTAAACGAAGATTTGAGTTTGATCCCAAATTTGTTGAGCGAATCTTCCACTGAAACTCTAATTGCGTCACCATCCCTTATGGAAGTACAAAATATTTTACAGCGGTTGAAGAATGGAAAGACACCAGGCATGGATGGCTTATATGCCGAATATTTAAAATATGCCGACGAACAGACCATTCGTGATCTGCATCAACTGTTGTAAAGTTTGGGAAACTAATATTCACCCAGTAGAATGGAAGCAAACCATTATAGTTCCCATCCCGAAGGTTCGAAGTCAAAAATCTGTAGATGACTACAGACGAATTTGTTTGAGCAGCACTGCATACAAAGTTTATGCAATTTGGATGCTGGAGAAATTACAACATATAGTGGGACCAGCTGGATCCCACCAAGCTGCTTTTTTACCTGAGCGTTCAACTGTAGACCATCTCTTTGTAGTACAAAGGATTCATCAAGAGAACTGGAACGGCGGAAACCCTCTTTTAATGATGTCACTTGACATAGAGAAGGCATTTGATCAGGTTTCACTTGTATCTCTTCCAGCTATTTTGAAAGGTATATATAGTTAGTACTGCAGACTTTATTCTCTTTCTTTCTTCCGACTTGATTATGAGAACACAATAACATATGTCTTTCATATACCCTCAAAAAATCGAGATCTCGACACAGTACTTTAGCATAACACGATCATGTCTGTACTGGATCATGTCTCCTGTAGTAGCATATATCATGGTTTCTAATCCTTTTTTGACGGCATATTGACATCATACGGAATGGCCGAAGACCATCCTAAAGATTTGTGTATTTATGTACTTGACATTTTTTTATGATTATAGGTAAGGGAGTTCCTATTCGTTTCGTAAATAGAGTACTTGAGTGTTTCCACAATGAGCAGCAACAAGTGTTGTGGAAAGGGCAGTTAACTAAGCCGACTTTAAGAGAGCGTGGAATTAAACAGGGTTGTCCATTTTCTCCCTTCATTTTCAATTTAATTATGGAAGCAGTATTGGAGTCCGTCGAGGACGAAGTGGATGACCTTAAACTGAATCAACGTGATCATTTCAGTTTTCCGATTTTATTTTTTTTTTTCATAAATACGTTTATTTCTTAAGGCAGTTTACATAAGTTTTTCTTCGCCGTAGCATCACTTTTACATAATATTCTTATCCTAATTTAATTCTAACATAGTCACAACGTTTTGCATTTATTAAAACATATTCTCTTATTACTTAAATATCATCTTAGGTAACTCGTCATTAATTATGAAATCTACTCGGAAATATTATTTGAACCAAACGATTAACTTCTATAAATTATAAAATAAGCTGTTATTTTCAGACATTTTGTTAATAATTTCATAAACTGTTTCGAGTTTGTTTGTATCATTACATTATTTTTATTCTAATTTAGCTATTGGTTGAACTCATGGACGCAGCTGGGATCAGAACTAAGTCTTGAAAGGGGCCTTTATTAAATTGAAACTCCAGTTTTCTTTATGAAATGATAAATAAGTTTCATGTATGAAAGGTCACGACAAGCAAGAATGTCTCGAACTGGGATATTGGATAGTCTACCTTGGGTACGCAAAGAATTTATTAGTTGAGATCTGACATCACGATACTCCACGCATGTCCAAACGACATGATCAATATCTCGATAACCTTCGCCACAAGCACAATGATTAGTCTCGGAGAGCCCAATTCGAAGGAGATGTGCATCTAACGTGTAGTGATTGGACATGAGTCTGGACATCACACGAATGAAATCTCTACTCACATCCAGTCCCCTGAACCATGCCTTTGTCGATATTTTCGGAATAATTGAGTGCATCCACCGACCCAGATCATCTTTATCCCAAGAAGCTTGCCAGCTGGCAAGTGTTCTTTGGCGAGACGAGCTATAGAATTCGTTGAAAGCAATTGGTCTCTCATAAATTTCACCCTCAATAGCACCACGTTTGGCTAAAATATCGGCTCTTTCATTGCCAGGAATGGAGCAATGAGCCGGGACCCAGACTATAGTGATTAGATAATTATTGTTCAATATGTCGTTCAGGCACTGTTTTATTTTGCCCAGGAAAAACGGTTCAGTCTTGCCAGTCATGTTTGAGCGAATGGCTTCAATTGCACTCAGACTATCTGTGAAGAGGAAATAATGGTTTGGAATTAATGTGACGATTACACTCAAACTATAATGAACTGCTGCTAGCTCTGCTATATAAACAGATGCAGGTTCTTGAAGCCTAAATGAGGCCGAAACATTATTGTTGAACATACCAAACCCTGTCGCTTCTTCAATTCGCGATCCGTCCGTGTAAAACATTTTCTCAGAGTCAATATGCCTGAACTTACTTGAAAATATTTTTGGGATTTCCGTCGAACGTAGATGATCCGGGATTCCACGCACTTCGCGCTGCATGGATGTATCGAAAAATAAAGTTGAGTCAGGGACATTTAGGAGGCTGACACGGATAGGAATATATCTTGAAGGGTTGATTTCCTGTGACATATGGTTAAAATATACTGTCATGAATTTTGTTTGAGATCGAAGCTCGACTAGTCGTTCGAAATTATTAATTACCATGGGATTCAGCACCTCACATCTTATTAGCAGGCGTGATGAAAGCTCCCAAAATCGATCTTTTAATGGAAGAACTCCCGCCAGAACTTCAAGACTCATTGTATGTGTCGAATGCATGCACCCTAAAGCAATTCGCAAACAACGATACTGAATTCGCTCCAGTTTGATAATATGAGAGTTTGCAGCGGAACGAAAGCAAACGCATCCATATTCCATCACTGAAAGTATCGTTGTCTGATACAATTTTATTAGATCTTCCGGATGAGCACCCCACCAAGATCCTGTTATTGTTCGAAGAAAATTTACTCTTTGTTGGCATTTTGTTATCAGAAACCTAATGTGTCCTCCCCACGTGCATTTGGAATCAAACCACACCCCAAGGTATTTGAAAGTCAAAACCTGTTGGATCATTCTTCCCATCATATGAAGCTGAAGCTGCGCGGGATCATGCTTTCTTGAAAAGACGACCAGCTCTGTTTTCTCCGCAGAGAATTCGATACCAAGATGAACAGCCCAATCGGACAAGTTATCTAAGGTATCTTGCAATGGTTTATGCAGATCAATAGCTTTGGGTCCAGTAACTGAAACCACGCCATCATCTGCCAATTGTCTTAGTGTACATGGGGTTACTAGACAGCTGTCAATGTCATTTACGTAAAAATTATAGAGGAGCGGACTGAGGCATGAGCCTTGCGGGAGACCCATGTAACTATTTCTGAGTGTTGCCAAATCGCCATGTGAAAAATGCATGTGTTTCTCTGACAAAAGGTTGTGCAAATAATTATTTATAACCGCTGGGAGTCCATTTTGGTGAAGCTTGTCTGAAAGAACATCAATGGAAACTGAATCAAATGCTCCTTTAATGTCTAAAAATACAGATGCCATTTGTTGCTTTTGAGCGAAGGCAATTTGGATGTCAGACGAAAGTAATGCAAGGCAATCATTCGTCCCTTTATTTCTACGGAAGCCAAACTGAGTATCTGACAACAAACCGTTCGTCTCGACCCAAGTGTCGAGACGTCGTAGAATAATTTTTTCGAACAATTTTCTGATGCAGGACAACATCGCAATGGGTCTATATGAGTTGTGATTGGAAGCTGGTTTCCCCGGTTTTTGAATGGCGATAACTTTCACTTGTCTCCAGTCAGGTGGAACAATATTTTGCTCAAGAAACTTGTTGAACAATTCCAACAAACGTCTTTTTGCGAGGTTGGGCAGATTCTTCACCAAGTTGAATTTAATTCTGTCCAACCCTGGAGCGTTATTGTTACAAGACAAGAGTGCTATAGAAAATTCCATCATTGAAAATGGGTTATTAATAAAACCATTATTTGGAGGAGATTCCCGTATAATGCTCTGCGTAGGAACAGAATCTGGGCAAACTTTCCTAGCAAAGTCAAATATCCATCGGTTCGAGTATTCATCACTCTCATTGCCCACGTTACGATTCCTCATTCGTCTGGCCGTGTTCCAAAGAGTGCTCATTGAGGTATCTCTTGACAAACCTTCGACAAAATGTCTCCAATAGCTACATTTTTTGGCTCGAAGTATGCTCTTGTACTTGGTTTCTAAAACCATAAGTTTTTCAAAATTCTGAGGAGTTCCTCCTCCCCGTTTTAGAAACGTCTTGCAAGCATTTTGTTTTGCGAGTTTAGCCTCTGAGCACTCTTTGTCCCACCAGGGGTTGGGAGGCCTTCTGTTAGTCGTTGGCCCAGGAAAGCGTTTAGTTTGGGATTGTTCTGCTGCCTCCAGAATCGAACAAATGAGGAAGTCATATTCTTCAAGTGGAGGGAGCTCTTCCATTGAATTCAAAATACTAGAGATACTACTTTGGTATTTAATCCAGTCGATATTTTTTGTCAAATCATATGGAATACTAGCGGAAGTAGCAATGCAATTGCTACTGCTAATTGAGATGATGATTGGTAAATGATCGCTACCGTGTAAATCAGGCAGTATTTTCCAGGTGCAATCTAGTCGAATTGATGTTGAGCAAAGAGATAGATCTAATGCACTTGGGCGTGCCGGAGGTCTTGGGATCCGTGTCATGCTACCCATATTTAATACCGTCATGCTAAAATTGTCACAAATGTTTTGTATTAAAGATGATCTGCTATCATTGTAAACGGAACCCCACATAATACCGTGCGAATTTAAATCCCCCAGAATCAATCGTGGTGCAGGAAGGGCTTCAACCATTTCATTAAGCTGTTGCTGTCCAACTTGTGCTTTTGGAGGAATATAAACCGAAGCTATGCAAATATCTTTGCCTTTAATGTTTATTTGGCAAGCAACAACTTCTATACTAGAAGTTGAAGGGATGTTTAATCTATAAAAGGAATAGCATTTCTTAATTCCCAAAAGCACTCCACCATACGGAGAGTCTCTATCGAGACGTATAATGTTAAAATCATTAAAATTTAAAGCTATGTTTGAAGTAAGCCATGTTTCGCATAAAGCAAATACATCACATTTTTGACTATGCAATAATATTTTAAATGAATCAAGTTTTGGCATGATGCTTCGACAATTCCACTGCAGGACAGTGATTGTATCATTTGCGACGGGTGATAAATTATCCATCAAAAGATACAAAACCTGAGACAATTGGCCATTGAGCTGATAACTGCTTCAAAAAGGTTCTAGCTATTGGAAGGAATGCCATTATGAGGGTCTTTAAGGGTTCAGATATATTGAATGCTGAGAAAATCCATTCAACAATTTCCGAAAACTTCAGTAATCCTGTTGGTGGCTGTGAAATGGAGCCCACTGGATTATTATCTTTTTCTGTACTAGATCCTGGATTGGTTTGTGAATTTGACAAACCAGGAGGCACAGTCTTTGGTTTTGACTTTTTTTGTTTAACACGGGGATCTTTTTTTGAAGATGAAATTTTAGGTGTCTTTTTTGGTAATTTGGAGGAAGACTTCTTTCTCTTAACTGACCCTTGGGTAGTGATAAACGAATTACCTTCACTATTTTCGTCAGAGTCAGAGTCCTCTGGTTCCTCTAGATTTGAAAACCCGTTTTCGGTTTCCAAAGGGGGGACATCAATGACCGTTTTAAGCATTTCTGCATATGTGCGCTTAGACCGTGCTTTTAAAGAAAGCTTAATTTTGTCTTTGTGCACTTTAAATGCAGTGCATACTGAAATATCATCATGAGGACTATTCCCACAATAAATACATTTTTCAATTTCCTTGTTGCAATCATTATCTTTATGAGGCCCTTCACACTTAATACATTTTGGTTTATTACTACAGTAAGTAGCTGTGTGGCCGAATTTTTTGCAGTTCGTACAATTCATTACATTTGGAACAAAAAGCCGAACAGGGAGGCGAATTTTATCGACATAGACATGGGACGGCAACGCAGACCCGGCAAATGTCACTCGAAACGAGTCTGATGGGCGATAAACTTTTTTTTCCTCTTCATGAACTACTGAGTACAGTTGTTTGCACTCCAGTATTTTAACACCCTCAAGCATAGAGTTCTTGAAACGACCAACACCATGCTTGAGTAAATCATCTACCGAAAGACTCGCTTCGGTAACAACACCGTCAATTTCGACATCTTTGGAGGGTATGTAAACTTTATACTCTTTATTGAAATGTTCCGAAGAGACAATATCATTCGCGTGTTTCAAATTATTTACCACAACACGAATTTTATCGTTATTTACTTTTATGATCTCTTTGATTGAAGAGTATCGTGATGTCAAACCTTTATTAATTTGAAAAATGTTTAATGGCTTTGATATACGTCTAAAAAAGACTATCCAAGGCCCAGAAGAGCTCTCCTGATATTTTTTCGTTCGTGGGGGTATCGGATTCATGCTAGGATTTACGTCCATGGATTCATCCATTACATTAAAATTTTTAACTAAACTTTAAAATAAAATTTGAAACCAACACTACACAGTACTCAATCAAAAGGAAAAGAAAAAACTTCTACCTTGAAATTGTTGTCTATCTCCGTTGCACTGCCGTGTAGATCCTCGTTGCTCTAGATGTTCTTGTTGGATGCTGATTGTTGGATGTGATGCTACTGCTACCTGACATCCAGCACCACTCGAATTCCGATTTGCTTTCGTCTTCGCCAGCTGTAACCAGCGCAGGTCACCGGTGTATACCTGCGTGTTGTATGGCAGTGGAAAGACCGAGTTGTCTTGTCTCCTTCTTCCTAGTGCTCCGCACCGATATGCTTCTGCACCGAAGTGCCTTCGCACCGGTGTGCCTTTGCACTCTCCTGCTTCTATGTGCCTTTGCACTCTTCCTCTTCGATGTGCCTTTGCACTCTCCTGCTCAGCACTTGTGGCTGTATATTGCGGCCTGGGTAGAGTTTGGGAAACGCCCTTTGTTGTTTCCTTCACCAGCTTGGCCCAGCACTAGGGCTCTCTTATGCAGCACGACTATACGTTTTAACGGCTGCTGCCAACAGGTCTCTACCTGTAGTTCAACCGTTGTCGTATTTAACGCGTGTAAACCAACCAGCGTTATTAAACTGTACGCTTCTATACACAACCTTCTCGGTTGAACGGCTATTACTGAATGTTCCGATTTTATTAGCGTTTGCTGATGATTTATTAATCATTGCCGAAACAAAAGAAAGTGTGGAGCAATTTTTGGTAAAACTACAGGAGTATCTGGGTTACGTCGGCTTGAATTTGAATTAGAGCAAATGCAAAGTATTAATCCGCCAACCGAAAGGTGATGCAGTTAAAGAAGTGGAAATTTTAGGACGGGTTTATGAAACGACTGAACCACTTAGATACCTCGGCATTTATTTTACCTCCAAATTAGATCGCCCCATGACGACAAGAACTCGATGTTGCACTGCTGTTCGAGTGTCGAAGATAGTTTTGAGTTTTTTGAAAAGGTATAGACCGTCTTGGCAAATAGGTAGATTGATCTATGAGACCATTATTGCACCTGTTATGCTCTATGGAACACAAGTAGCTGTTATGACAAAGTATAGTCGAAGATCAATAAGGGGATATGAGAGGCAGATTGTGAAGTCCATGGCACAACTGTGTAATGATACAAATAATTTAATTATTGGATCAGTGAATCACCTTCTACAAAAGAGACGAATCACTAAAAAGATACGAATGTACCAAATGCGATGGTTCACTTTTAGATCTACCTTGAATGAGTAAATGAAATATTTAGCGAAAGAAAAAAAAAACTATATACATGAGCATAATACTATTCTATACAATCCTATCATTTCCTTCACCATTAATTAATAAATTATTGTCCTTATCACTATTATTAAATACGTCGATCCTGGTAATACTTAAGCATTTTTTAGTTCCACCTGTTGGTAAAGCCAGCCGCTTATATATGAAAGCAATCGGAACCAAGCATTAGTCACTCTATACAAGGACTCCAACGTCTCGAAATACTGCATGTGTTATGGGATACCGAAACTAGTTTTATCTCCCCAGCCAGCCACTCATTATCATTGCTTCTCATTCATTGTTTAGGTTGCCGTCATGTAATACATATAGTACATGACACTCCGTTTTCTTATTTTACCCGAAATTAAATCTTAATCATATTATCCCCTCTATTGATATTACCTTTACGAAATTGAAATCGAAATGTTTACCTTGGTTTTCTCTTTTGTCGCTAAAATGGCCGAATTTGTTAGCTGTCAAATAGTTTTACAAGGGGAGAGTATATGTGAAAGTATGTCGGCTATAAGTAATGGGATCCGATTTTGCACATCACAACCAGAGTTACCATATTCACAGATTCCTCTGCAAACCCACAGACTTCTCTGACTATTTCGTCACACAGATACCGTCAAAAAACACAGATTTACATGAATACTCCATAAAAATGGCAGATTATTAAAATGTCCCTCACAGACTCTCACAGACTCTCACAGACTACGATCGAAAACATGAAACACAGATCATACACATTTCCCGCGAGTTGGAGCAGAGACCTTTATATGACAACTCTGATCACAACCCTATAAGAAGTACTCAACTCAACTGCCTCATACTGGTTCCGTGAAAATTAGCGCGGTGCTACAACGATCCTATGTTGACGATTGTAGCGCAGCGCCAGGCCAACTGTTCAGCACAATTCTTGCACCGGGCCAGACCTACACGATACTAATGAATGTTAGTGGACTTCTTACTGGGTGTATATGTTTTTGTCACATTGATGGAAAACTAATGGGGTGATTATTTTATTTTTATCTGGTGTAATTACTTTCAGACTATAAGGTAGAAAATTCGCTATTCCCTACATACGATACAAAACCAGTTTGCAAACAAAGTTCTTGTTTGTTTCTTTCGACAAAATAAAGAACATCCTCAATGAACTGTAGAAATAATTATGTTTGGCTGTATAAACAAACCAACAGCATCGAATCAACAACAAACCGCAGGTGACGCGGCCGGCTTAGCGAGTGAGACAATTCGCCGGTATCTGGCGCATTCATACTATTCATTAGCAGCGTATTGCTCAGTGAAAATAGAGCAAGAATCTTCACAACACAGCTAGCTATTTTATTTAGTTTGATAATGGTAATTGATAAAAATACTCCCTTGTATGATGGCACCCCTCGTTCTAGTGCTGAAAATAAGTTTCCTTTTAATCACTCAAAATATGTTTTCTCTGCTCACATTCATTTGTCACGACTGCATCACTATTTAAGT
The DNA here is from genome assembly GCF_030247185.1 of Malaya genurostris. Classification (NCBI taxonomy): domain Eukaryota; kingdom Metazoa; phylum Arthropoda; class Insecta; order Diptera; family Culicidae; genus Malaya; species Malaya genurostris. The sequence continues at coordinate 158,228,138 of NC_080572.1, forward strand.
TCACTTATTAACTCCCGGATTCCATCACTAATGTTCAAAAATACACTGCAAATAAACATTTTTCTAGAGCAATCAGGAGGAAGAGTACTTCTTTTCCAGTGTTCCCAGTTCTCTCCTGTAAAGTAATAGCTCTCAGTAGGAAAAAAACACACCAGATATCACAATTAAACTAATTAATAAATTATTGTCCTTATCACTATTATTAAATACGTCGATCCTGGTAATACTTAAGCATTTTTTAGTTCCACCCGTTGGTAAAGCCAGCCGCTTATATATGAAAGCAATCAGAACCAAGCATTAGTCACTCTATACAAGGACTCCAACGTCTCGAAATACTGCATGTGTTATGGGATACCGAAACTAGTTTTATCTCCCCAGCCAGCCACTCATTATCATTGCTTCTCATTCATTGTTTAGGTTGCCGTCATGTAATACATATAGTACATGACACTCCGTTTTCTTATTTTACCCGAAATTAAATCTTAATCATATTATCCCCTCTATTGATATTACCTTTACGAAATTGAAATCGAAATGTTTACCTTGGTTTTCTCTTTTGTCGCTAAAATGGCAGAATTTGTTAGCTGTCAAATAGTTTTACAAGGGGAGAGTATATGTGAAAGTATGTCGGCTATAAGTAATGGGATCCGATTTTGCACATCACAACCAGAGTTACCATATTCACAGATTCCTCTGCAAACCCACAGACTTCTCTGACTATTTCGTCACACAGATACCGTCAAAAAACACAGATTTACATGAATACTCCATAAAAATGGCAGATTATTAAAATGTCCCTCACAGACTCTCACAGACTACGATCGAAAACATGAAACACAGATCATACACATTTCCCGCGAGTTGGAGCAGAGACCTTTATATGACAACTCTGATCACAACCCTATAAGAAGTACTCAACTCAACTGCCTCATACTGGTTCCGTGAAAATTAGCGCGGTACTACAACGATCCTATGTTGACGATTGTAGCGCAGCGCCAGGCCAACTGTTCAGCACAATTCTTGCACCGGGCCAGACCTACACGATACTAATGAATGTTAGTGGACTTCTTACTGGGTGTATATGTTTTTGTCACATTGATGGAAAACTAATGGGGTAATTATTTTATTTTTATCGGGTGTAATTACTTTCAGACTATAAGGTAGAAAATTCGCTATTCCCTACATACGATACAAAACCAGTCTGCAAACAAAGTTCTTGTTTGTTTCTTTCGACAAAATAAAGAACATCCTCAATGAACTGTAGAAATAATTATGTTTGGATGTATAAACAAACCAACAGCATCGAATCAACAACAAACCGCAGGTGACGCGGCCGGCTTAGCGAGTGAGACAATTTGCCGGTATCTGGCGCATTCATACTATTCATTAGCAGCGTATCCCAGGAAACCGGTAAGCATTTATATTGGCAGTAAAATAGCCTTTTATAGGCATAGCCAATTCTCCTTGCCATATATTAGCAATCTGAGAGCTAATCTGTTATAAGTCGGTCAGATATCAGATTTTAGAATGCACACCAGCTGCATGAAAGCATTATCAACCCCAAGAATAAAACAACCATTATAATTAGCCGCACATCAATCTTATACAAGCATTTCGAATGCATTTTGCAGATTAATTTCAAAATTGTCGTAAATAAGCATTAACTTGGCTTCATATATGAATACATCCAAAATGTCTAAATATGTCAAAATATAGCAAGAACATTACTTTGAAAATAGTCAAACAGGTGTAGGTGGAAAAAGTTTACGAAAATGAGTGCCTCAAAAAAATGGGAAAATATTGTCAGAAGTGGTTCTTATTATCGAAATGTAAAGCGATATAGTGAAATGGACGTATCAACTTTACGCGATCAACTGAAACATTCGTACACTAAAAATATGGCATTTAAAGATGAGAATTCTGATTCTGTTCTAAGTAATATGCAGCAAGCTTCCGTAAATTCGACAAGAAATATCGTATCACGTTGACTACTTTGAGAAGTAATGATATTGCCTTGGATACTGAAGACAATGAATGGGAATCAGCTTCAGAAAGTAATTATTACAGTCCTGATGGTGAATCAGATGAAGATGTTGAAAATGAAGAGGCATGCTCAGATCTCACATCTTTCATACATCAATGGAGTTTAGAATATAAAATAACGCATTCAGCATTAAAACCTCTTTTGTCACATCTGTCACAACACGATTACAAGCTTCCCAAGGACCCACGATACTTACTTGAAACTCCTCGAAAATCCGCTACCATTACTGAAATACAAGGCGGACAATATTGGCATCAAGGTTTGGGTAAAAAAAAATTTACGCTTAGAAATCAAACATTTCATCTAATGAAAACATTTATTTCGCAGAAATATGCCTTCGTAACGTTTTTTTCAACATTGAAACTTCGCGAATAATTAACATTAACATTAACATTGATGGTTTACCGCTATTTAATAATGGAACCGACCAAGTATGGCCTATTTTGTTTAACATACATGAAGAACCAAGTGTGAACCCTATGATTATTGGTATTTTTTATGGTAAAACTAAGCCAAAACGTGTGGAAGAATATTTAGCACCATTTGTCAATGAAGCATTGCCTATTTTGAATGCGGGTATTTTCATCAACGGCCATCTATTACGTGTTAACATTAGAGCATTTATCTGTGATTCACCAGCGCGGGCATTCATAAAAGGTTGAACAGTTGGCATGGCAATTATTTCAATTGATTTTCTAGCTATCTTATAGGTACTGTCAATTTCAATGCTTTCCACGGATGCTTGAAATGCACCATTGTTGGAGAATATCATAAGGATTTACACATGAACACATATCCTACAACAATTGCATCTAGACGTTCAGATTCTGAATTTCGCAATAAAATTTATGAAGGACATTATCAAACTTATAAAACTCGCGATAATGGAAAATTGAAGATCATCAATGTTAATACTCCTCTTTTGTTATTACCTATAGATATAGTAGAAGACGTTATCATTAGCGATTCGTTACACTTGCTGCATCTTGGTATAACAAAAAAATTGCTTAGTTTATACAAAGATGGCCATATGTATCATAAAAAGTGGTCAAGCGATACAACATCAACCTTCGATAAGTTTTTGAGCAGCATCAAATTACCATTAGAAATTCATCGTCAGGTACGCGGATTACAATACTTAAGCCATTGGAAAGCTTCAGAGTGCTCCACTTTCTTAAACTACATTGGTATTGGCATTATGTCAGAATTCATCAATGATGAGCACTATGAAAACTTCATAAATTTATTTTGTGCTGTTACTATTTGTTCGTCTGAATGTTACAAAAAGTACTTACCGGATGCTCAAATGCTCTTTGAAAAATTTGTTAAATGCTTTGAAAAGTGTTTTAAATTTGTCACCAGTAACCAACATAATCTTGTACACATTGTAGATGAAGTACGACGATTTGGAACATTGATAACATTATCATCGTATCCTTTCGAAAGTCATTTGTTTCAAATTAAACGTCTTGTGCGATCTGGTAGATTACCATTAAATCAGATCATAAATCGAGTTACCGAAAAACATCGCCACAGTTATAATAAAGTCAAGCTGATGAAATATCCTTTGCTTCAACTTCAATCTAAGGAAGACGCAACAGCGTTTTTGCGCATAATCATATACAATGGATTTACATTATTGAATAGTTTCGCTGATAAATGGTTTCTCACCACAAGTAAAACCGTGGTTGCAATGGTTCATGCAACTTCAGAAGGAATAGTAGGAAAAGAACTCGTAAAAGCTATTGACTTGTTCCAAATCCCACTTCAATCATGCCACCTGAATGTGATGTGCACATATAATGATAATGATTTCATGACTTGTCAGTTGTATACTATTGCAGAAATCTTTTGTAAACTTGTGCCTATCCTATTCTATTAACAATAGAACAGTCTTTGTACCACTTCATCACACTCTTCCAAATGCAAATATATAAACAAGAATAAAAAAATATAAAAAAACAAATGTTTGTGTTTATTTTTATATGCAAAAAAAAGTAATGTAACGATTTCGGTTGTTTTTAAAAGTTCATTGAATAATAATAAAAAGTTGATCGTCCGAATGATCACTCTACGACAGCGTATTCCACAGTCCAGATTTGACCAGAGGATTCAACAGATCTTCCGCCTGTATGCTTATCCTCTTGAGACTCTTTGTCCAGCTGATTTAATTCCTTGATAGTTTTGCGCTTACGTGCAGATGGTTTCCGTGTGCCACCAATATCGGAAAATCTTTGTTTCGCATTTCTCAAGCAACGATGTAAAAAGGATTTACATTTAACCATTGAAAACTCGGGATCCGAATGAAGAACGGTTTGATAAAATGCGTTAATCACTGCCTCGAATTTACTGAACGGAATCTTCCGTTGTACCGTTTCCTGGTTAGCAAATTTTCGTCCTGTGCCAGTCCACGAACAAAGAAGAAGAAACTGGCGATCAAAAAAGTAATCCATGATTTGAAGACAAACGGTAATTCCTTTACCCGTATATCGTTGACGACCGTGAAGTTGGCCAATCGAGGAAACGATTGATTTCACAAATTCTTCTTTGTTGCAGTTTTCTTCCAAAACTTCTAATTCACGAAGATTTTTGACTGGTTTCAGGGTTATTTTATTTAGAGCAACACTTTGTATTTCGTGTTTACACTGAACAGATTCTGTGGAACCAAGAGCATCCAACTTTGCATTCACATGGGCTAGTAGAGTTAAACATTTGTTGAGTTTAGATTCAGTTGTATCAACTGTTTTAGTAAATTCTAACTCATCCCGTATTGTTTGTGTTGCCATGTCACAAGATATTTGATGGCTGATATTTCCATGCTGCGAAGAATCGACAAGTTCAGCTACAAGCTGCTTTTTACGAAGAGTCCGTTTTGGCATTGGGGGCTGTCCATAAAAGACGTCACGCTTTTTTTGACGATTTTTGACTCCCCATCCCCCCTTTGTCACAAATTGTCACAGAATCAAAGACCCCCACCCCCCCTATGTCACATGTCACGAATTCAAAATAAATAAAATTCATCTCAATACATTCTCAATATGTATGACAAACCATACAAATATGAGGAAAAAATCGATTTATTACATGCTGTCATTAGATTAAAAAATATCCCTAAAACTACAAAATCATCGGAATTATTTTATTAATATCAATTATATAAATTAACAAAAGTATTTGGTTGGAATTGATGAAACATTTAAATCATCTGTTTTATTCCTCCTAGGGGTACACAGATATATTATTGTTTTAGGTAAAGAATAATAACAGTTCGGCTGAAAAGTTCGTATCGTTTCTTAGAAACACACATTTTTTTGCCAAAATTCGTTTTTATTATTCAACATAATTGCCATCAGAGGCGATACAGCGATTATAGCGATCTTCCAACTTTTCGATACCATTTTTGTAGTACGATTTGTCCTTTGCCTCAAAATAGGCCTCAGTTTCAGCGATTACCTCTTCATTGCTTCTAAATTTTTAACCAGCGAGCATTCTCTTGAGGTATGAGAACAGGAAAAAGTCACTGGGGGCCAAATCTGGAGAATACGGTGGATGAGGGAGCAATTCGAAGCCCAATTCGTTCAATTTCAGCATGGTTTTCATCGACTTGTGACACGGTGCATTGTCTTGATGAAACAAAACTTTATTCTTCTTCAAATGAGGCCGTTTTTTTGAAATTTCGTCCTTCAAACGCTCTAATAACGCTATATAATAGTCACTGTTGATGGTTTTTCCCTTTTCAAGGTAGTTGATGAAAATTATACCATGCGAATCCCAAAATACAGACGCCATAACCTTACTGGCCGATTGTTGAGTCTTTCCACGCTTTGGGTTCGGTTCATCGCGTGCAGTCCACTCAGCTGACTGTCGATTGGATTCCGGAGTGAAGTGATGGAGCCATGTTTCGTCCATTGTTATATATCGACGAAAAAAATCGGTTTTATTTCGATATAACAGCTCCAAACACTGCTCAGAATCATCAATTCGTTGTTGTTTTTGATCGATTATGAGCTCACGCGGCACCCATTTTGCACAAAGCTTTCTCATATCCAAATATTCGTGAATAACGTTCCAACACGTTCCTTTGATATCTTTAGGGTGTCAGCTATCTCTGAGACCAACATGACATGACATGATCTACGACTGAAATCGTTGATCTCCCGCCCTTTTTCAAATGGAGTACAATTAAACAAACTGCATCAGAATAAGATAAGAGAAATTCTTATAATATACTATTATCAATGCAAGAAAATCAAATTACTGAAAAATTGTCAGTGCATAACTTAAGTTAAATCGTTTGAAGGCATCATTTTCTTTTTTACTCATATCAGGTAAAATTTATTAATTTCGCTAATTTACTCGCTCCTCCGTGTACTTTTGCTGATCACAACAGAAATGATTTCCTGCATCATTCATTTCCGAATTTACAAGAAGAAGCTTTTACATCAACAAATACACATTTCCCTATGTTATGAGAACGTTTATTGTGGAGATTTTTTCAGGAAATAGGGCAAAGCAGTAATATAATTAGGTATTTCAAAAATGCGCTCATTGAAAATATTGGACGTCACATTCCGAAAACCTCCCCCCTTTCCCCCTGTCACAAAAGGTCACGTTTTATGAAACACCCCCCTCCCCCTTGCAGCGTGACGTCTTTTATGGACAGCCCCTTGTGTCTACAAAAGAAAATTCTACTTATTGTTTTTAATAACAAAGTTAATTAATAACTAGACTTTACCCCAGGGAGTTGTTTTCCATCAAATTTATCTATTTAAATTTATGTTGAAACCGCACTTCAAATTTACACAAGAGAATGTTAACAGTGAGCTGTCAAAAGAATACACAAAACGAAATTATGTCTCACACGATCCACTAGCATTCCTTCACGAATACATGAATACAATGAAATGAATTCCTACCTACACGCCGATGCCATAACATATTGGTGTGTATATTCAAACAACCTGTTAACAAAAGCGAACGTCTCGTATGTGTCACAACATCAAACCATGATGATATAATAACGTAGCATATCTAAGTATTTGTGTTGAGAGTTTGTTTTATAGAATAGGAGATAGAAAATACTGATATGGAAAGCTCAGTTCAGATGGAGCAGAAATTTGTCGCTTCTGCATATCATCCACAGATCATCGGGTAACAGCGTCATGATTAGCAATTGGTATCAGAGGCAACTAGGTTCAAATCCCGTTTCTAAGCTTTGGAGGACAACGTTCGAGAAAAACTTTGACATAAATGCGGAAAAATAAACGAAAATCTGTAAGTTGGATGATTGATGATGTGACAATAATTGAGGTATTCCGCCATGATAGAAACATGAAATAATAATAACCGGAACCATACCATAAGCAAATTAAATTTTTTATGGTTTTCGGTGCCGTAATATTAAAAAGTAGGATTGCATTAATCGGACATTCCAAATGCCACTTCAATGCCACTGCTTTCATCAGTGCTGCCAATGCAAATTTCACACATTTGAGTTGTCAGATTGAAGTGGTATAGCCGTAAAATAGCCGTACAATTTGCCAAAAGTTGTTTTTAGGTAGCATTTGAGGTGAAGTTAATGCTCTACCGGACTGCCGTAGAGCCGCAGCAGAAGCTGTTCACGAACTGCTTTTAATGCCTATTGGTTACTTGGGATTGCTCAGTGAAAATAGAGCAAGAATCTTCACAACACAGCTAGCTATTTTATTTAGTTTGATAATGGTAATTGATAAAAATACTCCCTTGTATGATGGCACCCCTCGTTCTAGTGCTGAAAATAAGTTTCCTTTTAATCACTCAAAATATGTTTTCTCTGCTCACATTCATTTGTCACGACTGCATCACTATTTAAGTTCACTTATTAACTCCCGGATTCCATCACTAATGTTCAAAAATACACTGCAAATAAACATTTTTCTAGAGCAATCAGGAGGAAGAGTACTTCTTTTCCAGTGTTCCCAGTTCTCTCCTGTAAAGTAATAGCTCTCAGTAGGAAAAAAACACACCAGATATCACAATTAAACTAGGCGATCAAACAGTAGAAAGATGTATCAGAATTAGAGATCTAGGAGTAATTTTAGATAAAAAGTTGACTTTCATCGATCACTATAATACGATAATAGGCAGAGCTAATAACATGCTTGCATTTATAAAACGCTTCAGCTATAATTTTTGCGATCCTTACACGATTAAAACATTATATATTGCCTACGTAAGGTCTATACTTGAATATTGTAGCATTGTTTGGTCCCCATTCTTAATCACTCACAAGGAACGTAGAGAATCAGTTCAAAAGCAATTCCTATTGTTTGCACTCCGTAAGTTAGGTTGGGCAAGATTTCCTCTACCATCATACAAAGCTCGTTGCATGCTCATTGACATCCACACACTAGAAGAGCGTCGAGAACAATTAATGGTTTCATTCATACATAACATCGTTACACATCGGGTTGATTCATCTGGACTTCTGTCTAAACTTAATTTTTATATACCTTCCCGACAATTACGAAACCGAGCTATATTCTATATAAGTCATTATCGTACCAACTATGCTAAATTTGTCCCATTAAATCAAATGATGTCAACTTATAATAAGCATTGCGGAGCAATTGACTTTACAATGACGACAGCCTAGCTCAAACAATATATACTGTTCACTCGTTTGCTCTACTCTGGAATACCTTAATTGCGTTAATAGAATCGAGTCGATTCAACGTAGATTCACTCGATTCGCTCTTCGCCGTTTACCTTGGATCAATCCCCATCAACTACCGAACTATGAAAGTCGCGGATTGCTAATTGGTCTAGACACACTGCAAGTAAGACAGGAGCTATCGCGTGCTTTAATGATAGCTGATGTGTTGAACGATAGGATCGACTGCCCCACTTTGCTCCGTGCAGTCAACATCAATGTTCGTCCTCGAGCTCTCCGCAATAACGCTTTTCTTCGACTTCCTTTACGCCGCACTAACTACGAGATAAACGGTGAGATTATGGGCTTACAGCGGTCATTCAATCGAGTGTCATCTTCAATCTTTCACGGCATAAAACAAGGGCCAAATTCTTACATAGTATTAGAACTAAACATTAGAACCACATTGTGTGTGTTGATTTTACAATTAATAAATAAAAAAATCAACAAAATTGCTTACTATGCCAAAAAATCAAATAAAATCTCAGTTTTGTCGTTGAAATAATGCGTAGTATGTAAGTAAACATTGTAAACCATTTGTATATGTGGTCTACATTTGCTTGACAAAAAACATAAATAATGTTTAAGAAATTTCCGATAAAGTTGAGTATGCATTTTCGCATAAATTTGCACATATTACATAGCCGGATAAAAATGAATCGTTTGAATAAAAATTTGTGAATATCGGTTCACCCATCTCTGAGAAAAGTGAGGACTATTTTTTTTCATTTGTTGGTACATATTAGCCCTAAATTCCGGAACCGGAAGGCGGATCGGGATTAAACCCACGAGCAGTCTATGGGACTATAAGACCTTTGATCTGAATCTGAGTTCAGCCATCTCTGATGAAATTGAGTGACATTATTTGTCACATACACACAAACATACATGCACACACATACTCACCGACACACATACATTCATACAAACGTTTTATGACTTCGATGAACTTAGTCGAATGGGATATGAAACTCGGACCTCCGAGCCACGGTTGTACATCAATTGCATAACCTTTCCATATAAAAAAGGCGAAAACGATGTTCATATTTCTTCGCGTTAAAATTCACAAACTTGGCTCATACTTACCAGAACATCTGATGTATTCAGCCACCATTTATAATGCGGCATAATTTCTCGCATCTTGAGGCGATCGTCCAAAATAATTTGAGTGATTTCATATTTATGTGCAAATAATCCTATAGTGAAAAAGACCACAGCTAAAACGGATGATGCCGCAATTAATACAATGTCTGAAATAAGACAAAAAGAGTGTCTAATAATTCATATAAAAAAACCTGTTCTAATTCACCTAGTGGTGTAATGATGCCTTTCTCATACCAATCATACCTCCATATATAATACTGTGATATTCTTCAAAATAATTTTCTTCGATTCTTAAAAGAATAACCGAAATCGGTTTGTTTTACCGTCTACTGATAAAAATTTTCAATTGGAGAAGATTGATTTAGAAATTTTTGTACGGTTTTTCGCCCATTTTTAGTAATGGTATAAAATATTTAACACACTTTACCTTATCTTTCCGGATCCGGATGAAATTCAGGAATTACGTATAGGACCACAGGACCTTTTCGTGAAAATCGGTTGAGCCATCTGCGAAAAAAGTTTTCACAATTTTTTGCACATTCTACCCCATAATTTTGAAACCGGAAGTCGGATCCAAATTATATTCAGGAATTTTGTATGGGACCACAAGACCTTTCATTTGAATCTAAGTTTGTAAAAATCTGTGAATTTTGTCTGTGGGCAGAACGTAATCGTGAATATCTGTATGATGGTTGTAACGACTGGAAGATGAGTTTATATAGGTATTGACGGCTTTCTCATTCCCAAATCACTAGGCAAACAATTTAATTCTTAAATTGCTCGACGTTTTGGCCGGTTTTGATGGCCTTTTTCAAGGCTAACTGTAAAGTTGTGTTTTTATTATTGTCAAAAAGAAGGTACAAAAAAGGCGGGTGGGTAATATCAGAGACATAATTGGATGTCGTGAATACGAAAACAACTGACATGTTCCGTAACACTTCCGAATATCAATTGTATGAATTATGCAACCATTCCCCTTTTTCACATTTTTCGCAAAAACAAAGAGAGCTTCACTTGATCTCGATTACTGTGAATTTCACACAGCGAAAAGTGCACAAATCTAACCAAACTGTTCTTGATTTGCACTAAACTGAGGATAATTACCTTCGATTTGCGAACAACAAATCCTAATAGTTCTTTAGAAAACTTTTAGAGCCATTAGAACGACTAATCGCTCTTGTCGAAAGCGAAACTAGCTATGCAGACGACACAAAACACATCTGCTCGCAGTGGCGATAGAATCCAAACTGATTCAATATTTGTTAAGAGGTTTCTTTTTATGTGATTTCGCTTGTAGCTTTTTCACTTTTTCACTTTTTTTCATAACGGCTATAAAAATAGCCGCATACAGAATTTTAATGTCGATTATTTCATTTCGGATTTGCATTTCATTGAAAGAAACTATCAGGGTGCTGTACGGGATTCATTCCTGCCTTTCAGAAGGATCAAATTGTGGAACTCACTACGATATTAAACACTGTTCGGAACATGTTCCTCGAACGATTTGTTGTACAGCAGCAGATATTTTGTTCTCTTCCTCAGGACGCGTTCTGATTGGCTGGTGTTGACATGGGTCAAATGAGACAGGTCTTTCAATAGTGTACTATTGAAATACTTCGATGCTTTTGCTATACACGTTTAAATTGAAAAATTTCGAATCTATTGGTAGTTAGATTATATAAATCCTTTCACAGATCACTGAGCTATGAGCTTTAAAAATACGAGAAAGGCAAACGTTCCTTATGAATTATCCTCTTTGATACTCGTTTATACCAAACATTTCAGAAAAGTTTAATTTTGAATTATTTGAGACTATGTCACAAAACTGAAAATTTTATCATAAAATTGTGATCATATTTCCGATGGCATGTCGCAAGAATTATTTTGATTCATTAGATACAACAATAGATATTCACGATCAAAAACTTATCACTCTCTCAGAGGGTAAATTTTGAAAAGGCGCCCCATAGTAAAGTAAGTCGTATTCACGACAAAAGTTACATAAATACAGAATACTACAAACATATTTTAAACTCACTTTAGTCAATTCGTTTTTGTCGAGTACTTTGATTGCCAACGGTAAGAAGCTCAACAATTTTAAACGGCTTTAATTGCTTCGCGTATATTTGCATTTGGTAGTCGATAACAGTCACAGACTCTCTGAAATTTGGTGAACAAACTGGTGTTGCTTGTGCCCTCTCAGCAGGCCGTTCTATTTTGTTGGTCTTTGAGCGCTTGTTGAACGACATATTGCACGAAATATTCGTTCAATTTGTTGGAACAGTTTGATGTTATTTTTTCTCTTGCAAAAATAGTGTGAAAGGGTTAAAAATTGTATACTGAAAATAGGGAAAAACCTTAAAAAAAATTCTAAATCGACCTCAAGTCTTTTCCAATTGATAGTTTTTATCAGTAGAACGTCAAACAAACCGATTTCGGTTATTCTTTTAAGAATCGAAGAAAATGATTATGAAGAATACCACAGTATTATATATGATAGTATGATTGATATGAGAAAGGCATCATTACACCACTAGGTGGATTAAAACAGATTTTTCACCAATGCAAACAACTGGCAGCTGTGACGTAATCGCTCTTGTCGGAAACGAAACTAACTTGGCAAACGGCACAAAATACATCTGCTCGCAGTGGCGACAGAATCCGAACTGATCCAATTTTAGTTAAGAGGGTTTTTTTACGTGATTTCGTTTGTAGCTCTTTTACAAATGGGCGGTTCGAACGGCTATAAAAATAGCAGCATATAAAATTTTAATTTCGATTATTTCATTTCGGATTTGCATTTCATTGAAAGAAACTGTCAGGATGCTGTCCGGGATTCATTCCTGCCTTTCAGAAGGATCAAATTGTGGAACTCACTACGATATTAAACACTGTTTGGAACATTTTTCTCGAACGATTTGTTGTACAGCAGCAGATATTTTGTTCTCTTCCTCAGAACGCGTTCTGATTGGCTGGTGTTGACATGGGTCAAATGAGACAGGTCTTTCAATAGTGTACTATTGAAATACTTCAATGTTTTTGCTATAGACGTTTAAGTTGAAAAATTTCGATTCTATTGGTAGTTCGATTATATAAATCCTTTCACAGATATCTGAGCTATGAGCTTTAAAAATACGCGAAAGGCAAACGCGCCTTATGAATTATCCTCTTTGATACTCGTTTATACCAAACATTTCAGAAAAGTTTAATTTTGAATTATTTGAGGTTTTATCACCCAACTGAAAATTTTATCATAACATTGTGATCATATTTCCGATGGCATGTAGCAAAAATTATGTTGATTCGTTAGATACAACAAGAGATATTCACGATCAAAAACTTATCATTCTCTCAGAGGGTAAATTTTGAATTGGCATACCATAGTAAAGTAAGTCGTATTCACGACAAAATGTCCCAGAAAGTCGATTTTTTCATTTTTTTTAAATGACACTAAATCTCGACGTTTCATGCAATTCTAAGACGTTTGACTTAAAAAACTACAAGGATCAGCCCCATGGGGTTGTTCGAGCCGTTGATGTGGAATAAGGCAACCAAAATTTCCAATGATTGACATTTTCAATTAATCGTCACACTTTTGAATCCGCAAATGCACAACAGTCTGCTTAAATTGATCCTTATTAGGAATCAACACCGAACACGCGAACCCAGAATATAGACTCTATTTATCGCGATTTGTATTTGTTTCGTAGCCGACGAAATTACATCAATAGCCCAAATGTATACAATTAAATGTTTGTACATGCTTGCTATACGGATATCGATATTTAAACTTCTCTTCACCAAGCTTGTGTTCAAGTTTTGTATGCAAGCAGTTATTTTTATAGCGTTTCTCTATCATTACTACCATTTTGCGATTTCGGTTGAAGCGATAAAATATTTCCCATTATCAATCGAGTTCATCTAATATAAATTAGAAATTGGTCTTATGCACTCAAAATTCACCTTGGGGTAGTTGTCAATTTCTCAGGCGAAACGACATAACATGGGATTTCATCCAATCTTGCATGACACAAGATCAGAGCATACCAATAAAAGCTTCAAATCGTTTATGGCACTTTTTATCTTGCTGTGTAGCAACAACCTACCTCTAGCAAGCAACGCATAAGACTAAAACGTTAGCTATAATTTCGCTTCTATTTGTAGATTCGCGAGCTTCCAACAGCTTTGCTTTTGCTTCGATTGACCAATCAGAGCGCTGCTTTTCCTTTGATATATCGTTTACTCCTTCAAAACCGTCGACTATTGCAGGGAAATCCGGTATGCCGGAGATTTTTTGCAGCCAAAATAGGACACTGCTAGCTATTAATCAACATTTCAATGATATAAAATTTAAAATACATGGCTATGAACATTCAAATCAATACGTAGAAATATTTCCAATCAAATGGTGGCATAATATTAATCATTGATACAAAATTGACTGAGCTGTAATTGTACAAAACCTGACCACATTTCTACGTGCATTTTTCTTGAGTTTCTAGTTTGCACCGCTATATAGAAAACAAAAATGTGTTCCACATTAAAAAAATTTCAATTTCGGAAATCTTATGTACTCTTCCCTATGGTAATTTTTCAAGTTCGAAAATTTTCAATCCTTAACCGCCGGGTAGCACCCCTTTATCATGTTCGATTTAACTCAAATTTTGCATGGGAACTTTTTCTAGGCGCTTAAACTTCTGAGCGATAGCGCTTAAAGAAATTAGAAGTGATCTCAAATTATTGGCGCCTTTTGTTTGTATTCAATAACATAATATTTTAGTCACAATGCTTAAGCTATACGATGCCAAGGGCAGCTTCTAACGACTTTTAACGACTAACTTAAAACTAGGATAGTATCATTAGGTGATGTCGTATTGGGGTCGCAATGGTCGATTTTGGCAGATCCATCCTTTAGCTGGCGACCGGCCGGGGGATTGAATATAACCCGTGAGTCCTCCAGGTGACGTTGGTACGTATTTATGGGTCCGCGGGAAACACCCCCAAAGCCACGAAGGCCCGGCGTGTGGCCCGCATGCTGGTCATCGACTTCAGCGACCTTCCGTGGGCGATGATGGTGATGTTACGGAAAAGCATAAAAAATATATAGAAGTCAATATTGTGGGAAACGGATTAAAAAAGAGGGGTATAGGAACGAAATGACTAAAAACGACAGAGATTTAATTAGTTTCCATCGAGATGGTGAAGAGACGGGAGAAGGAGGAACTAAAAAGTTAGTAACAAACAAAAAAGATCTTGATCCCGACTCGCCATCACATCTCGGACCGGTGTTGGCACCCTCATATACATTAGAGCGATAAAAACAACGTGTTTTGTCGGTTACGTCACTTATACCATCATGTTTCCGGAACCAAAAGTGACAGCCATTTGATATTCGAAGTCTAAGTTTGTTAAAATCGGTTTAGCCATCTCCGAGAAACTTGCCCGGTAAAAAACAACACGTTTTGTCTGTTACTTCACTTATACCATCATATATCCGGAACCAAAAGTCACAGCCATTTGATCTTCGAACTTAATCAATGACTCAATAGTAGCTTTCAAACGAGTCTAAGCTTGTTAAAATCGATTTAGTCATCTCCGGAAACTTGCGCGGTAAAAAACAACACGTTTTGTTGGTTCTGGAATCAGAACAAATTGGCTCAAATGGCACGTTCCCCTTGATATTTGGAGATTTGTGCCGTGAACTTGCGCGGTAAAAAACTACACGTTTTGTTGGTTACGTTACTTTTACAATCATATCTCCGGAACCAGAAGTCACAGCCATTTGAGTTTTGAACTTTATCAGTGGCCCGACAGTAGCTTTTAAACGAACTTAAGTTTGTTAAAATCGGTTCAACCATCTCTGAGAAACTTGCGCGGTAAAAAAAAACAACACGTTTTGTCGGTTACGTCACTTCTACATTTATATCTCCGAAACCAGAAGTCACAGCCATTTGATCTTGGAACTTGATCAATGGCTTGACAGTACCTTTCAAACAAGTTTAAATTTGTTAAAATCAGTAATTCTAATACCTTTTTAACACGCAGAGAAATGGAGTATGTTTAAAATAACAAAACTGTTAGTAGATTTTAAAACTCGATTTATGATAATTTCTAGTTATCCTATGATTATTTTGAACTAATTTCTCTCTTCAATATCAATAATGATCTCTGCTTGATTTGAATAAAATTTTTGGTCATGTCAAATGAAAAAAACTACAAGGATCAGCCCCATGGGGTTGTTCGAGCCATTTTTTTTATTCAATAATGTTATATAATTTTAGGCACACTGCTTAAGCTCCAAGATGCCAAGGGTATTTTCTAATCTTAATTAACGACTAACTTAAAACTAGAATAGTATCATTAGACTATGTCATCTCGGGTTCACGTAAATGCAGCTTTCAGCTGGCGATCGGCAGTGGTCGATGAATTGAGTGTTGCATGAGTTTTCCAGATGGCGTTGGTACATATCTATGCTGGCCGCATCCTTCGGTCCGTGTGGGTCCGCGGGAAACACCCCCAGGCTACGAAGGCCCGGCGGGTGGCCCGCATACTGGTTTTCGACTGGAGCGGTCTTCCCTGGGCGGTGATGGTGATGTTACGGAAGAGAATGAAGAAATGTAAATATTGTGGAAACGGAGTAAAAAGGGGATGTGGGAACAAAATGTCTGAAAACGACAGAGATCTAATTAGTTGTATCGAGATGGTGAAGAGACAGGGAAGGGGGAACGAAAAAGTTAGTGATAAAAAGGCGGGTGGGTAATGTCGACAGACATTACTGGATGTCGTGAATACGAAATCAACTTACATGTTCGTTAACACTTTCGAATATCAATTGTATAAATAACTAGCTGACCCGTCGAACTTCGTTTCGCCCAACAATTATTTGTTCGAATTTATGTTTTCGGACATCACAATTGTTAAACGACTAAATGGTTAACGTTTCTCTCCGTTATTTTTCTGATTAACCTACAATGAATGGAATTCGACACACATTCGCTTTAGCCCGAAAAATTTATATCACCAAAAATTAATGTGAAAATGTGAAATACTTCTGTTAGGCAAAAATTGATCAAATGTACAGATTATCATCTCATTCTTTGAATCAAAATACTGAACAGAGATCTTTCACTAATGACTTCGACATAAAGGATATAAGGTTCCACGTTTTCTCTTCCAGATGTGATTCTTGCTTTCGGTAATCGATGAAGAAGCTCACTAACCAGAGGTTTGTATTGATAAACCTAACAAAATGCTGAAGAGTTTCTCTTCTAGAGTTGTTCATTCGGTAGAGTAGGATATGTTTACAGTTTGTGTTTAGCCCAAGTAACTAAAAGTTCGTAAAAAAAAAGATTTCTGAAGAGCATTTTGAACAATCCGTTTTTAAGAAATTACTTATACTTGAATGTTCGCCCGACGGAACAGAACAAACTTTGATGCTTTTACAGCTTTTAAGTAGTGAGAAAGTTTTCTCAGAACTTGTTCTGTACGTTCAAGTTGCCAAAAAGTGCCCCGCGTACTTTAGAGCTCTAATAAAGTGGATATTTTTCAGGTACTGTGGAACTTCTGGTTGTTTGGATAGAAGACGCTTAAATTTTAATTTGATATTCATCTTACCAATTTGAACCTTCTTCACGGAATATGAAATATAAAATGACAGTCTCGTTCCATTATGGTAATCATCTTGAACATTGATCTAAATGCAACTTATTATGTGCGCTTAGTGTAATCTAAATCATTAGAATGCAAAACGCAGTGAAAATCTCTTAGTTTGATCTTAGCGCTTCTACAGTACAGGGTCCGGCACTCGAAGTGTAACCAATTAAAAAGGCCATAAATTCAGTTTGGAAAATTACTTTTACTTAATTCAAAGTACAAAATGTGTAAAAATAATACAAAATTCAGAATCAATTCACTTTTGCTCGATATGACCACCTTTTGCCTTGACTTGATGACTTGAGAGAGCGAAGGAGTTGCTTCGTTTGGCCAAAAATATTCTGATTAGTTGAACTCGTACTTGCGATGACCAATACTATTCATCTGACTTCATTGAACACAATTCATCAACTGGTAAATGATATCAGAACTTTTTCTCCTGGCTGAGCATTTCGTCATTGAGTCATTTGGCAAGCAATAATCTCGATACCCAATTAAGCACGTGGCTCGAAATGAAGAACCACATGAATCATGAATCGTTGCGCGCCAACAGATTCTTTCAACGATCTAGTATTCTTTTCTTCGACCGTCAAACACTTATGCAACTCGTTGCGCGTCAAACATCAATCGTAGATCTAGCAACCATTGGTGACTTGTTCAACGGAAAATTCCATTGTCCATACAAAACAATTTTATGGAATTTTCCCACTTTTCCGGCAAGTTTTCTTAATTTTTTTGATGTACGAACCCGGTGGAGGTAAAAACTGTTCAAACAGAAAACGAATCATGTAAATCCGTCCATCCGTTCTTACGTGATGCGATTACAAAGAATGATCTCTGCATTTTTATATATATAGATGCAAGCATTCCCCTTTACACATTATTCGCAAAAACAAAGAGAACTTCACTTGATCTCGATTACTGTGAATTTCACACAGCGAAAAGTGCACAAATCTAAGCAAACTGTTCTTGATTTGAACTAAACTGAGGATAATTACCGTCGATTTGCGAACAACAAATTCTAATAGTTCTTTAGAAAACTTTTAGAGCCATTAGAACGGCTGATATTGTGTAATGCTCTCCACCGTTGTTTTTTTCCCAATGCTAATGACTGGCAGCTGTGACGTAATCGCTCTTGTCGAAGCGAAACTAGCTGTGCAGACGACACAAAACACATCTGCTCGCAGTGGCGATAGAATCCAAACTGATTCAATTTTTGTTAAGAGATTTCCTTTTATGTGATTTCGTTTGTAGCTTTTTCACTAATGGGCGGTCCTAACGGCTATAAAAATAGCAGCATACAGAATTTTAAGGTCGATTATTTCATTTCGGATTTGCATAATTTATTGAAAGAAACTATCAATATGCTGTAGGGATTCGTTTCTAGCATTCAGAAGGACCAAATTGAGGAACTCACTGCGATATTTACCACTTTTCGGAACAATTTTCTCGGACGATTTGTTGTACAGCAGCAGATATTTCGTTCTCTTCCTTAGAACGCGTTCTGATTGGCTGGTGTTGACATGGGTCAAATGAGACAGGTTTTTCAATAGTGTACTATTGAAATACTTCAATGCTTTCGCTATACACATTTAAATTGAAAAATTCTATTGGTAGCTAGATTATATAAATCCTTCCACAGATCACTGAGCTATGAGCTTTCAAAATACGAGAAAGGCAAACGCGCCTTATGAATTATCCTCTTTGATACTCGTTTATACCAAACATTTCAGAAAAGTTTAATTTTGAATTTTTTGAGGCTATATCACGAAACTGAAGATTTTATCATAAAATTGTGATCATATTTCCGATGGCATGTCGCAAGATTTATGTTGATTCATTAGATACAACAATAGATATTCACGATCAAAAACTTATCACTCTCTCAGAGGGTAAATTTGGAAAAGGCACCCCATAGTAAAGTAAGGCGTATTCACGACAATAAAAGATCTTGTTAGTTCCAATGAAGATGGTAGACAGGGACGGTGATCGAGAGAATCGGGCGGATGTTAGTGTCGAACCTGTGGGTGGAGATTATACTTTCTGAGCGAGGAATAACACATTACACTTGTATATCAATGTGTTTAAGGTACTGGTATATGAGAAGCATATATAAACTATTCCGACTCGCCAACACATCCCGAACCGGAACCTCAGGCGGTCTACCTCGGGCCCTATGGGATTCCAGTAGCTTTGACCTGGCGTCACGATACTCTGCACACGACCATACGACATGCTCGATGTTCTGATAATCGTCGCCACAGGTGCAGAGACCGCTCTCCGCGAGCCCAACACGCCGGAGATGTGCGTTGAAAGTATAGTGATTTGACATGAGCCGCGACATAACACGAATGAAATCCCTACTCACGTTCATCCCCCTGAACCAAGGTTTCGTCGATACCCCAGGGATAATGGAATGTAGCCATCGGCCTAGTTCGCCATTGCTTCATGAAGTTTGTCAACTTTCGAGAGTTTTCTGACGAGAGATACTAAAAAATTCATTGAAGCAGATTGGTCTTTCATAAATATCACCTTCTAATGTGCCCACCTTAGCCAATGAGTCTGCCTTTTCATTGCCCGGAATGGAACAATGCGAAGGGACCCAGACTAACGATATTGAATAAGACCGTTCAGATAAAGTTCGCAAGTGTTCCCGTATTTTCCCCAAGAAATATGGGGGATACTTTCCTGGCTTCATTGCCCGGAGAGCTTCTATTGAGCTTAGACTGTGACAATGAAGTAATGGTCTTTGGGCAAGGTTTCAATGATCTCGAGAGTGTACTGAATAGCAGCTAATTCTGCGACGTAAACTGAAGCCGGATCACTGAGTTTGTACGGAGCGGTGATGTTCTGATTGAAGATGCTGAAGCCTGGGGATCTGTTGATGTTTGATCCGTCAGTTTGAAACACCTTTTCACAGTTGACTGTTCTAAATTTATTATAAAATATATTAGGGGCCTCTCGAGGGCGTACGTGTTCCGGAATTCCACGAATCTCTTCTCTCATGGATATGTCGAAAAACACAGTAGAGTCAGAAGTATTCAAGAAATGAGCACGGTTGGAAACAAACGAAGAAGGATTAATATTCGGAGTCATGTAATCAAAATACAAGGACATAAAACGGGTCCGAGAATTGAGCTCGACAAGCCTTTCGAAGTTTTCAATCACCATCGGATTATCAATCGATATGAGAGGTCCCAGAATCGGTTTTTCAACGGTAAGACGCCCGCGAGCACTTAAAGACTCATCGTATGAGTCGATTGCATGCAACCTAGGGCAATACGCAAACAACGATACTGAATTCTTTCCAGTTTAATGAAATGGGTGTTCGCGGCGGATCGGAAGCAGAAGCATCCATATTCCATTACGGACAATATCGTTGTTTAGTACAACCTGATCAGGTCTCCTGGGTGGGCACCCACCAAGTTCCGGTTATTGTGCGAAAAAAAATTGATTCTCTGCTGGCATGTTTGTTTCAGATACATAATGTGACATCCCCAGGTGCCTTTGGAGTCGAACCAGACCCCGAGATATTTGAATGTAAAGACCTGAGCTATGTTTTCACCCCCTAGTTGAAGTTGTAGTTGTGCTGGTTCTCGCTTCCTTGAAAATACAACCAGCTCAGTTTTCTCCGTAGAGAACTCGATACCAATTTGAAGAGCCTATGTCGACAAGTTGTCGAGGGTATCTTGCAAAGGTCCTTGGAGGTCGGCAGCTTTGGGTCCTTTAATAGACACAACGCTGTCGTCGGCAAGTTGTCTTAGCGTGCAAGATGTGTTGATACATTGATCAATGTTGCTTACGTAAAAATTGTATAAAAGGGGGCTGTAGCATGAGCCCTGAGGAAGACCCATGTAACTGATTCGTATTGTCGACAAATCTCCATGCGCGAAATACATGTATTTCTCGGACAATAGATTATACAAAAAGTTATTCAAGATTGGTGAAAGACCATGCTGATGCAACTTCTCAGATAGGATGTTTATGGAAACTGAATCAAAGCCTCCTTGATGTCTAGGAAAACTGATGCCATTTGTTCTTTACGAGCAAATGCCATTTGAATTTCTGTTGAGAGCAACGCAAGACAATCGTTCGTTCCTTTGCCCCTGCGGAAACCAAATTGTGTATCTGAAAGTAAGCCATTAGTCTTGACCCAATTATCTAGACGAAACAGAATCATTTTTTCGAACAATTTCCGGATACAGGAAAGTATAGCAATCGGCCGATACGAATTGTGATCGGAGGCTGATTTCCCTGGTTTTTGAATGGCGATAACTCTTACTTGTCTCCAGTCATGTGGGACAATATTATCCTCAAGAAGCCTAATGAATAAATTCAATAAGCGCCTTTTGGCAGAGTCAAGCAAATTTTTCAACAAGTTGAATTTGATTTTGTCTAACCCCGGAGCTTTTTTTGTTACACGATAAAAGCGCAAGTGAGAACTCGATCATCGAAAAAGGTGTTTCGTTTCTATTAGATGAGGCGACGCGCATGATCGTCTGTTCCGGAACAGAGTCAGGACATATTATTTAGCGAAATCGAATATCCAGCGGTTAGAATATTCCTCGCTTTCGTTCGAGGTGTTTTTGTTGCGCATTCGTCGGGCTGTGTTCCATAGAGTGCTCATTGATGTTTCTCTCGATAATCCGTCTATGAATCGACGCCAATAATCGCTTTTTTCGCTTTAATCAAGATTTTCATTTTTCTTTGAGCACTCTTTGTCCCACCACGGGTTGGGGGGACGGATGTTAGATTTCGCGCCGGGTACAGGTTTCGTCTGAGTTTGAGTCGCAGTGTCGAGATTCAAGCCAGCCAAAAACGTGTATTCTTCCTCCGGAGGAAGTTCTTGTGTTGTTTCTAGTTTCTCAGATATCGAATTTGTGTAGCATTTCCTATCAATATTTCGTGTGAGGTCATACGAAACACTGATTGTCTCCGATGGTCGTAATCCGTAGGCGATTGAAATCACGATAGGTAGATGATCGCTAACGTGGGAATCAGGGATCACCTTCCACGTGCAGTCCAACCGTAGCGATGTCGAGCAAAGGGATAAATCCACCGCACTTGTTCTTGCTGGTGGTGCAGAAATTCGTGTCATTTCTCCCGTATTCAAGATTGTCATATTGAAGTTGTCGCAGATATCATGGATCATAGCTGATCTGTTATCGTCGTGAAGACAGCCCCATCCCGTACCGTGAGAGTTAAAGTCTCCTAAAAAAAACGTCGGTGCGGGAAGGAGCTCAATGATATCACTGAGCCGAGGCTCTTGGCGGAATATATATGGAAGCAATGCAAAGGTCTTTGCCTTTGATTGTAACATGACATGCGACAACTTCAATACCTGGTATCGATGGGAGGTTAATGCGATAGAAAGAATAGCACTTTTTGATCCCTAAAAGTACTCCTCCATAGGGATCATCTCGATCCAGACGAATTATGTTAAAATCGTAGAAGTTCGGGTATTTCAGAAGTTAGCCAAGCTTCGCACAATGGAAATGCGTCACATTTCAGATTATTTACTAGAAATTTGAAGGGATCTATTTTTGGAATGATACTTCTACAATTCCACTGTATAACAGTGATTGTATCCGTGACCTCGGTGGGTGACTTAGCCATCGAAGGATACGATCCTTGGAAGAAGGGGCCATTTTACAATTAACTGCTTCAAGAATGTTTTAACTGTAGGAATAAAAGCCATTAATAGAATTTTAGGAGGTTCTGAAATATTGAAGGCAGACATGATCCAGTCCACGATATCAGAGAACTTTACAAACCCAGTATCTGGTAAATTTTCTGACTGATCTTTAGGGACTTTCGGGGGTTTTGAAGTCCCAGGAAGTGATGGAACTTCTTGCTCGGAATGTAATATTCCAAGGCCTGGAGCTTTTTTCTCCGTCTTTTTTGCCATCACTTCCAGTTGTTTTAATTTTTTGAGACCCACCAGAAGATACCTTCGAACCCTTACTAGGGAGCTTAATACTAGAAGATTTATTTCTTCTCTTTCTGAAGCTATGAGGGACTGCCGAAGATGTACCTTCAAAGGGATCATCAGCATCGCTCTTGTCAGCTGACAAACAAGCGAAAACATTCTCTGGAGGCGTAGCACTCTTCAACATTTCAGCAAAGGAATGCTTCGAATGTTGCTTAAGTGAACGCCTCATCTTGTCTTTGCGCAGTTTGTACGCGGGGCATGCCGAGAGGTCATGCGGTCCCTCCTTACAGTAGAGACACTTTTCAATGTTTCTGATTATGAGCTATTAACAAAAGAGCTTAAACTGACAGATGCTACTGGACGGGTTACACGCCAAAGGCTCTACCTAGAGCGGTATGATTTTAAAATTATCTGTAAAAAAGGCAAACAGAATGTAGTAGCGGATGGACTGTCTAGAATCCCATCGGCAGAACTAAATTTACAAGAACTTTCTAAAGAATGCTTCCCAAATGACAAAATTTACGGCCCAGAAATAGTCAATAAATTTAACAACCAACTAATAATAAGAATCACAAATGAGACTCGGAAAAGTCCACACATTATGTGTAAAATATTCCCGAACCAAATTCGCCATGTGTTCCACAAAGCCAGTTATAATAAAGATGACTTAAAGGAGATTTTAAAGAAATACATTGACCCTACTAAAACCAATTGTATATTTGTCCAAAGTGAGATAATCCGAATATGCGATGAAATTCTTAAAACGGACTTCAAGAAAAACATAAAATTCCAATTTTCTAATAATCTTTTGCCAGATATAATTTCAGGATAGGATCAGAAACAATTCATACGGAGAGTTCACAACTTCAACCATCGAAAATATAAATTAACGTATGAAGAAGCCCGAAAATCTGCCTTCTTCCCCGATATGCTGAGTAAAATTGAAACATTTATTAGGAACTGCGAAGAATGCAGATACGCCAAGTATGAACGTAAACCCTTCAAAATTCCGATGTCAAGAAGGATCTACGAAAAACCGTTTGGAAATTTTTATATAGATGTCTACGTGAAAGACCGACATAAATTCCTGGCCATTGTAGACTCCTTCTCGAAATTCGCACAAATATTTCAAATTTCAAATGAAACGACAGAAGAATTGGCAAGTTCCATGATTGAATATTTCAAGACCTTTGGTATGCCAAAAATGATCACATGCGATCAGGGTTTAGAAATTCTCGATTTAGGGAATTTCTAAGCAAACAGGGCGTTTCGCTGCACTTTGCTAGTACAATTAATAGTAACGGTATAGTGGAGAGATTCCACAGTACCCTGTTGGAAATGTACCTCGCAAATAAACGTAAGGTTGAAGACCTCACTTTATACGAGGGATTAGCACTGGTCACTACCTTGTATAATGACTCAACCCATAGCACGACAAACTTAAAACCGCGAGAAATTATATTCGGCACATGCGCTTCACTGAATCCAGCCGAAATTAATCTCTCTAAGCTTAAAAACATTCAAACGGCCAAAGACAACATTCAATATATAGCAGATAAACACAATAACAGACTACCACTAATCGACAAGAATGACTATAAAATATTGACAAACCCAGTTGTGGTGAAAGGAAAGGCCAAACCAAGCCCCTATGGCCAACGATATAGACAGGTAGAATTCGTAAATCAGACCGACAAAACCATAACTGACTTACGTGATATTAAAATACAAAAGAAAGACGTAAAAAGGATACCAAACATTACTTCAATTCAGATTATGCCTACTGATAACGACAGCAAACACAGACGTACGAATACACGATGTGGGTCAAAACCCACTAGTAATAATTCCGATAGATATAGCTCGGATTAGCAATTACCTTAGAATTGGTCATCATGTAAACCTTAGCTTACTCGCAGATACCATCCAGAACCTAAATAGCATAACTAAGAGTAAAATTTCGAATAACCACATCCTGAGTCCAATAGTGAAAATAAAATCAAGAAAACTCCACTCCATATTTGAAAGATTGAGACCATCTAGGGAAAAACGGTGGGAAAGCTTAGGACGAAATACGTATCGGGTTGTCCAGATGCAGAGGATTTGAAGATAATAAATAGTACAATGAACTCAATTATCGATCAGAACAATAATCAAGCCAAATTAACAGTGCACTAGATGTTAGACTAAGGAATATCACTGCAACAATTAATTCTATAATTAGCATTCAAAATGATATTCAGAATAGAACACTGGAAGGTTTCGATTCAATCAATTTAATATTCAATTTAGATGAGTTGATAGATCAGTAATAGAAGAAGCGACTACATTGGCCCGACGTAATATCTCCAGCAGCCGCATCATTTCAACAGACGAAATCATCGTAGCACAGAACTTTCTCAAAGAAAACGGTTTGGAAACAAATCTACTCGATGAAATACTAGAGATTTTCGGTGCCTATGTACTTTTTGGTAAGGATGAAATTATTTATACGCTCAAAGTTCCACGTGTCAAAGGAGTTCAGTATCAGTTGAACAACATAGAGCCCGTAATATCCAATAATCAACGTATATACCTCACTAAGAGATACTACTGAGCGGTAAAAATGTCTTCGAAAAGTGCACACACAGACATTTTCCGATCTCGTCGAACTGAGTCGAATGGTATATAACACTATGGGTCTCCGAAGCTCCGTTCGAAAGTCGGTTTTCCAGCACTTCTAATACCTCTCTATAAAGAAAGGCAAAAATGGGGTGTTATATTCACCTGTCTAGTAACTCGAGGGATACACATCGAAAAGGCAGAAAATATGAGTACCGATGCCTTCTTCGTATGTTTTAGAAATTTTCAGTGTCGCAGAGGTAAGGTAACTCAGCTTTACAGCGACAACGGAACTAATTTTGTTGGAGCCGAAAGAGAGTTGAGACGGCTCCTACAAGAACTCAACACAAAAATAAGTCTAGAGGAAGCAGCGGAGCTAGAGATTTTGTGGGCTACACATTTTAAGGCCATCGTCCAAGTACCATGCGCGCGGGTGGTTTTAGGAAATTTTCGATGGAAATTTCGAAAAATTTGCCAAAACCAAAAACATACAGACCTTTGAAATACATTTATCTATCTACAGAAAATGGCTGGAAAATTCGGAGGATTTTCCGAGTCTTATCAAAAATAGCTCTGAAAAATGACTGTTTTTGTGATTTTTCACAATTATCTGGAAAAATAAAGCGATGACATAAACTTTTTTTTCAAATAAACTTTATTATGGATACACAGATTACATTCGGACACATTTTTGGAAAACCTTTTCACGCTTTTCATAGAAAATCCACGAATTTCAAAAATTTCCACGAAATCGGTTATATGAAATTCGTTGATTTTCCATGAAAAGCGTGAAAAGGTTTTCCAAAAATGTTTTCGAATGTGATGCTTGTTGCCAGCATGAGGTTTTTTTTGAAAAAAAAATTTCATTCCATCGAATTATTTTTTCAAATAATTGTGAAAAATTACAAAAAAAAGCTCATTTTTTCAGCGCTATTTTTTATAAGACTCGTAAAATCCTCCGAATTTTTCAGTCATTTTCACCCTGTAGATAGATAAAAGTATTTCAAAGGTCTGTATGTTTTTGGTTTTGTCAAATTTTTCGAAATTTCCATCGAAAATTTCCTAAAACCACCCGCGCGCATGGTACTTGGACGATGACCTTAAATGCATATGGGAGAGGTTAATTGGAATAATAAAGAAGGCGCTTAGTGTCATGATAGACGATATGTCTAAAAGGACACCTACGAGTGAAGTGCTGCGATCAGCCTTCATTCATGCGGAGTGGTTTGTTAATTCACGTCCTTTCATACATAGAGCTTAAAGGATGTGAATGATGAGCTTTTAACCCCCTTCCATGCGATTTTAAGAATGCCGGGACAATATGCACCACCCTTCGAGATTGATCCAAAACCTTACGATAAGAACTCGCAAGCAAGGATAAAACACGCCATGGAGGTATTTTGGGATAAATGGAAAAAAGAATATTTTCCAACACTTATCACAAGAGAGAAATGGACTGGAGATGTCAAACCAATTAAGACGGATGATATAGTCTTAATGGTAGACAATGTCAAATTAATTATTTCTGATGATGGAGTAGCTAGACAAGCTGAAGTTATCACCAGAAAAGGTACTTTTAGACGCGCAGTTGCTAAACTCGCGCTTTTGGATTTTGAGAGGACGGATTTAACTCCTGAGCCGACGCAAATTAAACAGGAGTCAAAGCATGTAATAATGCACGTATCTAAACCTGAATCCGCTTATCCTACGTTTGAAGATCACAGGATTGAAATGAAGTGAAAAAATAATAATATTTCTCAATCGAGAATAAAGAAAAGAAATATTAAACCTGTTATTCGTTTTTCTCCTCGTTCTGTACTTGCAGCTATGTTGACTATGGCAGCAGCTCTCAGCACGGCGAATTCTTTGTTAGTAACACCGGTCGAGCAAGATGGAGTGTTTCTCGACCACATAGGAACTACTTTCATGAAACGGGGTATATGGCGGACAAATATAAACACGTCGATATCACTTAATGAAGACCGGGAATTGACCGAATGCAGTACGCTCAAGGTGAAACGGAATACTTGGAAAGTTGTTTAATCGAGATAATTATGCTATCTCGAGAGACTATTGACGCGGTGCTTCACAAGTACAAAAGGATGAGATCATTTCCATTTTCGACGGAAGAACTTACCGCAACGTGTCTCGTCAATACTGCCAGCAGGACTAACAGTTCTTCGACAATCTTCATTGGTAAAATATGAAGCGCAGCAGATCAACGGGACTATCGTAATCGCAATGTACACTGTAGTTGTCAGCAAAACAGTGTACGAAATGTTCCGAATTATTCCTGCACCTAATATGCAATTATTGACATAGGAAAGCCACGCATATTGATTGACCATAACGGAGAATATTTCTACCCAACTACGGAACCCGTATCAATGAACCAAACTCATTTTATAGTGGAACCTAGTCTGGTTCATAAAGAGCTCGACTGTGTATCTGGGTTAGTGGCGCACAAAGTTTCGAAGAGCCGCTGCAATGTTACACACTTAACGCCACCGTACGTCGGGATGATCTCACTCACGGATGAGAACCGGGTACTTTACTTTGCCAGCGACACGTCCAGTATTATAATCCATTGCCAGAATTCGATTTTAGCGCCACCATACAAAGTGGCCGTAGTTAGGTTAGATTCTGACTGTAAAATTCAAAATAATAAAAGTGTTATATATGGATTCGTGAATAGGGAAAAAGAAGGACAAACTTATTCTTTAAAGAATGAATTCAGATTAATTTCAATTTAGAGAAAAAAAACGGAATCAGCAAAATTAAATAAGCCTGCGAAACCATTTGATAACCAAATTTTTACTATAATAACGAACTCATGCCCTACTAGTTTCTTCCCGGATATCCGAAAATTTTAGCACAAGGAATTTTAATTTCTCAAAGAAAATAATTCTATAAAATTAAAGAATCTTACGAGGTTTAAACGTCGCTGACAAGGATTATTCCAAAGTCAGCCGACAACCCCAGATATATTTAAGTGAACCCTTTATAGTAATCGGCTGCTAGCCGCACGGCAGACCGAGCTCTTAGTGTACAGAATCATTGCATGGCTAGTACTATGGATCCTACTGACACTAAGAACCCTTCCAGGTCGGGGCTCGAACATACGACAACTGGCTTGTAAGACCAGCGTCCTATGCATTGAACCGCCAACCCGAGACAAAGCACAGTGAATTAACACACGAGACACCCGAAATAAAAAAACTTAGTGATCACGGGAGATTCCGAACAGTAGATACATGTAGGAGATGAATATGGAAAGGGGAAAGAAAAGGGACTAAGACTAGGCCTAGGCATGAATGAAAGACCGTGGAAAGCGTAGACACTAATAGTAGTAACCATAAACAAACCCAAAAGCCTTCCACCTTGCACGATAATGTGATACAATAAAGCTTAAATTTCTACACTGAACCAAAATCTCCCATTGGATTTACGTGAAAAATCACATACTTATTGGAAAAAGCCCACCACATTATATTCATATGCATCATGTAACATTTCTATGTTAATTTATTATATTTAAATGAAATCTCGATAACTTTTAAGTGTACAGCACTTACGCCTTATGTGTGAAGCACGGCGGTAAGTAACGAAGAAGAGAGTGCTCGCAGATTTAGGATTAGAAATTGTTTGTTTGAGCTTTTACGTAAGTTTATACGAGCTATCAAAAAATAATTATATTTAACATTTTTTAGAATGCGATATAGTTTCAACTGCGAACAATACGGTCGGACAACAGCGACTTTTTCGTTTCATGTCGGCAACGGAATGCTACTTTTATATGGACGCTACAGTGTGCCAGTTATTATGAGTATCAATTTAGCGCGCGGGATATCTCAGGTTGCGGTTAGATCCTTTCACTGTTTCAAGACCCGTTTTGAGTCAGCTAGCTCACTTTTCTTCATTAATTAGGGATAAAATGAATCTTCCCCTTTAAGGTCTCAAGCCTGTCAAACAAGAATTGACGGGTTGTCTCTCTAACAGAGAGTGGCGCATAAATCACCCACTTATTAACGGGGCAGTAAGCTGGTCAGGCGGATGTGTATAAGGGGCTGTCCATAAAAGACGTCACGCTGCAAGGGGGAGGGGGGTGTTTCATAAAACGTGACCTTTTGTGACAGGGGGAAAGGGGGGAGGTTTTCGGAATGTGACGTCCAATATTTTCAATGAGCGCATTTTTGAAATACCTAATTATATTACTGCTTTGCCCTATTTCCTGAAAAAATCTCCACAATAAACGTTCTCATAACATAGGGAAATGTGTATTTGTTGATGTAAAAGCTTCTTCTTGTAAATTCGGAAATGAATGATGCAGGAAATCATTTCTGTTGTGATCAGCAAAAGTACACGGAGGAGCGAGTAAATTAGCGAAATTAATAAATTTTACCTGATATGAGTAAAAAAGAAAATGATGCCTTCAAACGATTTAACTTAAGTTATGCACTGACAATTTTTCAGTAATTTGATTTTCTTGCATTGATAATAGTATATTATAAGAATTTCTCTTATCTTATTCTGATGCAGTTTGTTTAATTGTACTCCATTTGAAAAAGGGCGGGAGATCAACGATTTCAGTCGTAGATCATGTCATGTCATGTTGGTCTCAGAGATAGCTGACACCCTAAAGATATCAAAGGAACGTGTTGGAACGTTATTCACGAATATTTGGATATGAGAAAGCTTTGTGCAAAATGGGTGCCGCGTGAGCTCATAATCGATCAAAAACAACAACGAATTGATGATTCTGAGCAGTGTTTGGAGCTGTTATATCGAAATAAAACCGATTTTTTTCGTCGATATATAACAATGGACGAAACATGGCTCCATCACTTCACTCCGGAATCCAATCGACAGTCAGCTGAGTGGACTGCACGCGATGAACCGAACCCAAAGCGTGGAAAGACTCAACAATCGGCCAGTAAGGTTATGGCGTCTGTATTTTGGGATTCGCATGGTATAATTTTCATCAACTACCTTGAAAAGGGAAAAACCATCAACAGTGACTATTATATAGCGTTATTAGAGCGTTTGAAGGACGAAATTTCAAAAAAACGGCCTCATTTGAAGAAGAATAAAGTTTTGTTTCATCAAGACAATGCACCGTGTCACAAGTCGATGAAAACCATGCTGAAATTGAACGAATTGGGCTTCGAATTGCTCCCTCATCCACCGTATTCTCCAGATTTGGCCCCCAGTGACTTTTTCCTGTTCTCATACCTCAAGAGAATGCTCGCTGGTTAAAAATTTAGAAGCAATGAAGAGGTAATCGCTGAAACTGAGGCCTATTTTGAGGCAAAGGACAAATCGTACTACAAAAATGGTATCGAAAAGTTGGAAGATCGCTATAATCGCTGTATCGCCTCTGATGGCAATTATGTTGAATAATAAAAACGAATTTTGGCAAAAAAATGTGTGTTTCTAAGAAACGATACGAACTTTTCAGCCGAACTGTTATTATTCTTTACCTAAAACAATAATATATCTGTGTACCCCTAGGAGGAATAAAACAGATGATTTAAATGTTTCATCAATTCCAACCAAATACTTTTGTTAATTTATATAATTGATATTAATAAAATAATTCCGATGATTTTGTAGTTTTAGGGATATTTTTTAATCTAATGACAGCATGTAATAAATCGATTTTTTCCTCATATTTGTATGGTTTGTCATACATATTGAGAATGTATTGAGATGAATTTTATTTATTTTGAATTCGTGACATGTGACATAGGGGGGGTGGGGGTCTTTGATTCTGTGACAATTTGTGACAAAGGGGGGATGGGGAGTCAAAAATCGTCAAAAAAAGCGTGACGTCTTTTATGGACAGCCCCTAAGTGATGAAGAAAATCATCATTTTTGCGGATTGTTATTTCAGAATAATCGTTCAACAAAACAAGTTCGAATGTTTTGCATGATAAAAAGCTCAGTCGAACAAAATTTTGCAATTTTTTCGTGGAAAAATATTGAGAAATAAGTCGGTGAAGAGATATTTTTGAGGACGCTTCTTGAAAATCATGATTTTCGATGTCCACTGTATCTCAGCGCAGACTAATCAGAAGTGAACAAATCAAAGCAGCATAGTTAGAGTAGAAATTTTTGTACACCCCAACGTTTCTGTTTGATTTTTTTTAAATTATTGGTGGTTGTTCAAAGTGAAAACTACGATTTAACACGGAAAAATTCGCCAATCTGTAGCTATAAAACCTTCCCAAAGTAACAAACAACGGAAAGGAACACGTTGGAGCCTGGTTTTTTATTTGTAGAACGTGTGTGCAAAGTTTGAAACAAATTGGTGCAGTAGTTTTTGAATGACAATGGACTTTGAAAACATGTTTTCGAGAAGAACGCGTTTAACGTTTTTGCCTTTCTCATATAGAAAGGCTATGCAATCACTGTGCAAACCGACTTTTTAATCAAGGCCGGAGGGCTGAATTTCATATACCATTCGACTCAGCTCGCCGAACTGAGCAAATGTCTGTGTGTGTATGTATGTAAGTAAAAACCCTTCTCAATCCACCTAGCTGTATGATAATGCTTTTCTCTTTCTTCAAAACAGTCTCATAAGAACATTATTTATCTTTTTATTAAATAATTTGTGATACTTATGTTGATGCCTCTTAGAATTAAAAGTTAGAAAACTTAGAAAGTCTTAGAATTGCATGAAACGTCGAGATGTACTGTCAACTCGAAAAAAATTTCAAGATCGAAACTTTTCAAACTTTAACCGCTGGGCAGCATCCCTTACCCATGTCCGATTTTACTCAAAATTTGCATGAGGACTTTTTTCGAGGTGCTTAAAATTTTGAACAATAGCGCTTTACGAAATTAGAGGTGATCCCAAAATATTGGCACCTTTATATACATTAGAGCGGTAAAAACAACATGTTTTGTCGGTTACGTCACTTATACCATTATATATCCGGAATCAAAAGTCACAGCCATTTGGTCATCGAACTTTAACAATAGCCTAACAATAGCTTTCAAACGGTCCTAAGGTTGTTTGGTCATCTCCGAGAAACTTGCGCGGTAAAAATACAACGCGTTTTGTCGGTTACGTCACTTGTACAATCATATCCCCGGAACCAAAAGTCACGGCCATTTGATATTTGAACTTGATCAATGCCCCAAGAGTAACTTTCAAATGAGCATAAGTTTGTTAAAGTCGGTTCAGCCATCTCTGAGAAAATTGAGCGTCACTTATACAATCATATCTCCGGAACCAAAAGTCACAGCTATTTTATATTGGAACTTGATCAATGGCCCGACAGCAGCTTTCACACGAGTATATGCTTGTTAAAATCGGTTCAGCCACCTCTGAAAAAATTGAGCGCGTAAAAATATCTTAGAAAAGTGCACACACACACACCCACACACACACGTACACAGACATTTTCCGATCTGTGTCGAATTGTATAGGTTTGTCCAGCAATTCTAATACCTTTCTATAGAGAAAGGCAAAATATGCACTCCATTTTCTCAGAGATGGCTTATCCGATTTTCACAAACTAAGATTCAAATCAGAGGTCTCATGATCCCATAACTTGCTATTGATTTTCATCCCGATCCGACTTCCGGAGATATAGGATGATATGCACCAAAAAATGGGAAAAATCTGCACTCACTTTTTTTTAGAGATGGCTTAACCGATTTTCAAAATCTATAATTCAAACAAAAGGTCTCATAGCCTGATCCGACTTCCGGTTCCGGAACTAAAGCGTAATAAGTGGAAAATTAAAAATTTCGTTAGTATTTTTTCACGAACTATGGTCAAAAACAGGTACAAATCCCATAAAACTGTCTAATCAATTCTTCTAGTTTGCAGAGCTTGTTAGTTCGTGGGCATGAAACCTCAATTCGGCACTACTGGTCCCCCCATTTCCTGTTCCGAAAGTACCGAAAGTGGTGCAGAAAAACTTAAAAAAATAGAACTCGCTTCGATTGCCCTGCGATGCTTGAACCGATTTTTACATATCTTGATTTGAATTAAAGCACATATTACCTTTAAAGCTACTGTGAAATTTTATTCAGAACCGACGTCCGGTTCCGCGGTTACAGGACGATGAGTGTCAAAGTTTTCAAATCGCCATATAGAATGACAATATGTATCGCACCGAAAGAAAAAGAAAACACATGCGTGCTTTGTTCTATTTCGTACACGATTTATGAAGAAATCGAAACGGTTACGGATGTCCGCTAATAGTGTGTATTCTTATTAAAAGACGGTGCTGAGATTGATAAAAATTATAGCTATTTTATGATCAATTTTTGGTTGTTAAACGACTGGACAAGGCGTAATTCAGGCCCCAGTGTGGCTCTTTGCCTCTTGTCCAGTAACTTCTAGCCCTACCTCCCCGCGGTGCCGGCTGGGGTACGAGCAACCATAGGAAAGATCGGGTAACCAACCCCGGTGGGACCTTGGTCGTATGCTGACAGGGAAGGGGGTCCTCTTTAGAGGATGTCGGAGCATCTGTATTCTATGTTAGGAGCGGCTTCAAACAGCGTCTGTTCTGGTATCCAGCGGCTGAGTATGAAATGCTGCATCCCGTCCAGCTAAATCCAAGGTGGCAACCCCAGCAACGGGACCGTCCTAGTGCTAGTTGGGACGTTAAACAGAACAAGCACGACAGGCGAGACAGGGGGTTGGCGAAGGCCTAATAGGCCGTTCATAAAACATTAATTACAAACAATACAGGAGAGAATACGACCCGAAACAATCGGCATAAACCCACGCGACGAAATAAGGACTACGATTGGAAACTTGAGACATGGAACTGCAAGTCGCTAGGTTTCGCAGGCTGCGACAGGATAATATACGACGAACTAAATCCTCGCAACCTCGACGTCGTAGCGCTGCAGGAGCTTTGTTGGATGGGACAGAAGGTGTGGAAAAGCGGACATCGAGCGGCTACCTTCTACCGAAGCTGTGGCACAACGAACGAGCTGAGAACTGGCTTTATAGTGCTGGGCACGATGCGCCAGCGAGTGATTGGGTGGCAGCCGATCAACGCTAGGATGTGTAAGTTGAGAATTAAAGGCCGTTTAATTACAGCATCATTAACGTGCACTGCCCACATGAAGGGAGACCCGATGACGAGAAAAAAGCGTTCTACGTGCAGTTGGAACAAGCCTATGATGGCTGCCCACGCAGAGACGTAAAAATTGTCATCGGTGACATGAATGCCCAGGTAGGAAGGAAGGCAATATACCGACCGGTTATCGGGCCGAACAGCCTGCATGGTGCATCGAATAACAACGGCGAACGGTGTGCCAACTTTGCGGCCTCCCGAGGAATGGTAGTCAGAAGCACCTTTTTTCCCCGCAAGGATATCCACAAAGCTACCTGGATATCACC
The DNA here is from genome assembly GCF_030247185.1 of Malaya genurostris. Lineage (NCBI taxonomy): Eukaryota > Metazoa > Arthropoda > Insecta > Diptera > Culicidae > Malaya > Malaya genurostris. The sequence goes on from NC_080572.1 coordinate 158,263,533, forward strand.
TAACCAACAGACCGAAAACCAAATCGACCACGTTTTGATCGACGGAAAATTTTTCTCGGACATCAACAATGTTCACACCTACCGCAGTGCGAATATAGATTCGGACCACTACTTGGTTGCTGTATGCATGCGCTCAAAACTTTCGACGGTGGCTACCAAACGTCGAAACCGAACGTCGCGGTTTAACATCGCGCGGCTCCGGGATGCTGGAGTAGCCCAAGATTACGCGTAGCAGTTGGCAGTGGCACTACCAACGGAAGAGCAGCTAGGTGCAGCTACTCTTGAAGATGGCTGGATAGACATCCGTTCTGCCATAGGTAGCACTGCATCAGAAACGCTAGGTATGGCGGCTCCGAACGTAAGGAACGACTGGTTCGACGACGAATGTGAACAGTTAGTGGCCGAGAAGAATGTAACTTAAGCGAGCAAGCTGCAACACCGGACGAGAGCAAACGAGGAGCCATACAGACAGGCGCGGAACAGATTAAACTCGGTATCCCGTAGAAAAAAGCGCCAACAGGAAGACTGAGATCACGAAGCGATGGAACAGCTGTTCCGTGCTAATGACACAAGGAAGTTCTACGAGAAGGTGAACCGTTCGCGCAGAGGCCATGTGTCACAGGCCGATATGTGCAAGGACACCAACGGGGATCTTCTCACGAACGACTGTAAGGTGATCGAGAGGTGGCGGCAGTATTTTGACGAGCACCTCAATTGCGATGTGGCGGAATACGAAAGTGGTGGCGCGGTAACGAACTTGGGAACGCGTGCGGAGGACGATAGACTGCCGGTCCCACACCTAAAAGAAGTCGAGGAGGTGGTAAGCCGGTTGAAAAATAATAAGTCCGCTGGCGTTGACCAACTACCAAGCGAGCTTGTAAAACACGGTGGTAATGCACTAGTGAAAGCACTGCACTGGGTCATTACCAAGATCTGGGAGGACGAGATTTTACCGGAGGAATGGATGGAAGGTATCGTGTGTCCCATCTATAAAAAGGGCGATAAGCTGGATTGCTGCAATTACCGCGCAATAACTCTGCTGAACGCCGCCTACAAGGTACTCTCGAATTTGTGGGACAATATCAATATATTTATGGGCGAACGCGCTACCACGGACCAAATGTTCGCCATCTGCCAGGTGTTGCAAAAGTGCTGCGAATACAATGTGCCCACACATCACTTATTCATCGATTTCAAATCAGATTACGACACAATTGATCGAGGATAGCTCTGGAAAATCATGCACGACTACGGATTCCCGGACAAACTGATACGATTGGTCAAGGCAACGATTGATCGAGTGATGTGCGTTGTTCGAGTATCGGGGATAGACTCGATTCCCTTCGAAACTCGCAGAAGGCTACGGCAAGGTGATGGCCTTTCGTGTCTGCTGTTCAACATTGCTTTGGAGGGTGTGATAAGAAGAGCGAGGATAGACACGAGTGGCACGATTTTCAGAAAGCCCGTCCGGCTACTTGGTTTCGTTGATGATATTGATATTATAGCACGCAACTTTGAGAAGATAGAAGATACGTACATCGGACTAAAAGCTGAGGCCAAGCGGATCGGACAAGACATCAATGTCAAAGACAAAGTACATGAAAGGCAGGTGCTCGAGAGAAGATAACGTCAGCCACCCATTACGAGTTCTGATTGGTGGTGATGAAATCGAAATGGTTGACGTGTTCGTGTACTTGGGCTCACTGGTGATTGCCGATAATGAAACTAGCAGAGATATAACAATAATAATAATAATAATAATAATAATAATAATAATAATAATAATAATAATAATAATAATAATAATAATAATAATAATAATAATAATAATAATAATAATAATAATAATAATAATAATAATAATAATAATAATAATAATAATAATAATAATAATAATAATAATAATAATAATAATAATAATAATAATAATAATAATAATAATAATAATAATAATAATAATAATAATAATAATAATAATAATAATAATAATAATAATAATAATAATAATAATAATAATAATAATAATAATAGTAATTATAATAAAAATAATAATCCTTCTACATGTTTTATGCTGCTGATTCATGATGTTTAGCTTGACTTACATATGCAGAAGTAACAGAAACGCAGGTTCGTTTCGTTTGTTAGATTTCGTTCATTTGATTTAATCGAAATAGGACATGAGATAGTAAGTCTAGGTTTAACTAGGTTCAAAACTGTTTCAATTTTTATTCCATATTTGTTGCTTGCAAACAAACAAACTTCAGCTATACCGGTCATCTGAATACGGTTTCGTAGGAATTGGAAAAGGTGATTAAAAACTGCAAAAGGGTCTCATTCACTTTTCTTCAAGATGGCCAAATCGATTTTCACAAACTTATAGGTTCAAAGGAAAAGTCTTACAGTTTCATAAGGAATTTCTAAATTTGTTGTGGATACTACTTCCGGTTCCGTAACTACAGGATAAACAGGATTTGCAGAGTTTGTTAGATTAAGTCCGAACAAACTTTCCTATTTCTATTCAATGAACAGTTGCTTTTGAGATTTCCACAGTAATATTTTTGATGTTATGAGTAATATGAGAAAGGCATTATCACACCACTAGATGGATTAAAACAGGGTTTTGTCTATAAACTCAATGGAAACAATATTATTACTCAAGGGAGCCCGTAGGATCTAACATTTCCAAAAACCTGTTTTAATCCACCTAGTGGTGTAACGATGCCTTTCTCATATCAATCATACTATCATATGTAATACTGTGGTATTCTTCAAAACAATTTTCTTCGATTCTTAAAACAATAACCGAAATCGGTTTGTTTGATCGCCTACTGATTAAAACTATCAATTGTAAAAGATTTGAGGTCGATTTAGAAATTTTTTAAAGGTTTTTCCCCATTTTCAGTTCTGGTATACAATTTACAACCCACTTTACCCTATATTTCCGGATCCGGAAGTCGCATCCGCATGAAATTCAGGAATAACGTATGGGACTACTACCTTTCATTTGAACCTAAGTTTGTGCAAATCGGTCGCGCCATCTATGAGAAAAGTTAGAACCCATATTTTCTTTTTTTTTTACATTTTACCCCATAACTCCCGAACCGGAAGTCGGATCAAAATAATATTCAGGATTTTTCTATGAGACCTCAAGACTTTTCATTTGAATCTAAGTTTGTGAAATTCGGTTCGGCCATCTCTGAGAAAAATTAGTTTTGCCTTTCTCTATAGAAAGGTATTAAAATTGCTGAAAAACGGACTTTTGAACGGAGCCTCGGAGAGCCATAGCGTTATATACCATTCGACTCAGTTCGACGACCCGGGTTGGCGGTTCAATGCATAGGACGCTGGTCTTACAAGCCAGTTGTCGTATGTTCGAGCCCCGACCTGGAAGGGTTCTTATTGTAAGTAGGATCCATAGTACTAGCCATGCAATGATTCTGTACACTAAGAATCGGCTGCGAAGTCTGTTGAAAACGAAAGGCCAAATTCCACAAAAGGAATGTAATGCCAAGACTTTGCTTTGCTCAGTTCGACGAGATTGGAAAATGCCTGTGTATGTGTGTATGTGCACTTTTCGAAGATATTTTTACGCGCTCAATTTTCTCAGAGATGACTAAACCGACTTTAATAAACTTATGCTCGTTTGAAAGCTACTGTCCGGCCATTGATCAAGTTCAAAGAACAAATAGCTGTGACTTTTGGTTCCGGAGATATGATTGTATGAGTGATGTAACCAACAAAACGCGTTGTATTTTTACCGCGCAAGTTTCTCGGAGATAACTTAACAGATTGTAACAAACTTAGGCGCGTTTGAAAGCTATTGTTAGACCATTGGTCAAGTTCGAAGACCAAATGGCTGTGACTTTTGATTCCGAAGATATAATGGTATAAGTGACGTAACCGACAAAATACGTTGTTTTTATACCGCTCTAATGTACATAAGGGTGCCAATATTTTGGGATCACCTCTAATTTCGTAAAGTGCCATTGTACTAAAGTTTAGGCACCTCGAAAAAAGTCCTCATGCAAAATTTGAGCTAAATCGGACATGGGTAAGCGGTGAAGTCTAGCGGTTAAAGTTTGAAAATTTTCGATCTTGAAAAAGCACCATAGGGGGGGGGGGAGTACATGAAATTTCCGAAATCGAAAATTTTTTTTGATGCTTAAAATTGCATGAAACGTCGAGACGTCACCCCGTAGACAGTTAGTCAGTTTCAAAAAAAAGTTCGCAGAGAGCAGCCGCAAGTCACGGTCGTTCTAGTTTAGAATGTAGCCAAGGGAACCCTTAGGACGAAGTAAAGAAAATATTATGCATTGTGCGAGTTACGCTAAAAGTAATACTTCGTTCACGTGTTAATAATCATTTTCACGTATTACCATTTCGTGTACAATAACGTGATAAGAAAAGAATCCGCTAAATGTGGCTGACAGAAAAGCATGATAACAATTTTTGAATAGTGATAAAAAAAGTAAATATCGGATTTGTAAGCACATAGTTTGATGGTAGCAAGTGGAAGAAGAAACAATCACTGAGGGATAATAACTATTTTCCGTGAACAAAACATACAGCACAGGAAGCGTAGATCCACTTTAGTGATACCGAGAAAGAATAACAAGTGATGACAGGTTTCTGCAAAAATTTTCCTGCCACTATGCAGTCTGATACCTCGGTCTTGATTGCGAATTAAGAGAAATAATTAAAAGTTTGAAGAATAGAAGAAAAAATCTATTATTTTCTAATTGTGAAAAAGAAAACACCCCTCCAATCCTCGACGCACGCCGCTCGGACTGCGCGACAATATTCGCTATTCGGGTAAATAGGCTATTCATCTGGTGACAGTGGCAGGGCCATACTGCGGTGAACGACCCACTATTTTGAAGTATTTCTCTATCCTGATGGAAATGATATTCATCCCTATTTTTATCACTCTGTACTTTAGTCGTTTTTTTTTAAATTGAATATTGATTCTATAAAACTTTTCATGAAACGCGTAAATTAGAAATTTGGTTTAACCTGGTTTCAAACTCACTGCCAATATTTGTTTTCAATTCAAAGTACCAACCTTCAAAGAACATTTAACATCAATAATTACGAACACTGAATCTATCGACATATAAGTGACGTTACTAATTCATTTATGAAAAATGGAAATAACGAATTCCGTGTGTTGCTAAAACATTGCCTTTTAAAGGAAAAAATCGCGCAAGCCCAGCTATGTTATAGCTTGAGAAGTGTTTTCCCCACTAGGATCCATTAAAAATGAAGGTTTGTGGTATTCTGATTTTGAAAGTGGCTAAATGAAGCAGTCAACCGGAAAAAATTAAGCAAGTTTTGATGATCGTGATGTATGAACGCAAAATCAAAGCTCGTGAGATTAGATATGCTGAGATCGTTAGCACATGAACTGAAAGTTGTACATGAACTTTTATGATCTTGTACGAAAATCTGAGCATAAAATAATCGTTACCAAACGGATCTCGAACACGGCCGCTCATAATCAACAAACCTTGCCGTAGTAAAATGGAATGCGTTGGTATGAAACAGTGGACGAAACATAGTGGATCCACATTATTATCCGGAGTCATACCAGCATTCAGACTGGGAAAGCCATCTGAAAACGTAACAGGTAGCTGGAACAATCATGGCATAATTTTTTTAGATGTTCGAGGTATAATTAACATCGACTATCTTGAATAGGAAAGTACCATCAAAAGTGATTCTCCGTTAACCAAGACAATGCACCGTGCCATAAGTCGATGAAAATAATAAAGAAATTAAACAAATTGGGCTGCGATCTGTTTCCTCACCCCCGTTATTCACAATTACCTAGCCCCCAGCGATTGCTTGTCCTTTGCTGATCAGAAAAAGACACGTCAGGGCAAAGTATTTGGTTCGAATAAAACAGTCATCGCCGCAACTGAAGCCGATGTTTAGGCCATTGACAAATCATTCCATAAGGATGGTATTGAAAAATTAATAAAGTGCTAGAACGATTGCATGTCATTTGAAAATGATAATGTTGGTGAATAAAAAATATGCCTGCACACGAAATTATGTTTTTCTGGTTAGTTCCTGGACTGATTGAACAATGTGTTAGCAACTTTTACTTCCTTTCTGAACCACACAGAGTTCAAGTTTATTCGATACAGAATCTTGGTTTGTATGAGTGAATTTCTTAAAAGCGAACACACTAATTGAAACGCAGAAATTCAATGGAAACCGTGAACTTGTATGTATTTGTTAGAAGAAACCATGACAAAGATTTTCGTTACTAACTGAAGTTTCGATCACCAATTATTTGAAATATGATTTTATAGATATAGATTCATCAACTCCAATCGAAGTATAGAAATATTTTTAATGCAGTTTATGTAATGATATGGAAAATTAATTAAAAATGATTGAGATATAGATGTTCAAAACCTGAGCACTGTTTGTACGGTTCTCAGTATTATGAATTCGCACACCGGTATAAAAAACAAAAACGTTGTCATCCGCCCGATTCTCTCGATCTTCGTCCCTGTCCACCATCTTTATTGGAACGAACAAGATCTTTTTTTTTGTCACTAACTGTTTCATTCTCCTTTCCCCCGTCTCTTCACCATCTCGATGGCAACTAATTAGATCTCTGTCATATTTAGACATGTTGTTCCCACACCCCGTTTTTACCTCGTTTTCCACAATATTTACTTCTCTTTCATTCTCTTCCGTAACATCACTATCACCGACAACGGAAGACCGCTGCAGTCGATTACCAGGCTGCGGGCCACCCGCCGGGTCTTTATAGCCTGGGGGTGTTTCCCGCGGACCCACACGGACCGAATGATGCGGCCAACATAGATATTTACCAACGCCATCTGGAAGACTCTCATGCTATATTCAATTCACCGGCCACTGCTGATCGCCACCTGAAAGTTGAATTTTCGATAATTCGCGACCCCGATAGGACATTTCCTAATGATACTATTCTAGTTTTAAGTCCGTCGTTACTTACGATTAGAAAATACCCTTGGCATCTTAGAGCTTAAGCAGTGTGCCTTAAAATTATATTATATTATTGAATAAAATCTGTTTTAATCCACCTAGTGGTGTAATGATGCCTTTCTCATGTTTATAATATTATGGTATTCTATTCAAAATTTTTCTTTTCGATTTTTGAAAGAAACCAAGAAATTGTTTGTGCATAACATACAAAATAAAACAGTGCTTTGATTGCGTAGGCCATCCTTAAGAAAACGAAGTGGGTTCACTATTATATGCACTTCAGGCACCGGAACCCGAGAACCGGTATAACATAATCAAAGTCGGTTCGTACGGCCACCAACTAACGTGTCATACAAACTCTACTAGTACGCACTCTAAATTACGATATAAATGTTTGTTGCATCCGAAAATATGCAGTAATTTTTGGTAGGACCATTAGACCTTTCAATTGACATTAAGATTGGGAATAACGGTTTGGAGTCCAGTTTATAATTTTTTTTTACGATTTTTGTTCCGCCAGTTTAAGTGAAGGTGTACAATATTGAACACACTTTACCCTATAACTCCGGAACCGGAAGTCGGATCCTTATAAAATTCAGCAATTCCGTATGGGACCGTAAGACCTTTCATTTGCATCTAAATTTGTGGAAATCGGTCAAACCATCCCCGAGAAAAGTGAGTGAGATCCATTTTGGTACATATGACCACTATTTCCGGCACTTCCGGAACCGGATACCGGGAACAAGGATAGCCGGAATCGGTTTGTGTAATTGCCTACTGATAATGACTATCGATTTGTGTAGTTTTGAGACCAGTTTAGTAATTTTTTTACGTTTTTTGTTTCGCCGGTTTAAGTGATGATGTACAATATGTAACACACTTTACCCTATAACTCCGGAACCGGAAGTCGGATCCGGATGAAATTCAGTGATTCCGTATGGGACCACGAGATCTTTCATTTGAATCTAAGTTTTCGGAAATCGGTCAAACTGTCGCTGAGAAAAGTGAGTGAGATCCATTTTGGTATATATGACCACTATTTCCGGTACTTCCGGAACCGGATACCGGGAACCAGGATAGCCGGAATCGGTTTGGTTAGTTGCCTACTGATGATGACTATCGATTTGTGTAGTTTTAAGACCAGTTAAGAACATTTTTTTACTTTTTTTGTTTCGCCGGTTTAAGTGACGGTGTTCAATATGTAATACACTTTACCCTATAACTCCGGAACCGGAAGTCGGATCCGGATGAAATTCAGGAATTCCGTAGACCTTTCATTTGAATCTAAGTTTGTTAAAATCGGTTCAGCCATTTCCGAGAAAACCTAGTGAGATTATTTGACACATACACACACATACATACATATACACTGAGAACGATGAACTGAGTCGAATGGTATATGACACTTGGCCAATTTTCACTAGTCGGTTTTTCAAGTGATTGCATAACCTTTCTGTATGAGAAAGGCAAAACAAACGTAGTCCTACGTCAAAAGATTTTGAGTGATTTTTTTATGTGAAGATATAGAAGGTGAGATGTGACAAGGTTCATTTTATCATGCAGAAATCTTTTAGTAACTTAACTTTCACTTTCTACCAGAGGAGTCGACTCTAAACATCTGCCGGAAAATTCCGATAAAGGTCTTCTACTATTTACTATTCTTCTTTTGTCGGTTCGAAATGTAAAGAGTAAAAGACCTTTATCGGTATTTTCCGGTATCCCGAGTGATGCGCATTGATGAGATGTTTAAGCTCGGCTCCTTTGCTAGAAGGGAAAAGTTAAGTTACTAAAAGATTTCTGCCTGCTCAAATGACCCTTGTCACGTCTCACCTTTCTGCGGTATATCTTCACATCCTTGCTCTACCTTGAGAACTAGCATTCTATAATTTTGATTTTATTTATTATTCCCAATTACAATAAAAAAAATTCTTATTATTATGAATAATGCTAATATTTCCATTGTTTTTCGTTCGAAATTTCAAGTGGGTAATTACCCAGCTTTGGAATTTTCGGGTGTGTAGTGCTACCCAACGTACCCACCTCTTTCACCGGCCCTGGACAGTGGCACTTGCCGGAAGCGGTAAGGAGACGCCAATAGTGCGAGAGGAAAAGAATTGGAGGCAAGAATGATGATCAACGGATTAGTAACAATAGGGTGAGTCGTAACATTTTTACCATAAAATATCGATTGATTAATTTTAGTTGTTTGGCGTAAAGCCGCCATAACTAAGTTCAGTTTTTGCAATGACTGAGCGGAAACATATATTGGAGAAGCCAAATGAATGAAAAATTAACAGAAAAGATGATTTTTTGGAAAAAGATACGCTCCTAGACAGGACTCGAACCTGCGTTTTTACGCATTCCGTGCATACGCACTACCATTTCGCCACTCTGAATATTGTCACTCTAAAACGCCAGACAGACATGGTAGAACGTACATCGAACATGGTCTACATCCTGGACGTCACCCGACCGATACCTTCTATCCAAACATCTTCTCTGTCCATCAAACACTAGTACTCTCGCTTTATACCTATTTCTCCGATCAAGCATTGAGTGGGAGAGTGTATTTATAATCACCTTCTTTAATGGTGCCAGTCGCTGGCTCGATCGAGTTTCAAGTTTCATTGAAGACAGCAAACGTAGAGATTACGTTTGCATTTGATTTGTTTACGTTTTGACCACGGTCAATACGGAGCACATGTACTAGGGGCACATGTGTTAGGAAAAAAACCGTATTGAAGTGGCCATACTGGCCTGAAGGCTTAAGGATTTTTTTTTCTTTTTTTGTTTTTGCCTTCTTTAAAGAGACAAGAAAACCACGACCAGCTAAACAGTTGGCATTGGTAACATGTTTTTAAAGTCAAGGTGACTGCGAGGGGGTCAACCGAACCTTACGCGTATGAGCGAGGGAATCAGTATTTTGACGCATCATTTTGCAAGTAAGCAGCGGCAGCCATTCCTGGGCTGACATAGCGAATCAAGTTAGCGAATTCGACAACAGGAGTGCATGCCACGAAGTATATATTTAAAAAGGTGGAAAACCACCCCGTATGGGCGGAGCTTACAGCAACCAAAAAACGAATAGAGTACGGAGGAAAGAAACGGTATATGACAATAATAATAAAAAACCGACATTGATTTTGAGTCACGTACGGTAAACAATAACGTTAAACCACGAGTATAGTACGGTGTGTTGTTGCAGCCTATGCCGACGACCCTTATAGCGGAATTAACAAAGAACGTTTTGGTTTGCGCACACGGCGGGCATGACAAATTTGAGAGCACCGAGTTGGGCTGGCTCAATAATAAACAAAAATGCCAATGCGAACGAAATTCGACCGCGCAGGGCTCGTAGCAGTTGAAACTTTGTACTATACAATGACCAGTAATGTGAGATTAGGTCAAGTTTATTTACGTTAATGAATGTCGACCATAACCACGGTCAAGATTGTAATTATTCACAGCTAAAAATTATTAAAGCACCTTCCAGTGGATTTATTTCATAATTTTAAGGGCTCATTGATAAATCAAAAAAATGAAACTGATTTGAAGGTTGCCTGAAAACAAAACGGTATATTTGAACAAACACGGGTCAGATCGCTACAAGGCGTGTTAAAGAAAAACTCACAAAGAAGAATTGGAAGAGTTTGTATACACATGGGATGAACTGACGGACATATACATTATAGTTAGGGCTAAATACAAAGCACCTAGAAAAATGTTAAACGAATCAAAAATCATATACTGCGATAATAGACAGCGAGAATAATATTGGAAGCATAGCACAACTATTAACAAGACGGCAAAACAACGATACTGAAAACTACGCCAACCAAAGGAAACAAGAAAAAGTAGTAACGTATCTTAGTAAAAAAAAGGTGGGTGGGTAATGTCAGAGACATAACAGGATGTCGTGAATACGAAAAAACTGATACGCTCCCATCACTTTTTCGAATATCAGTTAGTTGATTGATTGTATGAATTGTGCAAGCTCCTCTTTTTCACTAATAGAGTTTGAAGCGATGCACCTACATTAAAGTACAGATTAGTTACATTAAACAGCTACTATTCTACAACTATATATTCCAAACTTGAAACAATTCATTTTTAATTTGCTAATATAGCAGGCTAGGTACGACAAATTTGAAGTTTATTTTTATTGATGCTACAAAGTTCGAAGATATCTGATTCTTCTCGAATTTTCAGTACGAGACAATTGCAATGGCCTGGTCTGAAATGTATCGACGATCTTCGGTATGCAAGAGTGATTCTAATAATAATAATGATAGTAATAATAATAATAATAATAATAATAATAATATAATAATAATAAAAAAATAATAATAATAATAATATTAATAATAATAATAATAATAATAATAATAATAATAATAATAATAATAATAATAATAATAATAATAATAATAATAATAATAATAATAATAATAATAATAATAATAATAATAATAATAATAATAATAATAATAATAATAATAATAATAATAATAATAATAATAATAATAATAATAATAATAATAATAATAATAATAATAATAATAATAATAATAATAATAATAATAATAATAATAATAATAATAATAATAATAATAATAATAATAATAATAATAATAATAATAATAATAATAATAATAATAATAATAATAATAATAATAATAATAATAATAATAATAATAATAATAATAATAATAATAATAATAATAATAATAATAATAATAATAATAATAATAATAATAATAATAATAATAATAATAATAATAATAATAATAATAATAATAATAATAATAATAATAATAATAATAATAATAATAATAATAATAATAATAATAATAATAATAATAATAATAATAATAATAATAATAATAATAATAATAATAATAATAATAATAATAATAATAATAATAATAATAATAATAATAATAATAATAATAATAATAATAATAATAATAATAATAATAATAATAATAATAATAATAATAATAATAATAATAATAATAATAATAATAATAATAATAATAATAATAATAATAATAATAATAATAATAATAATAATAATAATAATAATAATAATAATAATAATAATAATAATAATAATAATAATAATAATAATAATAATAATAATAATAATAATAATAATAAATAATAATATTAATAACAATAATACAGATTAACCTGTATATATGGCAACCCTGTTTCGCATGGCATATTTTTACACGACCCCATACTAGTATAAAGATGTGTTAAACATTCGCTTTCGCATTGCCGTTCGTAATTGAATGTGTTAGTGACGGTACAAATCTGCTTTTCTACCTGTTTGCCATCGTTCTGACGGTGTCTCGTACGTTCAGAGTAGCTGCTCTAACTTAAATGACGGTATTTCTCACATCACATTTTATTTTATACTGGTAGCGGTGTACGGACCTCTCCTTCGCAGAACGGGAAACAGTGGGACGATATAAAAGAGAGAGTTAGTAGAGCGGCAGTCAGTAATACTGAATTGGCTGTCTAGCTGTTAACAGCATCTTGTGGAATTTTTACGCGGAAACACGGACACAGGAGGAACAGTTAAGGGCAAGGCAAAGTCCCGCTCGAACCGTGCTGGTCTGCAGTTCCCAGTTGGCAAAATCCATCGTCTGCTCCGGAAGGGAAACTACGCAGAGCGTGTCGGTGCCGGTGCATCGGTCTATCTGGCGGCAGTGATGGAGTACTTGGCTGCCGAAGTGTTGGAATTGGCCGGTAATGCTGCCCGTGGCAACAAGAAAACGAAAATCATCCCTCGCCATCTGCAACTGGCCATCCGTAACGACAAGGAAATGAAAAACCCCGTCCTTTTCAGGACGACCACATCACTGTGATAAAGGAATATTTAGGATTGCTTTAAGTTTAGCCAGTTCTGATACGCCTGGAAAGTAGAATGCGCAAATTAAGTGGAAACATTTGTTCAAACAATTTGTTCATCTCTTTCATTTGTTCAATTTGTTCAACTCTGTTTCGCACGGCATATTTGTATAAAGATGTGTTCAAAATCATCACTTTCGCTTTCGCATTGCCGTTCGTAATTGAATGTGTTAGTGACGGTGCAAATTAATTTAGCTTCCATCTTGATGAATCTTTTGGTAGGAAATATTGAGATCTGATATGGTTCTCGTGTGTGTCTTGTTTCAGCAATGGGCCTTGCTGGACTTTTTGGCTGCCTTCCTACCGATTTTCGGTGTCATTGTGTCTCGTGCATTCAGATCGGGAAACTGTGAGACGACAGGTCCTCGATGTTGCTCTCGTGTGTCTTGCTTCGGGAACAGTTACTCAGCAAATGGTAGGAAAAATGAACCACTCAACTTTTATATGGATGCTCTTGTACAGAAGCAGACGTCTCGCGCTCTGATTGGCTGGTGCAGTCATGAGTTAAATCAAACAGGTTTTTCAATAGTGTACTATTGAAAAACTTCAATGTTGTTGCAATACACGTTCAAGTTGAAAATTTTCGATTCTATTGGTAGTTAGATTATATAAATCCTTTCACAGATCACTGAGCTATGAGCTTTCAAAATACGAGAAAGGCAAACGCGCCGTATGAATTATCCTCTTTGATACTCGTTTATACCAAACAGTTCAGAAAAGTTTAATTTTGAACTATTTGAGAATATGTCACACAACTGAAAATTTTATTATAAAATTGTGATCATATTTCCGATGGCGTGTACCAAGAATTATGTTGATTCATTAGATATAACATGAGATATTCACGATCAAAAACTTATCACTCTCTCAGAGGGTAAATTTTGAAAAGGCGCCCCATAGTAAAGTAAGTCGTATTCACGACAAAAGTTAACGAAGTCAGGATGGCTAGAAATAACGGTGGGTACCAATTTCCAATGCTAGAGGCAATACAATGTATCCCGGAATTCCACGGGTCATGCGACGAATTAGAGCCATTTATTGTGCAAATAGAGTATTTTGCAGAAGACATCCCGGAAGGGGAAAACCAGAAACCACTACTAAATGTAGTACTAATGAAATTAAAAGGTAAAGCGGCAATCTTTATTAATAGAATAAGAGCCGACACAGTAAAGAATATGTTCAGGAATTTAAGAGACATATTCGGTTTGAAAATCACAGTAGAAGAGATTTTTATGAGGATCGAAACTCTCGAACAACAATATGGAGAACCTTTTGAAGAGTACGCTGAAAGAGCGCTACGAATAATGGAACGATTCATTTTGTAGCATAAATGGATAAACTAAAACTCTGTACAAACAATAAATATAATTGTTATCTAGGGGAACAAATCCAAAATTCTCATAAATGTGTGGGTACAAACGAATTCATAATGATCAATGCATAGCATGCCATGACAAATTGCGGTGGGTACGACTTCAACAGGTCAATCGAATTGTAAAAGAACTGCTTCACCCATTTTCTCACGAACAACCATTCAGGTAAGAAGTGCACCGTACTGGGTGATTCCATTGCCGATTAATAGTCATAAATGCACAATGGCGACCCTGCCAGGAGTTGCAATTCAAATAGTAAAGTTATTCAAAATGGAAACGGAATCACCTAAAGCAAAACAAAATTATTCAAATATTTGGCACGCAGATTTTCAATAAAAAAAATAAATGAGCGGATTTTCAATAATCGCGCATCGTAAAGCGAATCGTTAGATCGCGCACATTTGCGTGAGATAACTTATTTATATTTTTGTGTATAATTCCAGACCACAAAAGGCGTTAAACTGAAGTAATATGGCGAACGACGGAAAATATGTCCGATTGGGCATTGGTGCAAGCAATGCATAGGATGAGTCGATATTTGACGACTCTGTTGAGCAGTTCGACAAGGAGTCGGCAACTTCAGTAACACCATGCAATTCGAGCACGTCGTGCACTTCGGCTTCAGATAGCGAGATTGAACTCAATAATGTTGATATCGATGCAGGAAATAATACAAATATTAAAGAGGTCCCTCTTCGCCATCACGATACACCAGAAAAAGTAAGTAAGGTCAAACGAATCGAGCGGATGGAAAAAATGAATGCGGGTTTAAATGAAGCTTTGCGTCGTTTCGAGCCTAAATCCACTTCAGTCGATAATGTCGATAACAGTTGGAACGTACCGAATGATGAAAACTCATTTTCATCCAACTCTGGAAATTCATTTTCCAGTATTCGCTGGGATCATATGAAATCATTTCCCAGTGGCATTTCTGCTAACAAAATGTGGGAGGAATGGAACCGCTATATTGAAAATTTTGAGATAACAGCTTCTCTTAGTAACGTGTGTGATGCTGTGAAGAGAACTCAACTCAACTGCAGGAAATTATCAATGCAGCAAAGTTACGACCAAGCTTGAAAACCCCGAATTGTTACAAACTTTTTGTATCAAACATAAGAAATTATTTCCGCTCCATGACTGATACCGCAGCCGAGCACGAGGCTTTTTCCAGAATGAAACAAGAAAGTGAAGAAACTGCTATCACATTCCATGCACGATTGATGTGTAAAGTACGATTGTGCAATTATAGTATTGAAGACGAAGACCGATTTGTTCGAGCACAGTTGTTAAATGGGTTGAGAAACCGAGAGATCGTTAAACAGGCACGGACCTACGGTTATGAAACAAACTTTATAGTACAATCTGCTACGAGAAATGAAGCATTCGAAATAGAGAAACGGCAGCAAGAGGGTTCTAGCGTCTTTGAACTCAGGAGTGCACTCAAATCGTCATTATACGACAAAAATTTCTTTTGAAGATGTTTTGGTAGATTGCTCGATAGGATCCTCCAGCCCAATAAAGTTCCTGATAGACTCAGGGGCAGATGTAAACGTAATTGGGGGAAATGACTGGAAGTATTTGAATCTAGAAGTAAGATTAGGCTTGGCAACTCTTGAAATAATCAATGATCATGCCAAAAATAGACTTCATGCCTATGGAGCATGTGAGTCAATGAACATTGAATGCACCTTCAAAGCTAAAATTGAAGCAACAACAGGGTGAAAAACTATGAGCTCAGCTATTTTTCATGTTATCCTTGAAGGAGCTAGATCTCTCCTTGGAAGATCAACTGCAAGCGATTTAGGACTGTTACAAATCAATAGCAATATTAATTATTGCAAAGAAGATAAAATATTTCCAAAAATATCGGTGAGTGCGTGTTTTTTTTAATAAGATAAATTATTGCTTCATTCAGTAACCAGGAAATTTTCAATTAGTAATAGTAATTCTTAGTAATCTTTAAAAAAGAAAAAATCTATGCTTATGTGTATCATTTGAGAAACAGTGCTACGACAATAAAATCGGGTCCCTGAAAATCGCGTTTATATTTATAGAGATGCTGCAAGACAAAGATTGCATGAAATGCAAGCACGTGGAATAATAGAAAAAATCACATCCGCTCCAAACTGGATCAGTGGCATGTCTGCCGTAGCTAGAGGCAAAAATGATTTTAGACTTGTAGTTAACATGCGTGCCCCAAATCGTGCCATCAATCGTGAATATTATAGACTCCCGCTGCTCGATGAAATGAGATTAAAATTAAACGGGGCGAAGTATTTTTCAAAACTCGACATAAATAACGCTTTCTATCATCTCGAGTTGGCAGAAGAATTTAGAGATATGACAACTTTCCTAGCCGAGGACGGCATGTACAGATTTACCCGTCTCATGTTCGGTGTAAATTGTGCACCTGAAATCTTTCAGCGTGAAATGGTTCGAATTCTTAAGTAACAGTAATATTCTTAGTAACAGAAAAATATTTCGAAGATATGATCGTAATATCAGGACCAGAAATATGCCTGATCAAATGAGATATGGAGCATCAAGAACTCCGAATGCAAATTTAGTAAGCAAACATGAAAAATGCAAAATTGGGATCGATACGGGGAGAATGAAAATAACGATAATAGGAAACCAATGAAGAGTGATGCGAACAATCACATTGAAGAAGAATATAGCAAAAAACGTAAAGAAGGGATATGGGCCAAATTACATAAGACGAAAGACAACGTATTTATGATGTTGTTGAGATCGGCAAACGAACCAAATAACGAGATTCAGTTGCTGGTAGACACTGAAGCATTTGGCAACTTGATAAGTAGACGAAACGCAGAGTGCATGGGAGCATATACAATTAATGAAAACGAAGTCATAGAATATTCCGGGGTAACAGGTACTGTTAGAAAAACATTAGGTCCCGTAGAACTAAACTTCATCATCGCAGGAAGAATTTTCCAAACGAATTGGATCAGTAAAAGTCACGTTAGTGATTGGAAAAACTCATTACAGAGTTAGATTTTATATAGTAATAGATTTGTGTGTTCCTGGAATCATTGGAGCAGAGTTTTTAAAGATATACACAATTTATGTCACTCAGAATTTCGAGTACATATGCCTAAGTGTACCAAACGAGCACAATAATGTTGCAAATATACCAGTAACAGGAAAAGAAAAGGTGCATGCAACTGAGCATTATGGGATGCGTCCTGCAGACAAGGATGGCTTTTATCGTATCAAAGAACGTTCAATCTTCACTCTTCACACGATTCAATCAGTGCCATCAAAGAGAAATGGAAAACATCGCAACAACAAACACCCGGCATGGCTCATTTAACATAGAATAGACACCAGTGCGAGAGTGAATTTCTCTCGATGACATTTCTGAGAATCAAAGGTTAGCACGCTGCTGTGGAGATCCTCTCTGAAGCAACAAACGGTCGCTTATTCTCGTTTCGCGATCCGATTCTATACAGGCAGTTGATAATTGCGATAGAATCATTTCACTATTGCCGCTTGTTCTAACTATGTGCATATAACCTTTGTATAAGTTGTGTCTATGAAAATGTATGTGAATGCTCCACACAAGGGTTTTGAAATATTGCAACCTAGTATGAGAAACATCAAGATGAACCATCGATTCGATTTTCTGCGATAATTGTTAACTTGCGATCCTCTCTTGGGAAATTCCACACAGCAACGATCATTATCAGACTGTATATTTTTTCATGGGACGTGAAATACTCAGAGTATGAAGTGGAGCGAAGAAATGTAGAAAAATTCTCTCGCGGTTCATGCATTGAGAGACTCGAGTTCTTATAGCATCTTCTACCGGATTGAAAATGTTGTATACAATATAGATAGCAATATAGCAGCTTCTGTCAAATTTTCGGCAATCACCAACACTGCCTGCAGATAAGGATGAGTACAACATTGAAATATCAACCCGCATGAATAATGAAAGAAATAACGAAGTAAATGATAATTGAGAAGCCAAGAATGTCTTCAAACAGTGCAACTAAAGCAACCAATAATTTTGAAATAAAAAAATATCCATGAAACGGGTGGCAACTAAAATTTTGGAATTTGTTTCTCAAGCTGTCAAAAAAAGACAAACATGCTTGGAGAAGATCTGATTTATTGAAATTAAAGATACATTGTTAATTGTTGAAAAAAAATAGTGAACATTTGAAAACGGTCCTTAATTGGATGTTCGGTGAAGCTTCCGTTTGATGCCGAAACAGGAGCGTTGTACAGCCTTCATGTCAACTTTGCGAATGCATCTCTTGATTCTACCAATCAACTGTTAGCAGTTCGTGGCTCTCCAGTTAATTTTGTACACCAAGGAGCTCAAAACCCCGAAGAAATCTTCGATTAGGCGACACTGAGGTAGATTCATCGGGTACAAATGGGATCGAATGGGTATTCAGGAACGATTGTGTTTTTTGGCGCAATGCGATGACGCTTTATCCGTCCAAAACACGTATTGTCCATCAGCATGTTTTTGAAAAAACGGGATCAAAACAAACATTCGTTCTGGTACACATCTTGATTGATTGCCAACCCAGATGGCTTGAACCATGGCTTAGAAATGCCTTTCTCGGAAATGACAATGTACAGCATCACTTTCAGTTCAAACTTATGTTTAAACTAATATTTTATGTTCGGATGTACAGTAGAACTATCCGTTGAATAGTATCGATCGTTTGCGGGAATCTGCGTATTCGAAAGAGGAAAGTAACTTTCGTCGTCCAAAACAAAACTTTATCCGGAAAATTTTTTAATCAACCAGCGGCATTGGAAATTCAGCGTTGAAATCTGTGCGTCAGTATATCCCGTTGCTCGTGTCTTTTTTCGGTACTTTATTCCGTGTCTTTTCAATGTTTTGCAGATGTACTGGTGAGAACAGTTGAACTTTTTTGCGGCATCCCTTCGACTCAGTGAATCCTTGTTGTTGAAGGCACGAGAAAGAGAACGAAGTTCTTTTGCGTCCATAATTTTGGCTGGTCTTCCACTACCTTCCTTACGAGCAGTTGTTGGGCATCTTAGGATATTGTAAACTGTCGAAGCCGCAACATTTTTGCTTTTAGAATGTTGTACCGTATACTATTTGCCGAGATTTCTGTGCAGTTCGTAGAACTGTGCAATGCGCTCGTGAAATACTTCTTGTTTCGACGGCATGTTGAGCAAAACTGAGCAAGCATGAACAAAACAAAAAATACTAGCAGGAAAAGGAGAAAGAGAGCGAACACATACACACTCTTAGTTCTTTCTGAGCTCGTTTGTTGTTGAGCATACAGGCCTCGAAAAAATTTCAAAATTTTAGTTGCCACCCGTTAGAAATAGGACAACCGAAAAACATATTAAAACTGATGCAAATAGTGGTAAAAATGAAGTAATTATCGTTAATGCGCAAGTCTTGGAGGGCAGTTTATCAAAACATAATATATATGAAATGAACCAAAAAGTGAATAAAATTAATAACATTATTGCACCGTATCAGAACAACTATGATATATACAAAAACGACGATCGTTCATATAGTACGCTTCCCTGTTGTGGGACTAATATTACTAATGAAGAAGGAAAAGATTTTATAGGCAGAGAGTGTGACGAGGAAGAAAAATGTCTCCTTGATTTAGATACAAATCAAGACGTAATTCTTACAGAAAATAAAAGATACGGTCAAATAACTGGTCGAGACCGAAGGGATAAAGTATTAGAATCACTAAATATTAATCATTTAAAGAGAACAAATTTTATGGATATAGAGAAAATTCTGGCATCATATAGCGATGTATTCTGTCTGATAAGGGACAAATTAACTATCACCTATGTGGCAATACACGAAATTGAGACCACTTTAAATGTGCCGAGCAATGAACGGCAATACAGATGTCCAGAAGCTACGAAGAAGCATATTAATGAAGAAATTGAAGAAATGCGTAAACAAGGTATCATAAGGCCTAGCAAAAGTCCGTGGAATGCACTAGTCCTATGTGTTCCCAAGAAGGACGATGAATTTGGTAACAAGAAATACAGAATCAGGGCTTTAAATTTAGTTACAAAGCTATTTGTATACCCAATTCCACTAATTGACGAGATTCTAGATAATCTTGGAAACAGTAATTTTTCTACCTTGGATTTAAAATCAGGATTTTAGCAAGTAGCCAAAAGGCCACTTTGAATTCACAAGAATGCCTATGGGCTTGCGTAACAGCTCGTCGACGTTCCAAAGATTAATGAATGCGGTACTTTATGAGATAGAAGGTTTAAGCAATCGTCTATCTGGATGATATAATTGTTTTCGGTGTTACCATCGAAGAACACAATGAAAACTTACGCAAAGTTTTAGAGGCTCTCCGCCGACATAATATAAAAGTCGAGCCAGGTAATCGTCAAATTTTGAAAAATTAAATTAAGTATTTAGGACATGTAATTGACAAAGAAGGAATTCGTCCTATGGAGGACAATATAAAAACAATAAAAGAGATGGCGGAACCAAAAACAGTCAAAGGTACAGTTAATTTCTACGGAAAATTCATACCTCACATAGCAGAGAAACGTAAACCATTGAACGATCTCTTGCGAAAGAATGTTAAGTTTACTTGGAAAGAAGAGTGTCAAAAATCTTTTGAGGAATTGCGAAATTTTTTAACTTCTGACACATAATCGTCGCAGAAGGAAGGATGTCGGTAGCTTAGCCAAGCTACCACGGAATACGAGAGGGTGTGGTCGGATGCGGTGGCAAGTTGAAGACAAAGGGAACCGGGGAACCACCAAAATGTCAGAAGGAAGAACAGCAGAGTTGAAAAATCGAGGCAGAAAATTTACAAAAGCTTAATATGGAAGACCGTGATAACAAATTGAATTAATGGCAATGCTACAAATTGTTACATCAACAAGTTCAACTGATAACAAAACAAGAAGGAAGTAAATGCAGTCAACATTGTTAAAGATGACTTGCGTGGGTAGGCCACAACGTTACAAATTGCTACCCCACATTTAAATCAGT
The DNA here is from genome assembly GCF_030247185.1 of Malaya genurostris. NCBI lineage: Eukaryota > Metazoa > Arthropoda > Insecta > Diptera > Culicidae > Malaya > Malaya genurostris. The sequence goes on from NC_080572.1 coordinate 158,284,821, forward strand.
GAGCATCGCCAAACTCAACTGATTATCATAAACAAACATATGAAAATCAAAGTTTATTAATACGTGGAAAACTAAAAACACTACGAAGAAAACAACCACGAGATCAAATGAAATACATAAAAGCTGCAAGGAGCTTCAACACATTGTACCCAACGAATAAGTTTCATCACCCCTTTCGGAACGATGATGCCCAAAACTAAAATGGGACAACGATTAATTCTAAACTATACTCAATGAAGCGAGCGACTAATCAACGAGAAGCCTTGATGAGAAGCAACAATACAAAATACCAATACATGACTAATCAACAAGAAGCCAACGAGCTATTAGGAATGAAAACCGACTTGGTACCCAGAGTCCGAGACTAGCAACCGTTCGATTACCTCACAGATAAAGCAACAATAGAAGCATACCATGGAATAGGATGGCGCAACAGAGAAGCACACACACAAGGATCAGCGTAAGGTTAGGAAAAGTATTTCACGTAGTTAGTAAAACGAAAAAAAGGTTCTTAAAAAAACAACAAGTCAGACATCCGTAATTACACAGACAACAATTTTGTGACCCAACCACGAACCTATTAATGTAAACCGACTACGTACTTGATGATAACTCTACTGGTAACATCAAGCTCAGTAAGTAAGGGGCATGCAGCGCCCTCACAAAAGTCTTTCATTGAATCTCATTGAACTTGCAGCATTTCAAGAATAGCAACCCAGCCGTGAAAGAGAAACTTGTCACCTTTCACAAAAAAATAAAATATCTTTTCACGGGCACCGGTCACTGTCATTGACATAGTGACAGTGGTTTCGGTTCGCGGCTATCGACAATTTTGGTAGAACTTCGGGAGAAAGTCGGATGAACTTTCTACTTAAAATCACAAGCTCGGTTCGTACTGAAATCTTCGGGCTTCACCCGAAAGAAAATGTTAGGAGTTTAAAAACCCATAGTTGGTAAGAGTAGGAGTTAGTCAGTCTCAGAGAGTTCGCGGAAAATATCTGTTAGTCTCGGGCGTCGGCCCGTAAACAGTTAGTAAACAAAATATTATGCATTGTGCGAGTAACGCTAAAAGTAAAATTTCGTTCACGTGTTAATAATCATTTTCAAGTAGTACCATTTCGTGTACAATATCGTGATAAGAAAAGAATCCGCTAAATTTGGCTGACAGAAAAGCATGATAACAGTTTTTGAATAGTGATAAATAAGAAGTAAATATCGGATTTGCAAGCACATAGCCTGATGGTAGCAAGTGGAAGAAGAAACAGTCTCTGAGGGATAATAACTATTTTCCGTGAACAAAACATACAGCACAGGAAGCGTAGATCCACTTTAGTGATATCGAGAAAGAATAACAAGTGATGACAGGTTTCTGCAAAGATTTTCCTGCCACTATGCAGTCTGATACCTCTGTGTGAAAGTCTTGATTGCGAATTAAGAGAAATAATTAAAAGTTTAAAGAACAGAAGAAAAAATCTACTATTTTCTAATTGCGAAAAAGAAAACACCCCTCCAATCCTCGATGCACGCCGCTCGGACTCGCAGCAATATAGGCTATACGGGTAAATAGGCTATTCAAATGTTTTACTCTAAGAAAACACAAAGAAAAAAATAAATGATTTTTCAAATGTGTTAGACCCGACCCGCCCCTTAATACGATCAAGGTAAATTTTGTTGCGATTTTTTCCGTTCTTAAATGGTTTTCCTTTTTGCCTTTCTCCTATAGCAAATGTATGTGTGTGTGACAAATATTGTCTCACTTTTCTCGAAGATGGCTGAACCGGTTATCACAAACTTAGATTCAAATGAAAGGTTTCATGGTCCCATACAAAGTTACTGAATTTCATTTGGATCCGACTTTCGGTTCCAGAACTACAGGGTGATATGCAACAAAATTGTGGAAATAATGCACCGAAACTGTGAAAATAATGTCATTCACTTCTTTCGGAAATGGCAGAACCTATTTTCACAAATTTAGATTCAAATGAAAGGTCTTAAGAATGTTCAAATTTTAATTCGGCTAAACCCTTGCTTCCGAAGGTAGGGTGCTTAGTGTGAAATTGTCAGTTTCAAAAATATTTTTTCCTTTCTCACATAGAAAGGTTATGCAATCGCTGTGAAAATTGACTTTACGACTTGTCATATACCATTCGTGTGTGTGTATGTGTTGAAAATATGTGCAAAATTATGAAAACATGCAAACTCAATTTTCTCGGAAATTTCTTAACCGATTTTCACAAACTAAGCAGCAAATGAAAGGTCATAGAATTCTTGAAAAAGTTTTCAAAAAGATGATCCAGATCCTACTTACGGTTCCTGTATTACAGTGTGATCCCACTTACGGTTCCTGTATTACAGTATTTTTTGATTTTTTCACATAGGCTATCAGCTCATCGGCTGTAACTCTACTTTCCTCTATTACTAAGCTGTTTGATCGATCTATTTCGACCACGCTATCGGCAACGGCCGCTTCATGTGGGCTAACTATGTTGAGCCCCAGATTGTGTGAACACACAAACTGCCGCCCCAGCTCGTTTGCTTTCTCTAAAGGTGTTATAATGTCTGAATACGACTTACTTTACTATGGGGTGCCTTTTCAAAATTTACCCTCTGAGAGAGTGATAAGTTTTTGATCGTGAATATCTATTGTTGTATCTAATGAATCAACATAATTCTTGCGACATGCCATCGGAAATATGATCACAATTTTATGATAAAATTTTCAGTTTTGTGACATAGTCTCAAATAATTCAAAATTAAACTTTTCTGAAATGTTTGGTATAAACGAGTATCAAAGAGGATAATTCATAAGGAGCGTTTGCCTTTCTCGTATTTTGAAAGCTCATAGCTCAGTGATCTGTGAAAGGATTTATATAATCTAACTACCAATAGAATCGAAATTTTTCAATTTAAACGTGTATAGCAAAAGCATTGAAGTATTTCAATAGTACACTATTGAAAAACCTGTCTCATTTGATCCATGTCAACACCAGCCAATCAGATCGCGTTCTAAGGAAGAGAACAAAATATCTGCTGCTGTACAATAAATCGTCCGAGAAAAATGTTCCGAAAAGTGGTGAATATCGCAGTGAGTTCCTCAATTTGGTCCTTGTGAATGCTAGAAACGAATCCCTTCCGCATATTGATAGTTTCTTTCAATAAATCAGCTTAGTAATAGAGGAAAGTAGAGTTACAGCCGATGAGCTGATAGCCTATGTGAAAAAATCAAAAAATATGAAGGCCCCCGGTTTCGATAATACTTTCAACATCGAGCTAAAACATTTGAGCACTAGCTCATTTGCTTTTCTAGCTAAAATATTTAACCGGTGCTGGGAGCTTGGCTACTTCCCTTCAATGTGGAAGTTAGCTAAAGTTATCCCAGTACTGAAACCGGGAAAAGATCCTTCTTTTTCTAAGAGCTATCGGCCCATCAGCTTACTCTCTGCCCTTTCTAAGCTGTTTGAGAAATCGATCCAAAGCCGAATCCTCGCATTCGCAGAACAACATGGTGTCTTCCTGGAGGAACAGTTTGGGTTCCGGAAAGGAAGATCCACCATCCATCAGCTCACTAGAGTATCAAACATCATTCGACGGAACAAGTCGATTTCCAAGGCGACAGCTATGGCGATTTTGGACATCGAAAATGCGTTCGACAATGTGTGGCACGATGACCTGTTGTTCAAGCTTCATCGATACAATTTTCCGATGTATCTCATTAAGATAATCAAAAGTTATCTCTCAAATAGAGCTTTCCAGGTTTCTCTGCAAAATGTTCAATCGAACGAATTTTTCATCCCTGCAGGTGTGCCCCAAGGAAGTATCCTGGGTCCCATTCTGTATAACATTTTCACATCAGACATCCCACCTCTTCCCGGGGGTGGTGTCTTGTCACAGTTTGCTAACGATACGGCCATCCTTTATTATGGGCGAGTCGTCAGTACTCTGAAGAACAAACTGCAGAGGGGTCTGGATGCTCTAAATGAATATTTCACCAACTGGAAAATCGTAATCAAGCGGCGAAAACTCAGGTCATCCTGTTTCCACATTCGAGATCGACTAGACTTGTTCCGTCTGACGAATGCAGAATTCGGTTCGGTGGCGCTGACGTGCAATGGTCCGACGAAGTGGTCTATCTAGGACTAACGTATGACAGACATCTGATCTTCAGGTCACATGTTGAAAAAATCATCCTCAAATGTAACATACTCATTAGGTCTCTGTACCCGTTGATATGTAGAACATCAAAACTGTGCCTGAAGAATCGGATGGCTGTCTACAAACAAATCATCTACCCCGCAATCGAATACGCAGTCTTCGTTTGGCGGGGTTGTGCTCGAACACACAAGCTAAAGCTCCAGCGAGTTCAAAATAAAATATTGAGAATGATCCTGAATCTGCCCCCTTGGACGAGATCCAGTGAAGTGCATGAGCTGGCTTCCCTGGATACCCTAGAACAACATTTCGAACATCAAATTGTAAAATTTGGAGAGAGGTTCTCAACCTCAGAAATACCAATCATTCAAAGATTGAATGTTTCAGGTTGAGGTTAGATTAGGATAGATATAAGTAGGTAGGAAATTTCAATTTAAATAATTTTCCATTAACAATGTGTTACGACACGAAACTTAATTTTCACGAATAGACAAAACTACAAACACCATGTATTACATATATTGTCGTGAATACGACTTACTTTACTATGGGGCGCCTTTTCAAAATTTACCCTCTGAGAGAGTGATAAGTTTTTGATCGTGAATATCTCCTGTTATATCTAACGAATCAACATAATTCTTGCTACATGCCATCGGAAATATGATCACAATTTTATGCTAAAACTTTCAGTTGTGTGACATATTCTTAAATAGTTCACAATTAAACTTTTCTGAAATGTTTGGTATAAACGAGTATCAAAGAGGATAATTCATATGGCGCGTTTGCCTTTCTCGTATTTTGAAAGCTCATAGCTCAGTGATCTGTAGAAGGATTTATATAATCTAACTACCAATAGAATCGAAAATATTCAACTTGAACGTGTATTACAACAATATTGAAGTTTTTCAATAGTACACTATTGAAAAACCTGTTTGATTTAACCCATGACAGCACCAGCCAATCAGAACGCGAGATGTCTGTATCTATACAAGAGCATCCATATAAAAGTTGAATGGTTCAATTTTCCTATCATTTGCTGAGCAACTCTCCCCGAAACAAGACACACGACAGCAACATCGAGGACCTGTCGTCTCATTGTTTCCCGATATGAATGCACGAGACACCGTCAGCACAATGAAACCGAAAAAGGCAGCCAAAAAGTCCAGCAAGGCCCATTGCCGAAACAAGACACACACGAGAACCATCTCAGATCTCAATATTTCCTACCAAAAGATTCATCAAGATGGGAGTTAAAATAATTTGCACCGTCACTAACACATTCAATTACGAACGGCAATGCGAAAGCGAAAGTGATGATTTTGAACACATCTTTATACTAGTTTACAAATATGCCGTGTGAAACAGAGTTGCCACAGATCAATATGTATTTTTGTCGCGAGTACTTTAGTATGCGGCCGAAAACAAAAATTGTTAGAACAAATGTTTCCACTTGATTTGCGCATTCTACTTTCCAGGCGTATCAGAACTGGCTAAACTTAAAGCAATTCTAAATATTTCTTTATCACAGTGATGTGGTCATCCTGAAAAGGACGGGGTTTTCAACGGATGGCCAGCTGCAGATGACGAGGGAAGATTTTCGTTTTCGTTGTCATGGGCAGCGTTACCGGTCAACTCCAACACTTCGGCAACCAAGTACTCCAACACTGCCGCCAGATAGACCGATGCACCAGCACTGACACGCTCGGCGTAGTTCCCCTTCCGAGGCAAACGATGGATTCTGCCGCCAACTGGGCACTTCAGACCAGCACGGTTTGAGCGGGACTTTGCCTTGCCCTTAATTGTTCCTCCACAGCTCGACGACCCATTCAGTATTACTGGCTGCCGCTCTGCTAACTCTCTCTTTTATATCGTTTCACTGTTTCCCGTTCTGCGTATAGGAAAGGAATTCCAACAAAGGGGAAGTCCTACCGTGCTACCACTAGCACGTATAAAAGGAAATGTGATGTGAGAAATAGCGTCATTTAAGTTAAAGCAGCTACTCTGTACGTACGAGACACCGTCAGAACGATGGCTCCGAAGACAGGTAGAAAAGCAGATTTGTACCGTCACTAACACATTCAATTACGAACGGCAATGCGAAAGCGAAAATGATGATGTTGAACACATCTTTATACTAGTATGGGGTCGTGTGAAAATATGCCTTGCGAAACAGGGTTGCCATATATACAGATTAATCTGTATTATCATTATTATTATCATTATTATTATTATTATTATTATTATTATTATTATTATTATTATTATTATCATTATTATTATTATTATTATCATTATTATTATTATTATTAGAATCACTCTTGCATACCGAAGATCGTAGATACATTTCAGACCAGGCCATTGCAATTGTCTCGTACTGAAATTTCGAGAAGAATCAGATATCTTCGAACTTCATAGCTTCAATAAAAATAAACTACAAATTTGTCGTACCTAGCTTCCTATATTAGCAAATTAAAAAGGAATTGTTTCAAGTTTGGAATATATAGTTGTAGAATAGTAGCTGTTTAATGTAACTAAACTGTACTTTAATGTAGGTGTATCGCTTCAAATTCTATTAGTGAAAAAGAGGAAAGCTTGCACAATTCATACAATCAATCAACTAACTGATATTCGGAAAAGTGATGGGAGCGTGTCAGTTTTTTCGTATTCACGACATCCAGTTATGTCTCTGACATTACTCACCCGCCTTTTTTAATTTCATCAAAGATGTAGGGCTGTGGTTCTGCCTTTTACAGAAGACTAGTCAGATTTTATTAACTCTTTATTCCATATGACGATGAGTTAAAAAATTCATTTAGTGCCTTCTGGAGGTCTTGCAAATGCCCCAGTTGTTGGGTACAGAGTTCTGCTCAGATAGTGAAGCCCAGTAGTATAATATATAACTCACAGTACAGTTCAAGTTAGGTTAACGCTTAGTGGTTAAATTGTATGTTCTCATTAACTATAGAGTCTAAGATTAAATTAATACAATCTGTAACGATTAAATTGAGAATGAAATAAATGTGCGCTTCAGTTTTGTAGAATTCATAGCAAGTGATACAATCAATTAACTGTCGTGGGTAGCATGGATGGATGACATCTTCGAATTTGCAGCTGTCATGCTGAGTATAAGTTTCATAAAGGGCGGGTGCGATCATATCGTCCACACTCCCCCCCGAGTACGCCGCATGTGAACATTAAGGCGTGCTATCTCCGCGCCATATGTCTAAAACCGCTAGTTTGACAGCTGGTCGTTCGTAAATCCCAGATGCTGTTTGAACCGTTGCCCAACGCACCTGACCATCCTTGCTATGGGAGGTAGCGATAACTCGTCCTTTTGGCCAGCAGTTTCGTGGATGCTTTGGATCCGCAATTACGACGATGTCGTCCTTTTCGATCGGCTTGATATTATAGAACCATTTTGTCCGACGGGTGATAGTGGGTAAATAGTCCGTAACCCACCTTTTACAGAAACGATTTGTAATAATTTGTGAAATCTTCCAACCATGTCGTAGAGCCTTACCGCTACCATCAGATAAGCTAGCTGGCTTTAACCCTGACGTCGAAACTAATAGAAAATGGTTCGGTGTCAACGCTGCGCTATTATCGTCGTCCACATCCACGTGTGTTAGCGGCCTCGAATTAACGATGTTCTCGATTTCAATGAAAATGTTCAAAAGCTCCTCATCATTCAACCTCGTTGGTGGATTAATTGCATTGAGATTTCTCTTTACTGTCTGTACTAACTTCTCCAAGCTTCCTCCCATATGTGGACTAGCAGGTGGTATGAATTTCCACGCCGTTTCAGTGCTTACGAACTCCTCCATCAATTTTTCTGTATCTATTGTGCGTATTGCTTCGCGTAATTCACGACTAGCTCCTATAAAATTTGTGCCGTGGTCGCTGTAAATTTCTTTAGGAACGCCTCTTCTGGCCATGAAATTCCGTAAAGCTAAAATGCACGAGCTCGTGGTCATCGAGTGCGCAACCTCTAAGTGGATAGCTCGAATTGTCAGGCAAGTCACTAGTAGTCCCCATCGTTTTTCACTTCTTCTTCCTATGGTTACCGTCAGAGGGCCGAAGAAATCTACTCCAACAAACGTAAATGGCTTCGAATATGGTGATAGTCGTGCCCATTACTGGAGGCACAGGGATAGTTCTGTCTAGTTTGCATTTTTGACAGTTCTTGCGAACTGTATTATATACTACACGTAGACGACTGATCCGGTATTTTTGGAGTATCTCATTTAATACTGTCTCGTGGTTTTGGTGATGAAAGGCTTGGTGGAAATATGCAACTATTGACTATTGGTGTCGCCTGGGCATAATTATTGGATTTTTAGCATCGTATCCAGCAACTGAGCAGTTACTAGTTCTTCCCTGCATTCTCAAGACTCCATTTATATCGATAGTGGGATTTAAACCGTACAGTTCACTGGTTTTTTGAATTTTCTTAGTGTTTGATGTTGATGATCGTAATACTGCTACCTCATCCGGGAAGGCATCTCTTTGTGATTGTCGATGGATCGCTGCTTCTGCTTGAACGAGCTCCGCTTGTGTAAGAGTTTCTGTGTTGAAGGGAGTATGAGAATGTTTCAAACGGATATTTGCCGGAAATCGTAGGACATATGCGACTACTCTAAGTAAGCGTTTCCAACACAAAAAGTTAGCGAAGTTGATAACTGGCCGCACAGTTTCATGAAGTAGTAAGTGTGGACGAAGTTCTTCCTTTGTCGTACCGGTTGCGAAACGTCGACTAGGCCACTCTTGTTCCGGGATCCATAAAAATGCGGGGCCTCGATACCATCGACTCTTTGGGCTAAACTCTGGCAGCCGCTGCCATTTCGTTGCTTCGTCAGCTACGTTGTCACGAGTAGATATCCAATGCCATTCGCTTGTTTCACTGGTTTCCAGTATCTCACTGATTCTGCAAGCCACGAACTGAGTGTAACGACGATGATCGGATAGGAGCCAGCACATTACATCTCGCGAGTCTGTCCAAAAATATCGTTTTCCAATAGAGATAGTCAGCGTTTCATTGAATGATTTAGCCATGCGACATCCTAGAACTGCGGCATGCAGCTCCAGTCTCGGAATCGATACGCATTTTAGAGGAGCAACTCTGGTTTTCGCCCCTAACAAGGAACATTCGATTCGGTCTTTATCTTGAAATCTCAGATATGCTACGGTACCGAACCCCGTTTCACTCGCGTCTACGAATATATGAAGCTGAATGTAAGTTTCCTTGCTCAAAGTTGTGAGAAGTCGGTAGCATCTAGGTATACTAACAGTTTCTACTAAAGGTAAAACTTTTAGCCACGTGCACCACTTGTGCATCAGGTCAATTTCGATGGGGTCATCCCAGCCGGTGCCAGAACGCCAGATTTCCTGGAGTAAGACCTTTAGATAGATGAGGAAATGCGCCAAAACTCCAGAGGATCAAAGATAACCATTAACATCCGGAACACTTCGCGTTTAGTTGGGCTACGTCTACCTGTTAGCAAGGCTTCATCATATCTTGACCAAGAAAATTTGAACGTAAAGGTATCTGTTCGAGTGCACCACCATAGGCCAAGCACCTTTTCAACTTCGGATTCGCCCAGGTTTAGATCTTTCTCTGGAGATCCAATGATTTGATGCTCATTGAGGGCCGCTACAACCGTTTCATCATTGCTCCTCCAGTTGCGAATTTCGAAGCCTCCACTGTGATGAATGAATCGAACAGATCTGGCAAGTTCAATTGCCTCGTCTTTAGTTTCGGTACTCGCTAGCATATCATCTACGTAATGTTTGTGAACGATTGCGTTTACCGCATCCGGAAATGAATTTGTGAACCGCTGTGCGTTTATATTCTTGACAAATTGTGCACAACTAGGCCAGCAGCTAGCTCCGAATGTCATAACGTTCATCACGAATACGCTTGGTTCAGAGCTGGTCCCATCTCTCCAAAAAAACCGTTGACAGTGCTGGTCTACTTTCGCGGAATTGGAGCAATACTGACACAAGAGATGTCAACTGGTCGGGCCCTTTAAGTATCGCAGAACTCAAAGAGACGCCGTGTGAGACAGCAGCTGCATCCCAAACATGTCGCACAGACAGTTCATTGTAGTTCAATGACTGAACGGGTAGCAAGAGATTATCGACGGTACGCCTTCAAGGGAAATTTTTTTCCGCTCGACCCTGTGATCGCGATGTCAATCGTTTCGGAGTCCTTTTCATATCGCGTTTTTCCACCTGTCCACCGTAAACACAATGGATGTGGTGAACCTTTAACATTCAGTTCGTTAGCAAGTTCTTGGTCCATCAACGTTAATGATGAACCATCATCAATTAATGCGAATGTAGCAATGCTGGTCTCAGGCCCATGTATCACTACTAGTATTATGCGGAACAAGAGCTGACCTTGACTACTACAATGTACATTGTTTGTCGTATCACGATTGACGGATGGAATACGATTAGAAGAATCTTTAACAGATGTTGATTTTCTTGCATTGTGAAGAAGCTCGTTGTGCTTAAACATACATCCATCAATACCACAGACTCTTGTAAATCGGCATCCTCCCCTATGGCGCCGGAGGCATCTTCTACAAAATCCAAACTCTTTGACTGTTGCCCATTTTGAATCATACGCCAGTTCGCGAAAACGTTTACACTTGCTTAATTCGGTACAATCGCCTTTGCATACCGGACAGCCTGTTACCTCTTAATGAGGAAGGACCACTTTCCGGGGCACCCATTCCGCTTCACTTTCTCCGGATGATTCGTCTACCTGATGTGCATTTAAAATCGCCCCCTTTTTAAAAGCGCCTTTCGACAATTTAGAATCGGCAGTGCTGAAAACCATCACTTTACTTGCTCCTTCTGCCTTTGAGTACAACTACGCATTGAACGCTGCCAGGTTGGCTTGGCGTATGGTTTTCAGATGAGTTCCCCACTCGAGCCTCAATAAGGTGGGCAACTTATTCACAAGCTGATGCAGCAGCGTGATGTTATACAAATAATCATCCATGTCGCAAGCGGTAATCGTTGCGGTTAAATTTTTTACAGCAAGTGCAAAGTCCACGAGAGAATCTAATTTGTCAACTTTTACAGGTGGTATTGAAGTAACTTTGCCAATAATGGAATAAATTATAGCTTCCGGTTGACCGCATATCATCTTGAGCGTGGAAATGATATCCAGTACGTTGGACGAATGAAATAGCTGGCTTCGAACAACTTCATAGGTCCTCCCTTTCAGGCTTTTTTGTAGGCGAATGATATTTTCATCATTGGTAAAACCGCACATTTCTGTTGTTCGGTTGTAGGTTGACACGAACAATGGCCAGTCTTCGGGATTCCCATCGAAAACTGGCAAATCCTTCGAGATAGCTTGTCGAGCTGCTAATTGGCTTCTACTCAGAACGCACACATTCGGTGGCTCGATATCCAGCTCGTGGTGAGAGGAAATACGTTTCATGCTCTCAGGATTCGCTATCGGTATAGTTTCCGACCTGCAAAACGACTGTAGATCGTTGCTTTTTATATCGCTCTCTAAATTAGTTCTGCGCAGCCAGTCCGATACTTTATCGATGCTTCCGTCCTCGCTGCAAGCAGAATCTTCTTCGCGGATAGCCCCTGCCATCAACTGGTATTTTTTTCGAAGAAACTCAGTTTCCATTAATCTTTGTTCCTCCAAATGACTTAATTCCAACTTTATTAGCTTTTGATTAGAATTACGAGACAAGGCAGACGTTTGCGACTTACAGCTCGTGGTGAGAGGAAATACGTTTCATGCTCTCAGGATTCGCTATCGGTATAGTTTCCGACCTGCAAAACGACCGTAGATCGTTGCTTTTTATATCGCTCTCTAAATTAGTTCTGCGCAGAAAGTCCGATACTTTATCGATACTTCCGTCCTCGCTGCAAGCAGAATCTTCTTCGCGGATAGCCCCTGCCATCAACTGGTATTTTTTTCGAAGAAACTCAGTTTCCATTAATCTTTGTTCCTCCAAATGACTTAATTCCAACTCTATTAGCTTTTGATTAGAATTACGAGACAAGGCAGACGTTTGCGACTTACAGCTCGTGGTGAGAGGAAATACGTTTCATGCTCTCAGGATTCGCTATCGGTATAGTTTCCGACCTGCAAAACGACCGTAGATCGTTGCTTTTTATATCGCTCTCTAAATTAGTTCTGCGCAGAAAGTCCGATACTTTATCGATACTTCCGTCCTCGCTGCAAGCAGAATCTTCTTCGCGGATAGCCCCTGCCATCAACTGGTATTTTTTTCGAAGAAACTCAGTTTCCATTAATCTTTGTTCCTCCAAATGACTTAATTCCAACTCTTTTAGCTTTTGATTAGAATTACGAGACAAGGCAGACGTTTGCGACTTACTCGATGTTCGACAAGACCTTACTGAGTTATTCTTTGGTTTACCTGCTGTTACGTTGCTAGATGGAAGTGTTATCTGCTTAGTAGCAGGAGCTGTTTGTATTAGAGTACCGACTACAGTGCGCGGGTGATGAGTGGTGGGATTTGATACGGGAAATGCCTGTGTTAGTGCTCCAGTGCTGAGTGGGTAGGTAGTTGAATGTGGTACTGGGAGCGCATTTGCAACGACGCATTTATCGCAACTCCATTTCACGTGCTCATATTCTACCTCCTTCTCAACTCCTGTGCATCTGTAGTGGTACCATTTGTCGCAATCATCACACTGTACCATTTCATCAGTATCTTCTTCTCGACAACTCTTACAGCTGCGACCAGGCGATGTGACAACGTATAGGTTATTAGACGGGTACGGCTTCGAGACCGTTGCAACTGTGGCTGGTATATTATATTGAAGTGTATAAGCGAGTTTGTTTGTTGTATCGACCGTCGGTCGGGCCACGGGTAAAAGACGTGTGGATGAGCAAGTTTTGGTAGTGGCTGCTGTAGTGTAGATCGCATTCATCACTGTGGCCTGCGAGCTCGGTGATGAAGTATTTACCTCACTATAAGCAAACGCAACACTACTAACAGCTTCCCGGGCTTCGTCGTCTTTACCCTTCCAGGACATTCTGGGTTAATATAAATGAATTTTATAAGATGTGGTTCTGCCTTTTACAGAAGACTAGTCTGATTTTATTAACTCTGTATTCCATATGACGATGAGTTATAAAATTCATTTAGTGCCTTCTGGAGGTCTTGCAAATGCCCCAGTTGTTGGGTACAGAGTTCTGCTCAGACAGTGAAGCCCAGTAGTATAATATATAACTCACAGTACAGTTCAAGTTAGGTTAACGCTTAGTGGTTAAATTGTATGTTCTCATTAACTATAGAGTCTAAGATTAAATTAATACAATCTGTAACGATTAAATTTAAGATGAAATAAATGTGCGCTTCAGTGTTGTAGAATTCATAGCAAGTGATACAATCAATTAACTGTCGTGGGTATCTTGGATGGATGACATATTCGAATTGGCAGCTGTCATGCTGAGTATAAGTTTCATAAAGGGCGGGTGCGATCATATCGTCCACAAGGGCCAAATGGCCAAATCACTTAAAATGTAAATCAAACATTGTATAAAACACACAACAAATAATGAATAAATAATACTTTACACACACAAAAAATTGAATCAGTTTGGATTCTATCGCCACTGCGAGCAGATGTGTTTTGTGTCGTCTGCACAGCTAATTTCGCTTTCGACAAGAGCGATTACGTCACAGCTGCCAGTCATTAGCATTGGAAAAAAAAACAACGGGAGAGGAATATTTTAACATCGAGTGAAATTACATTAGATTCGATTGCTTGATTTCATTGTCAGGGGATTTTATGGCCGCTTGCTGGGTGTGTCGTGGATGAAGTCCTTCCGGTGTTCTTTCCAAGTGGTTGTGGTTGAGGGACCGCGGTCAACATCCCGGGGGGCTCCTCCCCCGCGGATGGCCCACGGCGCAGTGAGGCGTCTCGGCTGTTGTCGTCTTCTGGGTGTCGTCTTCAGTCCTTTCCGGTGTTCCTGTTGGTGGTTGTGGTTGAGGGCCGTGGTCAACATCCCAGGGGGCCACGGATGGCCAAATCGAAGGTAATTATCCTCAGTTTAGTGCAAATCAAGAACAGTTTGCTTAGATTTGTGCACTTTTCGTTGTGTGAAATTCACAGTAATCGAGATCAATTGAAGCCTTTTTTTGCGAAAAATGTTCCAGAGTTTAATGTCGTAGAGAATTACGCATTTTGAATCTTCTGAATGCTGGAAACGAATTCCTGCAGCATATTGATAGTTTCTTTCAATAAATTAGTGAAAAACCTACAAACGAAATCACATAAAAGGAAATCTCTTAACAAAAATTGAATCAGTTTGGATTCTATCGCCACTGCGAGCAGATGTGTTTTGTGTTTGCACAGCTAGTTTCGCTTTCGACAAGAGCGATTACGTCACAGCTGCCAGTCATTAGCATTGGGAAAAAAACAACGGTGGAGAGCATTACACAAAACAGCCGTTCTAATGGCTATAAAAGTTTTCCAAAAAACTATTAGGATACGTTGGTCGCAAATCGAATTTAATTATCCTCAGTTTAGTGCAAATCAAGAACAGTTTGGTTAGATTTGTGCACTTTTCGCTGTGTGAAATTCACAGTAATCGAAATCAAGTGAAGTTTTCTTTGTTTTTGCGAAAAAGGGGAATGCTTGCATAATTCATACAATTGATATTCGGAAGTGTGAGGGACATGTCAGTTGTTTTCGTATTCACGACATCCAGTTATGTCTCTGACATTACCCATCCGCCTTTTTCTTCAACACCTTTGCCAAAGACCAGAAGGGCTTGTAAAGGGGAGTTATTTGTTGAAGGGTTCTTTGAAACTCTTTGTTTCGTAGATCTTTCATCCTCTCCTGGATTACCCTAGTTAGATGATTAAAGGTGATCTTCTTATGAGGATCACCTGTTCATTGATATTGCCTCCGAAGGATATTTCGGAGACGGATGATATTTTTTGTTACACTGTCTATTTGGAGAGAGGTACTCACCCTACTTTCCAATGGAATCATTCTGTCCCTGGCTACAGCAATCGCTTGTTGAATTGATGAAAGCGCTGAGTCGATTTCCACCGGGCAACCCAGCGGCAGATCGACGTCGATGTTCTCGTTGATGATGTATTGGTACTGCACCCAGTCGACCCGATGGTAGTTTCTGTGTTGAGATGCTGGTGCTGTCTCGACTGAAGAGCCTATCGTCAACACCACCGGATAGTGATCAGACGATAGCTCGCTGTAGACGACCGGGGAGCTGTTGATGGTGATGTCGGAGATGAAGATGTCCAGTATGGAATGGACCCCTGAACGTGAGAGTCGTGTTGGGCAGTCCGGTGCGATGATGTTGTATTGGCCACTTTCAAAGTGTTCAGCAAGGACCATTCCATTCTGGTTTCGCCTCCTGTTTCCCCAGATCTCATGTCGAGCGTTCAAATCGCCTCCAATTATGAACTTGGACTGTCCTCAGATGAGTCTGGTCAAATCTTGTTTTGACATTGCCGAACTACCATCCCGTCTGGTGGTTTGCTTGGGACAGTAGGCGACAATGACATTGATGTTACCAGATGTTGTTTTCAGTTCTACGCCTAGTGATTCGATGAGTTTTGTACCAAAACTAGGCAGAACAGCAAATTTCAGTCCTCGTCTGACAGCTACCGCAACACCACCTCCCCTAGAGTGGGTTTGATCCAAACGAATAACAACGTAGTTCGGTAAACAGAATGATTTGTTGGATGTCAAATGGGTTTCCGTGATCAGACATAAGTCAGCACTCTATGTTTTCAGGAAATCCAGAAGTTCCAGATGTTTTGAATGCACTGAGCAGGCATTCCAGTTCACTATTTTTAGCCTCTCACACACCGTACTGGATGATGAAGGTACCGAGCTGAATTTGCTCACTTTTCGTCTTGCAACCACGGAGCGCAGAGCTCATGTTGACGAAAATTTTCATCAGATCCACCGAAGTGAATAGTGGAGCACAGTTTATACGAGGGCTATTATCGGATTTGAAACCAGGTGGCGGGGGAAGTGGATCCGGTAGATTGGGGAAATTTACTGTGTCCAATGGTGGCACAGGAAGAACCTTCTTCTTCACCGGTTGTTGTTTTGAAACAGCTCGTTTTCTTATTTAAAGAAACTCGGCACGTTTCGGACCAATTCGTTTGGTTGCTTCGTGAGGCCCAGCACAGTTTGCACAGCGAGGGTTAGATTCCTCTTCTACAGCGCACTCGTCGGTTGCATGATTTGATCCACATCGGTTACAGCGGCTAACCATGTGGCAATTTCGAGCACCATGCCCGAAGTGTAAGCATTTCGTGCAGTGTGTTAAATCCCTGCGCTTGTTACGGTACGGTTCCCACTTCACAATAACGTGATCGATGGCCTTCAAATCTTTTAGCTATTTCAACGTGGTAGTGCCTTTCTTGAAGTGAATCAGGTATAAAGCATCTCTGTATGTGTGTTTATCTCCCTCTCGGCGTTTCATTCGATGAATTGCCAGAGCCGGTTTTTCAAGCTACGATAAGGTGTCCATCAGTGACTCTTCTCTGACTAACGGGAGTCCTCTTAGCACCACTTTGTACGGTTTATCACTCGATTTGTTATGAGTAAAATACTCAGCCTTTGTTTCCTGGAGAAATTTCGTGATTGTATCGTTCTCCTTGCGAGTGACAAAGCAGCTTGGTCCCAAAACTGCAAAGTTTGAACGTTGGATTCACTTTTAACGAGTACAATGCCTTTCTCAACGAGTGATACTCCGCATTGACAACCATCAAAGGCGGAAGTTTAACTTTTATCTTCTTGGTCACTGTTTTCCAATTGGGATCATCCATATTATCCGGATCAGCATCTGTATTGTAGTCAGCGTGTAGCGACGTAAACGAGTTCATCGTAGCCACCGACGCATGGCTGGCAATCGATTTGCTGGAATCCGTAGATTACTTCCGTTTCCGATCGGGATGTCCGGAACGCTCCCTCCTATTCACTCTGTCACGATTGGTCGCTTTAAGCGACATTTTCTTCAAAGCGCTCATCTATAGAATCGAATTTTAACTCTACCGAATTTAAACACGTCCGAATTTCTCAAAAGCAAAACTTGGAATGAATGATTCAATTTTTGTTAAGAGATTTCCTTTTGTGTGATTTCGCTTGTAGCTTTTTCACTAATGGGCGGTCCTAACGGCTATAAAAAATTAATAAATAAATTTCGTTGGGCACGTCAGAAAAGACATTGCACTTCGTTGCAAAACAAAAAGTGTTCTGTAAATAGCAGAAACTTTACGTCTGCTTAGCGGTTCAAATTGAACTGCCGTAGTTTAGCACTAAGCAGTTCAATTTGAACTGCTCTGCACTGATGAGTCAAAGACGAAACGTAAAAATAATATAAAAAATAGCCGCATACAGAATTTTAATGTCGATTATTTCATTTCGGATTGGCATAATTTATTGAAAGAAACTATCTATGAACTCTACGACATTAAACTCTGGAACACTTTTCGCAAAAAAAGGCTTCACTTGATCTTGATTACTGTGAATTTCACACAGCGAAAAGTGCACAAATCTAAGCAAACTGTTCTAGATTTGCAGTAAACTGAGAATATTTCTCTACGATTTGCGAACAACGAATCCTAATAGTTCTTTAGAAAACTTTTAGAGCCATTAGAACGGTTGATATTGTGCAATGCTCTCCACCGTTGTTTTTTCCCAATGCTAATGACTGGCAGCTGTGACGTAATCGCTCTTGTCGAAAGCGAAACTAGCTGTGCAGACGACACAAAACACATCTGCTCGCAGTGGCGATAGAATCCAAACTGATTCAATTTTTGTTGAGAGGCTTGTTTTTACCAGATTTCGTTTGTAGCTTCTTCACTAATGGGCGGTCCTAACGGCTATAAAAATAGTCGCATACAGAATATTAATGTTGATTATTTCATTTCGGATTTGTATAATTTATTGAAAGAAACTATCAATAGGCTGTAGGGATTCGTTTCTAGCATTCACAAGGACCAAATTGAGGAACTCACTGCGATATTCACCACTTTTCGGAACATTTTTCCCGGACGATTTGTTGTACAGCAGCAGATATTTTGTTCTCTTCCTTAGAACGCGTTCTGATTGGCTGATGTTGACATGGATCAAATGAGACAGGTTTTTCAATAGTGTACTATTGAAATACTTCAATGCTTTTGCTATACACTTTTAAATTGAAAAATTTCGATTCTATTGGTAGTTAGATTATATAAATCCTTTCACAGATCACTGAGCTATACGAGAAAGGCAAACGCGCCTTATGAATCATCCTCTTTGATACTCGTTTATACCAAACATTTCAGAAAAGTTTTATTTTGAATTATTTGAGACTATGTCACAAAACTAAAAATTTTATCATAAAATTGTGATCATATTTCCGATGGCATGTCGCAAGAATGATGTTGATTCATTAGATACAACAGGAGATATTCACGATCAAAAATTTATCACTCTCTCAGAGGGTAAATTTTGAAAAGGCACCCCATAGTAAAGTAAGTTGTATTCAGCTTTTAACATCGGTTGACCAATCAAAGCGATGCTTTCCCTTTGATATATCGCTTACTCCTTCAAAACCGTCGACTTTGGCAGGGAAATCCGGTATGCCGGAGATTTTTTGTAGACAAAATAGGACACTACTAGCTGTTAGTCAACATTTCAATGATATACAATTAAAAAAACCCTTCCTAATCCACCTAGTGGTGTGATAATGCCTTTCTCTTCTTTAATAACAGTCTCATGAAAATATGTTTCATACTTTTACTAAATAATTTTGGATACTAATTTTGTCACCAATTGATTCAGATTGATTCGAGTAGTTCACAAAAGCATGCTTCAGTGTTTATGTCACACAGTCAGCATCATTTTTCCAAACTAGTGCTTGACATTTGCGTTGCCTATTTGTATAAGAACAGTGATGCTAATCTAAAAACCCTTCTTAATCCACCTAGTGGTGTGATAATGCCTTTCTCTTCTTTCATAACAGTCTCATGAATATATGTTTCATACATTTATTAAATAATTTTAGACGCCAATTGATTCAGATTGATTCGAGTAGTTCACAAAAGCATGCTTCAGTGTTTATGTCACACAGTCAGCATAATTTTTCCAAACTAGTGCTTGACATTTGCGTTGCCTATTTGTATGAGAACAGTGATGCTAATCTAAAAAAAAAAAAGCCTTCTTAGTCCACTTAGTGAAATTTTCATATAACTTGAAAAATCACCATAGGGGGGAGTACATGAAATTTTCGAAATCGAAAAAAAATTTTTGATGCCAAAAGGCTTAGAATTGCATGAAACGTCGAGATTTAGTGTCATCTCGAAAAAAATTTTTTTTGAAAAAATCGACTTTTTGGGACTTAGAAAAAATATGAAAATTTTTCTAAGTCCCAGAAAGTTGATTTTTTCAAAAAAAATTTTTTTTGAGATGACACTAAATTTCGATGTTTTATGCAGTTTTAAGAGTTTTGGCATCAAAAAAAATTTTCGATTTTGGAAATTTCATGTACTCCCCCCTATGGTGCTTTTTCAAGATCGATAATTGTCAAACCTTTACCACCGGGCAGCACCCCTTAAGCATGTCCAATTTAGGTCAAATTTTGCATGAAGGCTTTTTTCGAGGTGCTTAAACTTTTGAGCACTAGAACTTTACGAAAATAGAGTTGATCCCAAAATTTTGGCACCCTTATATATACAAGAGCGGTAAAAATCAACGTGTTTTGTCGGTTACGTCACTTATACCATCATATATCTGGAACCAAAAGTCACAACCATTTGATCTTCGAACTTGATCAACGGCCCGACAGTAGCTTTCAAACGAGCCCAAGTTTGTTAAAATCGGATCAGCCATCTCTGAGAAAATTGAGCGCGTTCAAATACAACGCTTTTTGTCGGTTACGTCTTTTATACAATCATATCTCCGGAACCAAAAGTCACAGCCATTTGATCTTCGAACTTGATCAATGGCCCGCCAGTAGCTTTCAAACGAGTCCAAGTTTGTTCAAATCGGTTCAGCCATCTCTGAGAAAATTGAGCGCGTTCAAATACAACGCTTTTTGTCGGTTACGTCACTTATACAATCATATCTCCGGAACCAAAAGTCACAGCCATTTGATCTTCGAACTTGATCAATGGCCCGCCAGTAGCTTTCAAACGAGTCCAAGTTTGTTCAAATCGGTTCAGCCATCTCTGAGAAAATTGAGCGCGTTCAAATACAACGCTTTTTGTCGGTTACGTCACTTATACAATCATATCTCCGGAACCAAAAGTCACAGCCATTTTATCTTCGAACTTGATCAATGGCCCGATAGTAGCTTTCAAACGAGCCCAAGTTTGTTAAAATCGGTTCAGCCATCTCTGAGAAAATTGAGCGCGTTCAAATATTTTCGAAAAGTGCACACACATACACACACACATATACACACACACATACACACACACCCACACACACCCACAGACATTTTCCGATCTCGTCGAGCTGAGTCGAATGGTATATAACACTATGGGTCTCCGAGGCTCCGTTCGAAAGTCCGTTTTTCCAGCAATTCTAATACCTTTCTATAGAGAAAGGCAAAACCCTTCTTAGTCCACTTAGTGGAATTTTCATATATCTTGAAAAATCACCATAGGGGGGAGTACATGAAATTTTCGAAATCGAAAAAAAATTTTTGATGCCAAAAGGCTTAGAATTGCATGAAACGTCGAGATTTAGTGTCATCTCGAAAAAAAAATTTTTTGAAAAAGTCGACTTTTTGGGACTTAGAAAAAATATGAAAATTTTTCTAAGTCCCAGAAAGTTGATTTTTTCAAAAAAAAATTTTTTCGGGATAACACTAAATTTCGATGTTTTATGCAGTTTTAAGAGTTTTGGCATCAAAAAAAATTTTTTATTTTGGAAATTTCATGTACTCCCCCCTATGGTGCTTTTTCAAGATCGATAATTGTCAAACCTTTACCACCGGGCAGCACCCCTTAAGCATGTCCAATTTAGGTCAAATTTTGCATGAAGGCTTTTTTCGAGGTGCTTAAACTTTTGAGCACTAGAACTTTACGAAAATAGAGTTGATCCCAAAATTTTGGCACCCTTATATATACAAGAGCGGTAAAAATCAACGTGTTTTGTCGGTTACGTCACTTATACCATCATATATCTGGAACCAAAAGTCACAACCATTTGATCTTCGAACTTGATCAACGGCCCGACAGTAGCTTTCAAACGAGCCCAAGTTTGTTAAAATCGGATCAGCCATCTCTGAGAAAATTGAGCGCGTTCAAATACAACGCTTTTTGTCGGTTACGTCACTTATACGATCATATCTCCGGAACCAAAACTCACAACCATTTGATCTTCGAACTTGATCAATGGCCCGACAGTAGCTTTCAAACGAGCCCAAGTTTGTTAAAATTGGTTCAGCCATCTCTGAGAAAATTGAGCGCGTTCAAATAGCACGATTTTTGTCGGTTACGTCACTTATACCATCATATCTCCGGAACCAAAAGTCACAGCCATTTGATCTTCGAACTTGATCAATGGCCCGACAGTAGCTTTCAAACGAGCCCAAGTTTGTTCAAATCGGTTCAGCCATCTCTGAGAAAATTGAGCGCGTTCAAATATCTTCGAAAAGTGCACACACATACACACACACACACACACACATACACACACACACACACACAGACATTTTCCGATTTCGACGAACTGAGTCGAATGGTATATAACACTATGGGTCTCCGAGGCTCCGTTCGAAAGTCGGTTTTTCCAGCAATTCTAATACCTTTCTATAGAGAAAGGCAAAAAGCCTTCTTAGTCCACTTAGTGGGATTTTCATATATCTTGAAAAATCACCATAGGGGGGAGTACATGAAATTTTAGAAATCGAAAAAAAATTTTTGATGCCAAACGGCTTAGAATTGCATAAAACGTCGAGATTTAGTGTCATCTCAAAAAAAAAATTTTTTTGAAAAAATCGACTTTTTGGGACTTAGAAAAAATATGAAAATTTTTCTAAGTCCCAGAAAGTTGATTTTTTCAAAAATTTTTTTTTTTAGATGACACTAAATTTCGATGTTTTATGCAGTTTTAAGAGTTTTGGCATCAAAAAAAATTTTCGATTTTGGAAATTTCATGTACTCCCCCCTATGGTGCTTTTTCAAGATCGAAAATTGTCAAACCTTTACCACCGGGCAGCACCCCTTACGCATGTCCGATTTAGGTCAAATTTTGCATGAAGGCTTTTTTCGAGGTGCTTAAACTTTTGAGCACTAGAACTTAACGAAAATAGAGGTGATCCTAAAATTTTGGCACCCATATATATATAAGAGCGGTAAAAATCAATGTGTTTTGTCGGTTACGTCACTTATACCATCATATATCTGGAACCAAAAGTCACAACCATTTGATCTTCGAACTTGATCAATGGCCCGACAGTAGCTTTCAAACGAGCCCAAGTTTGTTAAAATCGGTTCAGTTATCTCTGAGAAAATTGAGCGCGTTCAAATACAACGCTTTTTGTCGGTTACGTCACTTATACAATCATATCTCCGGAACCAAAAGTCACAGCCATTTGATCTTCGAACTTGATCAATGGCCCGATAGTACCTTTCAAACGAGCCCAAGTTTGTTAAAATCGGTTCAGCCATCTCTGAGAAAATTGAGCGCGTTCAAATTCAACGCCTTTTGTCGGTTACGTCACTTATACAATCATATCTCCGAAACCAAAAGTCACAGCCATTTGATCTTCGAACTTGATCAATGGCCCGACAGTAGCTTTCAAACGAGCCCAAGTTTGTTAAAATCGGTTCAGCCATCTCTGAGAAAATTGAGCGCGTTCAAATATCTTCTAAAAGTGCACACACATACATACACACACACACACATACACACAGACATTTTCCGATCTCGTCGAACTGAGTCGAATGGTATATAACACTATGGGTCTCCGAGGCTCCGTTCGAAAGTCGGTTTTTCCAGCAATTCTAATACCTTTCTATAGAGAAAGGCAAAAAGCCTTCTTAGTCCACTTAGTGAAATTTTCATATATCTTGAAAAATCACCATAGGGGGGAGTACATGAAATTTTCGAAATCGAAAAAAAATTTTTGATGCCAAAAGGCTTAGAATTGCATGAAACGTCGAGATTTAGTGTCATCTCGAAAAAAATTTTTTTTGAAAAAATCGACTTTTTGGGACTTTTCCCAAGTCCCAGAAAGTTGATTTTTTCAAAAAATTTTTTTTTTGAGATGACACTAAATTTCGATGTTTTATGCAGTTTTAAGAGGTTTGGCATCAAAAAAAATTTTCGATTTTGGAAATTTCATGTACTCCCCCCTATGGTGCTTTTTCAAGATCGAAAATTGTCAAACCTTTACCACCGGGCAGCACCCCTTACGCATGTCCGATTTAGCTCAAATTTTGTAATTTTTTTTTGTAAAAGTATGTTTTATTTTTTATTGTCATGTGTTAAATTAAGTCATTTTAAAATTACATATCAAGGTGAAACATTAATTCGGCTACATCTATCATATTATTATTTTCGTTAACGAAGCTGATGTACTTAATGAACAACTTCTTCAACGATAGACGCCTCCATCCGTTTGTGATACCTGTTAATCTCAGCTGTAGGGCCGTCCAAGCCGGCGCGACACGAGTACAGGTACTAAATTTGTGGCAGAAGGTCTCCTCCGTTTGATTTCCACAGTGTATGCAGAATTCGTCTGGAGTACGGTGCATAGTAAACAACAATTTGCGGTGCTCGATCTTCTCGTTCACTAACAGGTATAGCTCCGATCGTTGCAACGAGGA
Organism: Malaya genurostris; assembly: GCF_030247185.1. Classification (NCBI taxonomy): domain Eukaryota; kingdom Metazoa; phylum Arthropoda; class Insecta; order Diptera; family Culicidae; genus Malaya; species Malaya genurostris. The sequence goes on from NC_080572.1 coordinate 158,308,787, forward strand.
GAGCTGTTTCAAAGCTATATTACGCCACGAGCAATGCCAGTCGATTGACGGATTGTTTCGAACCACCCTTGGCAGGTCGGTTTGATGTACAAAATATAGTTGGATTTTATCGGCAGAGGGGTTTTGTTAAAGTTGTTGAGGAATTTGGGATAGATTTGAGAGGATTTGTTTGAGGTCGGGAAGATCTACTGGAATTACTGGTCGGGGTTTGCGCGGTGAATTAAGGATCTATAGTAGGGAAGAGAGTCGATTTCACGGAGATGCCGGTTGATTGCGAGCGATTTGCACTTCAGTGCTGGTAACTGCAGCTTCAGTCCGCCTTCCTCTCTGCAGCGGGTCAATTGCATCATTGGGACGCGGGCGATAATTCCTCTCCAAAGAAAGTTGCCCATCGTTGACGTGATTTTAGCCGTGTGTACTGCAAATGGTGGCAGAATCGATGACATATACCATATCCTCGAAGTGCCAAACGTATTCAGCAGAATAACCTTTTGGTGTAGTGTCAGCTGCCGTGGAGAGTGCAGCCACATTAGTTGAGCGAATTTACTTGTTATCACATCCCAATTCATTGTCGTCATCAGTCGTATTGAGTTTGCGAATACAACACCCAGGATTTTCACCGCATCTGTTGTTTGTATCCACGAGGTACTGATTCCATGCCCCTCCCAGTCGCCATTGATTTTCGGTGGTTGAGTTTGGCACCGGCAACTGTTTCGAAACGAGCGAACAACACTCTCATCGCTTCTATCTGCTCGTTGGATGTTACGATTACGGTGATATCGTCTGCGTAAGCCACCAGCAAGTCACTGCCGCAGACTCGCTCAAGCTCCTTAATCAATGGATGCAACTGAAACACGAACAAATGCATTGAAATTGGATCGCCTTGACGTACTGAACGTTGTATTTCGAACGAGCGAGAAAGATGTCCATTGATCAGCAAACGCGATGTGGATCGGCTCGCAATCACAGAGAGTAGATGCGTGAAATCCTCATTGATACCAAGCGAGCGCATGGTTCCGAAAAAAAATGAGTGTCGTACTCTACACTGAAATCAAAATCTTATTTATATTCATTAGATTTGTCATATGAATCAAATGTAGAATATAATTCATAGAAATTATATGGAAACTTATAATCTTTATTTAATGTGTACGTCAAATCTAAATGGACGTTATCATAATGAAAGTTATAAAAATATCCCATATAATTTATACGGAAATCCGATGAAAGTCGTGAATAGTTGTGTCCTCGATATTCATCAACTGCTCCAGACCATTTTTTTCGGGAAGTTCCGCATCTCAATGTAATTTTAAATCGCTGACAAGACAGCTCATCCAACTTCGTTCAAGGATATGCGTTAACGGACCATGAAATATATATCCGGTACATTTCATTACTCTATCTGTCTAGCAAGATTCATTTTTTTATTTTCAGTCTCGGGATCTCACTTCTCTTTCGCAAATATCATGAGGTGCTCCCTTACCGAATGGAATACTAGTAAAGCTTGAATCCTCAAAGAAAAGTAGTAGTTGGCAATTATCTGCTATTCGTATGACCTCCATTGAAAGTTATATATATATATATATATATATATATATATATATATATATATATATATATATATATATATATATATATATATATATATATATATATATGTATATATATATATATATATATATATATATATATATATATATATATATATATATATATATATATATATATATATATATATATATATATATATATATATATATATATATATATATATAAATTTAATAAAACTAGTCATATGGTATATATGAACCTATATAAATAAATTCGAAAAGAATATAATATGCGCTTCATAAATTGTTCCAATGTATGTTGTGCGGATATCTAGTAATGGTTATAAGACGCGCCAATAAATTTGACTCAGACTGGAAATTTCATTCGTTATATGGAAATCCTGTAAAAATAACGTTAAGAAGAGTTTTATGTTTCATGAGATTATCTCATATATTTGACATGATGTTGAACACATCTTGTAACTATTATTGGAAATGCTAATAGTGCAAAATCATTAGAATATCATATAATGTGAAAAAGAAAATTTAGCTCAGTGTATCGAATGCGTGGTCCAGATCGAAGCTGATGAGTTTACCGGCATGGCGACGGTGGCGCATCTCAGCTATTCGGTCTTTCAGAGCAAGAGTGGCTTGAAAGATGTTTCGCTCTGCTTGGGTGATCTCGTCCATACATGCTTCGTTCAGTGGATCATTCGGTGGGATGACTCTCTCTGAGAAAAAAAGTCATTTTCGTTTCCATCGGTTGCATCTTCGGAGTAGAGACAAGAGAAATAATTTGTTATCTGCGCCTCGATGGCATGTGGATCCTCGATAATTCCTTCCCGCTCTGTATGTAGCTGAATGATGCCTTCATCTCGGTTTTTTTTTCCTTCATCTCTCTCCTAAATGGAATATTGATATTGGTTCCCCTGCTACGTGCGTCTCATTTATTCTCATAAACGTCATTCGCTGATGTTGACTGTGGAGCTCTTGAAAAACTTCGCGAGATTTCCATTTGAAAAATGATTTTATCTTGGGCTTAGCGTATGACAGCCACCATTCCATCCATGAATGATAATTTCTGCGCTGTCGGGTCTAGTACTGCCACTTATACTGAAACTCCGTGAGATTTTCATCGGTTAGTAGATGGGGTCGCAGTGACCAAAAACCTCGACCGTGCTCGCGTCCTAGTGAAGGAAGGCAAAGTCTAAGTGTTAGAGCTTTATGGTCAGTAAATGAGCAAACATGCGTTTGTGCTGTTCGTAAGTTGTCGCGAAGTTCTTTGCTGACATACATACGATCGAGGCGAGACCGGGCATTTCTGTTCACGTATGTGAAACCTGCATCCCGCGGGCATAATTTTTCCCAAACATCTTGTAGTTGTAACTGCTGCACAGCTGTTTTCAGTGCGGGACTAGGATTTGGACTGCTCGAGTCGCACGTTCGAAGCACGCAATTAAAGTCGCCCGCTAGAAGAACGTGCCGTGTGCGGTGCCGGAGGTAATAAGGCAACGTTCCGTTGAAAAATCCCTCCCGTGCGGTGCGTTGCGCAGCACCGGAAGGAGCGTCTTGGAATCTCAATGCGATGAGTCGCCCGTCTAGACTTCGCTCGACGTGAGAGACCTGGATGTGTTCTCTCAGAGCGATAGCGGTGCCTATTCTCGTGTGATCAACATTGCAGAAAACGACGAAACCCGGCAAGGAGAGTTGCTCGTTCTCTACTTCTTGCAAGCACACGATATCGAGCCAGTGGCTGCTGATGAAAGTACGAAGCGCATTTATTTCCGTGGGATTCGTGATCGTGCCGATGTTAATTGAAGCGACGTTGTATGATGTGAGAGCCATTTGTTTTGTTACTTTCGCTCCATATCAACATCGCTCAAAAATGCGCTCAAAAATTTCACTATTTTCTCTTCGCTCACGTCTTCGGGGAGGTCGTGCACCTTTACTTCGACACTTCCATCCTCCAATGTGATTCGGAGTTTGTACTTTTTCCCCTCTAACTCTACTTCGTGTTTTCCGTCGTGATCATCGACAACTCTTTGTGCTATCTCTAGGTCACTGACCTTCACGAAGGCACACGCTCCACCTCGATGGCACTGCAGTCGCTTCACATCTTCTTTCTTCAAGCCAAGCGCTGTACGGCAAAAAGCATGCACCTTTTCGAACGACGGCTTTACGGGAAAGGCCGAATAGTCGCGGCGCGGCACAGTTAAAATCGAGTAGGGGAAAATACTTGAGAATAGCTTCAACGGTTTGACTCTCGAATAGCGCAAAAGGATAAGACGTCCGTTCGGTATCAAGAACAACCGATGTATAACAACAATAGTAATCAAATGTAATCAAATGTAGCTCACTTCACTTTGTCACATATGATTGAATAGATTTTCACTAACTTAAACTCAAATGTAGCAGTATTATGCAACATAAATCTTCAAAACTATTTTCTAAACTTTTTGAAATTGTAGTATTTCGGGAAATTTCTGCTGTAATATGCAGGAGAAAATGAAAATGAGAAAGGCATAATTACAATACTATGTGGATTAAAATAGGTTTTACAATATTACTCCTCCTCGGCCCGGCCATAAATATTTTATGTTTAAAAATTTTTGAGAGATCCGAGTTTCTTTTAGGAATTCCAGAAAAGAAGACGAGAGCTCTTCTCGAATTGATACCTTCGTTTCCTTAAAAGATTTATCAATAGTAACAATCAATGGGCAATGTTCTTGCTTTTAATAAAAAAACTATTCCTCTAGTGGTTTCGTTAGTGAAGACCACTCTTATCGGAATGGCGGCGCCAGAATTTTCATTTTCAGGATACAAACGGGGCGAAGAAACAAGTGAATCACGAGACAAATTAACACCAAGGCACTTAAAAGTTTTTAGTACAAGTTCACCCACATTTTCAGTAGGACATGAGGGATCATTGCATTATTGTCGACAGTCTTTTTGTTTTTTTATCGTGATTCGTCTCTATTTTACTGACAGTGGCTGTCAGCAAAGTAAGTGAGTGTTTAAATGTATTAATTTCTAATTGCAGACGTTAATTTCCTAGAAGTCCGACGCTATCATATCGAACTTCTCAGACAAAATGTACTGAGAAGACTCTAAAGCACTAGTAATAACACCAACTTTCTCTCTTATCTGCTGCATTTGATCAGCCACAGCGCTTGAAACAGTTGCATTGAGTTTATTGCTTATTGAAGAAATGAATGACTTTCTACAGGACATTTCATCAGCCATACCTCCCTGATCCATTACAACAATTAGGTGAATTAAACACAGAATACGATATATTTGATAACAGCAAGAAATAATTACGATATGCACATCAATATGGTAAAAAAAGGCGGGTGGGTAATGTCGCTATGCAAGAGTCATTTTTATAAAAATGATAGTAATAATAATGATAATAATAATAATAATAATAAAATTTGACAATAAATAGTTTATTCTTATTGATGCTATGAAGTTCGAAGATATCTGATTCTTCTCGAAATTTCAGTACGAGACAATTGCAATGGCCTGGTCTGAAATGTATCGACGATCTCCGGTATGCAAGAGTCATTTTAATAATAATAATGATAATAATAATAATAATGATGGTAATAATAATAATGATGGTGATAATAATAATGATGGTAATAATAATAATGATGGTAATAATAATAATGATGGTAATAATAATAATGATGGTAATAATAATAATGATGGTAATAATATTAATAATTATAATAATTATAATAAAAATAATAATAATAATAATAATAATAATAATAATAATAATAATAATAATAAAAATAATAATAATAATAAAAATAATAATAATAATAATAATAATAATAATAATAATAATAATAATAATAATAATAATAATAATAATAATAATAATAATAATAATAATAATAATAATAATAATAATAATAATAATAATAATAATAATAATAATAATAATAATAATAATAATAATAATAATAATAATAATAATAATAATAATAATAATAATAATAATAATAATAATAATCATAATAATAATAATAATAATAATAATAATAATAATAATAATAATAATAATAATAATAATAATAATAATAATAATAATAATAATAATAATAATAATAATAACAATAATAATAATAATAATAATAATAATCATAATAATAATAATAATAATAATAATAATAATAATAATAACAATAAAAATAAAAATAATAATAATAATAATAATAATAATAATAATAATAATAATAATAATAATAATAATAATAATAATAATAATAATAATAATAATAATAATAATAATAATAATAATAATAATAATAATAATAATAATAATAATAATAATAATAATAATAATAATAATAATAATAATAATAACAATAATAATAACAATAATAATAATAATAATAACAATAATAATAATAATAATAACAATAATAATAATAATAATAACAATAATAATAATAATAGTAACAATAATAATAATAATAATAATAATAATAATAATAATAATAATAATAATAATAGAAATAATAATAATAATAATAATAGAAATAATAATAATAGTAATAATAATAATAATAATAATAATAATAATATTAATAATAATAATAATAATAATAATAATAATATTAATAATAATAATAATAATAATAGTAATAATAATAATAATAATAATAATAATAATAATAATAATAATAATAATAATAATAATAATAATAATAATAATAATAATAATAATAATAATAATAATAATAATAATAATAATAATAATAATAATAATAATAATAATAATAATAATAATAATAATAATAATAATAATAATAATAATAATAATAATAATAATAATAATAATAATAATAATAATAATAATAATAATAATAATAATAATAATAATAATAATAATAATAATAATAATAATAATAATAATAATAATAATAATAATAATAATAATAATAATAATAATAATAATAATAATAATAATAATAATAATAATAATAATAATAATAATAATAATAATAATAATAATAATAATAATAATAATAATAATAATAATAATAATAATAATAATAATAATAATAATAATAATAATAATAATAATAATAATAATAATAATAATAATAATAATAATAATAATAATAATAATAATAATAATAATAATAATAATAATAATAATAATAATAATAATAATAATAATAATAATAATAATAACAATAATAATAATAATAATAATAATAATAATAATAATAATAATAATAATAATAATAACAATAATAATAATAATAATAATAATAATAATAATAATAATAATAATAATAATAATGATAATAATAATAATAATAATAATAATAATAATAATAATAATAATAATAATAATAATAATAAGAATAATAATAATAATAATAATAATAATAAATAATAATAATAATAATAACAATAATAATAATAATAATAACAATAATAATAATAATAATAATAAATAATAATAATAATAATAAAATTAATAATAATAATAATAACAATAATACAGATTATTCTGCATATATGGCAACCCTGTTTCGCATGGCATATTCTCACACGACCCCATACTAGTATAAAGATGTGTTCAACATCATCACTTTCGCTTTCGCATTGCCGATCGTAATTGAATGTGTTAGTGACGGTACAAATTATTTTAATTTACATCTTGATGAATCTTGTGGTAAGAAATATTGAAAGTTTAAATAACTCTTTATGATAATCTGGTGCACTAAAAAGTACCTTGAATTGTCACAATCAACAAGATCTGCATTTAGATCAGAGATGGTTCTCGTGTGTGTCTTATTTCGGCAACAGTTGCTCAGAAAATGGTAGGAATGCGACAAAATTCAACTAGTTCATTATGATGATCTTTAGCACTGAAAAGTGCTTTGAATTGTCTGAAAGCACTTAAAAGTGTTTTGAATGTGAATTGCTGAGCTTTTTGGCTGCCTTTCTACCGGTTTTCAGTACCATCGTGCTGACGGTGTCTCGTGCGTTCAGAGTAGCTGCTTTAACTTAAATGATGCTATTTCTTACATGACATTTCGTTTCATACCTGCTACTGGCAGCGGTGTACGGACAGCCCCTTTTCCAAAATTCCTTTTCCTGTTCACAGAACGGGAAATAGTGAGAGAACATAAAAGAGAGAGTTAGTAGAGCGGCACCCAGCAATACTGAATTGACTGTCTAGCTGTTAACAGCATCTTGTGGAATTTTTACGTAGAAACACGCACACAGGAGGAACAGTTAAGGGCAAGGCAAAGTCCCGCTCAAACCGTTCTGGTCTTCAGTTCCCAGTTGGTAGAATACATCGTCTGCTCCGGAAGGGAAACTACGCCGAGCGTGTCGGTGCCGGTGCATCGGTCTATCTGGCGGCAGTGATGGAGTACTTGGCTGCCGAAGTGTTGGAATTGGCCAGTAACGCTGCCCGTGACAAGAAAACGAAATTCATCCCTCGCCATCTGCAGCTGGCCATCCGTAACGCGAGTTGAACAAAAACCCAGTCCTTTTCAGGACGAGCACATCACTGTGATTAAGAAATATTTGAGATTGATTTAAGTTTAGCCTGTTCTGATATGCCTGGAAAGTAGAATGCGCAAATCAAGTGGAAATCTTTGTTGTAACAATTTGTTCATTTTTGTTTTCGGCCACATGCTAAAGTATTCACGACAAAAATACATATTGATCTGTATTCGTGGCAACTCTGTTTCGCCCGGCAGATTTGTATACTAGTATAAAAATGTGTTCAACATCGTCACTTTCACTTTCACATTGCCGTTCGTAATTGAATGTGTTAGTGACGGTGCAAATTATTTTAACTTCCATCTTGATGAATCTTTTGGTAGGAAATATTGAAAGTTTAATTAACTCTGATTATCTGTGGCACTAAAAAGTGCCTTGAATTATCACAATCAACAAGATCTGCATTTAGATCTGAGATGGTTCTCGTGTGTGTCTTGTATCAGCAACAGTTGCTCAGAAATGGTAGGAAAGCGACAAAATTCAACTAGTTCTTTAGGATGATCTTTAGCACTGCAAAGTGGTTTGAATTGTCTGAAAAGCACTGAAAAGTGGTTTGAATGGGCCTTGCTGGACTTTTTGGCTGCATTTCTACCGGTTTTCGGTGCCATCGTGCTGACGATGTCGAGTGCGTTCAGAGTAGCTGCTCTAACTTAAATGACGCTATTTCTTACATGACATTTCGTTTTATACCTGCTACTGGCAGCGGTGTACGAACAGCCCGTTTTCCAAAATTCCTTTTCCTGTTCGCAGAACGGGAAACAGTGAGGCGACAGGTCCTCGATGTTGCTCTCGTGTGTCTTGTTTCGGGAACAGTTGCTCAGCAAATGGTAGGAAAAATGAACCACTCAACTTTAATATGGATGCTCTTGTAGATGCAGACAGCTCGCGTTCTGATTGGCTGGTGCTGTCATGGGTTGAATCAAACAGATTTTTCAATAGTGTACTATTAAAAAACTTCATTGTTGTTGCTATACACGTTCAAGTTGAAAATTTTCGATTCTAATTGTAGTTAGATTATATAAATCCTTCCACAGATCACTGGACGATGAGCTTTCAAAATAAGAGAAAGTCAAACGCGTCTTATGAAATATCTTCTTTGATACTCGTTTATACCAAACATTTCAGAAAAGTTTAACTTTGAAATTTCCGAGATTATGTCACACGAAATTCTCATTGACAACTAAATTTGTTTTTAATATCAGAAAATTTGTTTCAATTTATCTATCACCATCATTGCTGAAGGACAGTACAAAGAAAACAAAAATGAAATTGGTTTTATTAACAAGTTTATTAGCCAAAAACTCATGAAAAGTCAATCCATTAAAACCTGTTTTAATCCACCTAGTGGTGTAATGATGCCTTTCTCATGTACATATAATATTGTGGTATTCTATTCAAAAAATTTTTCTTCGATTTTTGAAAAAAAAAATTACGTTTTCTGTTTCACCGGTTTAAGTGACGGTGTATAATATTGAACACACTTTACCCGATAATTCCGGAACCGGAAGTCGGATCCGGATGAAATTCAGGAATTCGGTATGGGACCGGAAGACCTTTGATTTGAATCTAAGGTTGTGGAAATCGGTCTAACCACCGCTGAGAAAAGTGAGTGAGATCCATTTTGGTATATATGACCACTATTTCCGGTACATCCGGACAATGACTATCGATTTGTGTAGTTTTAAGAACAGTTTAGAAAATTTTTTTCGTTTTTTATTTCGCCGGTTTAAGTGACGGTGTACAATATTGAACACACTTTACCCTATAATTCCGGAACCGGAAGTTGGATCCGGATGAAATTCAGGAATTCCGTATGGGACCACGAGACCTTTGATTTGAATCTAAGTTTGTCAAAATCGGTTCAGCCATCTCCGAGAAAACCTAGTGAGATTATTTGACACATTCACACACACATTCATACACACACAGACATACACACACAGACATACACACATACATACATTGTATATGTCAAATGATGTTTTTTGTATCTTCTAACCTTCCGGGATACCTTATCCGGTATACTACTTGTATTTGGTTTTTTGTTTTCCGAGTGCTCAAAGTTTTCAGTGAGAGAGTCGATTTCGCGAAGTCGAATGAAGAAAACAGCGATTTAGAAGAAAAATTTTCAAAAAGAGGTTTATGTTTCTTTTATTTCTTTTTCTCCAATACAACATCGTATTTATACCTGCCAATATAGAAAAGACAGCCGCGACTGAATTTTTTTTCGGTAGTTGTGTGCCATCTAGTGGCTAGTAGTCATTATAGTGTTAACGTTTTTTCGGTGATAGTGCGCCATATAGCTGCAAATTGTAGAAGCCAATTCAACCATTTATGTTGGTTGAAAACAACGTTTTATTTCTCTAATTCAACCAAAAAATTAGTTGATAAGAAATGGAGTGTGCCTTAGCTAAGAAATGAACCAAAACTTCAAACAACCCGTGAAAGAGTACGCACTAACACAACAACCCGTTTCAATAAATTATGCAAATCCGAAATGAAATAATCGACATTAAAATTCTGTATGCGGCTATTTTTATTATAAAGAACTATACTGGTTATTTCAAAATATTTGTGTTTCAGAATGTTTAATGCAACTAATCTGTACTTTAGTTTAGGTGCATCGTTTCAAATTCTAGTAGTGAAAAAGGGGAATGCTTGCATAATTCATACAATTGATCAACTAATTGATATTCGGAAGTGTTACCCACCCGCCTTTTTTATGTTGACATTACCGAAATTTTGCAACTAGCAACGAAATACAAAGACAATTTTTCGATTTTTTGAACCTTTATTTCAGAGTAATAATTTTGCTGGACAACTATTATACTGCCGTTTAAAATTTCTGTTTAGAAGGTAATATATAAAAACTTTTCATTATGCAAACTTATGATTAACTATCTACATACACTGGCTCAAATTATAACTCACGTTTAGTGTCTCTCATGCACGTACTTCTTTATGTCTATCGCATAGCTCGGTGATGGGTAAGCTACAACAGTAACTTTAGGTTAGGTTTAGAAATATTAATCACTCACTCTATACATTACCATAGGTTATACTCTTTATCTATCTTTTAATTCATGACTCCCCTAAATTATTGATAGCGGGTAGGTAACTATAAACAAAGACATCATATTAACAAGATATCCAGCTCTCACATTTCACGAACAAATCATTGGCAACATCCTTTTTTGTGAACATGGCGCCCTCAGGCGAGTCCGCATCGAATCACATACATAGAGATAGGGGAGAGAAATGTCAAATTCGTACGCGCCAAAATAGCAACAATGCGCACCCATACAATTGACATGACATGTTGAATGAGACGCCGTGCGATGGCGTTGCTGAACTGAAGATTGAGATCGCTCCAAGCTGAAAGGGTCTGCTACAAACTAACTAATTAGGAATATTATCAACTGAATATGAGTTGTATCTAATGACGAAGCTAATTTCAATGAAGCTGTACTATTAGTTCAATAATTTCTTCACTTTGAACTAGCGTAACAAACCGTACTATTAGTTTAAGAATCTTCTCGCTTTTTAACTAGCGTAACCAATCACCGAATTTTATTTTATTTTTTTAAATTTTTCTTCTAAACGTCAGCAAATTTTTCTTCTAAACGTCACCTGACGTCAATCCTCACGATATATGATTAAATATGCCTTCATATGGATAATATGCTATTCAGATATGCTGCTCAGTGTCGCAACGATAAAGATCCGTTCATACAAAGAAAGGATTTAAGCCGTTCTATGTTCTATAGCTGGATGTATGGTGAACTGCAATGCACAGTTGTAACATTTGGTTTCCTTCAAAAATCGAAGAGAAACATTTTGAATAGAATACCAGAGTATTGTGTATTAGAAAGGTATCATTGCACCACTAGGTGATTTAAAACAGGTTTTAGTATTCTTATGAATATTCAAACAGCCAAAACCGAGCAGATTCTAAGAAATTTTGTTTTATTGTATACTGTTTTAATTTATTGTTTTTAATTTTTATCTTGTGCATTGCTATATGTTTCAGGTACAACAAATTACCAAATATGTTCTGACATTTCTCGAAATATACTCCTGAATATACAAAAATGCTAATATTATATAAGTAAATATTTTTTTCATTTGATTTTTTTTACATGTTATACGTCGGTCGTCGCCATAAGGTAAGATTTTGTATTTCTATTATGTTTGCGCACCTTTTTGTAATTAATAAATATAAAATTCGCTCACACTAAAGAAAAAAATTCAGATGTGTGGAAAAACATCTCAGTTTTATTCGTATTCACGTCATCTAGTCGTGTCTCTGACATTAACCACCCGTCTTTTTATCTGCATAGTTTTCTAATGGCTGAACATATTTAGACTTTCTACTTTTTTCTTTTAATATATTCACCGATGTTATCATTTATTTGGTTTCACTAGCTTCAGAACCAAAAAAATGGCATTGGAAGGTTCTAAGTTTAGCTATCACTCAATAATCTGTTCTATCTTTTAAATGAAAACGCATTCACAAATATTGAAATGAGTACTCACCGCTACATTTATACTGGTGCTTAATGTTTTTATACGAATTGTTATTAATTTCCATTGACATTGTGTAGAAACCTTTACCTATTCACGGTTTATTAGTTTTTCGATATTGACCATTAGCGATGAGGTAATTATAACGCAATAGTTATGAATGACTCACACCAATGCTATCAACGTTTGAGCTTTTATACGTCATCAAGCTTTCTACATTTATGTTTCAAGATCGAATTGAAAAATATCTATCAAACTTTGTTCGAAACACTGTAATACCAAACGCAAACTAACCGATCTACGCGCGTATCAGGAAACGAATGAGATAACGCATACGTTTCTCGCACGGAACGACCGAAATTAGCTCTGCGACTAATTCGTATTACTGTTTTTGAATTAGTTGATTTTAACAATAAAATTTTCAAAATAACTATAAAATTAGTTAAAATTGAGAATTTACTTTGCTGAAAAAACTCTTATTTTTAAAGAATGTGTTTAGTTGGCGAATATTCTGGACACAAACCAGCAATATTTCAATGCAACACGAAATTCTCATTGACAACTAATTTCGTTATTAAAATCAGAAAATTTGTTTCTATTTATCTATCACTGTCATTACTGAAGGACAGCACAAAGAAAACAAAAATAAAATTGGTTTTATTTACAATTTTATTAGCCAAAAACTCATGAGAAGTGTCAAAGCAAAACAATCCATTAAAAAGCTAAAAGAGACAGTCTTGTTGAAACTGCTTGAAAATTGTTTAGATGTTTTTCGCATGTGTTACGATATATCCATATATTAATTTCTAAACCGATATGTGAAAATGACGGAAACTTTTAGTGGAAAGTGTATTTATTCAGAATTTGTGCGCATTTCAAGCGATTGTGGGTAATAACGTTTTTTCGCGGAACAGTGAAGTGAGTTTCGAATGTTGCACTCTAATTGTACACGTCAAATTATAGTTTTCCGTGCTACGCCGTCCGGTGTACTATTGTATTCGGTTTTTGTTTTCCGAGTGCTCAAAGTTTTCAGTGAGAGAGTCGATTTCGCGAAGTCGAATGAAGAAAACAGCGATTTAGAAGTAAAATTTTCAAAAATAAGTTTATGTTTCGCTTATGTCTCGTAACATCGTATTTATACCTGCCAATATAGACAAAGCAACCGCGACAGATATTTTTTTCGGTAGTAGTGTGCCATCTAGTGGCTAGTAGTCATTACGGTGACAAAGCGCCATATAGCTGCAAATTACAGAAACCAATTCAACCATTTATGTTGGTTGAAAACAACGTTTTATTTCTCTAATTCAACTAAAAAATTAGTTGAATGGATATGAAGTGTGCCTTAGCTAAGAAATGACAGCACGTTTTATTGGTGAATTCAACTAAAAAAATAGCCATTTCAACAAATATTTTATTATTATTATGGGAACTAGAATTAGAAAATCTAAATTAACAAAAGTAAGATTTTTTTAGTTGTCTCAAAAAATAACTAACTAAAATCAGAAAATCAACTATTTTTTTCGCCAAAATGCTGATTTCGGTCTTTCCGTGCGCAGATCTATGAACTACCTTCTCAGTTTTAATGATTGATAACGGTTTGTTATTAGTAATCAGTGAAATGCTATTGTTCACATAATATTCAGATTCTTCGCATTTGTTTAGTTCCTTACACTTAATAAATTATGCTATCAGTTTCAGATGGCTCCATCAACAACAAAGTTCTATTAATGCGTGCATAAATATTACTTCAAATATCCTTACAAATTGAAATGGTTATGTTATGTTACAAAGGTTAAGATTGAACAAGCGAAAGCTTTCTATATAGGTTAATTGTGCCAATACGATGGTGTTACGATCAAATATTGGTCTGCTGCATCCAGAACAAATGTATAAAATCATAACCTGTGTTGTCGTGAATATTTCTAACTTTACAATGGGACGCCTTTTCAACATTTACCCTCTGAGAGAGTGATAAGTTTTTGATCGTGAATCTTTTGTTGTATCTAACGTGTCAACATAATTTTTGATACATGCCATCGGAAATATGATCACAATTTTATGATAAAATATTCAGTTGTGTTACATAATCTCAAATAATTTAAATTTTTTTCTCAAATGTTTAGTTTCAACGAGTATAAAAGAGGAAAACATATGACGCGTGTTTGCCTTTCTCGTATTTTGAAAGCTTATATCTCAGTGATCTGTTGGAAGGATTTGTGTAATCTAACTACCAATAGATTCGAAATTGTTCAACTTGAACGTGCATTGCAACAACATTGAGGTGTTTCAATAGTACACTATTGAAAAACCTGTCTTATTTGACCCATGTCAGCATCAGCCAATCAGAAGGCATTCTGAGTACGAGAACAATCTATGCATCATATAAAAGACGAATATCTCACCTTTTCCATCATTATCTGAGACACACTTATCGAAGCAAGACTTACAGGCTACGGGAGAGCAACATCGAAGACCTCACGCTTTTGGAATTGAGCGAGCGCCGAATAGCAGAATTGTACCGCAGCCGGGAATACACCAAAAGCCTGTCAGTGGCCTCGTCTAGGGATGTCGGAAATTTCGAATTACTCGATTATTTAATAATCGAGTATAATTTTGAAACAATTCGATTGAAATTTATTCGATTATCTGGGTTATTAATCGATTACTCGATTATTCATTCGATTATCACTATGGGATTTTTTTGATTATTCGATTAGCTCAATAATCAAATATTAGTTTTAAGTTAAACGATTAAATATTACTCGATTATCTGGGTTATTAATCGATTACTCGATTAACCGATCGATATTGCGACATCCCTAGCCTCGTCAGTTGTCATGTGAGCGCTGCTCGAAGATCTCATGCTTTTGGGTTTCATCTTTGGAATCCAATTGCAATTCCAAATTTGAAGAATTTATTGATTGTACACACCAAGTGCTATGTCAGTTCTGTCTAAATGCAGATCCCGTAGCTCGTGACCATTCAAGGCAGTTTTCAGTTCCATAGATCATCATTAAGAATTAGTAGAATTTTCTCCATTTCATACCAAAAGCTTCAGATTCATCAAAATGGAAACAGAAAAAATTGACGCCGTCACTAACACATCCGATTACGATGGTAATGCTATCTCGCAATGCGAAAATGTAAGTATTGATGTAGAACACATCTTTATACTAGTATGGGTGTCGTTTCGAAATATGCCGTGCGAAACAGGGTTGCCACATATACAGATTAATCTGTATTTTATTTCTCTTGAAAAATACAGATTTAAGTGTTTGGAGTGCGCGGGATTCAAAATCGGGTATGTTTATGCTAAATTTTTCTATTATGTCTTGCATATATTTTTTCAAACAGTTCTTGATCATGGCGGTTTTTTTACTTATCTTAGCATCTTATCATACTTATGATGTTATGATGTTTTTAATTTTCCAAGAAGGCAATTATATTAATAGTAATAATAATAATAATAATAATAATAATAATAATAATAATAATAATAATAATAATAATAATAATAATAATAATAATAATAATAATGATAATAATAATAATAATAATAATAATAATAATAATAATAATAATAATAATAATAAAAATAATAACAATCATAAGACTTCGTGTGATCTGTCGAGTTTCGCATCGCTTCGCTTCGCCTTGCGTGTCGCTTTCTGTTGCTGCTGTCGCATGTTCCAAGTTCACATTGAGGAAGGGTGTTAATGTCAGCAATTTAGCAATATTTTTAGAATGAATTTTGTTACAATGTATGCAATGATTATAAGTGAAATTTCATGAACTCGTTTAACACTAAATTAAGTGTTGTTGTAGTTGAGCAATTCCAGAAATGCGTAGCAGATCATCAGACTCGATCTTTTCCGATTGCATGAAACTTTGCACATGGCTTCAGTATGACAAACCAGAAGTTTTGAACCGATGGAGAGGTCAATCCGACTCACGACTTATTTTTCAAAAGGGCGTCGCATGATCATATGATTTTGCTTTTCACAAAAATTGCATTTTTCAAATCCTTGTAATTCGGAAACCGTTAATTTGACAAAAATGGCGTTTAGGAAGAAAAAAATGTAGATTTTTTTCTCAATGATCCGACCAGGGTTTTAATATGTTTTGATAAATTTTTATTTTAAAGCTGTTATTAAAACCTAAACCTAATTGATGGCTATCCCATCCGTGCCTTTTGAAAAATAAAGAAGTTACAGCTAAAACAGTTTCCCGGTGCACGTAAATGATCAAGTTGTTCTTGTTGTAATTCGGAAACCGTTCATCGTACAAAAATGGCGTTTAGGAAGAAGTTTTCGGGAATCAATGGGGTACTCTAAAAAAATATACACTGAAAAAAATATGTGATTTTTTTTTCAATAATTTCAAAATGAACCAAAAAAAAAAATAAATTAAAAATAAATCAGGGTTTCGTTTTTTTTATAGTTTCTATTTTAAAGCTCTTATTAAAACCTACAGATTGATGGTTATCCCATCCGTGCCTTTTAAAAAATAAAGTAGTTACAGCTAAAACAATTTACAGATATATTTGAAATTTCAAGTTCTCGTTGAAAGATAATCATTTAAACAGTAAAACTAACGTAACTACGTCAAAACGAATAAACACATATAGAATCAAAGAGGTGTGCCAGTTGACTACCTACTGTTTACAACCAACGTACGTACCGGCGAATTGCTTACCTAAATTCTACCTGTTTTACATATAAATAGCTATGCATCGTAGAACAGATATCAGTTTATAACAAATCTCTTTCGAAACAGTTACAATACTCCAATATGGTTTTCCCAAAGTGTTGTAAACATTTTCGACGAAAAAGTGACAAAATCAGAATCGATCTTCTCCGATTTGGATGAAACTTTACACATGTCTTCAGTATGGCAAACCATAAGTTTTGAACTGAACAAATGGAGAGGTCAATCTGGCTAATGACTGATTTTTAAAAAGGGCGTATGTATTTTTGCATTTCACAAAAATTGCCTTTTTCAAATCGTTGTAACTTGCAAACCGTCAATTGTACAAAAATGGCGTTCAGGAGAAGTTGTAGGGAATCGATAGGACACTCTAAAAAAATATACACTGAAAAACAAATTGATTTTTTTCTCAATAATTACAAAATAATCCGAGAATGTTAAAAAAAACAGTTTTTATTTTTTTTGATAATTTTTATTTTAAAGCTGTTGTTAAAACCTACAGATTGATGGCTATCCTATCCGTGCCTTTTGAAAAATGAAGAAGTTACAGCTAAAGCAGTTTACGGGTTCACGCAAATGATCAAGTTCTTCTCGTTATAATTCAGAAACCGTTCAGCGTACAAAAATAGCGTCCAGGAAGAAGTTGTAGGGAATCAATGTAGGGCACTCTAAAAAAAATATACACCGAAAAAATATTGATTTTTTTCTCAATAATTTCAAAATGAATCAAAAAAATTATAGAAGTCTGGTAACCGAAATAAAAACAGAGTACGGGGAAAAGAAGCGATATAAGACAATAATAATAATAAACCGACATTGACTTGGAGTCGCGTACGGTGAACAATAACATTAAACCACGAGTATGGTACGGTATGTTGTTGCAGCCTATGCCGTCGACCCTTATAGCGAAATTAACAAAGACAATTTGGTTTGCGCACACGGCAGGTATGACAAATTTGAGAGCACCGAGTTGGGCTGGCTCAATAATAAACAAAAATGCCAATGCGAACGAAATTCGACTACGCAGGGCTCGTAACAGTTGAAACTTTGTACTATACAATGACTAGTAATGTGAGACTAGGTCAAATTTATTTACATTAATGAATGTCGATCATAACCACGGTCAAGATCGTAATTATTTACAGCTAAAAATTATATATAGCACCTTCCAGGGATTTGTTTTATAATTTTAAGGGCTCATTGATAAATCAAAAAATGAAACTGATTTGAAGGTTGCCTGAAAAAAACGGTATACTCCCAAAGAAGAATTGGAAGAGTTTGTATACACATGGGATGAACTGACGGACTAATACATTATAGTTAGGGCTAAATACAAAGCACCTAGAAAAATGTTAAACGAATCAAAAATCATATCCTGCGATAATAGACAGCGAGAATAATATCGGAAGCATAGCACAACTATTAACAAGACGGCAAAAGAGCGATACTGAAAACTACGCCAACCAAAGGAAACCAGAAAAAGTAGTAACGTATCTTAGTAAAAAACTACAAGGATCAGCCCCATGGGGTTGTTCGAGCCATTAATGTGGAACAAGGCAACAAAAATTTCTAATGATCGACATTTTCAATTAATCGTCATACTTTTGAAACATGCACGAGAGTCTGCTTAGGGGCTGTCCATAAAAGATGTCACGCTGCAAGGGGGAGGGGGGTGTTTCATAAAACGTGACCTTTTGTGACATAGGGGAGGGGGGGGGGGGTTGGTTTAGGTTTTTGGAATGTGACGTGCAATACTTTCAATGAGCGCATTTTTGAAATACCTAATTATATTACTGCTTTGCCCTTTTTCCTGAAAAAATCTCCACAATAAACGTTTACATTCTATGGGGCTGTCCATAAAAGACGTCACGCTGCAAGGGGGAGGGGGGTGTTTCATAGAACGTGACCTTTTGTGACATAGGGGAGGGGGGGGGGGGGTGGCCTTAAGGTTTTTGGAATGTGACGTCCAATACTTTCAATGAGCGCATTTTTGAAATACCTAATTATATTACTGCTTTGCCCTATTTCCTGAAAAAATCTCCACAATAAACGTTTACATTCTATAGGAAAACGTGTATTTGTTGGTGTAAAAGCTTCTTCTTGTGAATTCGGAAATGAGTGATGCAGGAAATCATTTCTGTTGTGATCAGCAAAAGTGCACGGAGGAGCGAGTAAATTAGCGAAATTAATAAATTTTGCCACATATGATTGAAAAAGAAAAAGATGCCTTCAAACGGTTTAACTTAAGCTATGCACTGACAATTTTTTCAGTAATTTGATTTTCTAGCATTGATAATAGTATATCATAAGAATTTCTCTTATCTGATTCTGATGCAGTTTATTCAATTGTACTCCATTTGAAAAAGGGCGGGAGATCAACGATTTCAGACGTAGATCATGTCATGTCTTATCTTGATCATATGTGATTTTCCTCCACCAACATTAAAGCTTATCGAATCATCCAATGATTAAACTTACACAAATCAAGAATCATTTTAGCTCAAAATCACTACCCATTGTGTGACGGAAGATCAGTATCGATATTGATCGATGTGATTTAAATTTCACTGATCAACTGATAATGAAAAGATTATCCGGCAGTGATTTTGATGAGGTTTTGGTCTTTATTTTCTCAGCCCTGTATTATATATTATTCTTTACCTAAAACAATAATATATCTATATCGATTTTTCCCTCATATTTGTATGGTTTGTCATACATATTGAGAATGTATTGAGATGAATTTTATTTATTTTGAATTCGTGACATTTGGCATAGGGGGGGTGGGAGGTCTTTGCTTCTGTGACAATTTGTGACAAAGGGGGGAGGGGGAGTAAAAAATCGTCAAAAAAGTGTGACGTCTTTTATGGACAGCCCCTTAGTCTTTATTATGAACCAACA
The DNA here is from genome assembly GCF_030247185.1 of Malaya genurostris. Taxonomy (NCBI): domain Eukaryota; kingdom Metazoa; phylum Arthropoda; class Insecta; order Diptera; family Culicidae; genus Malaya; species Malaya genurostris. The sequence goes on from NC_080572.1 coordinate 158,329,012, forward strand.
CCGAACACGCGAACCCAAAATATATACTATATTTGTCATGTTTTGTATTTGTTTTTTAGACAACGAAATTACATCAATAGCCCAAATGTAGGCAATTATATGTTTGTATATGCTTGCGATACAGATATCGATATTTAAGCTTCTTTTCGCCAAGCTTGTGTTCAAGTTTTGTGTGCAAGTAGTTATTTTTATAGCGTTTCTCTACCATTACTACCATTCTGCGATTTCGGTTGAAGCGATAAACTTTTTCTCATTATCAATCGAGTTCATCACATATAAATAAGAAATTAATCTTATGCACTCAAAATTTACCTTGGGGTAGTTGTCAATTTCTCAGGCGAAACGACATAACATGAGATTTCATCCAATCTTTCATGACACAAGATCAGAGCACAGCTATTAAAGCTTCAAATCGTTTTATGGCACTTTATCTTTTGCTGTCTAGCAACAACCTACCTCTAGCAAGCTACGTGTAGCACTGAATAGAGATGGGCAATTCGCTCCTGAGCTGTTCCAGTGAATCGAATCATTGAAGTGAGCTGACAGCTCACAGCTCTTTTCAAAAGAACCGCAGCTCATCAGCTCACTCATTTGCTACCCAGTTCACTGCATTATGACGAAAAGAACACGCTCCGAGCTGATCGGATCTTCGGCTTTTTAAGAGATTCAATTTAGTCGACATCAATTAAAGATAAATTAATTCGCATTGCATTCATTGCATCATTGCAAATCAATGAGTCAATTTCGATCATGCATATGAAAGAAAACCGGTGCATAAGAAAAAACGGCGCACAAAATGAAACTTTAGTTCAAACTAAAAGAGCTGATACATCGAATCGATTCACTTTGGTGAGCTGATCGGTTCGGAGCTGTTCACAAAAATGAGCTGTTTTGCACGCCTCTAGCACTGAAACGTTAGCTATAATTTTGCTTATATTTATAGCTTCGCGTGTTTCCAACAGCTTCGCTTTTGCATTGATTAACCAATCAGAGCGCTGCTTTCCCTTTGATATATCGCTTACTCCTTCAAAACCGTCGACTATGGCAGGGAAATCCGGTATGCCGGAGATTATTTGCAGACAAAATAGGACACTGCTAGCTATTAATCAACATTTCTATGATATACAATTAAAAATACATGGCTATGAACATTAAAATCAATACGTAGAAATATTTCCAATCAAATGGTGACATGATATTAATAATTTATACAAAAATGACTGAGCTGTAATTGTTCAAAACCTGACCACATTTATACGTGTATTTTTCTTGAGTTTCTAGTTTGCACCCCTATATAGAAAACAAAAATGTGTTCCACATTAAAAGGTAACGAAGTCAGGATGGCTAGAAATAATGGTGGGTACCAATTTACAATGCTAGATGCAATACAATGTATCCCGGAATTCCACGGGTTAGTAGACGAATTAGACGATCCATTTATTGTGCAAATAGAGTATTTTGCAGAAGACATCTCGGTAGGGGAAAACCAGAAGCCACTACTAAAAGTAGTACTAATGAAATTAAAAGGTAAAGCGGCAACCTTTATTAATAGAATAAGAGCCGACACAGTAAAGGATATGTTCAGGAATTTAAGAGACATATTCGGTTTGAAAATCACAGTAGAAGAGATTTTTATGAGGATCGAAACACTCGAACAACATTATGGAGAACCTTTGAAGAGTACGCTGAAAAAGCGCTATGAGTAATGGAATATATTGATACTAAGCCAGGGAATCAAGGCCGAGAAAAAGTACAGAAATCCTTTGCAGAAAGAGGATTAACGATTCATTTTATAGCAGGAATATCGAATGAAAGCTTAAAACATTTAGCCAAAAATCATAGGAAACTTAAGTTTCAAGAATTAATAAGATTCTGTACAACCAATAAATATAATTGTTATCCAGGGGAACAAATCAAAAATTCTCATAAACACAACCGAAGCTTACGCAACGAATATTATCGCAACGACGGGTGCTTAATCGAAGATAACAATTTTGATAATAAACATTTCAACAACAATGCGAAACGACTATGGGTAAATTGCATGACATACAGTAACAGAAAAATATTTCGAAGATATGATCGTAATATCAGGACCAGAAATATGCCTGATCAAATAAGATATGGAGCATCAAGAACTCCGAATGCAAATTTAGTAAGTAAACATGTAAAATGCAAAATTGGGATCGATACGGGGAGAATGAAAATGACGATAATAGGAAACCAATGAAGAGTGATGCGAACAATCACATTGAAGAAGAAGATAGCAAAAAACGTATAGAAGGGATATGGGTCAAATTACATAAGACGAAAGACAACTAATTTATGATGTTGTTGAGATCGGCAAACGAACCAAATAACGAGATGCAGTTGCTGGTAGACACTGAAGCATTTGGCAACTTGATAAGTAGACGAAAAGCAGAGTGCATGGGAGCATATACAATTAATGAAAACGAAGTCATAGAATATTCCGGGTTAAGGTAGCGCTTCGCCGTGGTCACGGAAGTTCGCTGCCTATCCCGGGGTTTCACGCACTTTACCCAAAATTGTGAGAAAACGTGGAAGAAAACGGAAATTCCAAGAACATACGATTCTAGATAATTAATTTTTCTATCGATTCGTATATAAATTGTGCCTGATAAACATTTTTATCGAAAGATTTCGTGCGAGTTATAAAAATAAATGAGTTTTTCCTTATTCTTTCGCACGCACACAATGTCAACGCATGCATTGGGTTGTGCAAAATGCTACATGCGGTAGACGCTAACAATATTTCTTTTGTTTTCGTTGTCCATTCTCTCTGCGTAAACGTTGAATATAGATGAGTAGAAAATGTAAGTAAGTGTTATTACTTTGTAAAACAATTTCTATTCATGCTTCAGTAGAACCAGAAATCAGTAATGATTTTCATCGCTACTAGCTTTGACGCTTTGTTGAAAACGTAGCACATCCCTACATATGCGAGTTGTTTATAGCGAGAAAAGGAAAAAAGAAAACCAAATTTTAACAAAACTCGCACGAAATCTCGCGAAAGAAAAGCTTTCTAACTGATATTTTTCGCCAAATGCATAGTAAAATCATTTACCTACAATCGTATGTTTTTGATTTTTCGTGAATCGGGTTAGTATTTTAGAAATTTGCAATTTAGAGTGAAATACTAACCCGATTCACGAAAAATCAAAAACATACGATTGTAGGTAAATGATTTTACTATGCATTTGGCGAAAAATATTAGTTAGAAAGCTTTTCTTTCGCGAGATTTCGTGCGATTTTTCATGCGTTGACATTGTGTGCGTGCGAAAGAATAAGGAAAAACTCATTTATTTTTAAAACTCGCACGAAATCTTTCGATAAAAACGTTTATCAGGCTCAGTTTATATACGAATCGATAGAAAAATTAATTATCTAGAATCGTATGTTCTTGGAATTTCCGTTTTCTTTAACGTTTTCTCACAATTTTGGGTAAAGTGCGTGAAACCCCGGGATAGACAGCGAACTCCCGTGACCACGGCGAAGCGCTACCTTAACAGGTACTGTTAGAAAAACATTAGGTACCGTAGAACTAAACTTCATCATCGCAGGAAGAATTTTCCAAAGTAACGGCTTAGCCTTATAATTTAGAGCTATGATGTCTTTAGAACAAATGATCAGTGAAAGATAAGCCATATTTTGAAGCACATGGTATTAGGGTGGTTCTTATTATTAGGGTGATCAGAAAATTATTTTCCGTATGTGTTGAGATAGAGGACTGCACCCTTTGACAAAATTGTAGGAAAACTTATATCAAGCAACTTTGCCGAGAACACTATTGTATTATCACTTCGCAAGTATGGGCAGTTCCATCCGCAGAAATTCAATCGTTTAGTGAATCTAGAGGATGTATTCAAACGATTTTTTTTCAACGTCTGATCATGTAATAGCATTATCGAATAGAGTAACAACCAACGTAAATGTACTCCATCTTCCCGATTATGCAGCTGAATTAGTTTTAACACGCTAGAAGACAGCAATACCTTATTTTAATAAATATAGCTAATAAATGTCTTACATGAAAGAGCATTTTTCAATAAAAAAAACCCAATGTTTGAACACAATTTAAAAATTTTTAAAAAATATCTCCTACGACATTTTTTTTATAAACATGCTCGAAAGTATTTTCTATCAAATGAAAGAAACAGATTTTTTTTCATTTGCTCCAATGTTAGATATAGCAGTTTAAAAATGATCTGTTTTTGAGCTAGTTTTGCTCATAACTTCGGTTCAGAAAACGCTACCTGAATGCGCTAGTCATCAAAAAATTGGTTTTAACAAACTCTAGAAGATATTCAAAGACAACAAAAACGAGAAGTGAAAAATAAGAAAGCTAGAGCAAAAAATCTGATTTTTTTAGGAACACCCTAAGTTGCTCTATTGAAATATCTGTAACACTAAAACCGTTAGAGATAATACAATAGTATTCTCGGCAAGGTTGCTTGATATAAGTTTTCCTACATTTTGTCAAAGGGTGCAGTCCTCTATCTCAACACATACGAAAATAATTTTTGATCACCCTGATAATAAGAACCACCCTAATACCATGTGCTCCAAAATATGTCTTATCTCCCACTGATCATTTGTTCTGAAGACATCATAGCTCTAAAGTATAAGGCTAAGCCACAAATGTTTTTGTCCTACTAAATTGTGGATCCGGACCACTGTTCAATGTGGGGAGGCTTAGTGTTAGTCAAAGCCAAAAAGGACAAAAATTACAAAGCGTCAAAGCGCAGGACAAAAATTACAATCATTTTGGAGAGGACCATATGAAGTAGGCGCCCTAGTGAACAAACAACTACAATTAAAAACGGAAACAGGCTTGAGAAGATCAATGATAATTGATTGAAAAAATATACCGAATGATCGATGAATTAAAAAACAAGACTCGTAATCACTCTAAAGATTTTGGAAACAAGTATAATATAATTTTAACTGAAAAGATAACTTTTAATCCAGTATAACTATATAAGAATTGTGACTATTGCATACAAACAAGAAACAAATAAACAATAAAAATAACATATTATAAGACAATATACGAAATAATGGGATAAATATCGAATTGAAGTTTATTAGTCATGAAAAAGTATAACAAATGAAAGATTTTTTAATCAAGTATAAGATATTTATACTAACATAATATTAAATAATGAATCGGGGTTAAAAGTATCAACTATTAGAAAACTAACCTGATACACTTACCTGTCTGTGACTCTGTCGTAAGTATCTGGAAATAATAAGAGCAATGATGTTTAGTGTTTTTAATCGCGAAACTTTGTTTGATAGCGCCTGAAGTCGCAGTTGTGAGAGCTAAGGTAGTTCTGCCTTTGTTGTCGTGAACAAAATATAAACTAAATCGTAAGTTTGTTTTTGAAATTATTGAATTGTTTAAAATATATGAGGATTTGTTAATCTTTAGTTATAGCGACAAATACTGAAAATCGGAAGTGCAGGAAAGATAGAGGGAGAAGTAAACTGTAAGTTAAATTAGTCCGTAAGATAAAATGTTTACTGAATTCAAAATATATTTCACAGTTTTGAGCGTTACCGTAAAACTAATTGGTTGCTACAAAAAATTAGTTCATTTCCGAACAACTATGATACGTCACAAAAACAGAAAAAAACATTAGAAAAACGGGATTAAAACTAATAAAACAAAATAACTTGAAGAAGGGTTGTTAAGATGTTTACTGAGTATGCAATATGAAAACCAAATGGAAGCTAAAAATCAACTTTAATGGATAACGAAAAAAGTTATGTGAACAAAAAAAAATCCATGCATCATTTAGGGGTTAGCCAAATTTTGTGCTAGGGCACATAACCGTTTTCATTATTTTTACGTTTCGTCTTTGACTCATCAGTGCAGAACAGTTCAAATTTAACTGCTTAGTGCTAAACTCGGCAGTTCAAATTTGAACCGCTAAGCAGACGTAAAGTTTCTGCTACTTACAGAACACTTTTTGTTTTGCAACGAAGTGCAATGTCTTTTCTGACGTGCCGAACGAAAACGTGTTTTCGACTATTTATGGCCGATGCAGGTATGGTCATTTAGGGGTTAGCCAAATTTTGTGTTAGGGCACATAACCGTTTTCATTATTTTTACGTTTCGTCTTTGACTCATCAGTGCAGAGCAGTTCAAATTGAACTTCTTAGTGCTAAACTCGGCAGTTCAATTTGAACCGCTAAGCAGACGTAAAGTTTCTGCTACTTACAGAACACTTTTTGTTTTGCAACGAAGTGCAATGTCTTTTCTGACGTGCCGAACGAAAACGTGTTTTCGACTATGGCCCTTATTCTGCGAGTCGAGTGAGGTGACTCGACAAATCTCACCTCGCTGTCACGTGACTGTAGTCACCCTATTCTACGAGTCGACTCGGGTGACGTGAGAGGTTCATTCCATGGTGAGTGAGAAGATGTACCTCAAGCAACGAACGATTCATTTCGGAACGTCAAAACAATTGAAATGACGTCAAAACAATTGAAGAATCGCCTGTTGTGAGGTAAACGTACGTATGTTGGTGAAGTACGCTTCCGACGATGGCCAAGAAGTGTGTACGATATGATTTTGCTTGCAATTAAATATTGGTTTTGACAGATCAAGCGGGAGTTGCAACCGCCAAAAGTAGCAAATTCGATAAGTTAAATGGAGGTATTATTTAAGTTGACATGAAAAACTTCAGCCCAACTGTCTGAGTCGGTTTTCAAAGTGATTACATAGACATTCTGTATTAGAAAGGCAAAAATATACCAAACTTGTCTATCACAAATAGACGAACAAGGATAGTCAGGTATAACTACGAAGCTTATCAATAAAATTCAATGGCAATACATAATACATTCTATTTTGTTGGGACATTGCAAATAAAACAAAATTGAATTGATAGCCGTTTTTTATTCATAACAAAATGGGAATAGTTAATACTCGTCTTCTCAGAATATCCAGTCAAATATGTTATTTGACTTGATTTAGCTGGTTTAGGCAAGCGATTCCGATCGAGCGCATATTTTGAGAATAGCTAAAAAGATTAAAAATTTTGGTTTTTCTGCCTAAAAAAACAATTAAATCCTTTTCCGTACATCATTCACCTTCTATAGCAGAAATTTTGAAAATCTCGATTTTTCGTTTTATATTTCTGCTGTCACTTAACTCACAGGTATCGACTCTAAAAGTCACCCCTGGTGACTTTTGTCACCCAGATTCGACTGCAGGAATACGGTGAGAGTTCATTCTGGTGACTTTTGTCACTTCATTGGACTGTCAGAATCGCGTGACTCGGGTTTTTCGTTTTATATTTCTGCTGTCACTTAACTCACAGGTATCGACTCTAAAAGTCACCCCTGGCGACTTTTGTCACTCAGATTCGACTGCAGGAATACGGTGAGAGTTCATTCTGGTGACTTTTGTCACTTCATTGGACTGTCAAAATCGCGTGACTCGGGTGACTCGACTTATCTCACCTCACTCGACTCGCAGAATAAGGGCCTATTTCTGGGCGATACAGGTATGGTCATTTAGGGGTTAGCCAAATTTTGTGCTAGGGCACATAACCGTTTTCATTATTTTTACGTTTCGTCTTTGACTCATCAGTGCAGAGCAGTTGAAATTGAACTGCTTAGTGCTAAACTCGGCAGTTCAAAATTGAACCGCTAAGCAGACGTAAAGTTTCTGCTACTTACAAAACACTTTTTGTTTTGCAACTTTTTTTTTTGGTTCAGTGTATACCGAGTTAATAAAAGTTCTTATCTTTCGCTCTATTATTAATCGCCCATAAACAGTGATAATTAATCGCAAACGTTTATAATTTCCATCGTGAAAAGTGTATAACCGCGCATTTTGTATCCGGTGCAAATATCTACTGACTTATAAATCATTAAGTGCGCTTTTGTGTAATAAATTATCTCTGGAATCACACAAAGGGAAGCCTTTCTTGCTAAGCCAATCAAAGTCAGTGGCACTCACAATTACTCTCAAGCACTCATACGTTTGACATCTATCGTGCGTCACAACGAATACAATGGTAAAAAGTAAATGCGAAGCCGTTGTTTGTTTTGGTTCCTCTAGTACCCGAGGTACCAAAATAGCTTGTCGATTCTGCTTTAAAAGTTTCCATGTGAAGTGCGTCAATCTAAATAACTCGCTAGCTAAATCTATTCGTGAATGCCCGGGAATTTTCTGGTTGTGCACCCCGTGCCGAGAAATTTCCAATCGCAACGAGTTATCAGAAGAAACTATGCAGTTAATACTCCAACGTACTACCTCAGCGCTGAAGATGATTAGTACTTTGACGGATACTATGCAGTCATTTTGCCGCATGCACTCCAATGTTTGCAACAGAACTAGTTGTGTCCATCGATCTGTATCACGAGATCCAGTTGAACGCTATGTTAATGACAGCACTCCATTTCTTGAACGTCTTGATGACCTACAACTTAACCTAACCAACCTCTTCGAATCTATACTGGAAGACACTAATAAGCGACCTCGAACCAGCAGCACCAGCAGACCATCTCTATCGCAGCCAGATAAAATCCCTCGAGTCGACCTTCCAGTTTTAAATAAATCTACAACCTCGTTTGCTTCAGACACAAATAAAAGCAATTCCTCAAATTTGATAACCTTCCCTGCTGATGAAAATGCTACTATGGACACCACTACAATGCCAGCTGCCACTACAGTCACTACTGAACACACCACCAAAGAGCTTACACCACACGGACCACAATCAGTCGTTACCCGCAGCAACAATGCAAACCCATTACCACCGCCTGTCGTCACCGCTATTACAACCAACTTTGCAAGTGCTAATACAAACTTTTCGACACCGATTCCTGCGATATCAACCGCCACCTCCATCAATTCTGATTCATTCCTACCACCAAGTACCACTGCCAATGCCACCATCACCTTCACAAATTCGATTAGTACGTGCAACACTGATACCCCCTTTGGAAATGCTGTCACACCGGTATTAAATTGGGCCGCTCCATCAGTCGCTGTTAGTAAATCATATGAGTATGCAGCCCCACTCAGTTCCAAATAGTTGATACTAGTCGCAAACAGGTCAACTGCATTGTACCTCCCCTGACACCTATTATAAAAAACACAGGCTTAGCCAATACCCAAAGCACCACCCTTCTGGTAGCTTCTTCTGCACCTCAGACTCTTAGCAACATAAACAATAGAAATTGGTACTATCTTACCAAATTTTTACCGAGTGAGTCAGAAGAAAATATCGTACTGTACGTTCTTTCCAAAACAAAATGTGATCGTAGCCAAATTTTGTGCTACAAGCTCGTCAGTCAGTACCAAGATAGACCACTATCATTCATCTCGTTTAAATTAAGTGTTCCGCAAGCTTACGAGCAACAGATTACGTCACCAAATTTTTGGCCGAACGGAGTAACAATCACTTCTTTTTTAGAGCGCAAACCCGAACAGAGAGCAGAACAAACTTATCTTTCCCTACCCCTACGCAGATCAATCCCCTCTCGGCCCCCGTACAAACAACAAAATTTGCACAGAACCAGTACACAAAACCAATCACCTCGATTGTTTCTACCCGCTTCACGTCTCTTTCGTCAAACTGCCCCCCGTACTCCAATAATGAATTTATCACCAATTCCGCACCGCACATCCACAGAGACACTGGTTTGAATATTTACTACCAGAATATTGGGGGAATGAACCGTTCTATCAATGACTACCATCTTGCATGTACTGACGCAGAATACGATGTATATGCCTTTACGGAAACCTGGCTGAATGAGAATACGTTAAACATGCAGATCTTCGATCGTTCTTACTCCGTATACCGGCAGGACCGAAACTGTCGAAATAGTTGCAAAAAGAGCGGCGGTGGAATCTTGATTGCCTGTCGCTCAAAATTCAATTCTCGTTTGGTGCCTACCTTGAACTGCGACAATGTCGAGCAAATTTGGATCGCTATCACGTTCCCTCATTTTACGCTATACTTGTGTGTGCTTTACCTCCCTCCTGATCGAGTGAATGATCTAGACCTGATTGAACAGCACTTGAGTTCACTTTCATTGATAAGCGATACTATGCGTTTAAATGATAAAATCGTTATCTTGGGGGATTTCAATCAACCCGGTATTAAATGGATTCGAGGTTCTTGCGATTATCTCTATCCGGATGCTACGTGCACTACAAAATCGCATACTTCAGTACGACTGCTCGATGATTATAACACTGCTGGTCTAGTTCAGTTGAACGATAATTACAACAGTAACAATCGCCTCCTAGATCTATGCTTTGCCAGTCATGAATTGTCTAGTACTTGTTCCATAACCATCGCACCTTCGCCACTAGTTAAATTATGTCGTCATCACCCCCCTCTTCTGTTCAATATACCGGAACATTCACCAACTGTATTCAGTAAAACCTCTGAAACCACTTACTACGACTTTAAAAATGGAAACTTCGATTCAATGAATCAGTTCTTACTATCATTGAATTGGATGAGCCTATTTTCTAATAGCGATTGCAATTCCGTTGCTACGTTATGGACTCATATAATGTCGTACTCCATCGAACAATTCATACCCAAAAAAATTCGACGAGAATCGGTCCATCCTCCATGGTCTAATATGACATTGAAACGTTATAAGCGCGCTAAGCGGTCTGCGCTGAGAAAATTAACTAAGCGTCCCTCGATCCAATTACGATCTCATTATATGCACCTTAACAACCGCTATAAACGATTGAACAAAATATTACATCAAAACCATCTTCTGCGTATACAAAATAATCTAAGAATAAACCCGAAACGCTTCTGGAATCATGTGAACGAACAGAGGAAAGAAGCAGGACTACCAAACCAGATGTTTCTTGGCGATACTGAATCATCGGCTTTAATTGATATTTGTAACCTATTTCAACGACATTTTAGCAGTGTATTTTCGCACGAAATCTTATCCGATGATCAAATATCCAAAGCAATTATCAACGTTCCTCGTCGTTCTCCAATTGGCCCGCACCCTTTAATTACTGATACTATGATTGCAAAAGCGTGCTCTAAATTGAAAAAATCCTCGAATGCTGGTCCGGATGGAATTCCCTCTTTAGTATTAAGAAAATGCTCGAGCAGCCTATTAATTCCACTATCGATACTGTTCAACTTATCACTTAATTCAGGAACGTTTCCCGACATCTGGAAGAAATCATTCATTTTCCCTGTGTTTAAAAAGGGAAACAAATCTGATGTTTCTAATTATCGTGGGATAGCCGCACTATGCGCCGTATCCAAATTACTTGAAATTATTGTTCTCGAATTCGTAACGCATAACTGCAACAACTACATCTCTGAAAGTCAACACGGTTTTATGCCAAATCGATCAACCTCAACGAACTTACTATCTTACACATCCTTCATTATTCGATGTCTACAAGCACGTCGACAAGTTGACGCTATATATACTGATTTCTCCGCTGCTTTCGACAAAATAAACCATCAAATAACAGTTGCAAAACTCAATAGGCTTGGATTCGGCGGATCACTACTTAAATGGCTGCAGTCTTATCTAATTGGTCGTGAAATGTCAGTAAAAATTGGAGACTGCATTACAACACCTTTCGCAGTCTGCTCTGGAGTCCCTCAAGGCAGTCACTTGGGGCCATTTTTATTCTTGCTCTACCTCAACGATCTCAATTTTATATTGAAATGCCACAAACTATCTTTCGCAGATGATTTTAAACTATATTATCCAATAAAATCACCTGACGACACCATATTTTTGCAGTCACAGCTTGATATATTCGTGAACTGGTGTATTAGCAATAAAATGGTTTTAAATGCCTCGAAATGTTCCGTTATGTCGTTTACTCGCAAACACTCGTTAATTAGGTACGACTATAACATTTCGCAGAATGTACTCAAACGTGAGTCTATCGTTAAAGATCTAGGTATCATTCTTGATATCAAACTAGATTTCAAAAGTCATATCGACTATGTGATTTCTAAGGCATCCAAGCTTTTAGGTTTCGTTTTCCGCATCACCAAGAGCTTTGTCAATGTACATTGTCTAAAAGCATTATATTGTTCTTTAGTCCGCTCGACACTTGAATATTCAGCTGTTGTCTGGTCCCCTCATTATCAAATCGACATAGAGCGGATTGAAGCCATTCAGCATAAATTTGTTAGATTTGCCCTGCGTAACCTACCTTGGAGAGATCCTGCTAATCTTCCTAGTTACATCGATCGCTGTAAGCTTATTGACTTGGATCGGTTATTTGTTCGTCGAAATATCTCCAAGGCAACTTTCGTTGCTGATTTACTTCAATCACATATCGACTGTCCCGAGCTTTTGCAGTTGATTAATCTCGACATTCATCGACGTAATCTTCGTTCCCACCCCTTTCTCAGGTTACCTATTGCAAGAACAAATTATGGGTACAATGAACCATTCTCCAGTATGTGCCGAACTTTCAACAACTGTTCCAATGTTTTCGATTTTCATTTATCTCGAAATATGATTAAACGATTGTTTCGTAATCACTTGTCAGATTAGCCTTACGATCAGTATTTATTTTGTAACCGACAATATTGTTTTTTCGTTCAACCAACTCTTCGTCTCTCCACCATCTTCATTGGACACTAACTAGATTTGCTCGCAGAAATTAACCCGGTAGTACCTTCCTCTTTTTCTTTGTCTATCACCATGCTTTCTTCGATCACTAATTAGATCTACATGCCGATTCTAACATTGTCGTTTTCTTTTCCTTCCACCACCTTTTAGTCACTAATTAGATCTACATGCCGATTCTAACATCGTCGTTAGTCCACGCTCTTTTACCACCTCCTCCACCAACCCTGGTTCTCCATTCGCCTACCCACTTTTTTCTTCTCTCTCACATTATAAGAAAGAGCACTATTACTGCCATGCAATGCTTGGTGTCATCAACTAGCTATAGGATTATAGATTTAGTTTTCATTGTTAGTTTTAATTGTTAGTTTTGATTGTTAGTTCTAATTGTTAGTGTTAAGTCCAAATGTATCTGTTGGATCATTGTAATCTGTTGATACTGATGAGGAGGTTTTATGCCTGCTGGAGAGAGAGATTGCTAAATTTCATCTCCATCGGGCTTTTCCCTGCTCCCAAATAAATAAATAAATAAATAAATAAACGAAGTGCAATGTCTTTTCTGAAGTGCCGAACGAAAACGTGTTTTCGACTATTTCTGGCCGATGCAGGTATGGTCATTTAGGGGTTAGCCAAATTTTGTGCTAGGGCACATAACCGTTTTCATTACATATTTTTACGTTTCGTCTTTGACTCATCAGTGCAGAGCAGTTCAAATTGAACTGCTTAGTGCTAAACTCGGCAGTTCAATTTGAACCGCTAAGCAGACGTAAAGTTTCTGCTACTTACAGAACACTTTTTGTTTTGCAACGAAGTGCAATGTCTTTTCTGACGTGCCGAACGAAAACGTGCTTTCGACTATTTCTGGCCGATGCAGGTATGGTCATTTAGGGGTTAGCCAAATTTTGTGCTAGGGCACATAACCGTTTTCATTATTTTTACGTTTCGTCTTTGACTCATCAGTGCAGAGCAGTTCAAATTGAACTGCTTAGTGCTAAACTCGGCAGTTCAATTTGAACCGCTAAGCAGACGTAAAGTTTCTGCTACTTACAGAACACTTTTTGTTTTGCAACGAAGTGCAATGTCTTTTCTGACGTGCCGAACGAAAACGTGTTTTCGACTATTTCTGGCCGATACAGGTTTGGTCATTTAGGGGTTAGCCAAATTTTGTGCTAGGGCACATAACCGTTTTCATTATTTTTACGTTTCGTCTTTGACTCATCAGTGCAGAGCAGTTCAAATTGAACTGCTTAGTGCTAAACTCGGCAGTTCAATTTGAACCGCTAAGCAGACGTAAAGTTTCTGCTACTTACAGAACACTTTTTGTTTTGCAACGAAGTGCAATGTCTTTTCTGACGTGCCGAACGAAAACGTGTTTTCGACTATTTCTGGCCGATACAGGTATGGTCATTTAGGGGTTAGCCAAATTTTGTGCTAGGGCACATAACCGTTTTCATTATTTTTACGTTTCGTCTTTGACTCATCAGTGCAGAGCAGTTCAAATTGAACTGCTTAGTGCTAAACTCGGCAGTTCAATTTGAACCGCTAAGTAGACGTAAAGTTTCTGCTACTTACAGAACACTTTTTGTTTTGACCATACCTGCATCGGCCAGAAATAGCCGAAAACACGTTTTCGTTCGGCACGTCAGAAAAGACATTGCACTTCGTTGCAAGACAAAAAGTGTTCTGTAAGTAGCAGAAACTTTACGTCTGCTTAGCGGTTCAAATTTAACTGCCGAGTTTAGCACTAAGTAGTTCAATTTGAACTGCTCTGCACTGATGAGTCAAAGACGAAACGTAAAAATAATGAATCCATGTATGGAAATCATAAAAATAAATAAAATATAAAAAAAAACAATAAAATGTCACAGAGGAGAATTATGAAAAACATTTTTGCTCTCAATGGAGAACAAACTGAATTATACTAATACAAAGGAAACAATATCAAGTGATAGTAAAAGGATGATGGGATTAACTAAAAGAGGATACTCAAACGGGATTTTTTCATAGCTTTTATGGATTCAAAATAAATGACTCGAAAAAAACATTAGGTCAGCACAAATATATTGATTCATAGGTAGCCATTTAACAAATATAATAAAAAAACAACAGAAATGTTTACCAATGAAGTGATGGAATTACAATACGACACAACGTTAGAGGACAACAAAATGAGAAAGATATAAGAAACTAGTAGACAGAGTAATGACTACCAAAACGACCCTGACCAGCAAATAATTCCTATGGCAGAAATGTATTTTAGTAATTTCTTCAGTATGAGTGTGAAAACAAGTCTGTGTGGACAAGGGAAGCCGGACTCCAGAATGAAAAGAAAGTGTGCACTATTTGAACGAAATGGTAATTTTTATTACTAAACAAATCATCTGGATAAAGATGAAATCAAATTTAGTGATAATTCTCAATACTCAAACAAGACTTCGAGACAATCGTAAGGAAACAAGAAATGACAAAGTTAGTTCGCTTTCACATCTCATCCAAGTCGGTCAATAGAACAAAACCGCTTGCGTTCGGGACGGAAGAAACCAAGTACAGTATTGTGTAGTGAACAATAGAACGATCTCGAAATGCGTGAGCCAAACGAACAAAAGCTACCGCCGGTACAAAAGAATACAATTATTGTTGACTTCAGGCAGTGCAAAATTCGACCTTCGATATGAGAACTTGAAGATTTGCTTAAAAAGCAAATGCATCTTGACATTCAACGTGTGTATTTACTAATAATGTTGTTTACATCCAGTTTTATAAAGAGTTGGATGCAATTCAATTCGCAAAAGACTTGCGCACTATGTGGAGAACGAAAACATTTGGTACAACATACCAGCATATATGGAAGATAGTGCTATCGAAGTGAGTGTGCATGATCTTCCCTCGAGCGTCATCGATCCTTATACTCGCAAAACTTTGTCCCAATACGGAGAGATTCTCTCTATCGAAAAAGAAGAGTAGAAGAACTTTTTCCCCGGTATTCTAAATGGCGTACGTTTGTTACGCATGCGCTTCAAGAGACCTATACCTTCTTATGAGACTTTCGGTCAGGATACAAGAATCCCGTGCAAATCACTTGTTACCCATGACAATCAGATGGCCACATGTCAATATTACCAAAAAGCTGCTCAATACGGTAAGCCATGTGATAAACTAGACAAGGAGACAACTTCACCAAAGCTCAACGGTGCTTCCTTCACACCAACCCCAAGCAACCCCAGTACACCTGTGACAGCCACCAAAACTATGAAGCATCCCCTTCAACGAAACCATCAGTATCCCCTATAGAACAAAGTACACCAGTTGCAGCTAACAATATACCCTCCAACCAACCAGCAACTGCAACCAATGTACAACAAGGCGCATCTACAGCAACTAGCAACGAACTCAAGACGGAAACCAACAACAATACCACCGATGCAGCAATCCTGCCATCAATGGTATACCAACCACCACCGCACCACAATCCACTACAAACTCATCACGCTCTCTGCCAGTAGCCAGCAGAAACAGTATCAGGCAAGTCAACATCGAAAGTATCTCTAATGTACCGTACAAAGCATATAATTCGTCTCTCTTTAATTCAAAACAATTGAGATCAAATAACGTTTCCCCTCGAGTACCAAATGATAAGTCCAGAAGCCAAACTACATCATCATTAGTAGCTCCAGTACAAGTATCCGTGCCCGTAAATACTGACAATTGGTACTATCTTACAAAATTCCTGCCCAGTGAATCCGAAGATAATATTATCAGTTACATCCAAACACGTACTAATTGCAACCATGAATCGATCAAGTGTGTTAAACTCACTTGCCAAGATCGCAACCAAGAACGACCACTCTCTTTCATCTCATTCAAACTGAGTGTTCCTGCCTTCCTGGCAGCAACTTCCTGTTCTGACGGTGCATATGACCTTTTTGTATTCACCGAAACGTGGCTGAACAGCAATACTCATTCGAAACAGATTTTCGGTAACCATCATACCGTGTATAGGCAAGACCGAAACGAGTTGAATAGTTGCAAACACAGTGGTTTTAATTGCCTGTCGATCGCTCTCGCTCTCGCAAATTACACACTCTATCTATGTGTACTTTACTTTCCACCTGTTCGTGTGAATGATTTTGAAATGATCAATCAGCATCAGAGCACTCTCGCTACAATAACTGACAAACTAAAATTTAATGATAGGATTATAATATTAGGCGATTTCAATCTTCCCGGGATTCAATGGGCTTACTGGATATCTCTGGATATCTGGATATTTGTTTCCCGATGCTCTGCATTCTTCTATTCCTCATACAACCTGGAAACTTCTGGATGATTACAACACAGCCGGCCTAGTTCAACTGAATAATCATTACAACAGAAACAACCGAATGCTCGATCTCATCTTTACCAGAGAAGAATTATCCAACAAGTGTTCATTAATTAATGCGTTCGTCTCGCTAGTGAAAACTTGTCGCTACCACCCTCCCCTTATAATCAATATTTGTGAGAGTGATCCAGTTGTCTTTGAAGAAATTGCGAAGAAATCTATTACGATTTCAAGAAGGGTGATTACGCCGCTATGAATAATTCTTTTCTGAGCCTGAATTGGAACTATTCACTTTCTGATAATGACAATAATTCTGCTGCTCTATTATGGACGAATATTGTGTCATATGCTATTGACCAATTTATACCTAAAAATATATATCGTAAATCTGTACACCCTCCTTGGTCGAATCCTACTTTAAAACGTTACAAAACTGCCAAATGATCAGCACTAAAAAAATCGCTAAACGACCTTCATTACTTCTTAGATCACATTATGTTCATCTCAATAATCGCTACAAACGCCTGAACAAATCGCTTTATTGCGCGTTTCAACGTCGCATCCAAAAAAATCTTAAACTCCACCCTAAATACTTCTGGAACTACGTGAACGAACAGAGGAAAAAATCAGGGTTATCGACCTCAATGAGTCTCGACGGCATTGAAGCATTTACCACGCTTGGAATTTGCGATTTGTTTCGCAAACATTTTAGTAGTGTTTTCTCTGAAGAACATCTAACTGATCAAGGAATATCTCTTTCGGCGAATAGTGTCCCTCTTCGTTCTCCAATTGGATGTCATCCTATCATCTCAACTGCTACTGTGAGCTCAGAATGTGCCAAGTTACAACGGTCATCTAGTGCTGGACCCGACGGAATCCCATCTGTGGTAATAAAAAAACTGCTCTGGCAGCCTATTAGTTCCACTATCCATTATATTCAACTGCTCCTTACGTTTAGGAACTTTTCCTGAAATATGGAAGAAATCCTATGTGTTTCCTGTTTATAAAAAAAAAGAAACAAGTGTACAGTATCCAACTACCGCGGAATAGCAGCTTTGTGCGTCGTTTGAAATTATAGCTCTGGATTTTATAACACATAATTGCTCTAACTACATATCTGAGACTCAACATGGTTTCATGCCGAATCGTTCGACGTCTACAAATTTAGTATCCTATACTTCCTTTATCATACGTTCGTTACAATCACGACTACAGGTAGATTCTATCTACACCAATTTCTCCGCTGCGTTCGACAAAATAAATCATCACATGAAAAATCTCAAAGTTAAAAAGACTAGGATTTTCCGGGTAATTTCTGAATTGGTTTCACTCATATGGTCGCGAAATAATAGTGAAAATAGGAGATTGTACAACCTTACCATTCGCCGTTACCTCTGGAGTTCCTCAAGGAAGTCACCTTGGACCGTTTTTATTTTTACTTTATCTCAACGACCTAAATTTTTCGATCAAGTGCATGAAACTATTGTTCGCTGATGACTTCAAATTATTTCATATCATGTTAGTCTCCTAACAAATTTATATTTTCTTTTGTGAAAAGTAGTAAAAAACTCTACTTTATCTGCTGACCAGAGGACACAGGTCACAAGTACTCAGGGCAATTCAGAGGTGGATGGCGACAGATTAACATTTACCCGTTTATTTGAGACTATCGATTCACTAAGATTTTTTTTTAAAGTGCACAATAGCGATTTTAATAACATAACCATAATTTATTCAAATTTAAACAAAAAAAGAAATTTAATTAGAATCTACGGAATTAAATGTATATTCAGTTTGAAGATATTAATTATATTCATAACAATATAAAAACAATGTTTCAAGGTGCGATACGTTGGCTAGCATACTGCGGCCGGGCTGGGCGCCTTCGATGGTCCCATGTGGACTGACGATATAGTGCACGAGGATTTCGGGAGCGAGAGTAAAACGGTTTCACGTACCTTCGGCTGCGACGCGCCGGTCGCTCGTGGTCTGGTAGTGGTGTGGAGAATTGCCGATACTTATCTCCGAGTACAGCTTCGTATGCTGTGGGTACTGCTGGGGCCACTGCGATGATCGGTAATGGTTTTTGAGCAAGCACTATGTGGGTTCGGGATCGCGGGACCGTATGTTGATGAACGGTCGTGACGGACTCGGACGGACACTAGGTTTTCAGGGGGGGTATCACAGTGCACTATGGTATTGAATGGGTTTTTATTAGAGGGAAAGACGCACTTAACTATATCGGGCATACGCTACCGATAGGACCCTCTAACGAGTTCCAATTATCACTTCCGGGTCACTATGGTACGTTTTCGGTCCCAGAGGACACCACTCCGCGATCATTCCCTCAAATCTGTCACACGCGTTCACGCACAAACAGTTCATTCGTGATACACTTCACTCTTTGCCCGATGTAACGTCTATCAAACCCTTCTGGGCTGATCTTGTCCGAATATCCGCGATTCCGACTACTAGTGTCGACTCTTTAGTAGAGTATCTAACAAAATACACCCGATCCATGTGCCGGAGGTCCTTTTATACCTCTCGCTCTCGCTAAATCCTCTCTCTTTCGCTCGCCTGATCTTCCGGAAACGGACATCTGAATTCGTTATCATCCGAACGCAACGATGATAGTAGTGTAAATCGATCATAACGACGATCGAACTAATCAATAATTGTCATACTATTTTAACCTAGCTAAAGAAATAACTAAATAACTGAGAGCGATGGTAACCTCCTATCTAGGCGCCGGACGGGAAGTAAACATTTTGTTTATGGTTTAAGAATCCATGTACTAGTATGAATATGTTTAATTGCCGTTTTGCCTTTCTCATATAGAGAGGTTATGCAATCACTTGAAAAACCGACCAGTGAAAATTGGGCCAAGTGTCATATACCATTCGACTCAATTCATCGAGCTGAGCAAAGTCTGTGTGTGTGTATGTGTGTGTTTATGTGTCAAATAATCTCAAACAAACTAGGATTCAAATGAAAGGTCTCGTGGTCCCATACGAAATTCCTGAATTTCATCCGGATCCGACTTCCGGTTCCGGAATTATAGGGTAAAGTGTATTACATATTGTACACGGTCACTTAAACCGGCGAAACAAAAAACGTAAAAAAATTTCTAAACTGGTCTCAAAACTACACAAATTGATAGTTATTATCAGTAGGCAACTAAACAAACCGATTCCGGCTATTCTGGTTCCCGGTATCCGGTTCCGGAAATACCGGAAATAGTGGTCATATATACCAAAATGGATCTCACTCACTTTTCTCAGCGATGGTTTGACCGATTTCCAAAAACTTAGATTCAAATGAAAGGTCTTCCGGTCCCATACGGAATTCCTGAATTTCATCCGGATCCGACTTCCGGTTCCGGAATTATAGGGTAAAGTGTGTTCAATATTGTACACCGTCACTTAAACCGGCGAAACAAAAAACGTAAAAAAATCCTAAACTGGTCTCAAAACAACACAAATCGATGGTTATTATCAGTAGGCAACTAAACAAACCGATTCCGGCTATCCTGGTTCCCGGTATCCGGTTCCGGAAGTACCGGAAATAGTGGTCATATACACCAAAATGGATCTCACTCACTTTTCTCAGCGATGGTTTGACCGATTTCCACAAACTTAGATTCAAATGAAAGGTCTTCCGGTCCCATACAGAATTCCTGAATTTCATCCGGATCTGACTTCCGGTTCCGGAATTATAAAGTAAAGTGTGTTCAATATTGTACACCGTCACTTAAACCGGCGAAACAAAAAACGTAAAAACTTCTCTAAACTGGTCTCAAAACTACACAAATCGATAGTCATTATCGATTTGGGCTATCCTGATTCCCGGTATCCGGTTCCGGAAGTACCGGAAATAATGGTCATATATACAAAAATGGATCTCACTCACTTTTCTCAGCGATGGTTTGACCGTTTTCCACAAATTTAGATTCAAATGAAAGGCCTTCCGGTCCCATACAGAATTCCTGAATTTCATCCGGATCTGACTTCCGGTTCCGGAATTATAGAGTAAAGTGTGTTCAATATTGTGCACCGTCACTTAAACCGGCGAAACAAACAACGTAAAAACTTTTCTAAACTGGTCTCAAAACTACACAAATCGATAGTTATTATCAATAGGCAACTAAACAAACCGATTCCGGCTATTCTGGTTCCCGGTATCCGGTTCCGGAAGCACCGGAAATAGTGGTCATATATACCAAAATGGATCTAACTCACTTTTCTCAGCGATGGTTTGACCGATTTCCACAAATTTAGATTCAAATAAAAAGTCTTCCGGTCCCATACGGAATTCCTGAATTTCATCCAGATCCGACTTCCGGTTCCGGAATTATAGGGTAAAGTGTGTTCCATATTGTACACCGTCACTTAAACCGGCGAAACAAAACACGTAAAAAAATTTCTAAACTGGTCTCGAAACTACACAAATCGATAGTCATTATCAGTAGGCAACTAAACAAACCGATTTCGGCTATCCTGGTTCCCGGTATCCGGTTCCGGAAGTACCGGAAATAATGGTCATATATACCAAAATGGATCTCACTCACTTTTCTCAGCGATGGTTTGACCGATTTCCACAAATTTAGATTCAAATGAAAGGTCTTCCGGTCCCATACGGAATTCCTGAATTTCATCCAGATCCGACTTCCGGTTCCGGAATTACAGGGTAAAGTGTGTTTAATATTGTGCACCGTCACTTAAACCGGCGAAACAAAAAACGTAAAAACTTTTCTAAACTGGTCTCAAAACTACACAAATCGATAGTTATTATCAATAGGCAACTAAACAAATCGATTCCGGCTATTCTGGTTCCCGGTATCCGGTTCCGGAAGTACCGGAAATAGTGGTCATATACACCAAAATGGATCTCACTCACTTTTCTCAGCGATGGTTTGACCGATTTCCACAAACTTAGATTCAAATGAAAGGTCTTCCGGTCCCATACGAAATTCCTGAATTTCATCCGGATCCGACGTCTGGTTCCGGAATTATAGGGTAAAGTGTGTTCAATATTGTACACCGTCACTTAAACCGGCGAAACAAAACACGTAAAAAATTTTCTAAACTGGTCTCAAAACTACACAAATCGATAGTCATTATCAGTAGGCAACTAAACAAACCGATTCGGGTTATCCTGGTTCCCGGTATCCAGTTCCGGAAGTATCGGAAATAGTGGTCATATTTACCAAAATGGATCTCACTCACTTTCCTAAGCGAGTGATTTGACCGATTTCCACAAACTTAGATTCAAATGAAAGGTCTTCCGATCCTATACGAAATTCCTGAACTTCATCCCGATTCGACTTCCGAATCCTGAGTTATAGGGTGCGTACTAGAAGAGTTTGTGTGTCATGTTAGTTGGTGGCCGTACGAACCGACTTCGATTATACCTGTTCTCGGGTTCCGGTGCCGGAAGTGTCGATCTCTTAAGGGTGGCTTACGCAATCAAAGCACTGTTTTATTCTGTATGTTATGCATAAACAATCACTTGGTTTCTTTCAAAAATCGAAGAGAAAATTTTTGAATAGAATACCACCATATTATATGTACATGAGAAAGGCATCGTTACACCACTAGGTGGATTAAAACAGGTTTTTTGATCTTAGATGGTTATTAATTAATTGGTCGCATGCATCACCTATATCGACTAAATTGGTTCAATGAATTGCCCCGTGAAAATTCGTTTGGTTTCGATTTATTCGGTGCTAATAATCGCTCTCAGGGCGGTAATCGATTATCTACGATATTGATATATTTTAATCACATTGGAAATGCGCCTGATCAAGCGATATGATCAGTTCTACCCGATAGTTAGATAATCGTTTACCGTCAACTTCCTTTTATAACAAACTAGAAATGGTGAAAATAATATTTTGATACAAAAATAACATGGTACCAACAGTTGTTGTTAAAACTATTAAGTCTTTAATAAACCATTGTAACACGCAGGTTACAGTCATCAAATCCACAGCTGACGCAGAGTTCCTACAAGAGCTGTTGAATAATTTGACTAACTGGTGTAATATCAACAAAATGGTTTTGATCGCCTCCAAATGCTCCGTCATCTCATTTAGTCGCAAACAGTCTATAGTCAGTTTCGACTATAATATTTCACAAATTGTTCTGGAACGTATATCGTCTGTGAAGGACCTTGGTGTCCTCCTGGACTCTAAGTTAAATTTCTAGGAACACATTGAGTTTACTATATCCAAAGCCTCCAAGCTGCTAGGATTCATTTTTCGCGTTACTAAAGAATTCGATGATGTACTTTACTTGAAAGCATTATATTGTACCTTAGTTCGCTCTACGCTCGAATACGCCTCTGTTGTCTGGTCACCGTACTACAAAAACCGTATCCAACGCATTGAAGCAATTCAACGGAAATTTGTTCGATTTGCTCTGCGTCGGCTTCCTTGGAGAAACCCTTGGAACCTCCCAAGTTACCATGCCAGATACAAACTGATTGACCTCGATTTGTTATCTGTCCATCGAGACGTCAGCAAGGCTACTTTTGTGGCTGATCTCCTCCAATCAAGAATAGACTGCTCCGAGATCTTACAGCTTTTACAAATAGATATCCATCGCCATCTTATAAACTATTCTTTTCTTAGGGCCCCCTATGCCAGAACTAATTATGGGTATAACGAGCCTTTTCCAGCATGTGCCGAATATTCAACCACTGTTCCAATTCATTTGACTTTAATCTATCACGAAACGTTATCAAGAAATTGTTCCTAGGGTTACTATCTAATTAGTTTTAGTTTTAGTAAGTTTAGAAATTCTATGTTCAAGTGAAATGTACCATTTGGATGATTGTAATCTGTTGATGCTAAAGATGAAGAGGTTTTATGCCTGTTGGAGAGCAAGTTTAACAGAAACTAACTCCACCGAGCTTTTCTCTGCTCCAAATAAACAAATAAACAAATAAACAAATAAACAAATAAACAAATAAACAAATAAACAAATAAACAAATAAACAAATAAACAAATAAACTAATAAACAAATAAACAAATAAACAAATAAACAAATAAACAAATAAACAAATAAACAAATAAACAAATAAACAAATAAACAAATAAACAAATAAACAAATAAACAAATAAACAAATAAACAAATAAACAAATAAACAAATAAACAAATAAACAAATAAACAAATAAACAAATAAACAAATAAACAAATAAACAAATAAACAAATAAACAAATAAACACACGGTGTACAATATTTAACACACTTTACCCTATAGCTCCGGAACCGGAAGTCAGATTCAAATGAAATTCAGAAATTCCGTATTGGACCGTGAGACCATTCATTTGAATCTAAGTTTGTTCAAATCGGTCAAACCATCGCTGACAAAAGAGAGTGAGATCCATTTTGGAATATATGTCCACTATTTCCGGTGCTTCCGGAACCGGAGACCGGGAACCAAGATAGCCATAATTGGTTTGTTTAGTTGCCTACTGATAATGGCTATCGATTTGTGTAGTTTTGAAGCCAGGTTAGAAAATTTATTACTGTTTTTGTTTCGCCGGTTTAAGGACTATTCACACATATCCGGTCCGGTTCAGTGCCGGCACGACACCGTGCACGGATACTGATATTATTTCATTTGTTTTCTATGCGCGTATTCACACCTATCCGGCACCGTGCCGTTTCAATGCAGCTCACCGTCAGTGTAGCGTCCGTCCGGCAAACTCAAATTCGTCGTCACCGATATTTTTTTTATTTTCACTGAAATCGGTATGTTATTGTATTGGCTGTGCCGGAACGGAAACAGCACGGAAACGGAACGGAAGGGTTCCGATAAAAAAAAGAACACTGACGGCGCACTGAAGACACTTTCACTGAACCATCACGGAACTGAAATGTGTGAATAGTCCTTTAGTGACGGAATTGAACACACTTTACCCTATAACTTCGGAACCGGAAATCGAATGCGGATGATATTCAGGAATTCCGTATGGGACCGTGAGATCTTTCATTTGAATCCAAGTTTGTGAAAATCGGTTAAGCCGTCTCCGAGAAAACCTAGTGAGATTATTTAACACTTACACACACAGACATTGCTCAACTCGATGAACTGAATCGAATGGTATATGACACTTGGCCCTCCGGGCTAATTTTTACTAGTCGGTTTTCCAAGTGATTGCATAATCTTTTTATATGAGAAAGGCAAAAAAGAATTGTAACTCAATGTAATTATCAATCGATGTGAAAAAAATTAGATGCACTGAACATCAAAGGCAATAATTTTTTATTTTCAAGAAATATTGCAGATAAATTACACGTTATTACATCGAAACAACGTATTGAGTGGATTATATTAGCTTGACTGAATACTTAGACGATTCTGATAGGAAACTATGCACCTATAGTTTTCCTGGCCCGAAGAGGCGAATAACCTTACGGTTGAAACCTTTATAATGGAAACAAAAGAAAACATGTCCCGTCGTAATGATAATTGACTTTAATCTGTTGCGATACTGTAAATATCGAGATCAAAAGTATCGATACTAACAGTATCGCTCTGATGCGTTATCGATTCCATAAATACCCGATTCTCGACAGAAAGTATTGATACCTCAAAATATCGACTCCGAATCCTGAGTTATAGGGTGCGTACTAGAAGAGTTTGTGTGTCATGTTAGTTGGTGGCCGTACGAACCGACTTCGATTATATCTGTTCTCGGGTTCCGGTGCCGGAAGTGTCGATCTCTTAAGGGTGGCTTACGCAATCAAAGCACTGTTTTATTCTGTATGTTATGCATAAACAATCACTTGGTTTCTTTCAAAAATCGAAGAGAAAATTTTTGAATAGAATACCACCATATTATATGTACATGAGAAAGGCATCGTTACACCACTAGGTGGATTAAAACAGGTTTTTTGATCTTAGATAGTATAACATATTAATTAATTGGTCGCATGCATCACCTATATCGACTAAATTGGTTCAATGAATTGCCCCGTGAAAATTCGTTTGGTTTCGATTTATTCGGTGCTAATAATCGCTCTCAGGGCGGTAATCGATTATCTACGATATTGATATATTTTAATTACATTGGAAATGCGCCTGATCAAGCGATATGATCAGTTCTACCCGATAGTTAGATAATCGTTTACCGTCAACTTCCTTTTATAACAAACTAGAAATGGTGAAAATAATATTTTGATACAAAAATAACATGGTAGTAACAGTTGTTGTTAAAACTATTAAGTCTTTAATAAACCATTGTAACACGCAGGTTACAGTCATCAAATCCACAGCTGACGCAGAGTTCCTACAAGAGCTGTTGAATAATTTGACTAACTGGTGTAATATCAACAAAATGGTTTTGATCGCCTCCAAATGCTCCGTCATCTCATTTAGTCGCAAACAGTCTATAGTCAGTTTCGACTATAATATTTCACAAATTGTTCTGGAACGTATATCGTCTGTGAAGGACCTTGGTGTCCTCCTGGACTCTAAGTTAAATTTCTAGGAACACATTGAGTTTACTATATCCAAAGCCTCCAAGCTGCTAGGATTCATTTTTCGCGTTACTAAAGAATTCGATGATGTACTTTACTTAAAAGCATTATATTGTACCTTAGTTCGCTCTACGCTCGAATACGCCTCTGTTGTCTGGTCACCGTACTACAAAAACCGTATCCAACGCATTGAAGCAATTCAACGGAAATTTGTTCGATTTGCTCTGCGTCGGCTTCCTTGGAGAAACCCTTGGAACCTCCCAAGTTACCATGCCAGATACAAACTGATTGACCTCGATTTGTTATCTGTCCATCGAGACGTCAGCAAGGCTACTTTTGTGGCTGATCTCCTCCAATCAAGAATAGACTGCTCCGAGATCTTACAGCTTTTACAAATAGATATCCATCGCCATCTTAGAAACTATTCTTTTCTTAGGGCCCCCTATGCTAGAACTAATTATAGGTATAACGAGCCTTTTCCAGCATGTGCCGAATATTCAACCACTGTTCCAATTCATTTGACTTTAATCTATCACGAAACGTTATCAAGAAATTGTTCCTAGGGTTACTATCTAATTAGTTTTAGTTTTAGTAAGTTTAGAAATTCTATGTTCAAGTGAAATGTACCATTTGGATGATTGTAATCTGTTGATGCTAAAGATGAAGAGGTTTTATGCCTGTTGGAGAGCAAGTTTAACAGAAACTAACTCCACCGAGCTTTTCTCTGCTCCAAATAAACAAATAAACAAATAAACAAATAAACAAATAAACAAATAAACAAATAAACAAATAAACAAATAAACAAATAAACAAATAAACAAATAAACAAATAAACAAATAAACAAATAAACAAATAAACAAATAAACAAATAAACAAATAAACAAATAAACAAATAAACAAATAAACAAATAAACAAATAAACAAATAAACAAATAAACAAATAAACAAATAAACAAATAAACAAATAAACAAATAAACAAATAAACAAATAAACAAATAAACAAATAAACAAATAAACAAATAAACAAATAAACAAATAAACAAATAAACAAATAAACAAATAAACAAATAAACAAATAAACAAATAAACAAATAAACAAATAAACAAATAAACAAATAAACAAATAAACAAATAAACAAATAAACAAATAAACAAATAAACAAATAAACAAATAAACACACGGTGTACAATATTTAACACACTTTACCCTATAGCTCCGGAACCGGAAGTCAGATTCAAATGAAATTCAGAAATTCCGTATTGGACCGTGAGACCATTCATTTGAATCTAAGTTTGTTCAAATCGGTCAAACCATCGCTGACAAAAGAGAGTGAGATCCATTTTGGAATATATGTCCACTATTTCCGGTGCTTCCGGAACCGGAGACCGGGAACCAAGATAGCCATAATTGGTTTGTTTAGTTGCCTACTGATAATGGCTATCGATTTGTGTAGTTTTGAAGCCAGGTTAGAAAATTTATTACTGTTTTTGTTTCGCCGGTTTAAGGACTATTCACACATATCCGGTCCGGTTCAGTGCCGGCACGACACCGTGCACGGATACTGATATTATTTCATTTGTTTTCTATGCGCGTATTCACACCTATCCGGCACCGTGCCGTTTCAATGCAGCTCACCGTCAGTGTAGCGTCCGTCCGGCAAACTCAAATTCGTCGTCACCGATATTTTTTTTATTTTCACTGAAATCGGTATGTTATTGTATTGGCTGTGCCGGAACGGAAACAGCACGGAAACGGAACGGAAGGGTTCCGATAAAAAAAAGAACACTGACGGCGCACTGAAGACACTTTCACTGAACCATCACGGAACTGAAATGTGTGAATAGTCCTTTAGTGACGGAATTGAACACACTTTACCCTATAACTTCGGAACCGGAAATCGAATGCGGATGATATTCAGGAATTCCGTATGGGACCGTGAGATCTTTCATTTGAATCCAAGTTTGTGAAAATCGGTTAAGCCGTCTCCGAGAAAACCTAGTGAGATTATTTAACACTTACACACACAGACATTGCTCAACTCGATGAACTGAATCGAATGGTATATGACACTTGGCCCTCCGGGCTAATTTTTACTAGTCGGTTTTCCAAGTGATTGCATAATCTTTTTATATGAGAAAGGCAAAAAAGAATTGTAACTCAATGTAATTATCAATCGATGTGAAAAAAATTAGATGCACTGAACATCAAAGGCAATAATTTTTTATTTTCAAGAAATATTGCAGATAAATTACACGTTATTACATCGAAACAACGTATTGAGTGGATTATATTAGCTTGACTGAATACTTAGACGATTCTGATAGGAAACTATGCACCTATAGTTTTCCTGGCCCGAAGAGGCGAATAACCTTACGGTTGAAACCTTTATAATGGAAACAAAAGAAAACATGTCCCGTCGTAATGATAATTGACTTTAATCTGTTGCGATACTGTAAATATCGAGATCAAAAGTATCGATACTAACAGTATCGCTCTGATGCGTTATCGATTCCATAAATACCCGATTCTCGACAGAAAGTATTGATACCTCAAAATATCGACTCGGTATCGGACATCTGTACTTCGCACTCGAGGTTTTGTAAATAATATCCACCCGATACGGAGCACAAACACAAAACGAGCGTACCACGGGCGGTCTCGGATACGAGTGCACTTCAACACCTTCACACTTGGATTGGACCGATAATTTCTTTTCAAAACATAACGAAAATATTCAACTATCAAATTTATTATTGCACCATATTCCATGATGCTGGAATGAGTTGTGTCAATGTAAAAATTATAAGTTGTACATTGTAATTGTGCCGCTTTCGACGGGAAAGGCATATTGACTTATAGTGAAATTAGAATTATGTATTTTTCAGATGTTTGCTACATGTTTATGAACTGTCATACGAATGCATAAAACTGTTCAATATCTATCAAAATTTTTACTGATGTTTGCAGTTATACCGTTTAAACCTGTTATACATGTTTTTGAAGCAAAAAGTACATATTTATCATAAAAAGTTCTTACCAAAATATCTATGTTCCTAAGAAAATTAAATTCATACTCTAAGATTCTTAAGATTGGTTCGAGATTCTCTTCAAATGATATTTCTAACATCATCGTAATGTCAGCTCGTTCGGTATCTTAATTTTAGCACTGCAAAGTGTTTTTATTCGTTTGGATAATCACGCACTCTATTCGCCATAAAGGCATGGCAATCATTTTCGAACTATCTTAAATCAGTATTTTGCATTTTGTACATACATATGTTATAAGCATCTTCCCGCAGAGTTTTAGTTGTTTACCGAATAGATTTTCTAAATTGTCTACATTGAGCAAACTTATCAAGCATTTCATTCCCATGAACCATGTCTTGTTTAATTAAAATAAATATTTTACATACTGTCTAGATGGAAACCTAAGAGTCATATCCCAATCACTATAATAACAATAAGGAGTGTTTAATTTGTATGACTACCATTATCCATTTTAGCCTTTTTCTTTGCTTGATCTACAGAAGCAGTTGCTAAGTAATTGGAACCTTCGAGATGTAACGTGCTTTGTCGGTGTGATTTTCGTACTAAACAGAAAACAGCTATAACAAACAGGAATCCTCCAAGAGCAAAGAGTGCAACGGTGAGCACGAATTTTGCCTTTGGTGGAACAGTCGTCGCAACCTTCATTAAATCTAGAATATTATCAGGAAGTGAATCGATGCCTTCTTCAAACCATAGTATTGGAAACACGATATCGGGGAAGTTGGCCACCTGTTTGATATCCACGACTTGACTAACTGCTAGATTTATCTGGATGCGAGCTCGAGCACGAAGAGCAGTTCCCATTTCCTGCAATAAAAATGGATAAATAAGTATAAATATGAATAATAGTACAGAAATTGTTTCCAATTGTATTATAAGAAAGCGAAGCATATAGTGTGATAAATCATCTAAAGCAGTAATTCCCGAACTGGTCCCTACTGCCCATCTGTGAGTGCTAGCTTATTTTCAGTGAGCAGAAAACTCTAAATGGTCAACAAAATTACAATTAGTCTCAAAATAGTGAGCTTTCCCATTTTAAATAATCTATTCGAGAAAGAGTCAAAGCAAACGTCTTCATGATATGTTAATATAAAAAAATTTTGAAGAAATCATTGCAAAATCACATTCACGATCAAATTAGTTGCAAATATGATGTCAACGTCCCGGTATAGTGCGAACAGGCTTTGAATCATTCGGTTCTTGCGAGATTAATGGGAAAGATAATAAAGGTGAGCATTTAAAAACTTAAAGGGTGTTATGATCAGTATTTGTACAAAAAAGTACGGTTGTGTAATGTCAGACATAACTGGATGTCGTGAATACGAATAAAACCAACACTCCTTATTTATTCTTCCGAATATCAATTAGTTGATCGATTGTGCGAATGTGCAAGCTTTCTACTTTTCCACTTCTAGAATTTGAAACGATACAAATCAACTAAAGTACAGATTAATTCATTGAACATTCTGACACACAATTAAATATTACGAAATAACCAGTGCAGTTCTTTATGATAAAATAATGGAGGTTGTACGAAAAACACTGTTGCAAATTTTGCACTGCCAAAATTGCACAAAGCCAATCAAGTTATTCTAGATTTGCACTACACTGTAGGATATGCAAAGAAGCAATCTTTATAGCTCTTTAGATAACATTTGGAGCCATAAGAAGGGCTGATTTTACATGTCCCCCCATTGTCCATTTTCCCTTGTATTTTTCTCCAATGCAAACGACCAGCAGCAGGAAGATTCGATCGATCTTTTAAGAAGGAAAACTTGCTCTGTGACCTGAGCGTTTAAGGCTTTATACCAGGCAGAAGGTCTGCTTTCATTGCCGACTGTTCCTCCAGACTCCTGACAAATGAGAGCACGACCTGATTGGTTGATATTTTGAACCACGCAAAAAGTCTGCTCTCATTACTTGCGGATGCTGCTGCCTCCGACTGCGAAGTCAAAATGAGAGGACGACCTGGGCGTTCACGCTTTATACATGCTTTGTTCATACTAATGTTGGAGAGAGAACCTCACCTCGACATCGAGTTCCGTCTCTAGCAATATAAGAAATTAAGGATTTTCGACCAAAGTTTATCTTTTATTCTCGTCCTGTAGATAATCGGACCTGTTATGTGCCTGACTACCTCAAAACCGTCGTCCGGGTGCGAAAAAGGCAAGCAAGCGTTATGAATTTTCATCATTATTTCCAAAAGTTTTAGAAACCCATGTTTTTCAGTTATTTATGGGTATCTCACGCTGTTGAAAATTTATTTACAAACTCCTGTTCATATTACCGATAGCTAGTAGAAAAATAAAGTTGTTGGATTAAGTACATCAAGAGATATTCGCGATAAAGTTTTGCCCATTCTTGGGCAGGGTAAATTTTGAAAATGCGCCCCATAGTCAAGTAAGTCATATTCACGACAACATATTTACTCAATCTTTCTTCTTGAACTCGCTGACATCTTTTAAGTAACTTTGAAATCATCATAATTGATTTCCAGCTTAAGGGTTTTTTGCAAAAACTTTGCAATATAGTAATTTGTTGAAGAGATAAAAATAAAACAAAATCAATTAACATGACAGAATCTAATTGTCAATTTTATTATTTGCAAACAATCTTAGCGTTTAAATTTTAATTTTTCACTTGAATAAGTTTTCAGTTTAGCGCAGCATCATCTTTAGTTTTGTATTTATTATGGGAACCTTAGAATTGTTTCATTTTAAATGTAATTGGGCACGGTCGCGTTTTGTATGCAACCCTGTAATTTTCAATTCGATGCACGATTGTAGACGGCATTCCCAGTTTAATTGCGAAATCATGGATGGAGAAGTTGGGTTTTGTCACATTAATTAATTTATAGTATTTTTACATTAGCGCTGAAAGCAAGTGATGTATAGGGAGCATTCCACGCAAAATCGGCGACCCAAATTTTTTGTCATCTATTTTTTTCGGTAAAGAACTCGAAAATATTCGAGACGTATTTTTTTATTTCAATATGGTACGTGACATTTTCGAGATATGATTTTTTGAAATTTCGCGTTTTCAAAAAAGAGCCTTTTTCATCAGCTTATACTGTAAAATCTAATAAAGATACAAAAATTCGTCCAAGATATGAAATGTGCGTCTTTTCCTTAGTTTTCAAGTAAGCGATTCCATAAAACAACCTTCAAAGTTAATATAATGAAAAAAATCAAAAATTTATAAACAAATAGAAAAATTCAAACTTGTGAATAATTTTTTTCTTTTTTTTTTTTTGTTGAAAAAAGAAACCTTAGGGATTTAACTCAATCTTGGCAAACTTTCAGAGTGGAAAGATCAATACTTTTGGAGCAGTGAATTTATCAATTACGACCTGCACGCGTGGAGCATACCGCAGTGCAGTTCGTTCGGATACGGACGCAAAAGGCTATCCGATCCGACCGATCCGAGCTCTCCGGCGTTGACTTTTTCTGCTTCTGCTATGACTGAGCTGCATATGCATTCTTTCATTGCTCGAAATCAAATTTCATATTTTCGAAATATGAAAAAGAAATTGAAGAGTGACGAAAGCTTAATAATTTGCGATTTTGCGGAAAATTACGCCTTCGTTATTCAAAACGCCATAACTGGCTTCCATTGGAACAACGAACAAGCGATCATATTCCCCATTGTTTTGTATTATAAAATGAACAGAAAAATCGATCATAAAACATTAGTTATTACTTCTGATTGCAAGAAACATGACGCAATAGCTGTGTATGTTTTTTCTCGAAGCTTTTAATCAATATTTTTCATAATACTATCCACTTATACGCGCTCCTCAGCAATTCAAAAATATAAAACACTTTGCGAATATTTCTCATCACTAGCATGATTTTCATCGTTTTGCACAGTGGAATTTTCACGCGACAGCTCATGGAAATTGGCCATGCGATGGTGCTGGAGGAACTATCAAAAGAATGGCACGTCACGCAAGTTTACAAATGATCAATGATTGTCAAATTTTGTAAAGGCAAAGAAATTTCTTTAAACCCGTTTCAAAAAATGTAAAATAATTTCTGGAAGAAAATCGTTTCACTATGCTGAGCCGCACGGAGACAAGGAATTAAAAATGAAAGTTTGAAGTATTGAGTTTTTGTAAACCAGAAAAACCAAATCATAGAAAAATTGCAACTGTGCAAATACTTTGTGTCATCATTATTTTATTACTCACGTAAATCCTTTGTCCCAATTTTACTCGTTTTTTGCCTGAAACGTTTCTAGCAATAAACTGACAAAGTTAGGATTCGATCTGTGGCGCGACATGTGTCGATAAGTCAAGCCCGTATCCGAGCGAATTGCGCTGCGGTAAATTCCGCGCGTGCGGGTCGTCATTGAAAATTCACTGCTCCGAAAGTATTGATCTTTCCACTCTGAAAGTTTGCCAAGATTGAGTTAAATCCCTAAGGTTTCTTTTTTCAACAAAAAAAGAAAACAATTAGGCCAAAGTAAGAAATTTTTTTATTTGTTTATTCATTTTTAATTTTTTTCATTATATTAACTTTGAAGGTTGTTTAATGGAATCGCTTATTTGAAAGGTAAGGAAAAGACGCACATTTCATGTCTTGGATGAATTTTTGTATCTTTATTAGATTTTACAGTATAGGCTGTTGAAAAAAGGCTCTTTTTTGAAAACGCGAAATTTCAAAAAATCATATCTCGAAAATGTTACGTACCATATTGAAATAAAAAAATAAGTGTCGAATATTCTCGAGTTCTTTGTTGAAAAAAAAAATAGTTAGATGAAAAAAGTATTAGGGTGGCTGATTTTGCGTGGAATGCCCCATAGATATAATTGATATGCGAAGATATCACGTGTCATATCACTTGATTTGTGACAAGCATTTCGCAATTTTTCATGATATCCTGGATGTTATGTCAAATTGTTAATAATTGTGTCTAGAAACACGAATAATGGCATTAAACGCATTCATTTATGAATGTCACTTTGAGAGTAACAATAAAAAATCTTTATCATTTTGATTTTTTAAACAAATACAGGCGTACGGAGACTAATAAATGCTAAACCACAATTACCGAGGAAATTTTCAAAGAGAAATAGAGTTATCGATCTTTTGATCGACAACTCTATTTCTCCTATCTCATACTTTACCGTGTGTCTATGATGACATTTGATCAATAGAACGGCCCTTGCCTTATGCGTCAGCGTTAGTAGAATAATGAGAGCAATTTGCAAATAGTACATGTGCTAAGTTTACTGAGTTGTTATGAAAGTATGCCTACACAAATTTACATCTGTATAGATGCACTGTGCGTCACGATTCATTTACACTCACAATTCAAAGCATGTAAAGATAAATCATATCATTAACTTCACAGTTCATTTAGCTGAAGCTTACAGACGAAAAATTTATTTTTACATGTTAATATATGTAATATTGTGTCATAACCGAAGGAATTACGGCATGATTGAATTTACGTCAAGCGTAAATTTCATTTTTTCTAAGAGTTTATATATACAAACAATTTGACTGCCAACTTATTATATTAGAGACACTTGCTGACCTCTCACATGTATAAATATTCTCACGACCATTTCTTATTTGCAATACGTATCTGTTCCTGCTAAAAAATGTAGATTTTTGCAGAATTTGAAACATTTTACCTTAAATACCTCCTGTTAGCAAACACTTACTACACTCCCTCCATTTAAATATTTTTATAGAAACCTATTAACAGCCCTTCGTTGAGACCCTTGAATTATCCACCCCTCCTCGTTTTAAGTTGCATTAATAATACTACGCACACTGAACAATAGCCATGTGATGGTTGAGTTTGTAATATCCAGTCAAAGCTGTTGCCAATTGCAATGATGATTGGAAAAAAGCAGTAGACACTTTCACATTTACAGACTCTAATCTAGTAAAACTGCTTCTGTCTGAGCGCAAGTTTGGAAGCCTGGCTGGTTGACTAGTTGACAGTGGTAAGCTGTTTCTTTCATTCGTTGAACCAACTACAGTCAACTCATCAGCCCATTCATCTCCAAAATTACCAGAATGACTGGTGACTGGGTAATTTTTACTCTTCGGCGCATCACGCTTTGCAGCGGTGTCGTCCAAGATAGTTGATGAGTGACAATCTTCAGCATCCGAACCATCAACGGCGGGTGAAATCCCATCTGCATCATTCATCTTATGAGGGCCTGTCTCGTAGGATGAAGATGCAAAAGTTACGTCATCCCGTTTTTGCATCTCGGATAATTGAGTGAATTACGAAGTCATCTCAACGAGCCTTTCTGAAAGATATTTGCTTTGCAGAAGCAACAAACGACCCATAATCGTCAGTATTGAAAAAAGATAAGAGATTATGTAGGATATCACACTACGCTTGGAAGCCCTGGTTGGCGGTTCAATGCATAAAGCTCTGGTCTTATAAATCAGTTGCCGTACGTTCGAGCCCCTACCTTGAAGGATTTCTAGTGTCAGTAGGATCATAGTACTAACCATGCAAAAATTATGTCCGCTAAGAATCGACTGTGAAGACTGTTCCACAAAAGAAATGCCAAGACTTTGTTTTGCTTTAGAAGAGTCATGAATTAACACTATAAACAACTAATTATTGTATGAGAACAAATAAGTAGAATTGAATTTACTGGTAAAAGTAATATAAAAAATATGAAGTCATCGTATATGCTTTCAATTGGTTAGGATAACTGTGGCACGGAGTTTTGGGCTCCGCAAAGGCCACAAATGCTCCATTTACGACTGCATTATTTCAGTTCCTGCAGCCTTTCAGTCATCGGTACGGAAATATATCCCTTGACTTGTAAGCTCCCGTTTTATGATATGGAACAGGAAACTAGTGGAACAATTCTTGGTTGAAATAAATCCACCGGATGCCATACGGTTCATCTGTTTAGTGGACTTATACTCACCCATGGAAGTTGACCATCAATGTCAAATTCCCGTTATGAGCAGCCTAGGTAGCCGTGTAGTGTCGGTAGCCGTTTCCCAACTGGCTAGAAATGGCGCTACAGTCCACCTGTACCGGTGGTGATATCTACCAGGTAAGCCGTGTGGCATCCGGCGGAATTATTTTCTACCAAGAATTAATCCACTGGTTTCCTTTTCCATGTCGTAAAAGGCCACAAAAATAGGAACTCTCAAGTCAAGGTGTATTTCCGTGCCGATGATTGAATGGCTGCAGGAGGTAAAATAATGCAGTCATGAACGGAATATCTTGGTTTTGCCCTTACTGTGTTAAGCGAAGCTCTGGCATAGTGGACGATTTCATTCTTGGCAACTCGTTGGATGTAAATGATCAAAGCATTTAAAAAAATCCATCCATGGTTCGCTATAGGCGATTATAAGCCAACATATTTGGATTCTTCTAGTTGTTGTACGATAAGTGCTGGAGATAGAGTGTTCATTACTTTAATTGATAATGGTTAGAGTAGCACCAACCGATCTCCAGCCTAAACGTACTGTAACTATGAATTTAGTTCAAGAACTATATTTACCAAAGGGAAACTTCTACGTTGGAAAGCCAACTTTATTTGCCTCCAACAAGAACGAATGAAATGCCTCCAGCATGCATACTTGCAAATAGTGGTCTCGATGTTTCTCTCATATAGGAGATCACAACATTGGCGGGATATTTGTGTTGTCAAAGTTGGTATGACTATTGCTGGCATAGATAGGAAATATCTCTATTGTTCGGCATATTTGCCACATAACCAACCTTCGCCAAGCGATGATTTCAAAAAGGTTTTATCATACTGCTGCTTTTCGCTTATAATCGGCTGTGACATCAACGCTCACCATATCATTTGAGGCAGCACAGATATTAATTCGAGAGGCTCTGATATGATGAAATTTGTGAGCAATACAAACGTTCGCACAGTCAAAGGCAGGAAATCGTACAACTTTTGCGAGACCTGGAAGAGAGGTGGTTTTGAACGTAACTCTCTGCTCAGATAGAATTGCGCCGGAGTTGATATATTGGCTCGTCCCCGATGAGCTCGAAACTTTGTTCTCTGATCATAAGTACATCTTTTTTGATCATTCAAACGTTAAATTTGATATTGTCACATTGTCACATTGTCACATGATCTATAAACTGGGACTTCTATGAAGAGGGCTTGGAGACTAGATTTTACGGGTACCAACCAACAATTGAGATCCCAATTGATTTGGAAAATGTTGTTGACGAGACAAACTCACTCATAATTGCAGCATATGAAGAGACTTGTCCACTTCGGATTGTGCGAGCTACTAGAGGAACTCCTTGGTGAAATGCTGAATTTGCTAGACTAAGGAATCTATGCAGAAGAACTTGGAACCACCGACGCAGAGATGGGTCGGAGGCATTCGTGTCGGCTCGAAGGGCTTACAAAAATGCTCTTCGATCGTCTGAGTGAAGTGGTTGGAGAAGCCTTTGAACAAATGTCTCTAGTCTCAACGAGGCAAGCAGATAAATAAATTACCTTCGATATCAAAGGACTTTAATGTCGGTTTCTGAAGAACTTCAGATAGTGAGTACTTGTCTGATAAAGGTAATGTTCTTCACTTTTTTTCAACACTCGTTTTCCAGGATGTATGGAGCCATCACCGATAGCTGCCCCTGAGTTTTTTTCGGGTAGGTTCGATTCTTGGATCCTTGCTCGATTGAATCGGTCAAATGCTCGATTGAATCGGTCAAATAGTGTTACTGCAGAAAGGGTATGAATATTTTTTGTCGCGATTACGACTTACTTTACTATCGGGCGCCTTTCTAAAATTTACCCACTGAGAGAGTGATACGATTTTTTATAGTGAATATCTATTGTTGTATCTAACGCATAAACATAATTTTTGCTACATGTCATCGAAAGCATGAAATTATGATAACATTCTCAGTTGTATGAAATATTCACAAATAATTCAAAAATAAAATTTTCTTTAATGTTTGTTATCAAAGAGCATCAAAAAGGAAAACTTTTGAAGGGTGTTTGCTATTGTTTTTACTCTCATTTTCCCGCATTGTTTAATTGTGTGGTAGAAAATACTTGTCGCCAATTACTCA
Source organism: Malaya genurostris (assembly GCF_030247185.1). Lineage (NCBI taxonomy): Eukaryota > Metazoa > Arthropoda > Insecta > Diptera > Culicidae > Malaya > Malaya genurostris. The sequence goes on from NC_080572.1 coordinate 158,367,551, forward strand.
ACCTTTAGTATAAATGCACCGTTACAATTCTGGAAGCAAAGCAATAATAGCCTGTTCGTACTATACCGGGACGGGACCGTCCGGGACTGTCCGGGACGTTTTTTTTTCCTCATTGGCGATGACTGAGCTGCCGGTGTGTATATGTATTGGAATCCGGGATCCGGGATAAAATCCATTTGGTTGCCGCCGATATTCCTCGCCGAGTTTTTCGCATCGTCGGCGCTGGAAAAAACTCTTAAAACTGCATGAAACATCGAAATTTAGTGTCATCTAAAAAAAAATTTTTTAAAATCCCTCTGGGACGATTAAAAAAATTTTTTTTTTCGAAATGGCATCTCGACGTTTCATGCAATTCTAAGCCATTTGGCATCAAAATTTTTTTTGAAAAATGCTTTTGTGAACTACTCGATTCAATCTGAATCAATTTTTGTCAAAAATGAGCAAAAATTAGTGTCAGAAATTATTTAATAAAAAGATAAAAAATATTTTTATGAGACTATTACACCATAGGTGGATTAAGAAGGGTTTTGTAATATTATTTTAATACTTCAATCTATTACTATTATTTCTAACCACAATTTTTGAATAACAATGAATATTTATTCAAAAAGCATGCGGATCGATAAAAGAATGTATCACTTCTAGAATCAGAACTAATTGGCTCAAGCGGCACGTTGCCAGCTCTCCATTATATTATTAGATGAATTAATTGAAAATATAATTATAAAATCGTTTTTACCGGTTGGACGTCAATGAAAAGTTGATGTTTTTCTTTTTCCGGTGGTGAAATACCTTCAACAGCGGTTCGCAAAGTTTGATCAGCTAGGTAGAAATGCGGAAAACTGAGTAAAATAGGCGAATCTGAAAAATAAGTTTGTTACCACAAGTTCGTGGAGTTATGAACACCTGATTAACTCACCATACTGACACAGAGAAACATTGAATAATCCATTTGGTGCACATGGAGGTCCAGCTGGACAGAAGCACATGTTATCCTGGTTTATGTCAACAGAGGCAAATACATTAAGTGGCGGTGTGAATCTATAACCCTGTACACCATGTTTCACAACAACCTCTTTTTCGAAAGATAGAGGTAACATACGACAAAGATCTTTTTCGTACACAAAAAGTGTAGTATTCTTAGTGATATGAGGTGGGAAAATTGAGCCATCAGTTCCGTTCAAGCGATTACATCGTTCGGTTGTCCAATGAGACTGATGGGATCGCCCGTTATATTTGTCAATTATACCATAACGAGTAACGTCGTCAGCGCCAGACCAAATCGTTACTCTATCCTAGAAACAAAACAAACATAAACACGTGTTATACGACTATTGCTAGTTGTAAATAAAAGAAATAGAACAGAATATATACCTTTGATGTACTATTTTTTCCATACATAAGACCAAATTCTTCATACGGAAGTTTTTGTTCTTTAGGAACTACATCCTTTGCAAGTTTTAACAGGGGATCTTCATAACCCCATAGAAGTTGACCCACAGAAACTTCAACAAATGGTTTTATTTTCAAAATGTCCATAATACTTGCCATAGCGAGGCGCAGAAATCTGAAATTGATGCTCAAAATAACAAGACGAAATTTTTTAAAAGTCATTCACTATACCTAGCAGCATGTTTACTTTGTGATGTAGCACTTAACATTGGTATATTTGGTACTATCACCACATCATCTTCGGAACCTCCAGATTGATCTTCATCGAATATATACACTCTTTTCTGGTTATAACTGATGGTTCCATTTGGATTTTCAACAATGTTGACTTTTTCCCACGTTTCTCTGTGAAAATAAAAGAAAACATACCTTATTATGGAACTTTTTTAAAAGATTTGTTTCAAGTTAACTGTTAATTGAGGTAAGAATCAATTTACCACTGTTATGATTTATGTTAGGCGATGAGTCACAAGTGGTGACTACTTGTGATGTATAGAGACAAATAAATTTATAATCTAACTTACTAACTAATATAAAAATCGAATCAATTCAATCTAAATATTTTAATTAAATATTTTGCTTGGTCAGACCATGTCAATTCCAAACCATTCAATTTGATGACATGATTATTAAGGATTAAGGAAAAATACTTTGGAAAGATGTGAAAGGAATGTGTTTTACCGCATTTGCAAGGATTTTTCATTTTGTCAGGTAACTGCTGAAAATATTAAGCTTTAAAGACAACTACATATCACTCGAAATCTTCTACCTGTTGCCAACATACTCGTATCGTTACTGAAACCAACGGGTAAATTAGATCAGAGGTGATAATATTATAAAGGATTGGAGCAGGCCCGTGTGCAGGAGTCATATACGGTGGGCGGGAGGTGAGTGGTGTGAGGTTGTGAGGGGATTTCACCAACACATACGTACGCCGACTGCTTCGTCGAAGCTGATGAGAGAAAAAACCGTTCCGTCCATGTGAGGATTGGGCTTTAAAGCCTGTTCCCACTATACCGGGACGTTTTCTTTTCCTCATCGGCGATGACTGAGCTGTCGGCGTGTGTATGTAACCAAATGGATTTTATCCCGGATCCGGGATTCCAATACATACACGACCTGAGCTTCTCCACCGGCCACAGAACAACAAACGACATCATAACAAAAAAATTCTTACCATACATAGGACTTACACGGAAAGAAATCCGTTACTGCTGTTATGATTAGAAAATCATGAAACACATCATTTTAACTTCTCATCAAACCATGAGCAATAACTCTTCTCCCATGAAAATTAACTAACTCTTAAAGCTCTTTAGTAAACATTCATAACTCTTAGAAGGACTTCCGTTGTATGTTTCTCCATTGGAAACGACCAACAGCCAGGGTTGCGAACGTTACTGGAGAATGACACGAAACAGCAGACAGTCAAACTGTACAAATGGCAGCAGTCGCCGACTGTACTTCGCCGTAACTGTAATGATGAAAAATGTCATAGTTCTCATGACATTTTCTCTCGTGAATATCATCGTATGCTCTCATCGGCACCTGTTCTCTTTTCTACAATCTGGGAATGGCTAGCCACAATAAACAGTAGCTTCTTTCAAATTCAACAATTTTCGAGAGACAGCCGCCAACAAGACTCAACTTTGAAATTCGTTTTACTTCGATTCTAATGAGGTGTCTTGCTCCCCAATGCAGACGGTTCTTTTGGAATGTTTTATGTTTTGTTTCTCTGCAATCCCGTTGGAAGGAAGCGGTTCAATGAGAATACCAGAGTAAATAATTGCTTTGACTTACAGAATGTGAATGTGATTTACAACTGGTTGATTTAGTCCAATGCATTTTTTCGATCAAACAATTAATACGTTTAGCATGAATCAGAATTGTAGAAGAAACAGGAACGAAAATTTGTTGTCTCTGCGGTATGATTTCTCGTCTTTGCGTCTGCTGCGCTCCTGCTACTTTGTGTATGAAATTTAAGTAAATAGTTGTAATATTTTTGAATTATCTGCATGAACAAGCTTTGTGATTAAATTTGTATCATGCCAATTTTTATCTCAATTTTTAATGCAGATATAAATATCATGAAAATATATGTATGCATGAGAACTACTTAGCGCTGATCAAAACTGAAATTGAACCGATAATGAAAACACCGCCGTTTGCACTCAATTTATTGCCTCAGAGCGGTCACAACGGATGTGACAGTCCAGTTATGAAAACGTCATGACTTTTTGAGCTCGTGACATTCTCGAAAACCGAGTTAATATAGCAGTTACCTATCCAGAAAACGCTGTGTCTGTGACTACTGTGAGAGAGTGCGACTAAATTAACTGCTCTCAATCACCATAAAGCAACCATTAGTGATAAATAACCTCTCACTAGCAAAACCAAAAACTTTTTTTGATTTTTTTGTCCTAATTTCTGGATTTCACCAAATCGAAATCGACATCAAGGACGTACAGAAAACCGCCTTTTCAATCGAAAAAGAACTATACGAATATTTCGGAATGCCATTTGAACTCAAGAATGCACCAACCACGTATTAACGTGTAATGGATCACGTTCTTAAGGAACTATTTGGAAAATGTTGTCTATTTTATATAGATGACAGTATAGTGGCAAAATATTTACTGCCGTAAAAAGGATTAAGCGTAATATTCCATTCAACAAAAGCTCATTTTTGAGAAAACAACTGCAAAGCTGCTACTGTATGAAATGGTATCTGTATGATTATTGTACTTATCATCAATCTGGGTGCATGCTCAGACGACTACTGATTCCCAGCGCCTGACCTATCGGAGAGAATTGAGCTGATTTGTAAGTTGAGGAACAACAATGCCGCTGGCAATGACCAATTTCCAGATGAGCTTCTTAAATATGAAGAAAAGGCACTGGATGATTGCTATGATTTGGGAATAGGAGATGCTACCGCAGGAATGTATGGAAGAGGTGGTTCGACATCGACAAAAAGGTTGGTAAGCATAACTGTTGCATTGACCACGCAATCCTATTGCTGAACGCCGTTTACAATAAGGCCACTACAGATCACATATTCGCGATAAGACAAGTACTCCAGAAGTACCCACACATCACCTATTCATTGACTATGACAGATTATGCATGAATGCGGTTTTCCGGACTGACACGATTGGTCAAAGCAACGATGGGCAGAGTAATATGTTATGATATGTCTGATTTTCGGTTTTGCTGACGATGTTGATATTGTGACACATAACTTTGTGAAGAAAAGATACTTCGGTTATCAAAAGTTTGAATAGTGTGATGGTACCTTTCTCATTGTCAGTAAGTTGTGTTTTTGAAGCGAGAATCAGTAATGAGAACTAATTGGTTCAACTGGCACGTTCTTCTAGTTATTTGGAGATTTGTGCCTTGTCAATCGTTTTCTGATTGAAAATGAAGGATCAAAGGAACATGGAAGGGAATTGTGAAATGGGTGATGTAAGAAAATAGCTCAAAACATAGAGAAAATAAATCGTTCTGCATCCTCGAAAGGATGCTGAGCGATCGGCAGGTGCCAAAATGCACAGTTGATAAAATATCCATCCCCCGAGAGGATTAAGAGATTTTACAAAAGCGGCACTATTCTGCATTCCAGGAATAATTCAGAACGATTCACAGTACGTATGAGTAAATTTGGTACCCCATAAGAGATGCTAAACAATCATCTAAAATCTATTAGGGTCAATACAAAAGAATTCATTCGCTCCAGGAAGAACGATCAGTTCCTGTGACTATAGCTCTGTAACACATTGGGTGAGAAACGATAGAATGTTCTTTGATTTTAGGTCCACACAGGCCCGTACCCAGGATTTGGTCGTCAAATGGTGAGATAACTAAGTCCTCACAAGTCCCTATCTCATGCCTCCCCGAGCGTCTATGATGACATTTGGTCAATAGAACGGCGTCGACTGGGTGCTATCGCCTTCTGCGTTAGTAGCAGAATGAGAGGGTGCGAAATGGCTTGTAGGTTGAAGCCCATCCTAAAGTGCAGTGTTTATCATAGTATATTACAACATATAATTGTGTTGTTTCTTACATCATGTATTATTATTATTATTTTTATTAGAAGAGCGTAACTTACACTGCGATATTACCTGTTATATTGTATCATAGCATATTATTTCATATATTATCGTCTTACACTATTTTATGTTATTATATACTATGTTGTATGGTATTATACTGCATTGCATTATATCATATTATATTGTATTATATTGTATTATATTTTATTATATAATATAATATTATATTATATTGTATTCTATTGTATTGTGTTATATTGTATTGCATTATGTTGTATTATATTATATTATATTATAGGGTTTATTATTAGTAGTACTACGTACCTCTGCGCAAAATATAAATTTGTTTTCCTTATAAGTTATCATTTTTAAAGTAACTTTCAACTAAATATCAAGGTCGTCACAAGCTGAGCTTCATGCCTACACGTGTGTCTGTGGTGACAGATGGTCGATGGAATGCGTTGATGGCAGAATGAGAGGATGAGAAATGACATATAAATTCAAGTAATATGATATCATAGCATATCGCAACATATCATTTTATTTATTCTATTATTTATTATATAATTCATTGTACTATATTATATTGTTTTTTATTGTTATTTTCATTATTATATTTATTGTTATTATTATTAATTTGTCATCAAAAATAATAACATATATTATTTTTATAGATGTGGATATTATTATTATTATTAGAAGAGAAATATTCTACTTCCTGCAGTATTGCGAAGATAAGAGCATAACTGACACTACATTAACTGTTATTTTATATCATTGTATTATATTATATTAAATTAAAATATGTTATATTATATTACGTTATATTATATTGTTTTGTAATCTATTATATCATTTTATGTTATATTAATTTCATTACACTATGTTTCATTGAATTCATCAATATAAAACATTTTGCACGGAGGCGTAAAGGGGAGGGAGCATCAGGGCATCGGACGAATTGATGACTGGACGAGGGATTGTGGATAGCCAGCCCAAGTCACTTGAAGGAAACTTGTTTCCTTCTGAAGGTTTGAAATGAGTCTGACGCGCCCTTCTCAAACAAACCATCAGGCGGGTTCAAGCATGTATAGCGATATGCTTCATCCATGCACTGGATATTATGGTTGGAAGAGCATCTTTTATTCCCGCGGAATACGAGTAAGTGACTCTACTTACGTATCCGCCCAACCCTTTTTGTTCGCTTTTCGGTAACAGCTATAGTAAGAAGGTGAGTGGATGAGTCATATCGGGGCTACTGTAAGTCTACCCGCATCCACTGGCAAGTCCTTGAACTGATGGTGACTTCACTTCACATCATCACTTCACACACATCACACACAGGCCCGTACCCAGGATTTCGTTTCGGAAGGGGCCCAAAGATAAAAAAATAATGTTACTGAAGATTGATTATGTACCTAATTCTTGGTGTACCTTTTATGGGTGTTTTTAACATACACTTTAAACTTTTCCACTGGAACTGTTACATTTCTTTACGTTTACTGTCTTGTTATTTCTGTAACACATGTCTGAGACCTTCTAAATATGTATACATAAGTTTTTGATTTCGGGAGGGGCCAGGGCCCCTCCTCTGGGTACGTGACTGGGTTCACATACTCAGACTAAACCATGTATGGAGAACCATAAATCCGGATACGTTGTGCATCAATGCAGGAAAATTGCATATCAGATGATATGAAGTACCGTAAACGCATCCACACGAATAATACTCAGCACGCTGAATAACCATGTGATAATTGAGTTTGCAATGTCCAGTCAGACCTATGACCAGAATACTGCAATGATGCTTGGAAAAATGCAGTAGATATTTCGACATTTTCAGATTTACATCTGGCAAAAATGATTTTGTTTGAGCGCAAATTTGCAAGCAGTAACATAGTCTATAGGGTTACTGTTCCCAAGCCCTGTAACTTTAAGACGGTATGCATAAGATAATGCTTCTGGTTTTAGCAACACATGTAGTGGAGTTGTCGTGAATGCTCCTATCATCGCCATTAGGATAATCCTTTGGAGATAACCTAAAAGACATCCATATGGTAAAATTGGTCTAACGATAGTTATGTAGGTCCAATGAATGTATCTGGGTTTGAGTCCACATGATTTACCAAAAATTCATTTGCATTGACCGAAAGACATGCAAGCTCTTAATCCTGAAGTCAATGTGAGCAGACCAATTCAGTTTTGAATCAAGAATAGCCCTGAGGTATACAACCTGATCAACCACAGCAACCTCTGAACCGATGAACTGTAATGGACGAGTTGATGGCTCCTGTGATTATCCTACGACGATTGAAAAGTACCATTGATGTTTTGCCCAAACTTACAGACAAGGTTGCTGATCCTATCAATGAAACAATACTCGTGAACTATTCTTTTCACCGGCGATGCTCTACCCGTGCGGCGAGCAGTTTGTATATATTCCGTGTCTGCTTTATTCATTCTTTCCTTCCACTCAGAGAATTGAACCGCTTGGCAAAGCAAGCAAGCATATTATATGCACTCTGTTGGCTCACAGTGAGTTCGTTTCGAAGCATTTAGGTAGAAAGCTATTCGGTGGTGCTGATGACTCGCGTGGAGTTGAATTTTCTACTCACGGTGATTCGTTCTCTGCGACGTATGGCGGTACAACTGAATGACCGCCCAGGATAAAATTTTATTCCTGTATAAAGATTATAAGAAAGATGTCGAATCTTTTTGAATTGTCTTCACTGCAGATTTCTTCGGTGTTTGCTATACTTTAATCGTGATTTGTAGCGTTAGGGACAACTTTGATACCTGCCAGAATATGTTATTGATTAACCGTCAAACTGTAAAAGGGTAATTAATGGAGCGTTTTTGTGTGTCGTAAATATGTAACTTTCACTCCTATTCCGTAGTTCTTTAATAAATTCATTTTGTGTTTCGATCGACTTCGATTTTTCCAAACAAATTATACCTCATTCGAAATGCCAAATTGGTATTTTTCATTCGGTCGAATGTAGGGTTGTTTATTATGCCTGAGAAGTAATAGTCCCAAGTTTTTGTCAATTATTATTGTTTCTCATGATCGTGAAACTATTTATATACCGATTACAAAGCCATTCGACGATCGTTACCTTAATAATTATAAACATGTGTGATGACACTAATAATTGCTTTTAATTTCATGTTAATCATTCATAATAAACTAATAGTATTTGTTTTGACTTCGAGACAAGTTGTGTCGAACCAAGTCAACTACCAAAAAGATTGAGACCAACTTTGATGATAAACACTATCAGTTCGTAAAAATACTAGAATAAACACCAAATAATTCCGTCACATTCAATATACAGGGCGTTAGAGCTACAATATAATAGAAACTAAAACCGAAATAGAACTTCTATAATTTTGTATAAGGCACTAATTTGGAGGCCAACGTAAGATTTTTCTGAAGAATGATATTTCTATTATTATCAAAAACAGACAAACTCTCTACAGTTACTTGTTGGAAACTGTGCCATGGATAATCGTGCAATGAAGACCTTCCGCAGTTTTCAATAACGAAATAAATATCTAAAAATCAAGTATCATACAATCAAACACAACAAAATTATCTGTCTCGTGACATTAGTGACGTTAAATAAAGTGGAATTAAATGCATTTTTTTTCTTGATCGTATATTCTCCTACTATCTCCTGATTATGTGATAACAGAATTATATTTCATTTGGACTCTTTGTATGTGATCCTTGAAGTATACACGTAAAAATTTTTTTGCTCAACATAGTTTTAAGGTAAATAATACAATGAGTAGTTTCAAAACTGAATGTGTGATATGAGTAACAAAAATTCTAAATCGCACTATCTGACAAATCGATAAACCACGCGGATTGTGTTATTTTTCAAATTGAAATCGTTTCCCCTGTAATATGAATATTGTAAAATGTTATGAAATTGAATTTACAATTTCTTCTAGCGGAGGTTCTTTTTTAAAAAAAAAGCTAAACCGATCACTTCGGGAGTCAATTGTAGAACATTTTATTTTCAATACATTTTTGACAGCAATATCAGATTGTAATCTTAATTTGATTTCAGGTCATCAATTTCTCAACTGATATCACATTACGTTTTTATTTTGCTGTTTGCTTTTGGAAAAAAAACTTACGAGGCAATAGTTTTGTGAAACTCCAAAAATGATAATATTAAATGCAAAAATTTAATGAATGCATTAAAATAGGACTAAGTTAATAAGGCGATACAAAAATGCAAAAGTAAATTTCAATGGAACATCTATTCCTCCAATTTTATGTTGCGTTTTACAAAATGCTTCGACATCCTGTGGCAGTTGGCCGGAACCACAACCGTGATTCTCAATTTAAAAGTCTTAATTTCCTGATCGTAGTACAGTTATTCTAATCGATAATTTGCGTAGATGTATGGTAAAAGATGCTGAATGAGTATTTAGTTAGTAATGAATATTTCTTTGTTAGCCATTCTTCTTAATTGCTTTGATTTTTGCAGAGCAAGCAGTTACATGGCGTCTCAGTACGTTCAAACGTTGTGGAAAACCCTGCACTCCTATTATTTCTATAAATCAAATCTATGCGAAGAAGCGTTAAATTGTGTTTAATATAATAAAAACATGAGAAAATAAATCATCCCTGGAATTAAAAGATTAGACTTGCCTCTATAATCAATAGTCAGAATATATTTTTGTCACTCTATTTGCATTGCATATTGATATTGCGTATTGGACTTGATCATTCATAATCATATGTGATTTTAAAAAATATCACTGTAGATATTTCAGTCCATGTTCAAAAACATAAATAAAATAAATATCAAACCAACCCGAAAGAGAATCAAAAGTGTTGCTACAGTTATATGTGGAAAATAATTCCTTTTATTTTATTTCTTATATAAGCCATATAAACTGCAAAATTTCTACTTTACAAAAGTGATTGTCCTCAGGTGATTCAACTCCAGCTTTTTTAAAATCTATCTGCCATTACTTGCCGCAAAATTTCAACAGCACGGAGTACGAACGTGAGAATAGTATTCGGTGAAATCTGAATAAACTGTTTCATTAGTTTTATTGCAGTAGGAAGTACATTATATGTACATTAGCATACGATTTTAAACGACGTTTTGAAGTGGACTATCAGTTTTATTTATCAGTTTAATTTTTATCCAACCCAATCATTTCGCCATCTTCCAATGATAAGTAATGATATTACGTTTAAAGTTTTCCAAGCTAATTTGTGATATTCAACGCACACTTTTTATCAGGGCAATATCTACGAGACAATAAAACTAAGCAAAATAAAAAATTGCTTCCATCGCATCGCTAATTTTTGTCTTCAATTTTTTTCGTACACTTGCATTCATGATTGCTGGCATTTTGACTCGCAGTGAGTCAAAAATTGACTCAATGTAAGCGCTATTCGTGCCTGATGATACCTGCTCTTGAAATGGTAGAGAATGGCTCACGGCGGAATAGCAACCAGCATGAAAAAGCAAGATCTCTTCTCTCTTGCGAGTCGCTCAGGCAGTCACATATTAAGCATAGCTTTTGCCTCGTCCGGCATTACATGCTTTGCTGTCTCCGTTCTTGAATCGTTCGCAGGCGGTGAACGTTAATGAGTTGCGTGAGGCGGATTTCAGCAACCCTGCTTACAGATAATCCTACCTGACCACACCATTGCTCAACAGATCGCAGGGGTTGCTGCATGTATTCAAATAGAGTGTTAATGCTAATACCGGTCATCAACAAAAGATAACCGTCGGAAAACCGTAAGTCGGGAATCTAAGGTCATTAAGTTTCCTTAACAAACTAGGGTCTATGAAAGTGAGGATAGTACACCACCCTGAGGACACCCACAGACACTCAGCTTTCTAATCTCTGCATGCCGAAGCGATGAACAAGTGATACTTGACGGTATGTTATGACCATGGGCTGGTTCCAGACACTGATTGATATACACCTTCAATATCTAGGAAATATCCCAAGCAAGATAGCTTTGTGAGAAAGCTTTTTCAATGTAGCAGGGTTGTAATGGACTTTACACGTTAGTGGCCATGTTACATTTCTTGTCACAGATGCACGATCAAACTAACATTTCTGACAAAGTGATCGACTATGCGTCCCACTGTTTTCAGAAGAAATGAGCTAAGTCTGAAAGGCCTGAAACTCTTCGCTACCTCTTAAGTGTCGCGACTGCGTTTGGGAATAAATTTGACAATTATTTCCTTCTAACCGCTTGGGAGATAAGACTAAACACAGGACACAAGACAAATATTTTTTTCAAAACATGTTTGAAATGTTCATATCCCATACACTTTGAACAAAAGTCCAAGAATCGTAGCTACTCGGAAAAGTCTCAGTCTGTCGGTGGTGGCTCCATACATCCTGGAAAGTGAGTGTTGAAATGATAGTGCAGTACATCAACTTCATCAGACAAGTACGCACCATGTGAAGTTCTCGAAAAACTGACATGAAAGTCCTTCGATTTCGAAAGTAAATTATTTAATCTGTTTGCCTCGTTGAGACTAGAGACATTTGTGCAAAGGCTTTGCCAACCACTTCGCTCAAACAATCGAAGAGCATTTTTGTATTCGAGCCGATACGAATGCCTCCGACCCATCTCTGCGTCGATGGTTCTAAGCTCTTCTGCATAATTTTCTTAATCTATCAAGTTCAGAATTCCACCAAGGAGTTCCTCTAGTAGCTCTTATAATCCGAAGTGGACAAGTCTCTTCATATGCTGCAGCTATGAGTGAGTTTGTCTCGTCGACAACATTTTCTAAATCAATTAGGATTTCAATTGTTGGTTGGTACCCGTAAAATCTAGTCTTCAAGCCCTCTTCATAGAGGTCCCAGTTTATAGATTTGGGATTATGGTATGTGAAAAAATCAAATTTAACGGTTGAATGATCAAAAAAGATATACTGAAGATGATTAGATAACGAAAGTTTGAATTCATCGAAGACGAGCCAACTTACCAACTCATACGCAATTCTATCAGAGCAGAGAGTTACGTCCAAAACCTCCTCTCTTTCAGGTCTCACAAAAGCTGGACGAATTCCTGCATTGACTATGTGCAGGTTTGTACTGCTCATAAATTCCATTAAATCAGAGCTTCTCAAATTTATGTCTGTGCTGGCGAAATTACATGGTGAGTATTGACGTCATTGCCGATTATAAACGGTAAATTACTTCTGCAGCAATATAATACAACCTTTTTGTGGTCATCACTTTGCGAAAGTTGGTTATGCAACAAATATGCCAAACAACAGACATGTTTCCTATCTATGCCAGCAATAGTCACACCAACAGTGGTAGCATAAATATCCTGAGTTGTGAGCTAAGATACGAGTGATACATCGAGAGCACTTTTTACAAGTATTTCACGTGGAAAAGTCGTACCGTTCTTGTTGAAAGTAACGAAGACTGGGATTAACTTATTATCACCGGGACAGATGGACCGTAGCGTTATTCTAAGCCAGTTGAGAAACTGTTACCGACACTACACGGCTATCTAGGCTGCTCAGTAATGGAAGTTGACATTGGATGGTAAAACTTTACGTTTTTTGAGACCGCCATAACGATCAAACACATATTCAATGCATTCTAACATATTTTGAAATGTTGGCTACGTAAGTTTGACACACATTTGAATCATGCTTGTAAAATTGAATCATTTTACGCATTACGTTCTTACGAATTGAATCATATAAGGATTTGCGTCACCTGCGAATTTCATAATTTTTTATATGTAGCAAGACCTATACATTAGTACAGTTTCAAAGATAATTTACGTAAAATCGTCGTCGTTTTAAATGAAGGCTTGAAATTTCGATAACTCTTCATCATATGATTCCGAAATCGGAAGTCATTCAAAACTTCAGAGCAGCCTATAAGAGCTAGAAACCTAAGTTTGTGAAAACCCGTTCAACTGTTCTTGAGGAATTTCCGATGCTTCCGGAATCAGAAACTGGGGACCGGTATAGTCGAAGCCAATTTGTTTTACTATCAACTAGCAAGATCAATGTATTGAAACAGTTTATGTCACTGTTTCACAGAGTTTTTGAATTTTGCATAGACCCCCAGACACTTTTCACTTTATACTTCTTGAACCAATAGACGGATTTCGATAAAGTAACCTATTAGACCATATGATTTTTCAATTGAGTCTGAATTTGTGTAAATCGGTTCAGATGTTCCTGAGAAATGGAAACGAGTTCATGGAGTTTTTGACCAATATTTGCTTTCGTTTGGCCATCAACTAACAAGACCAACATATGGCTATATGTAGTATTCATCGCAGTTTCGCAAAGTTCATTCGTTCTCTGTATTATCTAAATGACGGATGGAAATTTGTAGCATTCTCATCCTTATGATTCCGATTCAATATCCTCATCAATACTGTGAGAAACACATTTTATCTCGTATGGGTTTTCTATGATGAATTAATAGGCAATATTGACTAAAAAGGCGATTTGTCATTTTTAAAATTGTTAAAAATTGAAATTGAAAACAATTTTAAAGTTTAATCTTGAGCATCTCTGCCTGTTTCTTTGCTGTTGAAACGTTTTCATATCAAATCATTGGCGACCAAAAAGCTGCGTTGGAATGAAATTTATATAAAAATAATAAAAAGTGCATGCTAGTTTTGTTGATGACTATCACTTACTTGAAATGCCTGTTAAAGTTTTTACGTAGCAGCAGGTTTTTTTCTAAATAAATTTGAAACAGGCATGCTGGGAGACTGTTCTCTGTGCTTTAATTTAAAAAAAAAACGTACGGGTGTGTAATGCCAGAGACATAACTGGATGTCGTAAATACGAATAAAATTGACACGATTTCTTCACACTTTCGAATTCGAATTGATAGTTGATCGATTGTGTGAATTGCGAAACTTTTCCCCTTTCCACTACTAAAATTTTAAACGATTCTTGACGTCGATTATCTCATTTCGGATTTGCATATTTCATTGAAAGAAACTATCGAGATGCTGTATAGGATTCATTTCTGCCTTTCAGAAGGACCAAATTGTGGAATTATCTACGATATTTAGCACAGTTCGAAACATTTTTCTCGAACGATTTTCGCACAGCGAAAAGTGCACGGAGCAAATCAAATTATTTTGGATTTTCACTAAACTCATGATTTTTACCTTCGATTTGCAAAGAAGTAATCTTAATAGTTCTTTAGATAACATTTAGAGCCATTAGAACGGCTGATTTTATATATGATGTTGTCCACTTTTCGTTTTTTGTTTACTTTCTCTCCAATGCAAAGCACCAGCAGCTGATGCAATCGTTCTTGCTTGAATTGAAACTAGCTTTGCGTACAAACCGACACATCCGCTCGCAGTGCCAAATGATGCAAAACTGGTTTAATGCGTCTTCTCGCCTTGACGACCGGAAGGCAAATGAGAACTACGACCTCATCATCATTTTCATAAATATCTGTTTATTAATCTTATTTTTGTGTATTACATCAACATTTTACAGTACAAGTGTTTTGACCCTTTGGCCTTTCATCTTTGTTGTTCATACGATTCGTTATTAATATTAGGTGTTTTAGTTACTCTTGTTTTACATACTAATGTTTAATCATAATATTTATTTTAATTATTAATAAAATATCTACCTACTTATAACTATCCTTAATCTAATACGTACAAATTTTGAATTATTTGTATTTCAGAGATTGAGCACCTCTCTTCAAATTTCGTGCAGTATTGTTCGAATTTTTGTTCTAGTATATCCAGTGAGGCCTTCTCATGTACTTCACTAGTCCTTGTCCAAGGGGGTAGATTTAGAATCATCTTTAAGATCTTACTTTGAATGCGCTGAAGGCTAAGTTTGTGTGTTCGTGCACAGCCCCGCCAAACAGGGACTGCGTATTCAATTGCGGGGTAGATGATTTGTTTATATACAGCCATCTGATTCTTCAGGCACAGTTTAGATGTTCTACAAATCAGCGGATACAGAGACCAAATGAGTATGCTGCATTTTTGAACGATTTTGTCAACATGTGACCTGAATATCAGATGTCTGTCAAAGGTGAGTCCTAGATAGATAACTTCGTCGGACCATTGGATGACCTCATCACCGAATCGTATTAGGCATTCGTCTGATGGAACAAGTTTTGGAGATCTTGAATGTGGAAACAAGATGACCTGAGTTTTTTCTGCATTGATCACAATTTTCCAGCTTGTAAAATATTCAGTTAAAGCGTCCAGACCTGTCTGTAGTTTATTCTTCAGAGCATTAATGACACGACCTTTGTAAAGAATGGCAGTATCATCAGCAAATTGTGACAGAACACCACCACCCGGAAGAGGTGGGATGTCTGATGTAAAAATGTTGTATAGAATGGGACCTAGGATACTTCCCTGGGGTACACCAGCAGGAATAGTAAATCTTTCTGTAAGTGCATTATTCAGAGAAACCTGGAATTCTCTATCTGCAAGATAATTTTTGATAATTTTAATAAGATACATGGGAAAATTATACCGATGCAGTTTAAACACCAGGCCATCGTGCCACACATTATCGAATGTCCTTTCAATATCCAATATTGCCATGGCAGTCGTTTTGGACACTGATTTGTTTTGCTGGATGACGTTGTTAACCCTTGTGAGTTGGTGGATGGTGGATCTTTCTTTCCGGAACCCAAACTGTTCTTCCAGTAAAATATCGTGTTCATCTGCGAAAGCAAGAATTCGCCCTTGTATTGACTTTTCAAACAGCTTGGATAGGGCAGAGAGTAAGCTGATGGGCCGATAGCTCTTGGAAAAGGAAGGATCTTTCCCTGGTTTCAAAACTGGGATAACTTTAGCTAACTTCCACTTTAGAGAACTACGACCTGAGCGTTTGAGGTTTTTAACCACGCAGAAAGTGCGTTGTAGGCAGCGCTGCCAACTATTCCGATTTCTCGGTATTTATTCCGATTTTTGGACTCGATACAGGAATACAGATACGCTCTCTCAAAATACTGATATTTCAATTTTCATACAGATAAATACCGATGATCAGTTTTTGTTTTGGATTCCAGAGGGGTAAACCAGGTCGAGCGACCTTTTTTTTGGTCGCAAAATCAGTTTCCGCACTAAATCGATGTTTGATTATTCGAGAAAAATATTGTACAAATAGATTTTACCGCCAAATACAGATTTTTGGAAAAAAAAAAACAGTTGACAGCACTGACCACTGTTCCCCTTTTATAACGTTCAGTTGAAGATATGTGCCGGACTACCTCAAAATCGTCGTCCTTGCGAGAAAAACCCAAGCAAAAGTAAAGAGTTTTCCGCGTTGTTTTAAAATTTTCAGAAAACTTAATTTTTAAGTTGTTTGTGGTTATCTCACACTGTTCAAAATATTATCCTGAATTCCTGATCATATTTTTGATGAAATAGTGAAAGAAGTATGTTGATGCCATTAATACAAGTCGAGATATTCACGATTAAGTCCTGCCAATTCTTCCATATGGCTATTTTTGAAAAGGCGCCCCATAGTAAAGTAAGTCGTATTCACGACAAAAATCCCTAGACTACCTGAACTCTATAAATAGATACATATGTAGAGAAAAGTTTCTTTTTCTGCTATGCAATGGAATTTTTAATTGACGTTTCACACAATTCAAGTATGAGATTATGCCATGCTAACAAAAATACGGATTTAACACGGTTCACATACAGATTAAATTTGATTTCAGCAAATAATTTCTTAACTGATTTAAAATTATGTTATTTTTATAATGTTATAATAAAAATGGCCCGTATAGAGTACAGTAAAGCAAAATTTCGCAAAATTCTTTGAGAGTATTATTATTGTTCTAAAAAGAACCGAATAGAATTGTAGGATGACGAATTGGACCTGAGTTCAAGAACTAAATTTAGAACCAAGAACAGAAGTTCTGCTTTCATTGACGACTGCTCCACCTGACGATTGAAGTCCAAATGAGAGCACTACCTGAGCATTTGAGGTTTGGCACCACACTAAAGGTCTGCTCTCATTATTGACGACCGCTGCTTCCGACGATTGAAGTCCAAATGAAAGCACGACCTAAGCGTTTGAGGCTTTATACCATGCAAAAAGTCTGCTTTCATTGCCGACTGCTCCACCTGACGACTGAAGTCCAAATAAGAGTTGCGACCTGAGCGTTTGAGCGTTTGAGCGCAGAAGGTGCACTCTCCGAAGCTGATGGTTCCGCGACGTCTGCTTGCATCCAACGCACAAGAAGAAATGATCGAATTTCGACCACGGTTCCCCTTTTATAGGCAGTCAGTTGAAGATATGTGCCTGACTACCTCAAAATCGTCGTCCTTGCGCGAAAAAGCCAAGCAAAAGTAAAGAGTTTTCCGCGTTGTTTTCAAAATTTGAGAAAACTTAATATTTGAGTTGTTTATGGTTATCTCACATTGTTCAAAATATTATCCTAAATTCCTGATCATATTTATGATGAAATGGTGAATGAATTATGTTGCTGCCTTTAATACAAGTCGAGATATTCACGATTAAGTTCTGCCCATTCTTCCATATGGCTAATTTTGAAAAGGCACCCCATAGTAAAGTAAGTCGTATTCACGACAAAAGCTTTCCTTTCCACTCAGAATATGCACTCTGACAGAATAATTTACAAACGTTGCGCGCTAGGCCTTTCTAGAAAGCACGATGTATGTAAACCAGTTGCGAGCGTATGCATACCCATGTAACCAGTAAGCACTAATAATAGCATTAAAATAGTCTTTTATGAGCACCAAAAATGCTTATAGCTCAATATCTGCAAGCTGAAAGCTCGTCTGTTGTAAATTAATTAGAATTCAGCTTTCGGAATGCACACCAGCCATAAATAAGCACCATCTTTGAACAGCCGTATATTTTGCCAAAGTCGGTCTTAATTCAGTCTCAAGTGCGATTGAAATGCCAATTGTTGATTGTTTGCTGTCATAATGCGACATTAGTATGTGCTAATTGGTCACCGGGGTACCCGAATAAAAAATATTGTTGAAAAACAATACTACTAATTCAAAGGGGCCACTTCTGTCAGTCTTGAACTGTCGATTGGAATACAGACTGAGCTAATCTGCAAACAGCTTGGCGCGCAAATAGCAGCACGCAAAGATATACCTGTTGGACTGAAGGATTACGCCTCAGTCGAACAACTGTGAGAATCGCTTTGTGAACCGAGGACCGGAGGACCAAGTTTCACATACCATTCGACCCAGTTCGTCCGATTTTCATGAACTTAGATTCAAATTGAAGGTTCTGTAGCAACATACAAAGTTTCTGAATTTTATTCAAATTTAACTTCCGGTTCCAGAATTACAGGGTGATATGTGCAACGAAATGAAAATAATTGCACTAACTTTTTTTCAGAGACGGCTCAATCGATTCTCACAAACTTGGATTCAAATGAACGGTTTTGTCATTGTCCTATACAAAGTTCCTGAATGTTATTTCGAGCGAGCATCCGGTTCTAAAATTACAGTGAGATTAATTCTAATTTCAATTTACTTCCGTTTCTCAGAGATGGCGTGACCGATGCTCAAATGGAAGATCTCATGGTCCCATAAAAAACTTCAAAATTTCATCCAGATCCGACTTCCGGTTCTTAACGCGGTCACTTATAGCGGTGATACAAAAAACGTAAACAAACTAAATAGCCTCGAAATTACTCCAGGCAGCCATTACCAGTAGACAACCAAACAAACTGATTCCGACTATCCTGGTATCCGATTTCAGATAGCAGAAGCATCGGAAATAGTGGTCATTTATTCCAAAGTGTGATCACACGCACTTTTCTAAGCCTGACTGATTTTTGCAAACTTAAGGTAGCGCTTCGCCGTGGTCAGGTCGAAGCAAGACAACTCACTGCTTCCTCTTGCTTTGTCGCCGAAATTTCACCCTAAATTGCAAATTTCTAAAATACTAACCCGAAAAATATCAGTTAGAAAGCTTATCTTTCGCGAGATTTCGTGCGAGTTTTGTAAAAATTTGGTTTTCATTTTTCCTTTTCTCGCTATAAACAACTCGCATATGTAGGGATGTGCTACGTTTTCAACAAAGCGTCAAAGCTAGTAGCGATGAAAATCATTACTGATTTCTGGTTCTACTGAAACATGAATAGAAATTATTTTACAAAGTAGTAACACTTACTTACATTTTCTACTCATTTATATTCAACATTTACGCAAAGAGAACGGACAACGAAAACAAAAGAAATGTTGTTAGCGTCTACCGCATGTAGCATTTTGCACAACACAATGCATGCGTTGACATTGTGTGCGTGCGAAAGAATAAGGAAAAACTCATTTATTTTTATAACTCGCACGAAATCTTTCGATAAAAGTGTTTGTCAGGCACAATTTATATACGAATCGATAGAAAAATTAATTATCTAGAATCGTATGTTCTTGGAATTTCCGTTTTCTTCCCCGTTTTCTCACAATTTTGGGTAAAGTGCGTGAAACCCCGGGATAGGCAGCGTACTCCCGTGACCACGGCGAAGCGCTACCTTAAGTTGGAATGAAATTTCTGAAATCTATCCGGATCCTACAGGCATTACAGGGTGAAGTTTTAATATTTATAACATACCTTCACTAAAAAGTAAAACACGTAAAATAATTTTTATACCTGCCTCAAAACTATTCCAACCGGTAGTCATTGCCACTAGACGGCCAAACAAATTAATTTACTTTTTTTCTTATTCCCGGTTTTCCATTAACGACTGGAGATTGTAGCCATAGACTCAAAAATGGATCCCAGTCACTTTCTCAAGCCGACTTCGATACTACCTGAAATATAACTCACTTCGTTTTATCAGAGTTATACTGGTTTATGGACTTATGGTTTATGGTTTATGGACAAACCTTTGTGTTTTTCAAGAGTCAAAGAAAACTATTTTGAAGAATACCGCACATTTATATATGAGAGTATGAGAGCTATGAGAATGGCACCATTACATTTTCGATACATCGTCAATACCAGCAAAACATCTATTTGAAATGCAGGAGTCGGCAACCGGCGGTCCGCGAGGCACATGCGACTCTTTGTATGCGGCTCTTTAGTTCTATACCCACATATTTTTTATTTGATACGAATGGGCGTAAAAATCGATTTAAATGCATTAACGAGGATTAGACACCACTCTATCTATCTCTCAACCATGTGTACTCTCCTTTCATCGAACCGCGTCATCAATATCATCATTTCTTTCGAAATAAATAAGGCCTTTTTTAGAATTCTCAAATGAAATGGCTCCGAGCTCCTCCTTCACGATAAAGTGCAATAGCTTTTCAAAACTATGGTGTTGGAACGGCCTGCTTTGTGTTTGAATGAAATAAATACATTTCTCAATTAAAAACGTATTAAAAAACTACAAGGATCAGCCCCATCGGGTTGTTCGAGCCATTGATGTGGAACAAGGAAACCAAAATTTCTAATGATCTACAATCAAACAGTTCAATCAATCGTCACATTTTTGAATTCGCAATTGCACGAGAGTCTGCCTAGATTGATCTTGATTATTGTTTGTTTTATAGCCGACGAAATTACAACAATATCCCAATTGTATGCAATTATGTCTTTGTATTTCTAATTTCTAATTTTCGCACAGCTAGTGTTCAAGTTTTGTATGCAAGCATTTATTTTTATAGCGTTAAGTTTCTCCACCATTCTGTGATTTCGGTTGAAGCGATAAACTTTTTCTCATTATCAACTGAGTTCATCTTATATAAATTAGCAATTAATCTTAAGCACTCAAAATTTACCCTGGGGTAGATGTCAATTTCTGAGACAAAACGACGACACCTCTAGCATGCTACGCGTAGGACTGAAACGTTAGTTATAATTTTCCTTCTATTCACTTTTGCGTACTTCCAACAGCTTCGCTTTTTTCGATTGTTCAATCAGAGCGATACTTTCCCTTTGATATATCGCTTACTCCTTCCAAATCGTCGTCTATGGCAGGGAAATCCGATATGCCGGAGATTTTTTGCAGACAAAATAGGACACTGCTCGCTACTAATTAAAATTTCAATCATTCATAATTGAAAATACGTGGCTTGATACATTCAAGTCGAATCCTAAAAATATTTCCAATCAAATAATGAAATAATATTAATAATTGATACAAAATATACCGAGCTGTAAGTGTTTGAAACCTGACCACATTTCTACGTGTATTTTTCCTTGAGTTTCTAATTTGCACCCCTAAGGAGTATATCGAAAAGTAGTTAGCAACATTGATTATTGAATAAAAAGCGAAAAAAAAAACATATTTTGACATCAGTTTTCGATATATTATAGAAAAATTACATTTTCATGCATTTCACTGATTATATTGAAGAAAATCCTAGTTTCTGTGAAACACTCGCACTTTGGACTTGACATTGCCCAATACCTTTTAATTGGACGAAGATCGGGGCAGTTCGGTGGGTTGATGTCCTATCCACGAATTGTACACTATTTTTTGGCAACCACTGTAGAACGGAGTTGGCGTAGTAGGCTGAAGCCAAATCCGACCAGAAGAGAGAAGGAGCCTTATGCTTTCTGTACAGCGGCAGCACTCTCTGCTTTAAACATTCTTCCTCGTACACCTTGGCGTTATTTGTGCCCTTCGTGAACAAAATCGACGACCGCAAACCAAACCAGGTACAAATTGCTTCCCAGACCAACACCTTCTGCCCAAATTCGGTAAATATTCATCGAATTTCCAACAACTTACAGTTCGTTCATTAGTTCGATAATTGAATTGATTACATTGCATTTAGTAATAAAATTTTCGTCAATCTGTCAAAATCTACCTAGCAATCCTGGATGCGGTAACTGTGAATTTAATGTCCATTTTGATTCAAATAGATAAAAAACTCAGAGTGTTCGATATTTTTTATAAATTCCACCTCCACTTAAGTGCAAAAAATTTAATTTAAACACTTTGTGAGATGATGAAAATTGTAAATGAAATCTTGACACATACTCGATATATGCTTCTGACGTTTAAGACTTTTTAACTGGTTTAAACAAATGTGAAATCTGCCCCCAAATGGAACGTTCACAAACCACGTAGACAAAAATCTGATACTTTTTAACCCCTCCGTTTCCCCTCGTTGATTTTCGTAGACTTTTGGAATACAAAACGGTATCTGTTTTCAAGTAATTATAATTTCGTTATTATAAAGCGTTGTCATAAAGTCGCAGTTATTTAAGAGGTGAAGATATAAAATAAATCTAAATCTAAATAAATCGGCTTTACTGGATGAACGATAAGAAAGAAAATGTATTTTCTTGTAGAATGATTAAAATTAGCAGTTTTACATGTGGAAATAGTTAGTTGGGTTCGATTTCATCCTTTAAGGTGTATGTTTTGGCAAATGTTTACTTTCACAATTACAATCATTTCGATTTTTCAAATCTTTCAAACCAAATCGATTAATTTAAAATCAATCTTTACGTCAGTAATTTTTAATTGTGAAAGGCTACAATAAATGAGCTATAGTTCCTGATTATTTTCTCACCCTACTAACATTGGTCCTGTGACACTTGTGGTAAGGTCATGTCCTGTGACACTTATGAACGAGAGTGGTCATTTACGTTACTACAAATTTCATGTTCTAAGTTAGTTTAGGTTGCACGTATCGTGCATTTGGTTCAACTGTTTTTTAATGGTTTTTTAATCAATCGTCAGAAGTTCGGTGTAGCTCTGTGCAATGGAATCGTTTGTTGTAGTCAAGGATTTCAATTTATGTTTTCATAATTTTTGTTCGTTTATTCATGCCATGGTGCAACACTGCACCGGTGTAGTGCAGTTTAAAAACGAAAACGACATAAGCTAATCTGAAAGTCTTGAAAAATTTTACAAACAATTATGAGACTATATTCATTATTATTATGTTGGCCGTCGTATTAAATGATCGTTTGAACCCTGTAATTTTGGAATTGCAAGTCGGAATGAAAAGAGAAATTTTATGGAACCATAAAATTATTCCTTTGAATCAAAACGTGTGACAATCGATTGAGCATTCCATGATATATCGAAGTAAGCTTTACTTTACAGTTTTTGGTTATTATTTACGGTACCAGTATTCAGGAATCAGCATAACCCAAAAAGGTTTGTATGGTTATCGGGCACGTACCCGAATGGGGGCCCGAGGGGCCCTGGTCCCTCCCGAAATCAAAAAAGAGAAACAAAAAACTACAAGGATCAGCCCCATGCGGTTGTTCGAGCCATTGATGTGGAACAAGGCAACCAAAATTTCTAATGATCTACAATAAAAAAGTTCAATCAATCCGAACCAACACCAACACATCATTTGAAGACAAACACGAGAAAAGGTTTTAAGTGCAAATGACAGTTACTCTTTGTTTACTTTCTCTTTCGAGTATTACGGTCCAATCAGCAATCTTCCCATCTAACACTTCACATAGGATTATAGCAAAAACCATCAACTTTCGATATGCACTGTAGAATTTGTTAGAAATTACTGAAATTTGCCGTAATAATTGAAAGAGAAAGTAAACCAAGAGAAACTGTCACTTGCACTTGGGACCTTTTCTAATGTTCATCGAGATTAGTCTTGATTTGGTGTAATTTCGTCGGTTATAACATTTGTTTTATAACCGACGAAATTACACCATTATCCCAAATGCATGCAATTATATCTATGTACATACTTGCGATTTCGATAATTAAGCCTCTCTTCGCCAAGCTTGTGGTCAAGTTTTTTATGCAAGCATTTCTTTTTAGCGTTAAGTTTCTCTACCATTCTGCGATTTCGGTTGAAGCGATAAACTATTTCTCATTATCAATAGAGTTCATCTAATATAAATTAGAAATTAATCTTAAGCACTCAAAATTTATCCAGGGATAGTTGTCAATTTCTCATGGGGAAACGACTTAACATGGAATTCCGAGCTTGCATGACACAAGATCAGAGCATACCAATTAAGGGCTTAGGACGTTTTAAAGGTCTATTTTCACGCTTCAAATCTGATTTTCTCAGAAACGGTGACGAATATCAAAAAACCCAACAGACAATCTCTTAGAAATTTAGTTTAGATAATTCGGTGAAAATTTCAGAATGATTGTTTGACTTTAGCGGTCGGGAAAGTCTTTTTTCTGAAGGAAGAATTGCATAGCTGAAAACGGCAACTTTCAACTTGTTCATCGAATATCTCGCATTCAAAAGCATGGTTCAAAAATCTATCCCGACAAAGTCTAGATAATTTAGTTTGGATGCGATTAGTGCATAAAAACATATATGTTGTCGCGATAAAAATTAAGTGAATGTTTTTTTTGTAATGGTAAGTCCATTTCTATGGCGGCTCCATTTATTTCTGCTCTTGTATTCTGGTAACGTAACGAAACATGAGAGAGAAATAAAATCGGCTCAGCAAGGCTACCAATCAAGCGGTAGCTTTATTGAATTTTATGAGATGTAGTCAAACTTGTAACCGAAAATATCAAAACTTTCTTGGCCACCCGGCCACATCGAGAGTCATTTTACACATTTACGAGAGAGCATGGAGAGAAATGTAATACGCACAGCGAGCGACACGGTTTTACGCTAACAACTGGCCTCAGCCCTTAAGGTGAAATGTAGCGGAATGCGAAAAGCGCGTTTTTGATCAATTATTCAAAAACTAGACCGATTTTCGAACAACCAAAAACACTTAAGTTTTCGAAATCAAATTTATCATAACTAAGTATTCTTAGAATTTTGAAATTTTGCTTTGCCGAGCCGTAATTGGTTTTTGAAATGTATAAACGGTCACTGTTCCGTTCCACGGGGATGGTTTTAGAACTGAAAAGTAGTATTTGTAGCAGAATTTCACAAAGAATCTGAAAATGCAACTCAAAATTATAAAATTTTAGCGAAAACAACCGAAAATAGAAAAAGTTTACATAAACTTTTCTGCATTTTTTTATTGCTTGCGCGCTGCTGTTTCGTATTGAGGTGGTGTGAGAAATGCACGGTGGGCACGGTGGCATTATATCGTGATCAAAAAATAGATATAAAATAATGACGCAAATTTATGCAGCATTGGGTTTTGTGTTGAAATAAAAACGACTTGAATACAATAAAATGAGTATTGTAAGAAATCGTTTATTTTCTAAGTAGCTGTCATTTATACAAACAATGTGATAAACATTGAGGGCCAGCTTCGAGCCAGTCAGCATGGAAAACTTATTGGAATTCATTGGTTTTTCAATTATTATGAATACAATGAATCAACGCTTGATTTTGCTTTCAAAATCGATTGAATAATAAGGAACTACGAAATAACTTTATATTCAATTTCGTGCCCCAAATATGTGCTTGAGAAAAGATTCACTAAATAATTTTAACTGCATGGTATGATGAACTATTAGTGATAATTGGAATGTATTCCAATAATGTAATCTAAGAAATTATTAAACTATTGATAATTTCTGGCACCGGAGGCCAGAGACTGTTTGGTTTTCGGTTCGTTATCGTTGAAACAGACATTTCTAGACTCATCATGGTATACAATTCCGAAAGTCGCTTCCGAAAAAAACTTTTACGTAAATTCTATCTCATCGGCGGGAAGGGCCTGGTGAACGACTGGCAAAGATATCGAAAATACTTGAATGTTCTCTTGTCTTCAACCGTTCTTTTGAAGGAGAATCGATGCTTGCTACTAAAATCAGGCATATACATGGTTAGCAAGTTAGTCAATACATATACATATAACCTCATGTTAATCATTCATAATTACTCATGATTTATAGCTCTAGTGTAAGAGTAATCACTAACAATGATGATTGAATCAGCATATATTCAAAGTGTGAAGAATTCTAAAATCCATTACGTCCCGTCTTTTTTACAAGCCAATATAACGAGAGGTAAACCCACTGCGCTCAATCATTGAAAAAAGTAAAAAAAAAATTTCATCCGCTTCAATTGAATGAACCGTCGCACAAAGCATACCAAGAAAAACGGACACATAGAAACAAGAACTTTTTTTTAAATGATTGAGCGCAGTGGGTTTACCTCTCGTTTTATTGGCTTGTAAAAAAGGCTGGACGTAATGGATTTTTGAATCCTTCACACTTTAAATATATGCTAATTCAATCGTTATTGTTAGTGATTACTCTTACACTAGAGCTATAAATCATGAGTAATTATGAATGACTAACATGAGGCTATATTTATATGTATTGACCAATTTGCTAACCATGTATATGCCTGAGTTTAGTAGCAAGCATGGATTCTCCTTCAAAAGAACGATTGAAGACGAGATAACATTCAAGTATTTTCGATATCTTTGCCAGTCGTTCACCCGGTTCTTCCCGCCGATGAGATAGAATTTACGTAAAAGTATTTACTTGACTCGCATGATAGAGCGCGGTCGAATTTACTTATCGAATACATTCAATGCCAATATATTCCATTCTAATTGACTTTCATTATCATCTTCGAATAAGTAAAAAAGTATTATTTCTGTTGTGTCAATAGGATCGTAGCACTGGCCATGTAATCGAAGCTATGCTTTGAGTCGACTGCGAAGTCTGTTAAAACAGAAAGGCCAAATTTCTTAAAAGGAATGTAATTCCAAACGTCCACACCCAGACATTTTCCTGGTGTGGATTCAGTATTCTCCCAATACGGTTCCGCCACTCCTTGTCTGCGAAGTCTGTTGACACAAATGGTCATATTCAACAATAAATGTAATACCAAGACCTTGCAATGCATTGAACTCAACAGAATTCTACATTATTAGCAATATAAATGACAGTTACTTAGAAAATAAACGATTTCTTACAATACCCATTTTATTGTATTCAACTAGTTTTTATTTCAACACAAAACCCAATGGTGCTTAAATTCGCGTCATAATTTTACATGTAATTTTTGCTCACGATATAATGCCACCGTGCCCACCGTGCATTTCTCACACCACCTCAATACGAAACAGCAGCGCGCAAGCAATAAAAAAAAATGCGGAAAAGTTTATGTAAACTTTTTCAAATTTCGGTTGTTTTAGCTAATATTTTATAATTTTGAGTTGCATTTTTAGATTCTTTGTGAAATTCTGCTACAAACACTACTTTTCAGTTCTAAAATCATCCCCGTGGAACGGAACAGTGACCGTTTATACATTTCAAAAACCAATTACGGTTCGCCAATGCAAAATTTCAAAATTCTAAGAATACTTAGTTATGATAAATTTGATTTAGAAAACTTAAGTGTTTTTGGTTTTTCGAAAATCGGTCTAGTTTTTGAATAATTGATAAAAAACGCGATTTTCGCATTCCGCTACATTTCACCTTAAAGCTTCAAATCGTTTTATGACATGTTTTTGTCTTGCACTCTAGCAACAACCTACCTCTAGCATGCTACTGTAGGACTGAAACGTTAGCTTCAATTTCGCTTCTATTTATAGATTCGCGTGCTTCCAACAGCTTCGCTTTTGCATCGATTGACCAATCAGAGCGATGCTCTCTCTTTGATACATCGCTTACTCCTTCAAAACCGTCGTCTATGGCAGGGAAATCCGGTATATCAAAGATTTTTAGCAGCCAAATAAGACACTGCTCGCTACTAATCAAAATTTCAATCATATATAATTGAAAATACGTGGCTTGATACATTCAAATCGAAACGTTGAAATATTTCCTATCAAATGATGAAATAATATTAATAATTGATACAAAATAGACTGAGCTCTAAGTGTTTAAAACCTGACCACATTTCTACGTGTAGTTTTTCTTGAGTTTCTGATTTGCACCACTATATAGAAAATAAAGATGTGTTCCACATAAAAAACCTTTGATACGAAGCGAACAGAGCCAAAACTAAATAAAATGTAGGTTCAAACCGGGGCAACATAAACAGCAAAAATAATAACACGCAAAAGTGTACTGGTTGACCAGAAAGAGAAAGTGCATGAGCTGGCCATAGTTGGGCAAGATTCTGCTGATGAGAAAGATATGCTGTCGCTGGATCTCGCATACACTTATTTAGGAATAGAAAGACGAAGCGCAAGCGCACTTCGAGCACATGTTTGGCTGGATCCATTATAATATGTCAGAGAACAGAACGAATACCCGACAATGGACTGAAAACGTACTTTGAAGCGGTACGAGTACCTGTAAGGAAGGCTCAATGGGTCGGAAAGATGATGATGCCAGTTTTCTGCAATTGTCTTAGTATACTTTTGGATTACCACAATGTACAGTGGTCCAATCATGTCAAAACACGCGTTTTTTATTTGTGCTTCAGGGATTAATTTTGAAGCTTTCATGTCTTCAGAATAATTTCTGTTTGAAATAGTCCGCTTCTTTCAATATAATCAAAGTTGTCATTAATCCACCTACAAGTGAGTTAAAAAAATTATTTTGCATACAATACGAAATAGAGCATTTATGTCTTAGTCTTTCGTTAGTTAATTAAGAATTATTCATGTACATGTAATAATTGTAGTTATAGCAAGCAAATAAACAATTCATGGAAATATAAAAAATGGTGTTATAATTATATATATATATATATATATATATATATATATATATATATATATATATATATATATATATATATATATATATATATATATATATATATCTCACAGCTGCTTTTAGAAGAAAGGATATCATGAACAAATTTATTCCCTTTAACCTGTAGAATATAATCTACTGTTTAAATGATTATCCTTCAATGAGAAATTGAAATTTCGAATATATTTGTAAATTGTTTTAGCTGTAACTTCTTCATTTTTCAAAAGGCACGGATGGGATAGCCATCAATCTGTAGGTTTTAATAAGAGCTTTAAAATAAAAATTATCAAAAAAAACTACAAGGATCAACCATATGAGGTTATTCGAGCCGTTGATGTGGAACAAGGCAACCAAAATTTCTAATGATCTACAATCAAAAAGTTCAATCAATCCGAACCAACACCGAACATCATTTGTCTTGATTTGCATTTGTTTTATGACCGACGAAATCACACCATTATCCGAAATGCATGCAATTATATCTTTGTACATACTTGCGATTTCGATAATTAAGCCTCTCTTCGCCAAGTTTGTGTTCAAGTTTTTTATGCAAGCAGTTTTTTTAGCGTTAAGTTTCTCTACCATTCTGCGATTTCGGTTGAAGCGATAAACTATTTCTCATTATCAATCGAGTTCATCTAATATAAATTAGAAATTAATCTTAAGCACTCAAAATTTATCCAGGGGTAGTTGTCAATTTCTCATGGGGAAACGACATAACATGGAATTCCGAGCTTGCATGACATAAGATCAGAGCATACCAATTAAGGGCTGACGCAAGTATGTTTTAGGGCGTTTTGAAGGGCTATTTTCACGCTTCAAATCTGATTTTCTCAGAAACGGTGACGAATATCAAATGTCTTTTTTTCTGAACTAAGAGTTGCATAGCTGAAAACGGCAACTTTCAACTTGTTCATTGAATATCTCACCTTCAAAAGCATGGATCAAAAATCTATCCTGACAATGTCTAGATAATTTAGTTTAGATGCGATTAGTGCATAAAAACATATATGTTGTCGCGATAAAAATTAAGGAAATGTTATTTTTCTAATGGCAAGTACGTTTCTATGGCGGCACCATTTCTGCTTGGTAACGTAACGAAACATGAGAGAGGAATAAAATCGGCTCAGCAAGGCTGCCAAACAAGCGGTAGCTTTATTGGATTTTATGTGATGTAATCAAACTTGTAACCGAAAATATCAAAACTTTCTTGGCCACCCGGCCACATCGTGAGTCTTTTTACACATTTACGAGAGAGCATGGAGAGAAATGCAATACGCACAGCGAGCTTTTAAAGCTTCAAATCGTTTTATGGCGTTTCTCTCTTGCTGTCTAGCAGCAACCTACCTCTAGCTTGCTACGAGACGGACTGAAACGTTAGCTTTAATTGCGCTTCTATTTATAGATTCGCGTGCTTCAAGCAGCTTCGCTTTTGAATCGATTGACCAATCAGAGCGATGCTCTCTCTTTGATACATCGCTTACTCCTTCAAAACCGTCGACTATGGCAGGGAAATCCGGTATGCTGGAGATTTTTTGCAGACAAAATAGGACACTGCTAGCTATTAATCAACATTTCAATGATATAAAATTCAAAATATATGGCTATGAACATTCAAATCAATACGTAGAAATATTTCCTATCAAATGATGAAATAATATTAATAATTGATACAAAACAGACTGAGCTGTAAGTGTTTAAAACCTGACCACATTTCTACGTGTAGTTTGTGATTTGCACCCCTAATAAAGATGTGTTCCACATCAAAAATCGAAACCCCGATTTTTTTGGTTCATTTTGAAATTATTGAGAAAAAAATCAAATATTTTTTTCAGTGTATATTTTTTTAGAGTGCCCTATTGATTCCCTACAACTTCTTCCTGGACGCCATTCCTGTTCGATGAACGGTTTCCGAATTACAACGAGACCGTAAACTGTTTTAGCTGTAACTTCTCCATTTTTCAAAAAGCACGGATGGGATAGCCATCAATCTGTAGGTTTCACTAACAGCTTTAAAATAAAAATTATCAAAAAAAATTAAAGCAATGCTTTTTTCATTTAACTTTTTGTGTGTATGTATGTATCATTTCTTTTCACTTATTTTTCTCGGAGAGGACTTAACCGATTTTGACAAACTATAATTCAGATGAAGGTCTTGTAGAACCATATAAAGTTCTTCAATTTTTTTTTCGAAATCGTCTTCTGGTTCCGGAATTACAGGTATGTGATATGTGCAAAAAATATGAAAATAAGTGAACTGACTTTTCTCAGAGACGGCTGAACCGATCCTCACAAACTTGTATTCGAATGAAAGGTATAAATGTCTTATACAAAATCCCGGAATTACAGCTTTATTAGGGTAAAATTACAATTTCAAATCATTTCTTCACTTTGCTCAGAGATGGCGTCACCGATTTTACCGAAATTAAACTGAAAGATCTCATAGTCTTATACCATCAATTATCAATAGACAAATGAACCTGTTTGTTTTTCAAGAATCACATGAAATTATTTTGCGAAAGTCCAGACGTATGAGAAAGGCATCATTACACCACTAGTTGGAATAAAACAGGTTTTTAGATTAGCATCACTTTTTTCATACAAAAAAGCAATGCAAAGTCAAGAGCTTGGTTAGAAAAATGATACAAATATGTGACATAAACGTTGAAGCATGCTTTTGCAAACTAATCGAAACAATCTGGATAAATTGGTGTCATAAATAATATTGAAAAATATTTGAATGAGTCTATTCCGATGAAAAAGAAAGCCATTATCACACTCCTAGGTGGATAAATAATACGTTTTCGAATTTCTCTATAGAAAGGTATTAGAATTGCTAGAAAAACCGACTTTCGAGCGGAGCCTCGGAGACCTGTAGTGTTATATACAATTCGACTCAGTTCGACGCTATCGGAAAATGTGTGCGTGTGCGTATGTGTGAGTGTGTGTGTGTGTGTGTGTGTGTGTGTGTGTGTGTGTGTGTGTGTGTGTGTGTGTGTACTTTTCGAAGATATTTTTACCGCTCAATTTTCTCAGTGATGGCTGAACCGATTTTTACAAACTCGTTTGAAAGCTACTATTGGGCCATTGATCAAGTTGAAAATGGCTGTGACTTCTGGTTCCTTAGATATGTTAGTATAAGTGACGACAAAACGCATTGTTTTTTACCGCGCAATTTCTCACAGATGGCTTAACCGATTTTAACAAGCTTATGCTCGTTTGAAAACTACTACCTGGCCATTAATCAAGTTCGAAGATCAAATAATTGCGACTTTGGGTTCCAAAGATATGATGGCATAAGTGACGTGACCGACAAAACGCGTTGTTTTTTTTTACCGCGCAAGTTTCTCGGAGATGGCTGGACCGATTTTAACAAGCTTAGACTCGTTTAAAACCGTTTGAATTTTCGATCTTGAAAAATTGCATTTGAAAAATTGCAAGATCTATGAAAATTCCACTGAGTGGACTAAGAAGGGTTTTTAGATTAGCATCACTCTTCTCATACAAATGTCAAGCACTTGATTGGAAAAATAATGCCTACAATGTGACATACACACCGCAGCATGCTTTTGTGAACTACTCGAATCAATCTGAATTATTTGGTGGCAAAAATGAGCTTCAGTATTGCTAACGTCAGTCTTTTTAAAATAAGTAAAGTGAGAATGAAAACTAGTTGAGCATACTTACACATAAACGTAAGGGCCAAGCTCGTCCAAAACTGGTTTCGTTCCGTTATTCAAGAATTCATCAGCGTTGGTGACGTTGTAGACGAAAATTCGTATAATTGGTTGAACCGGTGGTTTCGACCACCATCCGAACGATTGCCCTCCTTTCCTTAGCGCTACTTGATGATTAATTATTGCTCTAACTAGTGTGGTAAATCCAAATGTGACTAGAATTCCAAGTATCAGTAAGCTCAATGCGAATGCTATCACAAACCCTGTAGATAAATGAAAGAATGCTTATAATAAGTAAATATGCAACAGATATATGTTAACATAATGAAAAACGATGATGCGATTGATATGATCAGGGCTTTTTTGTGGGGGCACGCGAGAAAAGAAAATTTCGAAAATATCACCGTATCATCTAGGCATTTTGAAGCTGATCATACTTATCAATTCGTAAATGAGTTTGATGATATAGTACCTGTGTTTAGGTCATCAACCAATATGGCGTTGAGATTTTTAACATCCATCATCCTACAACTTGACAAACAAGAATTTCGAAAGAGATTCAAGATTCGATTTAAAAATTTTGTTACTTTTTTAATTCGTTGTTTATTTGACTGCTTGAAAATTTTTCAACACTCATCACATTTCGATTCATGAACCGGAAGACGGATGCGGATGAAATTCAGGAATTCCATATGGGACCATAAGACCGTTCATTTGAATTTAACTCTCCTCATCAATACTGTCCATACTATAGCAATTACATTTCCCTGCCTGTATTGTAATCAACAGTTACTATTTCATAACAATTAAAACTAAATAAAAGTTCAGCTATCATTTTTTACTAAATTATTTTGTTTTTAAACTATGAAAACAGGAAGGTGGAGGGGGTACAAAAAATTTTGCCCCTTACAGAGAGAAATTATATAATAATTTGGTGTAATTCGCGTATAGCAGTTTATAAATACAAATAGAAAAGGAAAACCTGTTTTATTCCACCTAGTGGAGTTATGAGGCCTTTATCATATTACTCATATCCTTTTTCGCCTTTTTGATATAGAAATGATATGTAATCGCTGTGAAACCGACTTTACAACCGAGGCCCGGAGGGCCGAGGGTCATATACCATTCGACTCAGTTCGTTGAGATCACAAAATGTCTGTGTGTAAGTATGTATGTGACAAATAACGTCACTCAATTTTCTCAGAGATGGCCCGAAGAAGAGAGATGAACCGATTTTCACAAACTCAGATTTAAATGAAAGGTCTTATGATCCCACAGACTGCTATTAAATTTTATCCCGATCCGACCTCCGGTTCCGGAATTACAAGGTGATATGCACAAAAAAGGAAAAAAGTCACACGTTTCACAGAGTTGGCGTGACCGATTTTTACAAAGGTCTTATGGCCTCAAACAATTTTCCTGAGTTCCATTTGGATCCAACTTCCGGCTCCGGAATTACAAGAAAATATGTGTAAATTTATGAGAAAATGCGAACTCAATTTCCCCGACAATTTCTTAACAGATTTTCACAAACTATGATGCAAACAAAAGGCCTTGAAATTCTTCAAAAAGTTCCCAGAAAACCCAGATCCGACCCCGGCTCCTGTATTACAGTGCGATTAGTGAAAATTTTCTATTTCATGAGCATTTTTTCACAAGCGATAGCTAAACGAGGTGTACATTTTTATAAAACTGGCAGATCTTGTTAGTTGGTGAATACGAAAAACTATTCCTATAGTTCCTATAGTTTCATAGGTTACTGTTTAATTTCATCCGGGTCTGACTTCCGGTTCCAGATCTATAGGGTGAAGCAGGCATGTCCAAATACTGCACTGCACCGCGTGCTTCATATAACCACCGCCACCGCGTGTATTGAGAATGCCATAGAGTGCCAGTGCACAAAGAGAAACACAAAACGAAATTTCCTAAGCCACGATGCTGGTGGCGGTGTTTTATTTTCGGCGCTGGTGTTTCAAGCTTCATCATACACCGAAACCGCGTGTTTTCAGTTTCGTTAAACACCGGAGCCAAATGTTTTGAATTTCGTGAAGGCACCGAAGAGCATCGGTTATAATCGGCGTTGGTTATATTGTCAATGAATTGAATTCAATCAAACGAGTATTGATGAAAAAAGAATTAATCATTCAAACGCATTTTTCGTCATACCGTGGCGCTATAGGCGCTTATAGTACAAGCAACGTATAAAGCAAAATCGGAAACACTTGGCTTCGGTGTTTGCCGAAGTCAGGAATACTCGACTTCAGTGCTGCCCGAATATCCAAGCACCGTTACTTGGCAATAACACGACTATCGCTATCGCTGAATGAAAAGTTGTATTTATTTGAGAAATCAGAAAATCTTTTAAATTGATTTAAATTTTAATTTCAACCAAAACAAAAAAAAAACGAACCGTCCGTTAGTTGAGACCACTGAATTTACTGAATGTTCGGTTGTTGATCAACAAAATTTCCATTACCAAACGCTCAGCAATCAATTGAATTACCGAACTGATTATCAAGCGATTAGCTGTTGAAAATTCGGTAAAATATTACCGAATTCTGCGAAATTTTCTTGGTGTGTAGCGTTCAATACTCCTGGTGGTGTGCTCACGAGTGAAGGTGAGTACAGTGCAGAACGTATCCGTGATTTTGCCTTGCCGGGGGTGAAGTGTGTTTAATCATTTAGTGCGACGATGCAGAATTAAAGAAAATTTTTATTAACTTGACATAACTGTTTACAAATTTAAAAGGTTATGTTAGTTTATGCCCAAAGAAAGTTTATGATATTCAAGATTGAAATCTAATGATATTTTTGAAAGTATAGGTAATATGAAAAAGGCATCATTACACCTCTAGGTGGATTAAAGAAGGTGTTTTTTTTAATAGAGACCGTTCATAAACCACGAATACCAAAATTTGGAACTTTTGACCCCCCCCCCCCCCCCCACTTTTCATTCACTGAGTTCTATAGTTTCCCTGGGAAAACTTCTATAGTTTCCCTGAGAAAACCCTGCTAACTGCTCGACTGTCAAATTTTAACTTTTAGTTAAAATAATTCGCGAGATGGTCCAAAGTATTAATGTTACTAGAAAAACTTAATAAGTAGTCGAGATGAATTTTGATTTTGACAAATTTGAGATATTTGTGTTGAAAGTTAGTTTAGTTATATCGGTAACTTTGAAAATTCACCGGGAGGTGTCATCAATTCTCAGTTATTACTGATACACAAGCGGCAATGAAATAGGTACAATGATTCTCAAACGTCTTTACCGGATGAACGATAGGAAACGATATTTTTCGCAAATTGGCACTTCAGCAATACTACACATTTACTTTTTTTAATCTGACTTGCTTGAGGTAATGCTAAGCTGATAAAACATAATTCTGACTTGACTGATAAAATAGTAATCGTGAATAAAAAATGAGACTACGTAGACTTTGCACAAACCCCCTCCCCCCTCGTAGACAAACGTAGACTTTCATGAACCCCCCTCCCCCTCGCCAACGTCAACGTGGTTCATGCATGGCCTCATACGTTTATTATGTCTAAATCAGAATTCAAAATAAAAATTATACCCGTATACTAAAATTAAAACTTAATGCTTACATATCTACTACGCCGTTGCATTCTTCAATAAAGTTGATGTAGCTTAACAAGGTTTTTAAGATTTGAGTTCGCGTAACTTTCGCGATCCACTCTAATGATGATCGTATCAGTTCACCTCTCTGAAATGTGGGCCGGCTACCAGTTTTTGCTGTAGAAGATTGTAAGCTTCCCTTACTCTCAAGCAGAAAAAGAATTGTTCATGTTCGTGCGTGTTCGATGGTTTCAGTCTGTACTGTACAATGCAAACATTGCTCACCGTCGGTTCGTCACATTACGTTCATTAGCCGTATGTGTTGAATTTTTTGGTTGACCCACATGTGCACTGCGCTGAGTTGATAGAAACCAGGGAGGACGCTTCAAAATCATTTTCAGAATTTTATTCTGAACCCTTTGAAGCGTTTTCTTCCTGGTGGAACAACAACTTGACCAAATTGGTACTGCATAAAGCATGGCTGGTCTGAAAATTTGTTTATAAATTAACAATTTGTTTTTTAGATATAACTTAGAATTTCTGTTTATAAGTGAATATAAACATTTGATATATTTGATCCTTGAAAGTGAGTTTTTTGTCATACGTTAAACCTAAGTATTTTGCTTGATCAGACCATGTCAATTCCAAGCCATTCAATTTGAGAA
This sequence comes from Malaya genurostris, assembly GCF_030247185.1. NCBI lineage: Eukaryota > Metazoa > Arthropoda > Insecta > Diptera > Culicidae > Malaya > Malaya genurostris. The sequence continues at coordinate 158,404,488 of NC_080572.1, forward strand.
TGTGATTATTATTAGGTTTAAGAAAAGAGGCTCTTGGCTTGTGAGGAAAGATAATTAATTGCGTTTTTGCTGCATTTGGTTTAATTTTCCATTTTGGCAGATAATCACTGAAAACATTTATGCTTCTTTGTAGGCGACTGCAGATTACTCTTAGATTTCTACTTGTGGCTAACAGACTTGTGTCGTCACAGAATAGCGATTTCTGACAACCAACGGGTAGATTTGGAAGATCAGAAGTGAAAATATTATACTATATTGGAGCTACGCTTGAACCCTGCGGAACACCTGCTCGTACAGGTAGCAATTCAGATTTATCATTTTGATCAAATAAATAGGAAACAGGAAATCAGACATTTTAGCTATTAAAGATTTATTTGCCATTATCATGTTCGTTACTTGTCCCGGGTTGGTGGTTCAATGCATAGGACGCTGGTCTTACAAGCCAGTTGTCGTATGTTCGAGCCCCGACCTGGAAGGAGTCTTAGTGTCAGTAGGATCCATAGTACTATCCATACAATGATTATGTACACTAAGAATCGGCTGCGAAGTCTGTTGAAACAGAAAGGCCAAATTCCACCAAAGGAATGTAATGCCAAGACTTTGCATGTTCGTTACTCTTACAAGTTAATGAGTAGTTGAATTTTCATGACGAAATCCCAACTGCTCTGGTAAAAAAATTGAATTCTCATTTATATGAGACATCATTCTCAACAAGATAATTTTTTCGAAAAGTTTACTGATAGAAGATAAAGACATTGAAAAATGTGTTTATTGTGGGGAGAGTTCTCATGATCTCTCAGCATGCGCTGCATTTAAGTTGCGCGAAGACCAAATAAAGCATTCTATAAAAGCACGATCTAAGCGCACATATGCAGAAATGACCAAAACTGCCATTGATGTCCCCCCTCGCGAAACAGAAAACGGTTTTTGAAATCTAGAGTTAGAGGAATCTTACTCTGATGAAAATAGTGAAAGTACATCGTTTGTCACTCCTCAAGGTTCTGTTAAGAGGAAGAAGTCCTCCCATAAATTACCAAAAACAGGTACCTAAAATTACACCTTCTGATCCCCGTGTAAAATCTAAACAGCCAAATTTAAAAGCAAAAACTGTGCCTCTTGGTTTGTCAAATTCACAAACCAATCCAGGAAATAGCATAGGCAAAGACAATAATCCAGTGTCCTCCGTTTCACAGCTACCATCAGGATTACTGAAGTTTTCGGAAATTTTAGAATGGATTTTCACAGCATTCAATATTTCTGTACCCCTAAAGACCCTCATAATGGCCTTTCTTCCGATAGCTAGAACTTACTTACTATGGGGCGCCTTTTTAAAATTTACTCTGTACAAGTATGGGCAGACTTTATCGCGAATATCTTTTGATGTACTTAACCCAACAACATATTTTTTTCTAAAAGCTATCGAAAATATGATCAGGAATTTGTGATTCAATTTTCAACAGTGTGGGAGAACCATAAATAACTGAAAAACAACGTTTTCTAAAACTTTTGGAAATAGTGAGGAAAATTCATTATGCTTGCTTTCCTTTTTCTAACCCGGACGGCGGTTTTGATGTAGTCAAGCACATATCAGTTCCGATTGTTTACTGGATGAGTATAAAAGGTAAACTTTGATTGAAAATCGTTCATTTATTCTAATGCTTCAGACGGAACTGGATGTCGAGGTGAGATTCTCCCACCAACATAAGTAAGAATAAACCAAGTATAAAGGACTATTCACACACTTCAGTTCCGTGACGGTTCAGTGAAAGTGCCTTCAGTGCGCCGTCAGTGTTCTTTTTTATCGGTACCCTTCCGTTCCGTTTCCGTGCTGTTTCCGTTCCGGCACAGCCAATGCAATGACATACCGACTTCAGTGAAAATAAAAAATATCGGTGACGACGAATTTGAGTTTGCCGGACGGACGCGACACTGACGGCGAGCTGCACTGAAACGGCACTGTGCCGGATAGGTGTGAATGCGCGCATAGAAAACGAATGAAATAATATCAGTATCCGTGCACGGTGTTATGCCGGCACTGAACCGGACCGGATATGTGTGAATAGTCCTTAAAGCGTGAAACGCTCAGGTCGTGCTTTCGTTTGTACTTCGATTGTCGGGAGCAGAACACGCCAGTAATGAGAGCAAATTTTTAGCGTGGTATAAAGTCTCAAATGTTTAGGTCGTGCTTTCGTTGGACTTTGGAAGAAGAATTTAGTTTCAAAAGTATGTTTCCGCCGCAAATGATTCAATCACTGTCCTGCAGTGGAATTGTCGAAGCATCATGCCAAAACTTGATGAATTCATTTAATGTTTTGTTCATAAAAATTGTGATGTATTTGCTTTGTGCGAAACATGGCTTACATCAAACTTAGCTTCAAATTTTACAGACTATAACATTATACGATTCGATAGAGACTCCGTATGGTGGAGTGCTTTTAGGAATTACGAAAAGCTATTCCTTTTATAGATTCCTTCTACTTCCAGAATGGAAATGGTTGCTAGACAAATAAACATTAAAGGAAAATACATTTGAATTGCCTCGGTATACATTCCTCTAACAGCTCAAGTTGGACAACGATTATCTCTTTGCTCGACTTCAATTCGACTAGATTGTACCTGGAATATTACCTGATTTACACGGTAGCTATCATTTACCAATCATCATCTCAATTAGCAGTAACAAATTCATTGATAATTCAGTTAATATTCCATATGATTTGACAAAAAATGTTGACTGGAATAAATACCAAAGTAATATTTCAAGTGTCTTAAATTCAATGAAAGAAATCCCTCTTCTGGAAGAATATGACTTCCTCGTTTGTTCGATTCTGGAAGCCGCAGAACAAGCCCAAACCAACCGATTTCTTGGTCCATCGACCAACAGCAGGCCTCCAAACCCTTGGTGGGACAAAATGTGCTCAGATGCTAAACATGAGAAACAAAAAGCTCTCAAAACGTTTTTAAAACGAGGAGAAGTAACTCCTCAAAATTTTGAAAAATTCTTGGTCTTAGAAACCAAGTATAAGAACATACTTCGGGCCAAGAAATGTAGCTATTGGAGACATTTTGTCGAAGGATTGTCTAGAGAAACATCAATGAGCACTCTTTGAAACACGGCCAGACGAATGAGGAATCGTAACGTAGGAAATGAAAGTTAGGAATATTCGAACCGATGGATATTTGACTTTGCTAGGAAAGTGTGCCCAGATTCTGTTCCTACGTAGAGCATTATTCGAGAGTCTACTCCAAAAAATTGGTTCCATTGATAGCCCTTTTTCAATGATGGAATTTTCTATAGCACTTTTGTCTTGTAACAATAACGCTTCTGGGTTGGACAGAATTGAATTCAACTTGGCGAAGAATCTGCCCGACCTAATAAAGAATAAAGAGATAAATGATTGCCTTTTATTACTTTAGTCTGACATACAAATCGCCTTCGTTCAAAAACAACAAATAGTATCTGTATTTATAGACATCAAAGAGGCATTTGATTCAGTTTCCATTGCTGTTCTTTCAGAAGAGTTCCACCAACATGGATTTCTAGCGGTTTTAAATAATTATTTCTACAACCTTTTGTCAGAGAAACGCATGCATGCATGGCGATTTGGCAACATTCAGAATTAGCTACATGGGTCTACCGCAAGGCTCATGCCTCAGTCCGTTCCTATATAAATTTTACGTGAATTACTTTGACAGCTGTTTAGTAACTATACTAAACAGCTGTAAATCAGGAAATATTCCAGGTCATAAATTTCACCCTCAATAGCCAAATGTGGTGCTATTGAGGGTGCAATTTATGAGTGACCGATTGATTTCAACGAGTTCTATATCGCGTCTCGGCATAGAACACTTGCAGCTGTCAAGCTTCTTGGGATAGAGATGATCTGGGTCTACATTTGAATTTAAGTTAGCGATCTATTCAATCATATGTGAAAGTGAAGTGAGCTCCATTTTATCTCATTTCATTATTATTGTCGGTACTTCCGGATTCGAAAGCTGGATATCGGCATAGTGTCAATCGATTCTTAAGATTCTCCATGGCGATTTGAATTTTGGAAATGAATCGGTTGTCGGACTTGGATAAAATTCGGCAAACCATTTACGGGACTTTCAATGGTGTATTTGGTTTTAGACTCTCATGGTCTGCAAACTAGAGAAAATTACTAGCCAATATAAAGACGTAGCTTATTAACAAAGTATTCTTGAAATTGACATTTTTATACTAAGCACCTTACATCTGAACCCAGGGTTTTGATCCGAATAAAAATTGAGACATTCTCATGGCATCTTAAGACCTTCCATCTCCGAAAAAAGTGAATGACATTATTTTCACATTTTTTGTACATATCACCCTGTAATTCCGAACCGGAAAGCGGAACCAAATGAAATTCTGGAACTTTTATGAGACCATAAGACCTTTCATCTGAATCTCAGTTTGTGAAACTCGGTTTAGCCATCTCCGAGAAAAGTGAGTGACATTATTTTCACATGTTTTGTATTGTGACATAACACCCTGTCCGGAATCGGAAGTCGGATCCAAATGAAATTCAGGAACTTTGCATGACCTATAATTTGAATATGAGATTGTGAAAATCGACAATCTCCAAGAAAAGTGAGCGACATAATTTTCACAGTTTTGATGCATATCACCCTGTAATTCCGGAAACGGTAATCGGATTCAAATGAATATATGGAACTGTACTGTATAAAATTATAAGACTTTTCATTTGAATCTGAGTTTGTGAAAGTCAGTTCAGCCATCTCCGAGAAAAGTGAGTTACATTATTTTCACATTTTTGGTGCATTATTTTCACATTTTCAATTCATACCACCAGGGCAGTAATAGCGCTCTTGCCTAAAAGGGGAGAGTAAGAAGAAAACAGTGGGTAGGCAAATGTTATACAATGGTTGGTGAGGGGGTGGGGTGGTAAACGAGAGTGGGCTAACGACGGTGTTAGAATCGGCATGTAGATCTAATTACTGACCAAAAAGATGGTGGAAGACAGAGAAAACGACGGGGTTAGAATCGGCATGAAGATCGAAAAACGGATGGTGGATGACAAAGAAAATGTAGAATGGACGGCCTATTTAATTTCGACGAGCGAATCTATAGGTAAAATCGAACAAGTGAGAACATCGATTAAATAGACGGCCCATACTAGAAAACGGTTCGTTATAGCCGTAATTAGTGCGAGCAGATTGAAATCTGAGAAATGGATGAGATCGGAGGTTGCGAAAATTCATAGCTAGGTTCAGTTTATGTAACAATTCGGGGCAATCAGTTTGAGATTGTAGCAAATCCGCCACGAAAATAGCTCTACAGATGTCTCGGCGTACGGAGTCTAAATCGATAAGTTTACAGCGCTCACTATAGCTGGGAAGGTTGTTGGGATCCCTCCAAGGAATACTGCATCTAGTGGAAAATATCCAATCCCATACAAAACAATTTTCTAGATATTCTCAACTTTCCGGCTGGATTTGCTTCATTATTTATATGCAACATTATGGGAAAAGTCAGAGCGGATAACAAAACAACAAGTGTAAATTCGTGCAGCCATTCTTGATTGATGCGCGTACATACATTTATCAATTTTGTTTTATAGGGCAAACGAGGAATTTTGGACCCTCTAATATATTTTTGTCCCACGTCCATTCTGCTAATGCCGATTCTGTTAATTTTGGGATATGTTGTCACTAAATGCCTATAGTTTTTAGGTAAAATATGCAAATGTTGTAAAGTTGATGTTTTGTGTTTGAAAAAGTCAATTGTAATTTTTGCCTCTCTCATATAGAGCAATTCCAGGAATGAGTAGACGAAAAAGTGACAAAATCAGAATCGACCTTCTCCGATTTGGATGAAACTTTGCACATGACTTCAGTATGGAAAACCATATGTTTTGAACTTTCGACTCACGACTGATTTTTAAAAAGGGCGTATGTTTTCACAAAAAATTCCTATTTCAAATCGTTGTAACTCGGAAACCGTAAATTGTATAAAAATGGCGTTCAGGAAGAAGTTGTAGGGAATCAATCGGGCACTCTAAAAATATATACACTGAAAAAAAAATTGTTTTTTTTCTCTATAATTACAAAATAACCCGAAAAAATTAAAATTAAAAAAAATCAGGGTTTCATTTTTTTGATAATTCTTATTTTAAAGCTCTTTTTAAAACCTACAGATTGATGGCTATCGCATCCGTGCCTTTTGAAAAGTGAAGAAGTTACAGCTAAAACAATTTGCAGATATATTCGAAATTTCAAGTTCTCGTTGAAATATAATCAAGGAAGAGCAAGGATGTGAAGCAACTTCTCGTAACTTTACTTTTGCCGGTTCGGATAGTAAATGGCAAACGACCTTTGCCTTTACTTTCTGACATATCAGAGACTCGAATGATTCGTATCGCTAAGATGCCTAAGTTCGATTCCTCTGGTAGAAGGTAAAAGTTTAGATACGAGAAGCCTTCTGCTTACTTAAATGACCCTAGTCACGCCTCACTTTTCCGCACTCTGTCTTCACATCCTTGCTCTATAATTTCATATTCTTTCACCTCTCATAATCTCTAGCTGGTTTGATATCGTTAAAAACCTTAAAAACATATTCATTTATTACTGGTAAACGAAATTAGAACTTTTGCTCTGCTTACGGTAGGGCTTGAATAGTATATCGGCATAGCTAGAAGAGTCATATGCATTCCACCAAATCATTTGGCAAGCAATAATTTTTATATCCAATTAGGCACGTCTTTTCTCTCGTTAAACAAAACTTGTCAGAAATCTTCTCAGCAAATAAATCATTTTTTTTAATTAGGAAAATAACAATGGTTTTAAATCTGTCAGAGCAACTTGCAACTTGCAATTTGCTTAGTGTTATCTTATATCCTCATGCTAGGGACACTCCCTTCCATTGAAAAATACTCTTAAGACAATCTCTGAAGAGTAAGAAGTACCTGTGTTAAGTTTGGTAAGGGTACGCTAAATTATACTGCACGGAACGACCGAAATCAGCATTTTCGCGAAAAATTTAGTTGATTTGCTGATTTTAGTTAGTTATTTTTTGAGACAACTAAAAAAATCTTACTTTTGCTGATTTAGATTTTTTATTCTCATTCCCTTAATAATAATAAAATATTTGTTGAAATGACTATTTTTTTTAGTTGAATTCACAAATTAAACGTACTGTCATTTCTTAGCTAAGGCACACTTCATATCCAGTCAACTAATTTTTTAGTTGAATTAAAGAAATATAATGTTGTAAGTTTTTTTCAGCACAGTAAATTCTACATTTTAACTAATTTTATAGTTATTTTGGAAATTTTGTTGTTAGAATCAACTAATTCAAAAACAGTAATACGAATTAGGCGCAGAGCTAATTTCGGTCGTTCCGTGTGGTGTTATAATGCAACATATGTACATAAGCATGTGCAAATATTGTTCATGTAGCGATTGTGGTACTATATAATAGTAAATGATTCTATCGCAATTATCTACTGTCTGTATAGAATAGAATCGCCAAACGAGAATGAGCGACCGTTTTTTGCTTCAGAGCGAATCCCCACAGCAGCGTTCTATAACGTAATGACTCAGTCTTTAAGAAAAAAACACTCTCGCATTAGTGTCCATTCTATGTTAAATGAGCCATGCTGGTTTTACGTTGCTGAGATGACATCCGATTCTCTTTCGTGGCACTGACTGAATCGTGTGAAGAGCTAGAGAGCGTCCTTTAATACGATTAATGTCGTCCTTGATCAGGGGTTCCACAAGGAAGTAATTTAGGATCATTACTTTTCGTATTGTTTTTCAAAGATGTCTCATTTGGTTGCAAATTGATTGTTGTTTCTTCCCAAAACGACAAGCGTCCATTTTGGGAATTTTTGAAGAATTTTCTTCTACACGGAACCACCCGCGATCCCATTTCAACCAGAATATTAGTTGATTTTCTGAATTCGATTGGTTAAAATTTGGTACAACTAATCGATTGTTGCTTTAACTAAACTGTCATTTTTGTTTTTCGATTAGCAGAAACGAGGGTTGAAAAAAAAAATGCTGTCAAATAGTGAGGACACATACCTTTTAATTTCAACAAATATTTTAGTTGAAATAACTGGTGTTGTTATTTAAACAAAATTCTGTTAATTGAAAAATAAATCGGTTTTATTTGTTTTAGACATTGCAAATAGTTGAATCAACTCTAACAATGTTATTGATTTGCGAAAATAATCAAAATATACTTACTGATACACGTTATTTTCTATTTGAAATAAATTCGGAATGTTGAGATTCATGAAATAAATATCGTTGTTAAAATATAAACAGTATTTTATATTGACATGTAATATCATTAGGGATGGTAAAACCACCGATCACTGCTGATTTCAAGTGATCTTAACCAAGGAATAAATTATCATTACGAAATCAGAACTGATCTGATCTCTAAGTCATTTTGGTTTTTGTATGATCATGATCATGTCAAGTCGAGAACAGTAAAGATATAAATTCTAAAAATATACTTCTGATTCGATCGGAAATGATTGATGTAGAAAAACGTTTTTAATCAGCAAAAGTGGCCGGAGGTGCGAGTAAATTAGCGAAATTATTAAATTTACCTAAAATGAGTATTGAAAGATGATGCCTTCAAACGGTTGAACTAAAGTTATGCACTGATAATTTTAGTCAATTTATATAAACTTGGGTGCATCAACCACTGGGAATTAGAATTTTGCGACGGCAATTCAAACGCGCCATTCAATCGCAGCGCGTTCTGTGTGTTTGAAACCATTCGCTCCTGTTACTTTTATAAATTAAATTCATGTCAAAAAGCTTTTTATTGCTAATGCATGAACATCATCATCGGTATCAAACAGCTGGAAGTAAAACAGCCTGCTGGAAGTAAATCAATGATCGAATTTGAAGCATAAAATTTTTGAGCATACCTGAAAGATAACGAGATGATCATTCATTAACATTTTCTAACTTATCACCAAATCTTTTTCATCTTAAACAACGTTAACTGTATCACAACACCGCTGTTAGATAAACACTTGTTATGGAATCATAAATTTCTCAAATCGAATGGACACAATTTCACCAAACTTTTTATTCATCGATGTTGTTTTCATTGACATTTTGAAGCGACGCGAAAAGATTTCAACAAAAAAAGTTGTTGATTTTGCATTGCGATTATTGTTTTGCTTTCAACTGTGTCCGGCATTTGACAGCATTCAACAGGTTGAATCAAAAAGAAATTAGTTAAATCAACTATCGCAAAAATCAAAAACTGCGATGTCGCAATTTTATGATCGAAGGGTTCTCCGTGTATGTCGCTACAATCGGATTCAGGAAGAATATCGTAAATATTGTTAGACGGCATAAGATCAACAGAAGGGAAATCCGTCCGTTGTCTTTTATTTTTACATTCAGATTCTATAAGATCGTGAATGTTATTAGAAAAATGTTGAATAACGGATTGTAATTTATTCCGTATTGAATTATTTTTAGCTTTAGGCTTGTTGCCTTTCCGGTTGGACGCAGGTATTTTTGAAATGAATGAAATTTGAAATTAAATTAACTAGGCTAAATTAGTCTTCCATTAGACTCCTTGTTTGAAAAAGTCTTGATAAAGACTTATTTTGTGGTAGTCTTAATAAAGACTGATTAGTTCGAAGAATAGTTCTTTGAATAGCAAGCCTCAATAAAGGCTGAATAATTTCTTAGTTACTCTAATATCACTCTTTGTATAGCCTTGAGAAAGGCTGAATAATTGTTAGTCTTTAAAAAGACTGTTAGTGATTCAGGTAGCCTTGAAAAAGACTGAAGCCTTGAATCAATGAAACTCTAGGTAGCAAGAAAAAATTTTCCAGGAACCAAGAGCTATACGCGTGCGGTGCGAACGACTATTCAACACCGACTGACTATGTACACCTAATATAATGTTTTCGAGAGCATTGGTGATGTAAACATATAAATCCACCAACAAATTTTTAAAGTTGGCTGAATCGACTTTTTTAATCGTAACTAGTAACTTGTAGTACTTTTTCGCTGAAATAAGCTTGTAAGTTAAAAGTATAATTAGATATAAGAATGTAATGATTTTTAAAGATGTCCTATCACACACTACTGGACAATAAACAACCTAACAAACAGATGAAAAAGTGATATGCGTTCAAAATTATGACAGAAACATTTTACGTGGCAAAAGGCACATCATCTCACAACTAGAGGGATAATATCAGAAAATTTTTATATCGGCAGTAGTGATTTGCAACGATTTTTTCGTTTATTCAATAGCAAAAATAGATATTTTCCAGGAACCAAGTTTTTTCCGGGTGTTTGAAAAATGGTATTTTGAACCAAATAAAATGCTTCATTCTAAATAAACGTTAGTTTTCGCATAATAAATTAAGATCAACATTACCACCACAGAGTACAAACTTTTTCTTCAACTATGATTATTCAAATAAAAATCGTTGAAAAGGTGGAGTAATTAAAAAAAATCCTACCGATTTAACTGCTATTGCTGAAAGTATCATCTTTAAAGCAGCGCCTCTATATTTCATTTTAGCGTCATTCTGCCAATAGAGAACCTGAAAAATGTATTCATATAAAATTTTTCTCGCGACATCTGAGATAATGCTTTGTGTTATTTATTAAAGAATGTTGTGTTATTCAATTTATTCTTATTCTTTAAGTATATGAGAAGGAATTCAGTATAATGCAACCTTTTTAAAGTTAATAAAGGTATACACAACAATTTTACCTATATTAGGCATTAGATCTGTAAGTCACTGGACATTATGCAAGGGATATTACTTTCTATGACTACTAGCTCAACCTTACCAATCCGGCATTGCCATTTTCTCGCTAAACCAGTTTCAAATACCCCTGTATATTGAAGTGACTGGTTTTCTGTTATTGCCAATCTTGTTTCTGTATTGTGAATTGCCACAACACAAGTTAGGTATACATATGTATTTATATATTTGAATGAAATGTTCGCATGGTTATACTTACACCACTTCCTCAGGAATGCACTGGATAGTTTAGCGCATAATCGGTTACTTCGGCCATGCATTTTGTCGTTTGATCACAAATGAAGAGCCGCCTATATCTAATATCAACTGTAGATAGCAGGAAACAGAATTGGAATCCTCGTCTTAACGACTACATTCAGTAGTTTATTCACCTTCAACACAATCTGCAAATTTTATCCATGTTTTCAAAATTAAGCATAAGTTTAAAATTCTATTTCTCACTCCATATTAACGAAATTTTGTTAAATAATGTTAACGCGAACGGCTACAATTAATTATTACTAAACAACGTCACTCGCCTCGACCTCTGTTTTAATAACAGTTTTTTCTCAGTTGCATTGAAATACGGATACCTTGTTTTAATAATGGAGCCTCACAGTAAGTTTCTTGATTATCCCTCATATACTGAAATTGTCTTCTAATAATAAAAACCCGGAACAAGAATTGTATATTTAACTCCATGTATGATGTCTCAATGACTTTCATAATGTTATGAACCATAGCAGTTTGAGGGTTAGCATATAGGATGAAGTACTTACAATGTGAGAGATTTTTTTCTAACATAAGAGATGACGCAGATTAACGTCGCACATCTTCATGAAAAACGAATACATTTATCATATAAGCCATTTGCGTCTTAAGTCACTTTGCTTCGTTCGCAGGTTAATGAGGTAGCTTCGAGATACCGATTTTGTATGTTACCGGCACTTCTACTGTCATTAATCGCTATACATTTAGTCTCTTGGTAATTAGATGCAACCCAAGTTTATTTGTAGGACAAATAGTTGCTAAAATCCAAGATCTGTGTTGGCGCTTTTAAAACATATTCTTGTTATTATTCAAACTATGTTTTAAGAAGCATCGCCAAGTGGAAGGTTAAACCTGTTTTTCACATTGAGTTTAAAACAGAACAAATGCCAAGGGTGTGTAGTTTGTTGAACTACTACTAAATTACAAAACGGATGATCTTTTCTTGATTCGAAACTACGGTCTAGAAATTACCTTGATTTCGAAACTATGATCCTGAAATCAGCTTTGAATCTATTCATCTCATCTCCCACAATTCCAAGCGGTATTATTTTGTTTCCGACTTTTGTTATCTGTTATTTGTTGTATTGTTTACTTGATTTAATAAAAAGCAGTCCAGAAATCCAATTTGGATGGAGCTTTAACTTTGTACTAAATGATATAAACTGGTAAATGTTTAGTGCTCCACTAATAAAAAGTTTTAGATACAAAAAAGAAGTTGCTAATATGTTCAAATGACTCCCAGTTTTCTGTATTACAGTACTCGAAGATATCCCGATTCGTCGCCAAAAAATGGTTTATTTTTATGAAGGGCATTTTTTCGAAGTATTGAATCCCTATCATCAAGCAGTAACAAGTTTATAACTAAAAGCAGTTTTCTTGGCTAGTTTTGATACAAGTCTGGTCTCGTTAGTAGTTTCTAACATGTAACTAAAAATTAATTACTTTCAACTAGTGACTAAAAGATAAATAATTTATTATTGATACGTTTTCGGAATTACTGGTTGCATCTTGATACTCAGTGAAGGATTTAGCAAACGGATATTCCGGTGGGACCGTTTCTAATATCACATAATCTAAATCAAATTTTAGTATTCTATAAAACGAATTAAAAAAAGGTCTCATAGAAAAAATAGGAGAAACATTGTGATGTTACTATAAATCGTATAAAATCAAGTTTTTCTTTGAAACATCCTCTTCAAGATTGACTTTGATTAATTTTATTTAGGTGTGTTGAAGCGTTGTAAACTGTCAAATGTTTCTAGTTTTTATTAGATTGCCAAATGTTTCTAGTTTTTATTAGATTCCAGTTTCTAAACACCCTGTTTTCATTTATTATCTAGCTGAAGTTTGTAAAAGTGTGAATAGATATTGCTTATTGTAAAATTGAATAATAATGAAAGAACGTTATTAGCTACCGCATTGAAAAAATAATTTAATACATTTAATGCATGACAATTTTCTCGTCGAATGAACAACATGATATATATATATATATATATATATATATATATATATATATATATATATATATATATATATATATATATATATATATATATATATATATATATATATATATATATATATATATATATATATATATATATATATATATATATATATATATATATATATATATATATATTTATATATTTGTGTTTTTTGAGAACGATATAAATAAAATTGAAATGTCCTTAAATTGCACAATTTTTCGTTTATAATGAGATTCAAAGGAGACCTCTTCGTCGTGATATATTCTTCTAGCTGAAACCAATAAGCTTTCACTCGTTTACAGTTTCATTCAGTCAAACATCTCTTATCTTGAGTGCTGTTTTATTATTCATCTTTACATGCATCAAAATGCAGATGCATTACCACGCTATATGAAGCATACTTCGCATAATACAACGAAAGCGCATATCTTCTACTAAACTGATGCATTTGACTGTACTCAATCACGAAGCGTTCAATTTTCTAGCAATTAAATCTGGGTTAGCAGAGCATATCTGTTAGTTTTTTTTCTATAGCGATGTTTTTATCTGATGGATACATTGCTTCATAATGTTTTTTTTTTCAAACTTTCAAAAAGAAGGTTTGCTACGCAAGCCCATGACCACCGCAATGTACTGTAAGCGTATTGTTAAGGGGAGGATAGGGTCTAAATGATGAAAAAAATCATCATTTTCGCGAATTTTCTCAGAACTATATACAAATATTTTGTATGTTAAAAAGCATCATTTTGTAATTTTTTCGTGGAAAACTATTGAGAAATAAGTCGGAGAAGAGGCATTTTTGAGGACGCTTTTCTTAAAAATCATGATCTGCATAGTTAGAGCAGAAGTTTTTCTAAACCCCAACGTTCCTGTTTGATATTTTTTTATTTTTTTGAAATTTTGGGGGTTGTTTAAATTCGGCCATTTTGTAGCTGTAAAATCTCCCCATAATAACAAACAACGAAAAGGAAAACGTTGTGGTCTGGTTTTTTATATGTAGAAAGTGTGTGCAAAATTTGAAAAAAAAATACGATGGACACGGACTTTCAAAACTTGATTTCGAGAAAAACGCGTTTAAAGTTTATTGTCTATAAAATCGAAGGAAACAATTTATTATTCAAGGAAGCACGCAGGCTCTAAGATTCTCAAATAGCCATATTTTTTCTTTTGTAGTTTGTTATAATGAAACATTTCGAGAATGTTTTGTCAAGTTTTTAAGTCAATCGAAGCAGAAATCTTGGGCCTGTGTACGCAGCTCTTATTTCTTCGTAGTATGAGATCGGCAAAGATAAAGAACCATAACTTGCTGCGTTTTGTTCCGATAGGCTTCAAAATTTCACAGAACATTCTTGAAATATTTTACTATCAGAAAATAGAAAGAAAATAATAAATGATTTTTCAAAAGTGTTAGACCCTACCCGCCCCTTAAGGATACAGAAAGAATGATTAATGGTCGCCACATTCAAACCAGTCATTTAGATTTCTTTTCTTGTCGTCCACGTTGAACAAAACGTACGAAATAACACTTTTTATGGAAATTCATATTGGTAGAATAATTCAAAGACTGCGGTATTATAAGTTAAATAATTGAGTTATTATAAATTAAATGATTGTATAGAATTTATACCGTTTTCGTTTATTGATCAGAGCAGCCCGAGAGCTGACCAAGGGTCGTCCAAACAACTTTTGATGTGTTTATTTTAGCAACCTGGGGTTGCTCTAGATCGAACTCCAATCGCGTAGTTTCACTCTGAAAATTTTCTCGGGTCGCATCACGCATCCATGCGAGTTTGTTTATTTTTTTCTTTTTTATATGAGTTGTTGTTCAGGGTGCGTACCACGTGTTCGTTTCACTCGGAATCAGAGTCGCCCGCGAGTAGGTTCAAAAACGAAAACGGTATTAGAAGCAAATAGTTTTGAATTCGATTATCAAGTAGGCTTTAACGAATCGTAAATTTATTTCATTTAAACATAATTCGACTAGTGCCCCAAAATATTAGTTTTCCTCAATCAAACGCTGTCTGATTGGTGACCGGAGCTTTAGATCTTCTCCACTTTCAACTATGTATAGTCTTTCTTATGATATAGTTTTGCTGAGGGATAATTGGCAGCATAGGAACAGTATATGAATATATATGAATGCTAAAATTCTAAAGATTCTCATAAAATGTTCTCAGTACCCATGGGACTTTATTGAGCACCAAAATACCGTATACTCAGTGTATCGTTGGGTATTATTCTTTTCTAAACTGGTATATTGTTTAGAACTGGTATATTGAGCCAATTATTATATTGTGTAACTCAAACTCGGCAGAATTTTTAGAGTCAGTTCACAAAAACTATAAAACTCATTATTGGTTTAGTAAAGATAACTTTACCATTTAGTAACTATCGCTACTCACAGTCAATATAAATTAACGGTACGGAAACAGGATGAAGGGCCTTTTCAAGTCTGTGATATAGCATTCTTACTATCACTACTACTATAACTTTTTTATCAGATTTTCATCACAACCTACACTTTACACTATTTATATCCACTCACTCATTCAAAAGTAATAAAAAAAGTTTTTTCACAAGAAAAAATTCAGTAGTCAATCTTACAGGGCATTGACTTATGTTTTCTTAGTTATATTTGCACATGACGGGAGTGGATATAATTACTACAGAGCACAATTTAATGCTTCTTTGTGACCATTCTGCTTTCAGTAAACGTACAGTTAAAAACGTCAAGGTAGTGCAAAGCACTACGAATAAACATTCAGAAAAAATGCAAAGCACTCTGGATAAATAAAAAGACAAGTACTTTGTTCTATAAGAACACGTTTTGTCTCAATACTACTCTGTTTGCGGAAATGTGTACAAGGTTTTGCAAACACACTTCTTCGCTGGTTTCGAAAACTGTCATAGCTGCAATCTTGAGCTCAAGCATTACAAGGGTGGTTCGTTAAAACGTGCCATAAATATCAACTATCAGCGAATTTAAAGGGGTTAGTACGAACACCTATAGAATATCATTAGGATATTCAATTGGTAGTTTTTTTCTTTCCATTGGAACAAGCACGTTGAAATCACTGAATGCGCCGACCAATTAATTCACAGGCGTCAAGGAAATCTCAACCGAACTCAAGTTCGCTGCCTCCCATTACATTGAAGTTATTGAAAACCCCCCCACAACGGTGCTTCAAAAAGCTTTACCGAACGCTCAAACAGTATTACTGCAGTCAATGCTGTGTGGACTTTGCACTCGGGTTCACAAGGTAGTTTGGCAACCACAGCACACGACGAAGCTTTTTGCTTTTTGTATTATTTACTGGTCATATTAAAGCAAAGGTCGAAAACAAGGACGTTGAAGTGAGATGCTGCTTTTATTTCATAGTTTAAATCAAATGTGATAGCCTTTTCTGTACATTATCAAACGTGAAATGTTGGTTTGAAATCCAAAGTATTGCCAATTGAGTATTTTATTGTATTGGATTTGATATGTCCATATTACAATAATATCATGTTATTTCGATTATCGACAGCTATTTATATATGTTTTTCCATTTCGAAATTGGTCACGGGTGTGCCCAATTCGATAGTTACGAGTGTGACGAACGGTACACAGAGTGATGAAAAGATTATGTAATGAAATTAATATTCATCTGTGATGAAGTAATTTCGGAGTTTTGGGCATGTTCCTTCTATAATTGTAGAAAATGTTGATGTCGTTTGATATAAATGTTATATGGCGTATATCAGCAAAGAAAAAAAAGACACTTTCAACATTACTGCTGAAGTAACACTGATGTGATGATTCATGATTATCGAAAATTTGACGGCTAGCTCAAATATTCCGCGTGCTGCAGTGCAAAAAATTGCCCCATTGCATATCCGTCCAGTTCTTGTATAAATTCTTTATTCTCGGTGTTGCACAATGTGGTTAATTCCGTATTGACATTCTTCCAATTTACGATAAAAACACTTCATTTCACATTATTGCTTCCTGTCTCGAATAGCTATTATCGAGAAAATAGTACAAGCAAAGATGACTAGTACGGGCAAGCATCGACAGGTTTACGAATCACATAAATAATCGAAAACAAATCATTCGATAAGTGGACTAATGATGAATCAACTCCACATTTTCACTGACATTTTCTTCGTTTCACTATGAATCACACAATTTCGTGACATTTTGGCAATAGAATACTCATAACATCATACGCAGTTCACTTGAGTGAGATTGCAACAGAACTCTATCTCTAGTTGAGAAGGGGAAAAACTATGTCTATACCAATTTCCTCAGAAGGTTACTTCAAAATAACGACAACGACAATTAAAGCAACGACAACCGATGAAGTTTGGCACGCGTACACCTTAGCACTTCAACGTTCACTTTAAAACTAGCTGCCTCTGATGGTTTGTGCGTATTTCGAGGTAACGTTTTTTCTATACACGAAACATTCAACGAAGACACATACATTCGTACATTCGCGATCGTGATACCGCGAGCTTACGACGATCGAGCATGCTTTCGCAGATTAACTCACATAAACACCGTTCTGCTGCATAGTAGGCTGACCAACTTGATAGTTTATAACCAAGGTCGTAGTCATGAGAGATTTATAAAACAGAAATCGTTGGTAGGAACACCGCTTGCGCTTTTTGCACCTGACTGTATCTTTAATATATGTTAAATAAAACTTCACTGGATATTGTAATCAATATTTCCTTTTGAATATGACCTGTGACAACGAAATTTGTAAAGAAATTGATAACGCTATGATTAAATACACTGAGGGATAAAATCTTAAAAATGGCGTAAGCTCAAGCCATATGAAGGAAATAAATATCAATCCCAATGAGAGATTTTATTAAGCAGTCTTATGATTTGATTTTTCTCTCATGTATTCCTTCAATAGCCATTCATACGGAAAATCCTGAGAACTTGTTTTATGCATTCAATATTTATAAACATGCGATCGAGTAAGGAATTAGATTTGGATTAGAAAGTTCCATTTATTTGATGACAGCCATAACAATGATTAAATTAATTCCGCAAATTCTATGAAAAAAAATCAACTTTCAAAATTTGCTTTAGAAAACTTTGTTCTGAGAACCATCATGCAACATGAACAGATCACAGCATAAGGAATTTAATTGTTATAGTAAAATATTAAGAAACCACTGAAATCCTTCGAAACATTATTGTGATTTTGAAAAGACTCAAGACATTAAAAATCCTTTTGTGTGCTCGAGCCCCGACATGGAAGGATTCTTAGTGTCAGTAGGGTTGTAGTACTAGCCAGGCAACGATTTTGTACGCTAAAAATCGGCTGTGAAGTCTGCAGCCAATTTTAGTGTACATAAATAATGCATGGCTAGTGTCACGATCCTAATAACACTTACAATTCAAGCAGGTCTAAATAAGCGATTCTTAAGTTGCAAAATGCTTTCTCACATAAAATTTCTGCCGAGCGAGAGATACATCCTAGGTGGTAACACTATATCCGATCTGCGTTGCGCTTACAGCTTACATTTGATGACAGCCATAACAATGATTAAATTAATTCCGCAAATTCAATGAAAAAAAATCAACTTTCAAAATTTGCTTTAGAAAACTTTGTTCTGAGAACCATCATGCAACATGAACAGATCACAGCATAAGGAATTTAATTGTTATAGTAAAATACTAAGAAACCACTGAAATCCTTCGAAACATTATTGTGATTTTGAAAAGACTCAAGACATTAAAAATCCTTTTGTGTATTACATAACACGTAGATCAAAGCGTGCAAATTCCAATCCGAAGGGGTTGCGAAGCTTCTGTCATGTGCCTCTTTCCGGAGTCGAATACACATATTTATTTATACTGTGCAATTTCGATAGAGGTCCAAACATTTTTAGTGACCAAAAACACAAATAACCTGTTCTTTCATAACTATTCAATTTACATGTTACGTACATCTACACATGACAAAATTCCAACGAACGTAATTCGTCAAAGGTTCAGAAGTACCCATTTTTGCACACTTTGGAAAATATGTGTAAAATTGTGTTTTCTGAGCCATACATGAGAACGTCAAATGTGTCACATTTTTACTGTTGATTTTACGCATAACTAATACATTACTATATATTTTTAAGTGCTCATTGATGTAATTTACAATATGTCATAAACTTGGTATATTTGCTATACATTTAAATCATTATTGAAAAATTGAGTCATTTTTACCAATTAAATCCTCATTATTTCATCTGTAAAAAAATCATAATTTTTTTCATTTTACATTTGATATGTTGGCATACCATGTCCAAATTGTTGCAAGTCTATAATATTTTACTCAAACCCGAAATTGAACAGTGATTAGGTATTTTGCCGATCCCAATCATGCAGAAGAACAATACAATTGTATGTGTCAAACACAATTTGGATGTTCGAATAAATTGTGTGAATTAAGTTCCATCAAATGTGAGCTGTAAATTAAGATGTCTCATCCGGTCTTTCTACGCTGAAGACATTTAACACCATAAAATTTATCATTTTGATTTCGTGTTGGAATGTTAGAATTATACGACGAAGTTTGATGAACCCAACAGAATTTTCTTTACTGTATGGCAAATTGAAAAACGTCATTCAGTAGCATGATCTTGAATCTATGATAAAACTTGATAATTCACCGCCTGCTTAAACTGCGGATTTTGAGTCCAAGCTTGTAAGCTGCTGGTGATAAGACTACCATATCTCTATCGGGTAATAAGGTATTGAACAAATGTACATTTTGCGTGATTCTCCTTCAACACGTTTTATCGCACTCCGTCAAGTAATCTTTTCTGACAGACCAGATCACGGAATGCTAGTTGATTCTTCCACTTTGAGTTATATTACTAATATTATTGTGAATTTATTTGCAAGCCAGTTGTCGTATGCTCGAGCCCCGACATGGAAGGATTCTTAGTGTCAGTAGGATCGTAGTACTAGCCAGGTAACGATTTTGTACGCTAAAAATCGGCTGTGAAGTCTGCAGCCAATTTTAGTGTACATAAATAATGCATGGCTAGTGTCACGATCCTATTAACACTTACAATTCAAGCAGGTCTAAATAAGCGATTCTTAAGTTGCAAAATGCTTTCTCACATAAAAATTCTGCCGAGCGAGAGATACATCCTAGGTGGTAACACTATATCCGATCTGCGTTCGGGCCTATCTGATCAGTGATATAAAAGGGTAATAACATAATCTGTCATTGGAGTATGATTTGTCTATCCCAGGTCTGATCATCACGAGAGTACTAACCACAGATGGTCACACAAAGGCTGATACAAGTCTGGTCTCAGTAGTAGTTACAATCACAAAATATTCTAACAGGTCTTTTTATACTAATTTACATTATAGAGAAAATTCTGTTATTATACGGTGATCAAGATATCTTCCAATATTTTTAAATTGTTTTAGGAAATATGAATTGTATTTCAATGAATTGAAATGCATCGAATGATACATATTTTGTTATATTTATGCAAACACTTTCCATCGGAACATGTGGAAAATTATAGATTGTACTACAAAGCGAATTTTTATAGTCCTTTTCACAGTGATATCACAAAAACCAATTTAAAATTTTAACTCGCTGCTCTTAATTGCTGTAGCTAGTTCGTGAACAAAGATTGTAGAAAAAAGTCTATTTGCGAGATTGCAACTGTGTTTTTCCACAAAAATACGAATGTTAATTAATCTGGAGATATGGACTTTTTACGAGCCGGGAGGTACACAACCTGTATCTAGTAAGACGAAAAGATACATGATTTTTACGCACAAGAGTTGAGTAACATTAATTCCTTCTTCATTATCGAAGGCAACACCGGAAGTGATCAATATCCCAATAAGTTATAGCGATTACCCGATTTTCATTCATTCCCAGCATTTGTCAATCGCTTAGTACTATAATAGAAAAACCTGTTTTAATCCACCTAGTGGTGTAATGATGCCTTTCTCATGTATGTATAATACTGTGGTATTCTATTCAAAAAATTTTTCTTCTATTTTTGAAAGAAACCAAGGGATTGCTTGTGCATTAAGTAGTATAACATACAGAATGAAACAGTACTTTGCTTGCGTATGTCATCCTTAAGAAAACGAAGTGGGTTCACTATTATATGCACTTCCGGCACCGGAACCCGAGAACCGGTATAATCGAAGTCGGTTCGTACGCCCACCAACTAACATGACGTAACTCTACTAGTTTTTATTCAAATTTTGAAGATTTTATACAATTTTGCCATCGCACTCTAAATGACTATTTAAATGTTTGTTCTATCCGGAAATACGCAGTAATTTTTAGTGGGACCATAAGACCATTTGACCCTAAGATTGATGGTTTTGAGTCTAGTTTACAACATTTTGTACGTTTTCTGTTTCGCCGGTTTAAGTGACGGGGTACAATATTGAACACGCTTTACCCTATAACTCTGGAACCGGAAGTCGGATCTGGATGAAATTCAGGAATTCCGTCAAAGTTTGTCAAAATCGGTTCAGCCATCTCCGAGAAAACCTAGTGAGATTATTTGACACATACACACACCCATGCATACATACTCACACACACACACACACACACACACACACACACACACACACACACACACAGACATTGCTCAGCTCGATGAACTGAGTCGAATGGTAGATGACACAATTTTTACTAGTCGGTTTTTCAAGTGATTGCATAACCTTTCTATATGAGAAAGGCAAAACATCATTAGATATTGAACTATCTACTTACAACCCTGTACAACCAGAATATAGCACCATTTTTTAAACGGTAGTCGTGCTCATATTCATTTTAAATCCACGGCTTATTCCTTCTATTGAAACAATTGTTATAATGTGCCCCCTTATTTCTGCCCAAGGATTCAATGAAAATCAATCCGTTCTATAAATAGGGTGAAGGCGAGTGGTGATCTGTGGTCTCTGTTCGATAGATTGACCTTAAGGATAAGAAAACAGGTGCTACTGTTTCGAGTATTCGCTTCGTTATATCAGCAGTATTGAATAATTTTCGAACTTTTTTTTTTTGCAGTATTGCTCATTAGAACCGAAGCAAAGATATTGTACCCGATTTCATCGCAATTCTATTGATGCCTATTCGTACAATATCTCCATAAGCTATTTGACCAATAAAAATCGTGTGACACCCAAAAGATTAAGATGAACATAAGTACATTTACTATGTAAAGAATAAAATATATTTTTGTATAATTCGCTTACACATACATAAGTTCAATAACGATACTTATTATGTTGGATCAGGCTATTTAGTGCTGTTGACTATCAGACCAATATTTCTGCGGATAGCTTAGCTGCGAATGTTAGTTGAAAGACAAGCATGAACCATTCGCGCAGCCTCCATCTGACAGTAGGGACTGTTCGTGTATTGATGTTTCTTCTTCGCATGACTGATTTAATCTGCTATGGTTAATGGTATCTATAACAGCAGTGTAGACAGAAAAACCTAATACATGCAACCTGCGTCGAAGAATTACTAAATAGGGATAGAGTACCAGTAGTCCTATCAATAGTAAAATCATCACGTTATTTAGTAGATGATCCCATACAAAATTCCTGAATTTAATTTTGAACCGTCTTCCGGTTCTGGAATTATGTGATAAAGTGTGCAAAAAATGTGAAAATAAGTGCACCAATTTTTCTCAGAGATGGTTAAACCGATTTTCACCAATTTTGATTCTAATCAAAGTTCTTATGGTCCCATAAAAATTCCTGAATTTTGTTTGGATCTGACTTCCGGCCTCGGAGGTATGAGGTAAAATGTGCAAAGTATGAAAATATGTGTACTAACCTTTCTCAGAGATAGCGTGACCGATTTTTACAATCATTGATTTAAATAAAAGGCCTGAGAGTTTTTTACAAAACATCTGAATTTCACTATATGAAACTTTTGAATTTCAGTTGGATCCGAATTTCGGATTTTTTTGGAGAAATAGTATTTGAAAAAGATACATATTTTCAAAATAATGTAGATTTTTTAAAATCTTGAAAAAATTCTGGCCACGATCATGAAAAAATTCTGGCTATTCGTTTTGACTAAAACTATGCATGTATGATCGGCATGGCAAATAAAGTATTTTTCACTAGTCTAGAGATTTTTGTCATTCAAGGTTAATTTTCAAAAAGGGCGTATGTGTTTTAAGCAACATCATTTCCAAACAATTATAAATCTAAAGTTTCTACGAAAATGATTTCTAAGAAGAAGTTGTAGGCAATCAATCGAACTTAAAAAAAATCTTCCGCAGCTACGTTCAATGAAAAAATTTCGATATATATATATATATATATATATATATATATATATATATATATATATATATATATATATATATATATATATATATATATATATATATATATATATATATATATATATATATATATATATATATATATATATATATATATATATATATATATGTATATATATATATGAGAAACTAAATCAAGAATATTGATATTTCATGAGAATTGCCAAATTTATTAGCTTTGAAATCCTTATGAAATTTGAATTATTCTTTCACATCAAGACAATTGAAGTAAACGAAACAGATATTTTAAAATCAAAATCGGAAAAATAAATCACAGGATTACAAAATCACACATTTTTCACAATGTCGTTTTGCAAACCAACTTTATTATTTCTTATCAGCACCGATACTCATTATAGATGTATATTTTTATGTTATGATTATCAGCATTGACTGTATAATTCGACTTTAAACTTTAATTAACCCTTAAGCTTTATCAGTTTTATGTACAATATGATAACTCATTTCTGTGGTGGTTGAAAAAAAATTCTTTTTTTTCCTTTCTCATATAGAAAGGTCATGCAATCACTGTGAAAACCGACTTGTGTGTGTGTATGTATGTAACAAAAATGTGCACTCGATTTTTTCAGAGATGGCTAGCCCGATTTTTACAAACTTAAATTCAACTGAAAGGTCTTTTGGTCCCATAGGGTTCTAATGAATTTTACCCTAATCGGACTTCCGGTTCGGGAGTAACGGGGAAAATGTGCGAAAAATGAGTGCACTCGATTTTCTCAGAGACAACTCAACCGATTTTCTTCAACTGAGATTTAAATTGAAGGCCTTGTAGTCTCATAGGTTGCTATTGAATTTCATCTGGATCCGACTTCCGGTTCGAGAGTTATGGGGTAAAATGTGCAAAATGAACTAAAAACATGCAATTGGTCTTAGTGCCCTACGCGATTCCTGAATTTCATCCGGATCCGACTTACGGTTCCGGAGTTGTAGTGTAAAGTGTGTTAAATATTGTATACCATCACTTAAACTGGCAAAACAAAAACCGCAATTCTTTTTCTAAACTGTTAACAAAACTTTACAAATTGTTAGCCATTATCAGTAGGCAACTAAACAAACCGATTACGGCTATCCTGGTTCCCGGTCTCCAGTTCCGGAAGCACCGGAAATGGTGGTCATATATCCCAAAGTGGATCTCACTCGTTTTTCTCAGCGATGGTTTGACACAAACTTAGATTCAAATGAAAGGTCGCACGGTGTTATACGAAATTCCTGAATTTCATCCGGATCCGACTTCCGGTTCCGGAGTTATAGGGTAAAGTGTATTAAATATTGTACACCATCACTTAAACCGGCGAAACAAGAACCGCAATTTTTTTCTAAACTGTTCACAAAACTCTACAAATTGCTAGCCATTATCAGTAGGCAACTAATCAAACTGATTACGGCTATCCTGGTTCCCGGTCTCCGGTTTCGGAAGCACCGGAAATATCTGTCATTTATTGCAAAATGAATCTCACTCACTTTTCTCAACGATGGTTGGACCGATTTCCATAATATTAGAAAGGTCTTATGGTGCCATACGGAATTCGTGAATTTCATCTGGACATCCGGCTCCTGGGTAAAGTGTGTTAAATATTGTACACAGTCACTTAAACCGATGAAAATTCGCAAAAAATTCTAAACTGGTCTCAAAACTGCACAAATCGATAGCCATTATACGTAGGCAGCTAAACAAACCAATTCTAGCTATCCTGGTTCCCGGTTTTAGAATAACGACGGGAGAAAATAGTCATATGCTTGAAAGTGGATCTCACTCACTTTTCTCAGTTTGCAGAACCGATATTACCAATCTTAGGGTTAAATTAAAGGTTAGGTCTTATGGTCCTCCCAAAAATTTCTACATATTTTTGAATTCAACAAAAATTTAACCTTCGTTTAGATTACGATGGAAAAATTGTATAAAAAGTTCAAAATTTAAATAAAAACTAGTAGAGTTCGTACGTCATGTTAGTTGGTGGCCATATTTCCTTCAGGTATCAGATTTTTTCTACGTTTCACATCTGGTTACTAATTTATCTCTTCAATCAGTAAAGAGTTTTGTTCAAAAATATTTTCTCATCATTTTACGATATGACCTCTCATCTATTCCATCTAGCTTCTGAGTTTTATCCGTTTTTTCCTTCCATGTTATTACTTGTGTTTAAACTTTATAAATTGAATGATGACAATCAACTTTTGTGAAGATCCACTTTTCGCCTTTCTCATATAGAAAGGTTATGCAATCACTGGCCGGTGGTTATGGTTATGGCCGAGTGTCATATACCATTCGACTCAGTTCGTCGAGTACGCAAAATGTGCGTATGTAACGTTTTTTGCACTAACATTTCTCGGAGATGGCTGAACCGATTTTCACAAACTTAGATTCAAATGAAAAGTCTTGTAGTCTCATATAAAAATCTTGAATATTATTTGGATCCGACTTCCGGTTCCGGAGTTATGGGATAAAATGTGCAAAAAATGAAAATATGTGTTCCAACTTTTCTCATAGATGACGAGACTGATTTTCACAAACTGAGGTTCAAATGAAAGGTCCTGTGGTCCCATACGTAATTCATGAATTTCATCTGGATCTGACTTCCGGATCTGAAAATATAGGGTAAAGTGTGTTAAAAATTTTATACCATCACTGAAAAGGGCGAAAAACCGTGAAAAGTTTTTAAATCGACCTCAAATCTTCTCCAATTGATAGTTTTTATCAGTAGACGGTCAAACAAACCGATTTCGGTTATTGTTTTAAGAATCGAAGAAAATTATTTTGAAGAATACCACAGCATTATATATGATAGTATGATTGATATTAGAAAGGCATCATTACACTACTAGGTCAATTAAAACAGGTTTTTCTTTTATTGGAATGAAGCATTGATATTTTTGTGTACCCTGAAACATTTTTGATCAATATCCGTTCCGTTCCGCTTGAACACAAGCTTGACGAAAAGAAGCTTAAATATCGATATCTGTATCGCAAGCATGTACAAACATATAATTGCATACATTTGGGCTATTGATGTAATTTCGTCGGATAAAAAACAAATACAAATCATGACAAATAGAGTCTATATTCTGGGTTTGCGTGTTCGGTGTTAGTTCATAATAAAGACTAAGCAGACTCTCGTGCATTTGCGGATTCAAAAGTGTGACGGTCAATTGAAAATGTCGATCAT